>NC_086322.1:118728653-119928653 GCF_036172605.1 Pelobates fuscus | reverse complement strand
CGCCGCCACCTGGACACTGTGTCTGGGTTCCGGGCACCGGACTACCACCCTGACAGTAACACCCTCCTACATGCCACCAGTTTCCACCCAATAGCTCTAAAGAAATCTCTTACCATCTCTCAATTTCTCAGAGTTTTCAGGAACAATGCAGACTCCCACAATACCGAAGTCCAAATCATGTCTATGAAACTAGCCTTTTTGACAACAGGTTACTCCAAACATATATTGGAACACTATTTACAAAGACCACTTGAAATATATAAGAAACCTTCCACCAGTGTTGGACCCTCTTCATCTCTCTTCATCTGACGCGCCCAAGATCTCAGTACCATTTTTATATCACACAGTAAGTGACAAAATTTCAACTACCATCAAAAAAAGATGGGATCTTTTATCCTCTGACCACATGTTACACTCTGGTTTTTCTCAACCTCCTCATATTGCCTTCAGCCAAAATAGAAATCTGAGAGACATTCTTGTCAAAAGTAATTTTCCTACCGCCGGAGCTGAACAGACGCATGTAGAGCAGCTCCCAGCGAGAAAACCGTGAAGAGCAAAATATAAGCGGAACACCGAGCGAGAACCGCACAAATTCCTCAGAGCAGACTCTCAACATGTCACAGCGCCAAAAAGCAAAGGCTGGGAAGACCGACCGAGCCTCATTCTTCCTCACGAAAACTGCGGCCTCCAAGCAGAGAGAAGAGCAAGATGGCGGTGGCCAGAACAGGCGGGAACACTCCCCTTCACCACAGGCATCCCCAGTACACACGGCAGATGAACAGCCACTGACAATGGTAGCCATCCGTGAAGTGATGGCAGAGTTCTCAGACACTATCCAACAGAATATGAAAAAGCAGCTCCAAGCACTGACAGCTGAACTTCAAAAGGACATACAAGACATAGGCAGCCGTACATCCCAGATAGAAACAAAGATGGATGAATATGCGGTAGCGCACAACAGCCTAGCAGACAAAATCCAGGAACTGGATGACTCCCTTGAAACACACAGATTAAAACTAGCAGACATGGAGGACAGAGCTCGGAGGAACAATCTCAGGTTCCGGGGAATCCCTGAATCAGTACAAAATGCAGAACTACACAACTACCTTTTGGATCTGTTCCAGAGCCTCACACCAGAAATCCACCCGGATCAGCTCATCATTGATAGAGCACACAGGCTGCGCAGACCGAAACACTTGCCTACAACAGCAGCACGAGATGTCATTGCGAGGATACACTTTTTTCACGCCAAAGAGCAGCTAATGAGAGCTAGCAGAAAAGCAGATATGCCGGAAGCATACAGTTCCATAAAGATCTTCGCAGACCTATCAGTGGACACGCTACACTTCAGGAAAACAATGGGACCGGTTACCTCCGTCCTGCAGGAACAAAATCTGAACTACCGCTGGGGCTACCCAGCCAAACTTTTAGTTTCTCATCAAGAGGCAATACACTCCATCACTACTGTGGTGCGAGGTGTCCAAAAGCTGAAAGAATGGGGACTCCCGATCCAGAACTTACACCCAGCAAAAGCAGCCAAAGTTCCGCAAATGTCTCCGGAATGGATGACGCAATGAGAACTGAACACTCCTAACGACATACGTAACTATGCAATGTATATAGCAGATGTTAGATAGATACATGGCTCCGTTAGAGTCACTATTACTTGAACACACTTGTTTCCACTTTAATATGTGATATGTACTAATAGTTGATATCTGTCTGAAACATAACGCAGGTCACAATGAGCAGCGCTGTTGCTGGTTAGAACCTGACTCTGCCCGATTAGCGGCACAAACCCTCTACCGGGGGTTGAAAAGAACTATTACCTATACCTCACAAGCCACACTAATGTAGAGTACATGAATATGGAGGGCAACGTGTGTTGTGTTAGAAATGTGTTGCACATATTGTTGGTTATCGCAGTTGTAAGTTAATACTGCTCAAGTGTTTTTTTTACAGTGCATGTTCTAGAGAATAACCGACTTCACCGCCATCTCCCCTGATAGTCGCGCCTATATACTAGGCAGCGAGATACGGCCCCACTCCCTGGAGCCGAAATGGGTAATCTACCCACCTTTTCTTTTAACCCCAGTTTTCCCCTCCACTTATCCTACCCATCCCCTACCTGGTCACAACTTACGACCTCACCACAGAGTACGTTCTGCACACCCTCCAATTCGGAATAATAACAGTAACCTAACACAGTTGAAAGGGGACGTAAGTCAACCCAACAGAGCACATTGTATCAAACTAGAACCCCAGAATGAAATTACTGACCTATAACGCCAAGGGGCTGAACACCCCAGGTAAACGAAGGCTACTGCTACATGAATTAAAAAATCAGGGAGTTGATGTCGCCTGTATCCAGGAGACGCACTTTAAAAACACCAGAACCCCAGAAATCTTTACCAAACTATACCCCAATCAATATCATGCTCTCTCAGAGAACAAAACAAAAGGGGCCTCCATATTAATACACAAAGATGTGGCGTTTCAGGAACAGACGAAGTTGGTAGACGCCTAAGGGAGATATGTCATACTAGTGGGCCTTTTTAATAATGTCCAATATACCCTGGTATCTGCCTATTTCCCAAACACTGGGACGGAAAAATATCTCAGACGCTTTTTACAAGAAATAGAAAAACATAGACAGGGTAGGCTGGTGCTGTGTGGAGACTTTAATTTTTTCACATTTACAGAAGTCGACACAACTGCACTACCCAAAGGGATGAGACAGGCAACCATGACGTCCATGTGAAAGGCATTGTCCAAACTGCTCATGCTTCACAATCTCTATGATAGTTGGAGGGTGCTACACCCGGGGAGAGGGACTACTCCTTTCACTCAACAGCACACAATACGTATACTCGCATAGACACCTTTTACGTAGATCAACCCACATTAGCATAGGTCTCTACATGCTCTATAGGTGAAATAACTTGGTCAGGTCATAGTCCAGTATACTTGAAATTGCATGACTCTTTTCAGTTTAAGGGACGGGAGAATTGGAGAATGAATGAATCATTGCTTCAAGACCACAACTTCCCAGAACAAATGACAACTGATCTCACTGACTACTTTCAAACAAACTCAACAGGGGAAGTGTCAGAACAGATGGTGTGGACAGCACACAAAGCCGTAGCACAAGGCCTATTTATCCGGTGCTCGTCCTACCTCAAAAAACATAGACAAAACACTATGCTTGAGTGCCAAACGCAACTGGCAGTCCTCACTGCCCAAAACAAACAATCACCCTCTCAAACCCTCGCAAATCAAATCCAATCCCTAATCAATCAGCTACACCAGATACAGGCAGCCAAAACCGCATTTTTCCTCCATAGAATGAGGGCAAACATATACCACCATAGCACGAAAGCTACAAAACACTTGGCCAACCGGTTGAGAGAAATATTGGCTGCCTCAAAAATAGCCTACTTGCAAGGCCCCGATCGTATCAAAATACAAAACCCCCTAGAGATCACACAGGAGTTCACAAAATACTATTCTGAACTGTACAATCTGGGAGACCACTCCGGAATAACCCCCATAGACGAGAACGCTATCCAAACATATTTGGCCCGGCTCCCTCTCCCCAGTATAGACAGAGATCAAATGGAAGCTCTACTTAGGCCTACCACCCTAAATGAGGTACTAAACACTATGCAACATCTCCCTACAGGCAAATCCCCAGGGGCAGACGGGTTACCTAACATATACTACAAAACTTTCGCGGACGTGCTCGGCCCCAGACCGACAGGTGTTCCAAAAGGCCACAGATACAGGAGTTCTCCCACCCGAGATGCTCTTAGCAACAATAGTGACCTTAAGGCAAAAAAGTACCCAACCACTAAACAACACAGCAACAAATAGCAAACCTACTAAACAGTGTGCCCTCTACAAACACCAATACAATAGTATGAATACAAAGAAGAAGTAGGGATGCAAAATGAAAGATAAGCAATTCTAAGGTGTGGATATAAAATTTATATACAACCTTGTATCGATGAAGTGAGCGATATCTATATAGAAATAAATCGCATATAGTGTATTACAGAACCAAAATGTTATAACACGCAAAGTGATTGTAGTAACTCACAAGATTGTAATGTAAAACAGGCCCATCATCCTCAGTCAGGCAGGATCTTCAGTATATGAAGTAAACAGATTCTTCTATAGACTTGGAATAAAAGAGACCAAATGATAGTGCAGACAGAAATTATATAGAATAGATTTAATATACAAATGCACTTACAAAAGGATCCAAGTAAAACAGCATAAAAACCACACTCAGGTGGTATCAACAGCATCAAAGTAAGTCCCCAAGTGGTGTAATCCGACGCGTTTCGTCTAGTCGACTTCCTCAGGGATCATAATCCCTGAGGAAGTCGACTAGACGAAACGCGTCGGATTACACCACTTGGGGACTTACTTTGATGCTGTTGATACCACCTGAGTGTGGTTTTTATGCTGTTTTACTTGGATCCTTTTGTAACTGCATTTGTATATTAAATCTATTCTATATAATTTCTGTCTGCACTATCATTTGGTCTCTTTTATTCCAAGTCTATAGAAGAATCTGTTTACTTCATATACTGAAGATCCTGCCTGACTGAGGATGATGGGCCTGTTTTACATTACAATCTTGTGAGTTACTACAATCACTTTGCGTGTTATAACATTTTGGTTCTGTAATACACTATATGCGATTTATTTCTATATAGATATCGCTCACTTCATCGATACAAGGTTGTATATAAATTTTATATCCACACCTTAGAATTGCTTATCTTTCATTTTGCAACAATAGTGACCTTACCCAAACCGGGAAAACCCACAGACCAATGTAAGAATTTCAGGCCCATTTCATTGTTAAACACGGATGCTAAGATATATGCCAAGATCTTAGCGTCTAGACTAGGCAAAATACTACCAACACTCATAAATGACAATCAAACAGGATTTGTAGTGGGGAGACAGGGCCTGGACAATACCCGGAAGCTGTCCCTCGTACTGAAGAGAATGAGGAGGTCTGGCCCAGGCGGACTGCTCTTAGCACTAGATGCCGAAAAAACGTTTGACCGCCTGAGTTGGCCTTTTCTCCACCGAGTGTTGGAGAGGTATGGATTTCCAAACCAACTCATCACACAAATATTTGCTCTATACTCTCACTCCACTGCACAGGTATTACAAGTGGGTTTTATGTCTACCCCTTTTAAAATTACAAATGGCACGCGACAGGGGTGTCCCCTGCCCCCCTGCTTTATGTGTTGGCCTTGGAGCCACTACTCACAGCGATTAGAACCCAAGCAGAGATAACAGGAGTAGATTGGCATGGCCGGCAGGTAAAAGTAGGAGCATTCGCAGACAATATCTTGCGTTGGGACTATGATATCTTGCATTGGGACTATGCCTAGACTCACAAGTCTTGACAAGACTACACAAAGACTATCAATATGAATAGAGGAAAAATGACATAAAATATCTTGGCCTGACATTTACCAAAAACGCCACAGATATGTACACAACAAACTACAACAGGGTCAGGGACGAATGTAACAAAGTACTGCGGGGCTGGAGCCGACTATTTTTAACCTGGTTGGAGCAGATTGTAGCACTAAAAATGACCATACTACCGAAGCTCCAATATTTATTTCGAAACCTACCCCTGCGAGTGCCACAATCGTACTTCAAAAACATTCAGGCTAAACTACTACAATTCACTTGGGGAAAGGGACGGGCACGAATCTCCCAAAAAGTGCTCCTGGCCCCGATTGCACAAGGGGGGATGGCATTCCCCACTGTCAAAGCATATTACCAGGCCGCAGTATTGACCTCCTTATTGACACATCAACCAACCCCAATGGGTGACGATGGAGAATATGGTCATCAAACCCTTCCAAGTTCCAAATCTGCTGTGGTTACACAAAAAGTCTAGACTCTAGACCAACCACCCCGACCATGCCTGCACAACTTGCACTAACACTGCAAAACTGGAAAACAAAAATAGCTATTTGTGCCAGGAGCACACATATTCTAAACTCCCTACTGGGATTGTCTCTAAAACAAGTCGTTGAGGAGCCAACTCGTAAAGAGGCCATACTAGATTTAGTGTTAACAAATGGAGATTTGGTATCAGATATTACTGTAGGTGAAAGTTTAGGATCCAGTGATCATCAGTCAGTGTGGTTTAATATAAGAACAGTGTCTGAGTCACACCACACAAAAACAAAAGTTTTAGACTTTAGAAAAACAGACTTTTCCAAAATTAGAATATGTGTAAAGGAGTCATTATCAGACTGGAGCAATTTAAATGGAGTCCAAAAGAAATGGGATTATTTAAAAGTTGCACTACTGAAGGCAACAGAAAATTGCATTAGGCTTGTCAGTAAAAGCAAAAAATTCAAGAAACCACTGTGGTACTCCACAGATGTAGCCAAAATAGTAAAAAACAAAAAGTTAGCATTTAGTAATTATAAAAAAACCCAGAGTGAGGAAGACAGAATGACCTATAAGATTAGGCAGAAAGAGGCTAAGCAAGTTATAAGAGCTTCCAAATCACACACAGAAGAGAAAATAGCACAGTCAGTAAAAAAGGGGGACAAAACCTTTTTTAGATACATAAATGAGAAAAGAAAACTAAAACAAGGATTAGTTAGATTAAAAACAAAAGAAGGAAGGTATGTAGATGAGGATAAAGGTCTAGCCTCAATGAATATTTTTGTTCGGTATTTACAGATGAAAATGAAGGAAAGGGACCTCAGTTAAGAAAAAGGATAAATGAGTCATTTATTACACGTGAGTTTACAGAGGAAGAGGTTCTATTTCAACTGTCAAAAGTAAAGACGAATAAGTCAATGGGACCTGATGGAATACACACAAAGCTATTAAAAGAGCTTAGTGGTGTACTAGCAAAACCATTAACAGATTTATTTAACCAATCATTGATAACAGGAGTAGTCCCAGAAGATTGGAAGTTAGCGAATGTTGTGCCCATTCACAAGAAAGGTAATAGGGAGGAGTCGGGCAACTATAGGCCAGTAAGCCTAACTTCAGAAGTGGGGAAAGTGATGGAAACCATGTTAAAGGATAGGATTGTTGAACATCTAAAAACACATGGATTTCAAGATCAGAGACAACATGGGTTTACTTCAGGGAGATCATGCCAAACTAATCTTATTGATTTTTTTGATTGGGTAACTAAAATTATAGATCAGGGTGGTGCAGTAGACATTGCTTACCTCGATTTCAGTAAGGCTTTTGACACTGTTGCACATAGAAGGCTTATCAACAAACTACAATCTTTGAGTTTGGATTCCAATATTGTTGAATGGGTAAGGCAGTGGCTGAGTGACAGGCAACAGAGGGTTGTAGTCAATGGAGTATATTCGAAGCTTGGGCTTGTCACCAGTGGGGTACCTCAGGGATCTGTACTTAGACCCATTCTCTTTAATATTTTTATTAGTGATATTGCAGAAGGTCTTGATGGTAAGGTGTGTCTTTTTGCGGATGATACTAAGATATGTAACAGGGTTGATGTTCCAGGAGGGATAAGCCAAATGGAAAATGATTTAGGTAGACTAGAAAAATGGTCAGCGTTGTGGCAACTGACATTTAATGTGGATAAGTGCAAGATAATGCATCTTGGACGTAAAAACCCAAGGGCAGAGTACAGAATATTTGATAGAGTCCTAACCTCAACATCTGAGGAAAGGGATTTAGGGGTGATTATTTCTGATGACTTAAAGGTAGGCAGACAATGTAATAGAGCAGCAGGAAATGCTAGCAGAATGCTTGGTTGTATAGGGAGAGGTATTAGCAGTAGAAAGAGGGAAGTGCTCATGCCATTGTACAGAACACTGGTGAGACCTCACTTGGAGTACTGTACACAGTACTGGAGACCCTATCTTCAGAAGGATATTGGTACCTTAGAGAGAGTTCAAAAAAGGGCTACTAAACTGGTTCATGGATTGCAGGATAAAACTTACCAGGAAAGGTTAAAGGATCTTAACATGTATAGCATGGAGGAAAGACGAGACAGGGGGGATATGATAGAAACATTTAAATACATAAAGGGAATCAACACAGTAAAGGAGGAGACTATATTTAAAAGAAGAAAAACTACCACAACAAGAGGACATAGTCTTAAATTAGAGGGACAAAGGTTTAAAAATAATATCAGGAAGTATTACTTTACTGAGAGGGTAGTGGATGCATGGAATAGCCTTCCAGCTGAAGTGGTAGAGGTTAACACAGTAAAGGAGTTTAAGCATGCGTGGGATAGGCATAAGGCTATCCTAACTATAAGATAAGGCCAGGGACTAATGAAAATATTTAGAAAACTGGTCAGACTAGATGGGCCGAATGGTTCTTATCTGCCGTCACATTCTATTTTTCTATGTTTCTATGTTTCTAAGTCTGGTAAACACACAGAGCACATTTTGAGACAAGATACCCCCTCTCAATGGCAAGCCCAATAGAAGCCATAACATATAGCATCCGAATATTCCATGCAACAACATGGAAGGCCACAGGAATCACCCACCTATCACACGTTTGTGAAGCAGGTAAACTACTCAATTTCACAAGGCTCAGATCCACCTACAATATCCCACAAACATCACAATATTTGCACATCCAACTCAAATCCTTGTTAAGCACACAAACCAAGGCGAGCATGTCAGACCGCCGTACCCCGGAGGACACCTCAACCTGGGAAAAGATAGGTATATCAGGGAAAATCCCACCCACATTAAAGCCACTCTCAGAATGTTACAAACTTCTCCAAACATACATGCCCTTCCACAAATCTCCACAAGCGCTAAATTGGGACTTAGACCTAGGATCCAAAGTTCCCGAAATTAAATGGAAACACATTATATCCTCCACAAAGAAGTTGATTAAATCAGCCCCACTACTGGAGCAGCACCGGAAAACGCTATATAGATGGTACATGGTTCCAACTCGCATACATAAACAGTACCCTCACTCATCTCCATTATGTTGGAGATGTACACGAGATCAAGGAACAGTTATGCATATCTGGTGGAGATGCCCTCGCCTAGTTAAATTTTGGAAGGAGGTGCACAAGCTCATTAAAAGGGCCACCAACACAGACATACCCTTTGAACCCGCGACCTTCTTGTTGCTGGACTTCCCAATTGTCGTACCCGCTGATACGAAGAAACTGATATGCCTTGACCTGCTAACCGCACAAAAATTGATAGCAAGATCCTGGAAATCTACCAAGGCCCCCAACATCCAGTCCCTCATACAAGAAATAGACAAACCACTGATATACGAAACGTACTTTGTTAAAACACACCGGCGACCACAATGCTTCCTGGGAACATGGGAACTATGGCGCTCCTGGAGAGCGGACAACCTAGACCACTAAGGCAACAAAGGGCGCACCACTGGTCCTAAGGTCATCGCCACCCACCAGACCCCAACATAAGCGATCGCACGCAAAACATAACACCACCACAGACCAACACAGGAAGGGAAGGTCCCAGATCAGGGAGGTGGGATACTAGAGAGAGACGGCAACGGGCTGGCAGACGGGGTCATAGAGAGAGAGTAGAAATTGGTGGCCAAGCAACAGAGTACAGGGTACTAAGGTGACCGGATACAATGTGTTAGCTTGAAATGGACTGGATGACTAGGGTGTCTACAATGTGTCTACAATTGGAATGTATACTCGAACAAATGATTGTACGCATAAAATGTAATGTGACTGCTTACCCCCCTCTTCCTTTCTGTACCCCCCCCCATTATTATGTTGAAAAACAATAAAATGCAAATAAAAATAAATAATAATAATTTTCCACATCAATACAAGACCAAGAGAAGCCACACTAAAAAGGGTTGTTTCAAATGCGCGAACTGTGCAACATGTGGACACATGCTTACAGGTTCCTCCTTTGCCCATCCTCATTCAGGGAAATGACATCTCATCAAACACCATATTACCTGTTTAACGGTTCATGTAATATGCATGATATCCTGCCCCTGCGGCTTTCATTACGTGGGCGAAAACTGATCTCACCCTACGGGACAGAATATGCCGCCACTGATTTGGGATTATGACACCTTTTAGAGACAGCAAAACAGACAAACCAGTAGCCAAACATTTTTTAGAGGCACAGCATCATCTCCCAACACTCAAATTCATGGCCATTGACCACATCCCCCCCCTCTCCAGAGGAGGAGATCGATCTAAATTGCTTCTTCAACGGTAAATATACTGGATTAGGATATATGTCTCATTCAACTCCTTTTTAAGTACACGCTAACGAAAAAGATTTTTTTCTTTTTTTTTTGCATCTTTTGAATTTGCTATTCAATAGTTGAATATTATTGTCCCTCTTTCCACTTTATCTTTTACATTTTTTTGGCCTCTAGTATATTTATCATATATTTTTTTACTTTTTTAATGTTTTTTCATTTTTTTTCATTTTATAAATTTTTTTTAGTATGCAGTATTTGTTCTTTTTTTTTTTTTTTTATTTTTATTTTTTTTATTTATTATTTATTTTTTTTTCCTAATTTTGCTGTCTTTATCCAGGCATTTTGCTGTCTTTATCCACACTTTTCATACCATACTTTTTCACATTATTTTTTCACACCACATTGCGTCACACTTCCATTCCTTTTTTCTTATTTTTTTCTTTTCTCCACCATTCTTTTTCCTCACATTCTCCATTTTCAACTATCCTGCTTTTTTCCACCCTTTTCTACCTTCCACTCTTTACACTTTATTCATCACTCACACACTCACTACTTTTTCCATCTATAGATCGGTTTTCTTTTTCTTGGTCTACTATTTTTTACAGATTTATTTGGTCTCATTTGCTCATTTTTATACCTTTTGATGTACATGTTTCATCCTCCTTTTTGTTTTTACAAACTTTTAGTGTATAATACACACTATACACTTATTATACTTTTTCACCGCATCACTATGGTTACTAGACGCGATGACGGCCACATAAAGGCACGTAAAGGCACATTACCGGTCACGCCCACCAGTCCACACAGCGTCTGAGCACGGATCAAGGGGGTTACACCTGCACTGGGTAACTGATTACCTTTCTTAATATTTTATGCCTTATATAAACAATCTATTTATTTGTACACACATCTTGATAAAGAACTTTTGGGTCGAAACGTTGATCGCTTCACACAACACAAATTTATTTAGAAAATCCTTTGAGTGCTCTCTTCATTCATTTTCTCTCTCTCTCTTTCTCTCTCTCTCTCTCTCTCTCTCTCTCTCTCTATATATATATATATATATATATCTCTATAGTACAGACAGGTCCTCTCACAATCTACTGTATATCAAGGCCCTCCCATCGAATACGTGTTGGAATTGTTGGAATTCACATTGAAACACAACTACTTCCGGTTTGAACAAACGTGGTACTTGCAACTGACTGGCATGTCCATGGGTGCTGCATTGGCACCCATGTACGTCAATGCCTTCATGTACATATGAGATGAACAATATTTTTTCTTCATTCCAACAATTTATAACCAGTTACTTTCGTTACACCAACGACTTGTTCATTATATGGCACGGAAATGAACAACAAACCTATATGATGGTTGAACACCTTAATGGCCTTACATCTCCAGTACGGATGACAGCAAATATCAGCAGTAAGACAGTTAACTTTTTAGATTTGGAACTCAAGATCATGGATAATAAAGTGGCACACAGCCTATATTCTAAACCCACTGATCGTAATACCATTTTACATCACGACAGTTCCCATCCAACGTCCTTGATCAAATCTATCCCTTATGCTCAATACTGTTGAGTCATTCGCAAAAACTCAGAGGAACATCTCATCCAAATCACTGATATGACCAACAAATTCCTTGAACGGGGGTATAGTAGACAAAATTTGTCAGCAGCGTTACAGAAGGCAAAGAGTGCACACGTCCCAAAAAGTCCTTCTATGACCCCCAGGATGGTATTCCCTATGACCTATCACAACAAATCTCCACTGATTTCCAATATTGTCAAAAACAATTGGAAAATGGTGTCTTCTGATGACACATTACCCAAAGTGTTCAAGGAGCCACCTATGATATGCCATAGACGTAAAAAAAAATTGCGTGACATGCTGGTTAAGACAGACCCAGTGATATGCTATCAACCCAAATCGACTATACAAGTCAAGGGTAGCGTGAGATGCCTTGGTTGTGTCACTTGCGGCCACATGGCCCCGTCACGTACATTTAACCATTCTCACAACAACAAACAATATCATATCTGTCACACTATTACCTGCAAGACAAAACACGTAATTTATCTTGCCCATGCAGACTTGCTTATATCGGTAAAACCATCACTCCCATTTGCGATCGTATCAGGGGTCACAGATCTAACATCAGAACAGCATACCGAGATGGCTCCTCGGATAAGCTGGTTGCTAAATGTTTTTTGGAGAAGAAACATCCTCTTGCAACTCTTACATTTGTGGCAATAGATCACACACCACAACCACAATGTGGCGGGGACCGGAATAATTTGTTATTGAGGAAAAATACATTCTGGATCTACGAGCTCAACAGCGTTTCCCCCAATGGACTGAATAAAGTGATTTCATATCACCCTTTTTATGATGCACATCAATTTATCTCATCTTTGTCCTTTATCCATATTTTTAAATTTTTATTATTTTTTGTTTTTGTTTTTTATTTCTTATTTATTTTTATTTTTATCTTTATTTTTATTCATTTATTTTCATTATTATTATTATTATTATTATTATTATTATTATTTTTATTTCTATTTTTATTATATATGATTTCATATTTTTTTCCTTTTGGATAGTTCTCTTGGAACTTTATAGTGTTTTTTTCCTCTTTGATTATATACTTTTCTTACACAAGAATATGTCTATACAACTTAGATCTTACTTGTTTACCTATATAATAGCCTCATTTAACCATTGTAATATATAGTACTAGTTAGTTTATTACACAGATTGTAAGCTCACGGGCCATCTAGCCAAGCACTTTGTATAAAAGAGCTCCAATGGCTAGATATCAGCTTACGGGCAGGGCTCTCTCTACCTCTTGTATTTGTCCATGTATATTGTATGTTTCTCTACTAATTGTACAGCACTGCGGAATCTGTTGGTGCTTTATAAATAGCAGTAATAATAATAATAACAGATATATGTGAATCCTCTACTCTATATCTCTATTTCTTACTAGCATATTGCATGCATTCATATCTAGCTATTTCACATACTTTGTTATGCACAGCTTCACTTTGTAACTTTTGACATTTTACTAACATGGGCTTAAGGCATAGTACCTGCTACCATATATGTACTAGCACTATATTAGGCTACTCTATTGATGGCATTAAACATATATCAAGTAGTTCTACTTCTCCGATATCTTGTCTTTGCACCGCACTTTATTATTGTTTACTATGGTTTCCATGGTACCCTCTTGCGAGGGCAGGTAACCATGTAAAGAAGGTCGTGTCTATGCACAATATTTCCGGGTTAAGATACCCCCATGCATGCGCATATGCACCAAGCTCATCTGAGCGTTGGAAATCACGTCCTTGCACAGTACATCCGGGTTGTGATACCCCTATGCAGACGCACAGACTCAAAGTACACGCCGACCTGGCAAACAGACATCACCTGTGGTGAGTTTAATTTCTTTAATTTCCTCCTCTCTTTTCCTCCTACTTATGGGTATATATTGCAGCACTTTTTTTTTTTAATATATATATATTTAATATTTTATTGTAACATATCTGGGTTATACATATAGGTATCAGATTGGTACGTTACATTTTTAAGTGCAGACATATGAGGTAGGAAAAGTGTTGTACACTTGAACAGAAAGACAAGATGCATGTCATGACATTATTCCTGCCCAGCTTTTTATAATCTGGAAACAATTGCACATTATGGTGCGGACTATGGAGGGTCATCAGGTTAACTCGCATTAAATGGGAGGGAATGAGAGTCCCGAGAGAGTGGAGTATATCCTGCAAAAATGAGCACTATGAAGTGATGCGGTGGAGTAAGAACTTAAAAATCAAAAATGTAAATTAAAAATTAAAAATATAACAGTTCTCTGCATGCAATAAAATAGAGTATGGGTGGTCTTAGGGCCATCCTCAGCACTAGCGTTAAAAGTGGATAGGTGTACTTTCCAGCGGGCTTACGGTTGCAAGCGTCCAGTGTCCTTAAGTGGTCCTGGTGTAGTGGCTCGCTTCTGTCTGGGGTAAAACGGCTGGATGTTGGCAACGTCCCAAGGTGAGGGGGTATGTTCCATGGAGGTAGTTGGGGTATGTCCCTGTACATTCTCTATTGCTGGCAGGTTCAGAGCTTTGAGAAAACGTCCCGCTTCTGAAGCTTGTGCGAGGTAAAATCTCTTTGCGCCGTGCTGTACCGACAGCTTTCGTCCTGGTCCCCAGCGGTATCTGACTCCATTTTGCCTTCGAAGTGGAAGGTAGGTGATTCTCAGCTGCTCGACTGTAGGAGCTGTTTGCTCTGAAGTAGCTGGAAGCTCAGGAGCAGGTCTCGTGGCGCTTCGGCTGGGGCCTTAGGAGACTTGGGAATCCTGTAGTAGTGGTCGAGTTGTATAGCTTTTGCCTTGGATGGTGAGAGCATTGCGCTTAAGAGCCTTCTGAGGTAATGTGGGACCTCAGTGTCTGTGATGTCTTCAGGAACTCCGCGGAGCCTTAGGTTGCGCTGCCGCTTAGAGTCCTCCAGCACGGCTATTTTTTCTTCCATGAGGGTAACCTGTTTTAGTCTGTCTATATCGGCAGACATATTGCTTTGTAGGTCTCTGGTGATGCACCCCTCGTCCTCCAGTGACTGCAGTCTGGTGGTTATAGCCCCCATATCTTGGCGGACAAGCGCAGTGTCGGCGGAGAAGTAGGCCTTCATTTTAGCCAGCATGTTCTTAATGTCAGCTTTGCTGGCTGGCATGTTCTCCATTTGCTGTGTAAGGTTGGTACCTCTGTTTGCTGGGGTCAACTCTGTGTTGGCTGTTCTCTGACCGAGTATGCCACTTTCAGAGTGTGCTGATAAACTCTCCTACGAGCCAGATTCTGAGTCTCCCCTTGCAGGCGCCATTTTGGCGGCCCACGGCATCGGCGTGCAACGGAGCAGGGCTCCGATATCTTTGGCGGAGGACGCTGTTTCACTTTTACAGAGTTTAGTTTTCTTCCCCATCGCTTCAGGTTCGATTTGGGAGATTTTGGGGGTGTTTTGGGTTTAGTTAGTCTGGGTTTTAGTAGATCTCGCTCGGGAGCTCTCCGCATGTGCGTCCGATCAGGTCAGTGGCTAGCTCCGCCCCCCATATTGCAGCACTTTAAGCTGATATGTTATTGTTGTTTGTTGCTCCTGAAGAAAGCCCAGGACGTGGGCTGAAACTTCGATATTTTATGGAATAACCGAATAAAGATGATTTGTTAACTACAAGACCGTGAGTGCTAGTCTATATTTTACATATTTATATATATATATATATATGTAAAAGATCAAAAAATTACCGGCACTCATGGGCTTCTTTCATCCAGTTTATTTTAGGTGAAGATAGTCAGGTCGACGTTTCAGCTCCCGGTCGGAGCTTTCATCAGGACACCAAAGACATGTTACATAGCATAAAACAAACATATATAGGACAGATAAATCACATTAACCAATAAACACTGACCTTATCAGCTGTGCTCCATTAGCTCAGATGCTCGGCGTGCACTCAATCCCATTGCGCATGTCTAGCGTCGGTGTGGACTTCTGTATCACATGATCGGGAGACCGGGTCTCTGATTCGATAGCGTCATAGTAACCAAGCAACCGCTGGTTTAACCAGCAAAGGTTGCTACTATGTTTCCAGCCACCGTGAGGAAAATTCTCCCTTCTAATACAGAGCCAGTCCCTCGGTGATTGCGGAAAATTTGGATCCAACCTTGGTGCTCGCCGAGCATCCCAATGGATTCGGGCACTCATCATTACTATTCATCTTTAAGTGTTCACAATTCATCTTCGAGGGGTGAACTATGTTGCTCACTAATAACTAATAATTAAAAATAGAGAAACATAAGAAAGAAACTATGTGTATGCTCAAAAGAAAAAATATCTATTCAAGTGCCAAATATGTGTCAATTCATTTATATGTAAATACACGTTAATATACGTCATCAGTAAAGTATTGGTGCACTATAGTATATATGTTATATGAACAATATTTGTTCTAGTGATTTACTTATGAAATATGGAATTCTTGATGAATGTGCAGTGTTGTATTAGAAAATGTTTGGGACTTGCGTGTGCCTCAATATACATATGTGTGTATAATACGTGCTTCAACATTATTAATCTATCCCTGATTAGTGGTAGGGTGAGAAAAGAAGACAAAAAAATACATGACACATTGTCTATATTATAAATTTCTTTTAGACTAAGATATGTCTGTAAGTAATTTTAGGTCAGTGTCTATGGTTATAATCCTTAACATTATTAAATACATTTTAAAATTCCAGTTTAACCAGAATAATTCTCCCTCTAGGGGGATATGTTCAATAAAAAAATATAATATATTATTAACAAATGGGACTAATTCTGTAGCTTACTCCCCAGGGTAGCTCTCAGAA
This sequence comes from Pelobates fuscus, assembly GCF_036172605.1. Lineage (NCBI taxonomy): Eukaryota > Metazoa > Chordata > Amphibia > Anura > Pelobatidae > Pelobates > Pelobates fuscus. Next base: position 119,912,008 of record NC_086322.1, on the reverse strand, counting down.
ATGTTCCATTTCCATACATTTCGGTAGGGAGGACATGGGTACGTATTCAAAATGTGACTGTTGTTAAACATATGACTAAGGACTGGTTAAAGAAAAGGAAAAAATGAACATTTTTCGTTGAGACCTCTAGGGGAGATGGTGTCAAGTTCCGTTATCCAGTAAGTTTCTCTTTGTAAGAGAAGTTTCCCTCTATCCCCACCTCTAGCCGCCACTGGCACATGATCAAATGCCACGCAGCGTAGGGCAGAGAGTGGGTGTTGTTTTTCCAGAAAATGTCGGGCCACAGGTTTGTCCGACTTGCCATCACGATAGGCGAGTCGGATACTTGATCTGTGGCCCCTAATTCTCTCGCACAGTGCTGTTTCTGTCTTTCCTATATAACTCAGTCCACAAGGACATGTGAGTTTATATATAACAAATTCTGTGCGACAATGTATCCTGTGGGCTATTTTGTAGATTTTACCACTATGGGGGTGGGTAACTACCTTAGAGGGAATTATATGCCCACAGGTCACACAACCTAAGCATCTGACACAACCATTGTTCATAGTATCTTTTCTTGTAATGTTATAACAATGAATGGGATCTGTTTTAACTAACAGGTCCCTTAAGTTTTTATTCTTCTTATAGCAGAACATTGGCTTATTTGTCAGTTCCTTCGGCAGTGTTGAGTCTTGTCGCAAGATGTTCCAGTTGCGAGTGACAATTTCAGAAATTTCCTGACTTGCAGTGTGTAACATTACTGGAAAAATTATTCGATTGGTAGGTTCCTTTCTCGGATTGTTTCCTTTCTGATATTGTTCTCCTGCTTGTATCAATGATTTTTCAAGAATCGGTCGTTTGTATCCCCTCTTTGTGAATTTGGAGTACATCATCTTCAATTGTTCTTTCCGTTGTTCCTCCTGGGAATTGTTTCTATAAACCCTTAGAAATTGAGACAATGGCAGGGCTTTCTTCAAATGTTGGGGGTGGAAACTATCATAGTGTAAAATGGTATTCCGATCAGTTGGTTTTGTATATAACTTATACTCCAACTGATGATTGATAACTGATATTTCAAGATCAAGGAATTGGACATTATTAGAATCGATGTGTGAGGTCACTCTTATTGGTGTGGGCAAGTCATTGATGTATTGTACAAATGTCCTCGCTTCTTCACCTGTGCCCCTCCAAAGGATTAAAATATCATCAATAAAGCGGTAGTATCTGACTATTTGCTCCCGATATTGTGTCAATATATATTTCACATCAGGGGAATCAGCATCCGATAATGAAGGCACACGCCCAAACGAACCGACTAATTTTTTAGACCTAGAGGAACATCAGGAGGAACAACCCCCACAGAGAATTGCGACAAGAAGCAAAAGCGAAAGAGATCAGCCACAAGACGTGGACAAAAGGGTAGGATACACTGGACCCAAAGGGAAACCGCCGATGCGGAGATAATCCCAGTCTTCAACCTATCGGATAGACCCCTTGACAATAAAGAGCTGGACATTCTTAGTAAAGGACTATCTTTCATACCAACCCAGGCTCCTAACCACTTTCAGTGGAATGTCGAATTATACAAATTTGGCCGTACATTGAGACTTAAAGATTACTTCAACAAACAACAGAAAAATACAAGTGACCAGACTTCTGAACCAAGAATACAATTTTTTCGAAAATCGAGCCAATTCGATCCCCTACCAACTCAACCTACGATCAAGACGTTTTTGTCTACTATTGTGAATGAAACAAAGAGTGTGCTAAAAGAACATAAGCCACAATATTGGAACTTCACAAAAGAACAACATAAATTAGTACGTCGCCTAGCATCGGATCCATCGATAGTAATTCGCCCTGCGGATAAGGGAGGAGGGATAGTGGTCTTAAACTACTCCGATTATGCAGAAGAAATTAAACAACAATTGTCTGTGCAAACAACGTACCAACTTTTGGATAAAGACCCAACGAGTACCATCACTCAAAAGATTGAAGAGGTTCTATCATTTGGACTGAGAGCGGGCTTTATTGAATTAGACCTTTTTGGATATTTACAGAAAAAAGCGCCACGTACTCCTATATTATATACGTTGCCTAAGATCCACAAAAACCCGAATACCCCCCCAGGCAGACCCATCGTGTCTGCCATAGATGGTATTATAGAGCCCATAGCAAAATATCTTGACCATCTATTCAAACTACCGGTTACCGCTATACCCACGTGTATCAAAGATACCAATACTCTGATAGCGGACCTTAAAGAAATCAAAGAATTCGATGGGGTGCTAATAACAATGGATGTCAATAGTTTATACACAGTGATACCGCACCAGGAGGGTATTGAGGCGATGAGACAACTACTATCTACGTCTACACAGTACTGTGGTCCTCCTATTGAATTCACTTTGGAATTACTATCTTTGGCATTGTATAATAATTATTTTAGATTTGAGAAACAATGGTTCTTACAAGTCTCTGGTACGTCCATGGGGGCCGCTATGGCCCCAATGTATGCTAATACATTTATGTTCGACTTTGAACAAAAATATATATTGACACAATATCGGGAGCAAATAGTCAGATACTACCGCTTTATTGATGATATTTTAATCCTTTGGAGGGCACAGGTGAAGAAGCGAGGACATTTGTACAATACATCAATGACTTGCCCACACCAATAAGAGTGACCTCACACATCGATTCTAATAATGTCCAATTCCTTGATCTTGAAATATCAGTTATCAATCATCAGTTGGAGTATAAGTTATATACAAAACCAACTGATCGGAATACCATTTTACACTATGATAGTTTCCACCCCCAACATTTGAAGAAAGCCCTGCCATTGTCTCAATTTCTAAGGGTTTATAGAAACAATTCCCAGGAGGAACAACGGAAAGAACAATTGAAGATGATGTACTCCAAATTCACAAAGAGGGGATACAAACGACCGATTCTTGAAAAAGCATTGATACAAGCAGGAGAACAATATCAGAAAGGAAACAATCCGAGAAAGGAACCTACCAATCGAATAATTTTTCCAGTAATGTTACACACTGCAAGTCAGGAAATTTCTGAAATTGTCACTCGCAACTGGAACATCTTGCGACAAGACTCAACACTGCCGAAGGAACTGACAAATAAGCCAATGTTCTGCTATAAGAAGAATAAAAACTTAAGGGACCTGTTAGTTAAAACAGATCCCATTCATTGTTATAACATTACAAGAAAAGATACTATGAACAATGGTTGTGTCAGATGCTTAGGTTGTGTGACCTGTGGGCATATAATTCCCTCTAAGGTAGTTACCCACCCCCATAGTGGTAAAATCTACAAAATAGCCCACAGGATACATTGTCGCACAGAATTTGTTATATATAAACTCACATGTCCTTGTGGACTGAGTTATATAGGAAAGACAGAAACAGCACTGTGCGAGAGAATTAGGGGCCACAGATCAAGTATCCGACTCGCCTATCGTGATGGCAAGTCGGACAAACCTGTGGCCCGACATTTTCTGGAAAAACAACACCCACTCTCTGCCCTACGCTGCGTGGCATTTGATCATGTGCCAGTGGCGGCTAGAGGTGGGGATAGAGGGAGACTTCTCTTACAAAGAGAAACTTACTGGATAACGGAACTTGACACCATCTCCCCTAGAGGTCTCAACGAAAAATGTTCATTTTTTCCTTTTCTTTAACCAGTCCTTAGTCGTATGTTTAACAACAGTCACATTTTGAATACGTACCCATGTCCTCCCTACCGAAATGTATGGAAATGGAACATTTCTGAGAGCTACCCTGGGGAGTAAGCTACAGAATTAGTCCCATTTGTTAATAATATATTATATTTTTTTATTGAACATATCCCCCTAGAGGGAGAATTATTCTGGTTAAACTGGAATTTTAAAATGTATTTAATAATGTTAAGGATTATAACCATAGACACTGACCTAAAATTACTTACAGACATATCTTAGTCTAAAAGAAATTTATAATATAGACAATGTGTCATGTATTTTTTTGTCTTCTTTTCTCACCCTACCACTAATCAGGGATAGATTAATAATGTTGAAGCACGTATTATACACACATATGTATATTGAGGCACACGCAAGTCCCAAACATTTTCTAATACAACACTGCACATTCATCAAGAATTCCATATTTCATAAGTAAATCACTAGAACAAATATTGTTCATATAACATATATACTATAGTGCACCAATACTTTACTGATGACGTATATTAACGTGTATTTACATATAAATGAATTGACACATATTTGGCACTTGAATAGATATTTTTTCTTTTGAGCATACACATAGTTTCTTTCTTATGTTTCTCTATTTTTAATTATTAGTTATTAGCGAGCAACATAGTTCACCCCTCGAAGATGAATTGTGAACACTTAAAGATGAATAGTAATGATGAGTGCCCGAATCCATTGGGATGCTCGGCGAGCACCAAGGTTGGATCCAAATTTTCCGCAATCACCGAGGGACTGGCTCTGTATTAGAAGGGAGAATTTTCCTCACGGTGGCTGGAAACATAGTAGCAACCTTTGCTGGTTAAACCAGCGGTTGCTTGGTTACTATGACGCTATCGAATCAGAGACCCGGTCTCCCGATCATGTGATACGGAAGTCCACACCGACGCTAGACATGCGCAATGGGATTGAGTGCACGCCGAGCATCTGAGCTAATGGAGCACAGCTGATAAGGTCAGTGTTTATTGGTTAATGTGATTTATCTGTCCTATATATGTTTGTTTTATGCTATGTAACATGTCTTTGGTGTCCTGATGAAAGCTCCGACCGGGAGCTGAAACGTCGACCTGACTATCTTCACCTAAAATAAACTGGATGAAAGAAGCCCATGAGTGCCGGTAATTTTTTGATCTTTTATGAATTTGGGACTTGGCACCTGGCAGCATTACTAGTTAAAGTTGGAGTGCAAGGGTTTTTTCCATTTGCTTATATATATATGTATATATATATATATATATATATATATATATATATAAAAATATATATATATGTACTTTAAAGGGACACTATAGTCACAACAACAACTACAGCTTATTGAATTTGTTCTGCTGAGTAGAATCATTACCTTGAGGCTTTTTGCAGTAAACACTGTATTTTCAGAGAAAATGCAGTGTTCACATTACAGCCTAGTGATAACATCACTGACCACTCCTCAGATGGCTGATAGAGATCCTTCTTGGGTAATTGCTGCCTAAAATGCATCCTGACATATCAGTATATCAGTATCTCCTCCCTCTACATGCAGACACTACACTTTCCTCATAGAGATGCATTGATTAAATTCATCTCTATGAGGAGATGCTGATTGGCCAGGATAATGATAATGTCAGTAGGCAGTGGCCAGGTCAAAAGGAAACAGGGTCAAAGCAAGCAGCTCCAGACTTGAATACAAGTAAGATTTTACTATATTTACGGAGGCATGAGCGGGCCAGGGGGGGCTAGATGGTGGTTTTAAAACTACATGTTTGTGTTCCTGACCCTATTGTGTTCCTTTAAGCAAAGAGGTGCACTCGTAGGTCTTGTTCCAAAGTGAAATTTATTCAATGTTATTTATGTGAAGTCCCGATTAATGTTTTGACCCTTCAGGGTCTTTTTCAAGATCAAATACATGGTGTAATTTACAAGTTTAAATACAATTATAGTGATGAACACCTACCAAGCAGAGTGTGTGTGTAGCTCCATCCCTCCGAACCCGGAAGTGCACATGTGGGATACGTGAACACTGTAGCGTGCGTCCGTACGTATTTGCGTGGTTGCTAGGCAATGAGTAAATATAGTGCCGTGATACATAGTGACAGTGCCGTGCTGAAATTCCGTGAAGAAAGAGGATTTTTTTCAAATTAATAGAGGTTTTAATTATTTATTGTCATAACCTATTCTAGCTATAAGGGAAGCGTCAATTATGTGAAAGAAGGACAAATAACAGGGGAAAAAGTGCTGTAAACAGTACAATAAAAGAGACTAATCCCAAAAGCCGAGCAAACGTCAAACAAATTACTATAGTAATGTATTATAAAGGACTAAGTTCTTAGTCTATATAATATATATATATATATATATATATATATATATATATATCAATATTAAATATGTACATGTTTATATACCAGAAAATTGCTGTTTTATATCTACATAAGCAAAATACCAGCAGTACATAATCTTTGTCAAAACATTCTAAGGTATAGAACAATTATATAGGTATAAGCTAAATGGATAAACCACACAGATGAATAGAAAATTGAGGTGTTGGTGACCCAAATCTTGAGATGCAAAGTTAGAGCAGACTTTTACTGCTCTCTCCTTGTGAGTCTTATTTAATCTATTTATTTACTATTTCATACTATACAGTATTATACTATATTTTTTCTCTTTTTTCTCTTTTATGTATTATGTTCCTACACCTCCCTGGAAAGAATATTGTGATACTTCAATTTTAGGAGATTATTAGTAAGTTTCTCTAGTTGACCTATCGTCTAATGCACTTGTGAATTTGCACACTTATTTAATTTATTGATTTTATATCGCTGGCACTATGTTGTGCATTGCACTGACACTTTTTACTGTTGCACTTTTCAGGTGCACATTATATATTATTATTTATGTACAAATTGATATTTTGTTTTGTTGTCACATGTTTATACATTATGTATTTGAGCCTCTGGCTAGTTCTTCTGGTTGTGCAGGAGTTATGTTTGCAATTACCCTGCTGCCAGTGGTCCCGTGCGAATCTTCACCTACTTATAAGGATTTATTTATTTTAGCCATGTGGTAAATAACCGCAAGTTTGAGAATAGCACCTGCTAAGGTTGTGGGAAGATTGGTCATGCAGATAGTGAATGCAAAAGTTTCTTAGACAGAAATAAAACTAAGAAAGACAGAAAAAAAACTAAGAATGATAAACCATAAGCCCATTCTGATGAAGACATACCATTACACAAATTAGGAATCTACAGTCTTAACCCCTTAAGGAAGGTCCCCACTGTCCTATTTACTTACCTTACTTTTGCCATCCCAGGGAGTCCCCCTGCTGCCATTCCGGCCCTCTTGGGCCATGTGATCACGAAGTCCTTGCGGCATTTGTAAATACGTTAAAAAAAATAAAATATAAAACATAAAATAAATAAATAAAATATATATATGTGTAATTTCGTTCTAACTGTATTTTGATATTAATATATATATATAAATATATATATTGATATCAAAATACACATAGAACGAAATGATATATATCTATATACATAAGTATATCCGTATATATATCACTATATATATATACCTATATATAAATAAAAATAATTAAATAAATATATATATACATATATATATAAAAACAAGAAAAGAGAGTAAGCGCTTAATAACAAATGGGGCAGCAACCTAATAGGCCTATTTCCATTTTGAAGAAGCCGTGTAAGGCGAAACGCGTTGTGGATATTTTATATTGTCACTTTACCTGTGCCAATCATCTTAATATTTTATGCCTTATAACTATATGCCAATCATCTTTTTATACACTTTATACTGTTTTTACTTTTTACCTGGCATTTTATCATCCTGGACTCCAAGTAATCCTAGGTGGGGATCATACCACCAGTTGGCCTGCTCCTCTCTTGTGAGTTTTATATACCATTTTTTTATTCAGTAGGCACTGTATGTGTATTTTATTGCTGTAAAACAAACAGTATTCTGACATTCACAGTTAAAATGTCATGCAGAACTAAAAGAAAATAACAACATTTCTTATTTTTTCCCATTTTCTTCCCATTTTCTTCATATTAAATTATGTTTCATAGCTAAATATTTGATGTTGAATGAAAGCACTGTTTCCCCTGAATAAAATGATATATAATAAGTGTGGGTGCACTTAATATGAAAACTCAGAATAATTCCAACAGCTGTCACCATGCCAACAATTCACCTACTGTTACTTTTAATGGTATAACTAAAAGACTAAAGGTCCATTTTACCTAAAGGAGAACCACCATTGGTAGATCCTGGTTCGAAGCTTTGGGCATGCCAAAGTTACCATAACAGTTACCTCTTAACCCCTTAAGACCGCAGCCAAATGTACAAGTGTACATGTATTAGTGTTTCAAAACAGTAAAACGTATCACAACAATTATATCGTCAGTGTAAGTGCCATTTGTGTAAGTGCCATTTGTGTACATCGTCGTTGTAATATATTTTACTGTTTTGAAACATTAATATTTGTGTTCAGCGAAGTCTTCTGAGTAAAACAGTACCCCCCATGTACAGGTTTTATGGTGTCTTGGAAAGTTACAGGGTTAAATATAGTGCTAGAAAATGTAATTCCCTGAACTTTCGGCCTGGGTTGTCAGGCAGGTCCTGCAAATTGTAATTAATAAAATTACCTAATTATGTAAAATTATTACGTAAATATATACATAGAATCATTATATATATATATTTTTTTCTTTGCCTAGATTAGGTGTTTTTTTAAAAAAACTTTTAAAAACAAATAAAATCTGTCAACATTGAAGTTGCTGTTTAGTAGATAGGAGAGTGCGCTGGATCTTGTGTATTGTTTATTGTATAATATGGCCCCCACAGCACCCCATTTAAGCATGTTCAGGTGAGTGCAACCATCCCCATGTTATTTATATATATATATATATATATATATATCTCTATATACATAAGTATATACGTATATATCACTATATATATATACCTATATATAAATAAAAATAATATAAAAAAATGATATACATATATACACATATATATATATATATATATATATATATATATATATATATGTGTGTGTGTGTGTATATAATTTTTCTATTATTTTTATTTATATATAGGTATATATATAGTGATATATACGTATATACTTATGTATATAGATATATATTATTTCGTTCTACATGTATTTTGATATCAATATATATATATATTAATTTTAAAATACAGTTAGAACGAAATTACGCATGTGTATATATATATATATATATATATATAACGTATTTATATATTTATTTATTTTTATTATAAATATATATATATATATATATATATATATATATAATGAAAATTATATATATATTTAATCAATATCATTGTACGTGTATTTTGATATTAATATATATATATAATTATGTATATATTAATATACAAATACATGTAGACAGTGTATGTATATTTATGTGCATGTGTGTATATCTTAGATCATATATATAATAAATATATATATATGATCTAAGTATATATTATTTATTTTTACACTGATTTAACTTATTTTATTTTCAGGCAGCAGGGGGAGTACCTGTCATTACAGGCACTCCCCCTGCTGGCACTGCCTTGGACAGCTATGCCGTCCATGTGATCACGGGGTCCTCGCAAGGACCTCTGATCACATGGCCCAGGGAGGCTGAAGAGGATGGAGGGGGACTCCCTCGGCTCCCAGGTAAGTTCCCCATACTGCGATCGCCAGCGACCGGGTAAGTACAAAAGATCGCAGGGCATTCTATGCCACCCTGCGGCGTTTAGAGCCACCAAAATAGGGACGGCATAGAACGCCCTGTGGTCTTAAGGGGTTAATAACCACAACAACTTTCTAATTCTACTTGGATTGCAACACTTAACCAAAAGTGTGTGTGTGTGTATGTATGTATGAATTAGAATTTTGCTTTACTTGTTTATGTAACTGTTTAATATACTTTTGTTGCTATATACTTTTTTATAGCTTGAATCATAGGAGTTGCTAAGGGAGGGCTTATGGACTCTCTCTCTTGTTTTTATTTGAAAATATGTTTACTGAAAGGTAAGCAAATTTGGCTTCACTTAAAGGCAAATGCTATTCCAAAATTTTGTAAACCAAGCATTGTACATTTTACACTGAAACCTAACATTTAAGCAGAACTAGAATGATTACAAAATTATGGTATTATTATTCCAGTTTCCAGCAGTGAATGGCTTTCCCCAGCAGTTCCTGTCAGGAAAAAAAGGGGAAATTCACATTTGCATAGATTTCATAGTTGCACTTAACCACCAATTAGTTGTCGATCAATATCTTTTACAACTCACAAAATAATTGTTTAGTTCCCTTGTTTATATTGGCAACTCTAGGGACAATATATAGAGGGGAAGCACATAAAATACCACTATCAAAAATGGGGGGCACTAATAATTTGAACTGTGGGGGTGGGGTAATGTGTCACCATTTCCTGTCTGGTGCCAGCAGTCAGACACCAAATTTGCACAGTATTCACGTTAGCCACCAGGAATTCTTGTTTCTGGACTGGGTAATGACATCTCTTAATTCTGATCTTTTAATTGTTTCCATAGATAGCTTCCCAATCTTTATGTGGGATTGCCACATTTAAGGACGCCAAATGAGAGAGTTGATGTAACTGAATCCTCATATTTGTTTGCTGTTAGGTCATTTTACGTAGCCTTTCTAAAATGTCAAACTGTACATATATTTTGGTCAGCACCACTAGTGTGCAAATGTATGTTCCAGGTGTGCCTTAAACACCCCTTTTTCTAGGGATATGTTTTCTGTTATCATAATGAGATAATATATTGTAAGTGTCATTATTTATTTTTAGTCTTTACTTTGAATCTCTGTTAACACTTGAAATTATCAATTATTTTTTACTTTTTTTTGTTTTGTTTAAAAACTTCTGGAATAAAAGGGAATCATGACATGTCACACATGCCATGTGTCCTTAAGGGGTTAGAGCCACTTAACCAAAAGTAAGAATTAGAAGAGGGGGAAAATGCTACAGTTAGTACTTTTACTAGACAGCAAAACTATTGATTTCAGATTTTCTTCTTCCGTGATTTAAATGTCAGAAAACTTGAAACTTTTTAAATGTAAGGGTTACAATAATGATCTATTTATTTCACTATATTCATGGTTTGCAAAAAACTGAAATCTAAAAAAAAAAAATTAACAAAAAAAATATATGAAAGGTTATATTTTTTTTATGTCAAGAATTTAACCTAACAATGTTACCACTATTGTCGAACTGCAGAGAATTTTGAAATAAATACTGTGTGGGGCTGAAGAACAAAGCTTTGCTTTGTTCAAGAAATAGGTGACAAATCATTCTAATAAGCTGTCTGCTACTGTCCATTTCCAAAGTTTTGTATGATTTGCTTTTCTATGGGGATGTATCTTACAAATACAAAGAATATAATGTTCACAACTCCATACAAAAATGTAACAAGCTAGGTCAGATTTTAGAATGTTACAATTATATAACCTGACTTTTTCTAAATGCTGCGTTTGCAGTTCTAGTTTTGCTGAATAGTCACTTAAAATGTATATATTAATCCACAGAGGTTCTTATTTTGCAATTGTTTCTATATTGTAATATCAAACACCAGCATGAGCCCATTTAAATCATATATGTGACTTTATACAACCTCTGAATTTTAAAACGAAGTTAAAGTAATGGAAATACCACTTGCAGTAATAAATCATGACATGGTTACCACTGAAAAAAAACTTTAATGTTATCATTTTGTAAATATATGGAAATGCGGTATAAGAATTATAATTTTGCTTTACTGGTTTGTGTAACTGTTTATGATACTTTTGTTGCTATATACTTCTTTGTTATAGCTTGAATCTTAGGAATTGCTAAGGGATGGCTTATGAACTATAGCTCTGTATGTGGGTCTCCATAGGCAATAGTTCATTTTGCTTTTTACATGGGACTGACAGACAGATGGTAGCTTCTCAAAGTAGCTGCATGATGTTTATAAAGCATTAGTAGAAATCCAATATACAAGTGACAAAGGGGCGCTTATACCCAATTGTGATAGCCTTAATAAATATAGCAGCACTTAAACGTGTACTTAGCTAAAAAAAAAACAACCCACAAATCGCAATACAAACAAACAAAATAAGTGCGCTGGAATTTAAAGTGCAAATTTTTCTTACTGCATTAATTTTTGAGAGTAAAATCTCTTAAAAAGTGCAAATTGCAGAAAAAAACACTTGCAAAGTGATCATGTGCATAAATATATAATGTAAACTTACTCTACTATTTCATCTGAAGTACCCTCAAATTCAGACAATAATACATTGAAAATAAAAATACAAAAAACATATATAGTGAAGTATTGTTAAATAAAAGCAGTTGAAAATATTTAAACTGAGTTTTCACTCACAAACAGAGAGCAGATGAGCCTGCTCTACTTCGAATAGCCTCAATATGCAGAGATGGACACTGCAGCCAATAGGGTAAAAGATGATTTATTTTCAATATATTAAAACTTCAAACTTAAAAGAATCACCGGATCCTGAATGGAACTTGTGCTTGTGGAGTCTGTGCAGCTGCCGGCAAATGCAGAGTCTGTACACGCTCAGCTTTTCGCAAAGTCCACAGGATACTGTGGTATCGTGATGACGTCACTTGATGAGTCAGATGACGCGTTTCGCAGAAGGATCGACTTCAGATCTGACTCATATCCAGCACAATAGTCTTTTTATACCACCCACAGGGTGTGACATAGTATGTAAATCTTTCCTAATTGGCTGCATTCAAAGATTTCATTGATGGAAAACTAAGGATTTAAAAAACATAATAATGGTACATTATTCTATTAATATATACTTATAGATGACGTCTTACTTATATACATACATACATACATGTTTTCAAATACAACTCTAGAGAGACTGAGAAAATATTTCTACAGGAAAAATATTCCTTGCACAGCAAGAAAAAGGAAACTCAAAAGGCTGGAAAGTGGGGGGGGGGGGGGAGGAAAAGACACTCCCGTATCCCACTGCCGAGCCTCCAGAGTATAGAGGTCACCTGGACTGGTTAAAAGGGGGTAACCCTGGAAATTGTAGAAAAAAGGAAGAAAAAACCCAAAAAGGGATGTCTTATATAAAGACCGCCCAGAGGGTAAATACCCAGTCCAATCTCAACAGTAGTGTAGTTGCCAAAAAATAAAAAAGCCTTTATTGAAATCTATTAAAAACCTGGGTTATCAGTGATGGACAGAATAATATAGGGAGAAATATGTATGGTAGGAACAGGGCTAGTCAAGAGCCTAATAGCCAAAAGGAACCCTCACAAAAAACGGAGAGGGGATAGAAGGCAATATGTACCCCCATACATAACTCAGGTAACAAAGCAGTAGGAGAGAACAGGGAAAGGGAGAAACACACACTCCCAACCAAACAGTAGTGCTATGCTAATACCCTATCTCCTATAAAACACCTTCGTGGGTGTTCTAATCTAAATGCTGTCATAACATCTGAAGCCCCAGGTTACACACACATGCTAGAAAAACATAAATGAAAAAGGTGCTCAGAGAAAAGTGCTCAAAGAGTATTAAAAACACAGAAGAACCCGACGTACGTTTCGGCGTGACCACACGCCGTCCTCAGGGGGATCAGCAGTGAGCAGAAACTGTCCGGGTGGTAAATTTATACCTTAAGCTCATAAGCTTTATTGTAATCACCTGTGATTGTGTCTAAGCTGCTCTGGTCCTCCTGCGAATGGGGCTGTGGGGGTGTGGTGTAACACACCATAGTGTCAGCCCACATTTCTATGTCAGAGGTGGCCAGAACAGAAAGCTGAACATAATCAGGTGGAAGGGAATTAACCCTTTGAGTGCCCCGCCCAGAACAGATATAAATGGATACTTACTATGTCTAAAGGGCAGTATCCATAGCTTAACAGTTAACCCTTGGAATGTCCAAATTGTGTCATATAGGTCAAGTATGTGGATTGATTCTTATGGCTGTATTGTGTAGCTTTAGTACAATTAAAGAAACAACTTATAACCGTTGTAAACCAGTAAGGGATAAGTACAATGGCTATATGGGCAATCATACACAGAAGCCGACAATTAAGCCGTCCATCACTGATAACCCAGGTTTTTAATAGATTTCAATAAAGTCTTTTTTATTTTTTGGCAACTACACTACTGTTGAGATTGGACTGGGTATTTACCCTCTGGGCGGTCTTTATATAAGACATAACTTTTTGGTTTTTTTCTTCCTTTATTCCTTGCACAGCACTGCTGTGAACGGTCTCTATATTTAAAGGTGTAGTAGTCCACCTTTAGAACCATCACTATTGCAAAATCAATAAAATTGCCAAAAATAACAATGTAGCAACAACCACTATAATTAAAAGAGCAGTAGGTCACCACTATAAAATATTTTAAATACTATAATTACTGTCTCTATTAATTAACATTTATAGGGGAGTTTTTTTTTTCTCTATGTATTATTGTCTGAATTTGAGGGTACTTCAGATGAAATAGTAGAGTAAGTTTACTTTATATATTTATGCACATGATCACTTTGCAAGTGTTTTTTTCTGCAATTTGCACTTTTTAAGAGATTTTACTCTCAAAAATGAATGCAGTAAGAAAAATTTGCACTTTAAATTCTAGCGCACTTATTTTGTTTGTTTGGTTTATAAAGCATTAGTGTTACACAGTCCAACACACACTCACATTAATAAATCAAGGGTTTTCAGCGGTACTGACCTGCAAGCTCTTCAGCCTGGCAAGAATGATTGACAGCACGGCTCTGACATAGAACCAATGGCTAACTGGAGGCCACTGCTTACTTGTTAGAGTGGGTGAAGAGGAATTCCTCTTCTGCCACCCAATAACAGAGCTGACATTTACAGGACTTTGTGTAAGCAAGAGGATAGCAGATGGTGGAAAAGCTCTAAGAGTTCTAAAGCAGGTCAGCTATCGGCAGAGGATACTAGGTACAGGGACCCCTCTATAACCCAACAAAGTATAGAAAAATATGACAGAAACAGGTTGCACCAAATCACAGCTGTAAAAATAAAACAATATACAGAAAAAATATATATAAAAGTTGAAGCCCAAATTGTCTTCTAAAAATCTGGGTTCTCATGTAATATGGCTCATCCTCAGGTGCATATGTAAAAAGAGAGAGAGAGTACTGATAGTATTTAACACAGGGAGTTGCATAAGTGCCCATTCATATGGTATAGAGCTTGCAGCTCTAGTAATGAAAGCATATAGTGGTATGATCCCCAATAGTGGATATGGGCGTATATGTGATCACTCCAATGGATTACAGTGGCATATGCAATGACAAGATACAATCCAATAGTGTAATATTGCAAATGTAAAGGGGCATAAAGTGTGAATAAAAATAGGAAATGTGTGCTTTTCATTTAAGCTCAAATATTCAGGTATGAGGTGGTACTTTCCCCACACGATTTCTCCAACAGAATACACATATATGGAAGAGAGAAAACAATATATAACACTGTCTGTGTTGTAATACATAGGGAAAGATATGAAAATGTACTTACAATTTCCAGAGCAGTAATGTTTCTCACTTTTGACATCCAAGGCTCAGATTATAGTATTCCAGAGACATGTGCTAACTAGTGAAGACAACACAAATGAGTCTTGTCCATTGCTCCAAACTATCACGTACGAACTCACACTTCTGTATGTTAATTTCAATCCAAATTCCTGTAGCCATCTTTTTATTAAAATACTGGGGAGAGATGAGATGAATCTGGTTTTAATTTGAAAAGATCTATTCATGTTATATTTTTATATTTTTATACTTTCACACATCCCCTCAGGTTTTTTTTGTAAATTTATTTTTATTATGTATATATATATATATATATATATATATATATATATATATATATATATATATATATATATAGCAATGAAAACAAAATAAAGCAACAAGACATCTATTGAGGCACGCAGGTCTCAAATAAAGTTATGAGAGAAACATAAGAAATAGTCGCATATGGAAACTTGCGCGTTTCCAAATATGTGAAACAGGAGACATGCAGGTCTCTATCTTAGGTCAATATTTCACATGTAGCAAGAGAAAGAAAGCAAAACAGAATTTTTTTTGTCAAATAAATTAACATAACATCAAAATACATCTTGACATGTCAGTATAGTGATAAGTAGCCAGTCAGTAAGGTGCATAATGTGTAGGCTTAGTACAAAAGCTGGATGGCCATCGACCACCTAAATAATTGATATTGTTAACAAGCGTGTCCAAGACTCAGAGTCCCCTAACCACAGAGAAGGAGGGAGAGAGAGAAAAAAGGGGAAGGAAAGGGGTGTAGGAAGAAAGTAATAATGAGGTGATCAGATCGACATGAATCTATTCATATGTCCGTAGATATCTAGCTATATCTGAGATCTGCTACTGGAATTGAAAATGAGTTCCTACAGAGAGTGGAGCTCCTCCATGTTCTGGAACCAAAGGATAACAGGTGGAAGCATCTATTCTAAAAGAGTTATTAGGTTCTTTCAGAATCCTTACCGTTAAGGAATTTTTGTATACGGAACAATGCTTAGTATGATGTAACAGGAGCAGAGGTCTGAAAAGCTCTGAATAATTGTATTAATTTTCCTCTAAAGGCAGATCAAGTTGCAATCCCATCACTAGTGGATCAGGGTACCAACCTCTAGTCCACATCTCCAACATCCCTCATCAATGGTTTGAATCGTGTGTAACACCTGGGGGTTTGTACCAGAAAGTTGGTAACTTGTATACAGATTCCTGTATCTTACTGAATACTGCCCCATAATGTGTTACATCACATATTTTATGCCATTTGCATCACTTTTATGAAAGAATTTATAGCTGCCAGCCTGGAACCGCTAGCCATGGTATTAGCATCATGGTCTTACCACCTGAGCTGCCTCTAATTCCTTTTTAAACTACTCCCTGCTTGGACCACTCAACTACTGTCTGTAGGTGTGTTGCCTGATAATAAAGTTTGAAGTCCAGGAGTGCCAGACCTCGGCAGTGTGAATACGTAGTTTGGATTGGTTTGGATTTGCGTCAAACAAACCTCAAAATCAGCATGCAAAGTGTTGGGGATAGTTATAGGGAGTGCTTAAAACTAGTATAATACTTGGCAAGAGGTTTTGACAATCACCACCCTGACGAACCAAGAGAGGTGCAACTATGACCAGTCCTCGAAATCTCTAATTTATGTCAGTAATGGCTGAAAGTTAGTTTTATAAAGCTGGGTAAGATCTTGTGTTATCTAGACCACCAGGTATTTCAGAGCTGTCTCTTTCCATTAAAAAGAGAACCGCTTTTAGATTTGCATGGCCTGCATCTTTGATAAAGATACATTCAGGATGGTGAATTTTTTGTAGTTAATCTTGAAGTCCGAATTCTGTCATATGTGGTAATAAATGAGCAGGGTCTTTCATGAAAAATAATAGATTGTCCACATATGCAGCCACAGTACGTTCCGTCCTCCCAACCCTCATCCCTCTAATATTAGGATTATATCTGATTGCATTAAGCAAGGGTACTAGGTCAAGGACAAAGATTAAGGGCGATAACGGGTATCCCTGCCTGCTACCCTTGAGAATTGGGAATGGTTCCGTGAGTGCCCAATAATGCATAGTGACAACATGCGGAGTGGAGCAAACAAAGTCCCACCGCACCCTATCAAAGGCCTTCTTTGCATCTGTGGGCAGCAAAAGCAGGCTCTTCAAAGTCATCTGAGCATAGTGGAATATGGACAATGATTGGATTGTGTTAGCTTGTGCCTCCCTCCTGGGGACAAACCCCACTTGATCCCCATGAATCACTTCCGGAAGGTATGGCTGAACTCTCAAGGACAGGATTTTGGTAAATTGTTTCAGATCGCAATCCAATAAAGAAATAGGGTGATAGTTTGTGTATTGCTCAATGTCCTTGCCTCTTTAGTAATCAGGGAGATATTTGTAGCCAAGGACTGTGGAGTGATGGATTGGCTCTCACTCCCGTAAGATTTACTTTTACTTCTGATCACCGTACCATTTTATATTTTTTTACTTTTATTTTATTATTTTATTACCCCCTATTGTCTTGTTTTGTCAGTTGCCAATATATTTATATGTGTGTTAACAGTATATGGTCTTTTCACCATTTTAAAGATGGCTGCTGTGGCAAGTCACATGACTCACACCACACAGCCTCTTATTACTGCGTCAAACTTGTCTGGTTACAAATACGTGTCTGTAAGTCCATCCATTGTACAGCTCTAGAGAACTTGTTGGCGCTTTATAAATAATACTACTACTACTACTAATAATAATAATGACTAAATTAGCTTTTGTATTTTCTCCATTTTCTTCAATAAACTGGGATGCCTGATGGATCCCAGTCAAATAGCTTATTTGCTTTTACTCATCGAATTGGCCTTCATTCTTACCGAACCAGTGGAGATCCCCTGGATTAATTTTATTTAATGATCATCCATTTTCTTGACCAAGGCTGTTACCTAAGCCTTCAATGTCTCTAATTCGGCAGAGTTATTGCAAAGGGCAGCTGGCATCCTTTTCACCCATTCTATTAGCATTATGGCTAGATTTTAGGGCTTGCAATACAAGACTTACATGCAGCAGATCTGCAAAGTGGTCATTTCCTTGCATATATTTGCCTAATAAACTTTTGATGCTTTTGCAACCCATTTGACAGGAAAGGTTGTTTTTGCAACCTTGGATGTATGAATGGATTATCATACTGGGAATCAAACTCGTAGCCCTGAGATACTGAAGGTAAAATTATCACAAATGATGTTGCGATCAATCAGTACTAAGATGGTTAAAGACATTAACATCTTTATAGTTATTGTCAATTAATATACAATGGATAAATATGTCAGCATAGCATATCAATTAACATATAAATAGAAATGTCTCCTTACTAATTATATTGTGACAAGTCTCAGTTGGAACATATAATAAAGAAGTGATATAGCCTGTTAAATAGAGTTTCTATAAAAACAAACAAACAAAAAAAAACATAAGCTCAGCATTAGTGAACACTATAGCATTATATAAATAAAATAACCAGTATCCTTCAGTTTTCAATTATCATGCTAATAATGTCATTCGCTGACTTGGAGAGAAATAAAATATATGAGATGTATGAGAAAGTAAAACAACCTGAACTATCACACATTGCAAAAACAGTTAAATTTAAAGTTAAGTTATTTATGTATCCATTTCCAAGGAAATATATTGATTAAGTGTTTTCCCAAAGAACAGTGATCAATGCAAATAGATGAATAGATATACCTACAACACTATATATAAATAAGTTAACTTATTTCCTCTGTCTAATGATTTGATAACAGCAAATAGCGAGCAATAAGTACTAAGGACGCTGTCAAAATTGCAAGTTATATAAAATACCATTACCCTCCATCATCTTGCCGCCATGTTGCATGCTTTGATGCCACAGGCCATTCTGACATCTTCTCAGATATAGATACCCCTTCAGTGCCCAAAGTGTGTGGTTGGGACTGCTGCCCCATTTGGCACACCATAAGGATGGACCTGACTTTGTTCTTCATCTTGCTGACAAAATAAAAAACTAATGAATTCATTAGAAATATATTCACCTCAAGTCTGCTTCTTTCTCCAAGGTGGTAATCTTGAATGGATAAGGTAATATATAGGGCATGCTATTGGAACATCCACATCACAAATATGTGGTGTGGCTGAATATACAGAATTTCAGAACCTGCTTACATTTAGTATTTATTGTATGGACAGTAGTAAAGGCTGCAATAACTAAACATGTTTAGCCCATTGATGCATTAGCATGCGGTTTGGCTAATACAATGCGTTGGTAATATTTTATTCTCTATAAAATAACACGTCATATTTGGAAATGATAGATGCATTTACAGTGCACTTACTCTTTTCTACACTTGGTAGTCCTTAGGTAAATTCTTTACTTTGGTCACATGCAATGCCGTAAAGCAAGCCTGACATTGTCTTCTTCATGGATGCCCAAAGAGGCAGTGGTTTTCTGATGTTCTTACATGCAATGCCATTAATGCAACTCACGCCTGCATAAAATGTTTAATGATAAAAACAACCACATACACAAAAACTAAAATGAATTCTAGCACAAAGGCCATGTTGCATTTTTAAATACCTGTACATTTCATATTTTATATCATTATGCCATGCCCTTTTTCTTGTTACTGATATAGATCCAATGTGATCTTTGTGATATTCAGGGGAGCCCAAATTGTTATATATTGAACCTTGGAATCAAAGTAAATCCTTTCACATTACATGAATATACTGTAAAACTTATACTGTAAAACAGAATGTCCATCAAATGTATAACTGATTGGAAAAAACAAATAAAATAACACAAGTAAGCTCTGTCTCTGATAACTACAGTGCAGGTTGCTTATTACAAGTTCATTTATTTTAAACCTTGAAAAGCATATTTCCCACTCCAGTGAGCTTTCTGACCCATTAAGCTTCAGACTTAAATGATATGAACTTTAATTATCAAGGCCAAATGACATAACTGCATCAGATAGGAGTGATCAAGAAAAAAAGGAATTATGAAAATAGATCTGAAGTTCTTAATCTCTTTTAATTCATTATATGTTCTATTCACAATACAGTGTATACCAATGTTAAAAAATATCTTGAAAAGCATTTGTAATTATTTGTACTCTTATATGACTTTAACCTAAAATGTGGTCTTATTTTCTTCAACTTTTCTATAACTGATATATTTAAACTCATACATTTGTTTTTAAAATAAATTATTTTAAGTTTCTTTACTAATCATATTGATCCAGTATTCATTGTTTTTGTTTAAATGGTATCACGTTCTAGAAGGTGCAAATGAAACTGATAAACTAGCCTGGTGGTGTTTAGAACATTTTTCTTTACAGAATTGCTTTAAGTAGTTTGCTTAGTTTAGGTTATACCACAGTATGTTGTTTTGCTATAGTTCAGACAGCTACAAAATGTATAATCTCTTCTGCTTCATTAATTGGATTGTAGAATTTGGATTGTTGTTGTTGCTCATTACTCCCTTTTTATATGTGGACAACCTGACATCGTCATAGAGAATTCACTGGTACAATCCATAATTTGTAGTTTGTGCAATGAATGCAAGCTGTCTGTATTCACTTAAAACTAAAACATAAAAAAAGATGTATCTACCACTATGCTTTCTGGATGATATGAGGCTGTTTCAATGGAAAATCAGTGTTTTTTTTATCAACAGATAAAACCTTGTTTTGATTATATTCCAAAGCTCCAGTTTCATATCATGTATCAATAGTACTTTCTTGAACTAGCTACCTGGAACAAATAGGTGATCATTGTAAAGTGTGAACTGAATTAAACATAAAGAGTTACGCTGTTCCTAATCAGAGTAAAAAATTTAAATTATGTAATGATCCCCATATAAAATGATGAAATGTTTACTAATATTAAATATAAGAATATTAACATCAATAAGTGGTAGTTTTAAAACAGATAAATGATGCCCGGTTGCAGAACATGTCAAATAAAAACACAAAAGGGATTTCTCTTCTCTGCAACATGGGTATTCCGTGGAGCGTTCTTACACTTGAAAAAATGAGCCTTTGATTTGTGAAGGAAGAGAGAACTAGATGAAGTGGTAGGTCTTTCAAAATGTGAAACAAACCTTGATCATCTAATATTTGTTTGAAAACTATTATAAAAGCTTGTTTCATATTTTGAAACATCTACGAGTGTTTCCATTTTTTTCAGACAGGGAATCTGTTGTCTGATAAAGTGTTAGACCATCAGTTTTGTTTTATGTATAAATGTAGTGTGCAATTATATGGAATATATATTCCCTATCCAATTACATTACCCTATCTAGACTTTGCACTGTTATTATTATTATTATTATTATTATGTTATTTATATAGCGCCATCAAATTCCGCAGCGCTTTACAATGGGTGGACGAACAGACATGTAGTTGTACCCAGACAAGTTGGACACACAGGAACAGAGGGGTTGAGGGCCCGCTCAATGAGCTTACATGCTAGAGGGAGTGGGGTATAATGACACAAAAAGGTAAGGATAGTATTAGACTAGTGACAGTTGCAGAAGAGGAATCAGTCAGGAGCTATTAACAGTTTAACTGGTATGCTTTTATGAAGAAGTGGGTTTTAACCGATTTTTTTAAGGAGTGGAAACTGGGTGAGCATCTAACAGAGGAGGGAAGCGAGTTCCACAGGAACAGTGCAGCCATCGAGAAATCTTGAAGGCGAGCATCAGAGGTGGGAGTACGGACAGAAGATAGACGTAAGGCTTCAGCAGATCGTAAAGGTCTAGACGGGACATATATGTGTATAAGGGATGATAGATAGGTGGGGTTACAGTTGCATGTTTGAAGTGTGATGAAAATATACCAGAGGAGAGAGAGAGATTGAGAATTTTAGTGAGAGGTGGAGAAAGAAAAGAAGACAGAGTACGGATGAGATGCGAGGGAATTGGATCTAGAGAGCAGGTGGTGGGGTGGGAGGACTGGAGCCGAGCAGAAACCTCTTCCAATGTAGCGGGTGCGAATGAACATTGAACAGCAGAAGGAGTGAAGTTAGGGGAAGTATTGTAAGGGGAAGAAGAAAGATGAGAGATATCTTCTCTGATTGTAGAGATCTTGTCAGTGAAGTGAGTTGCAAAGTCTGAGGCAGTCAAGTTAGTAGGTGGAGGAAGAACAGCAGGGCGAAGAAGAGAGTTAAATGTGTGAAATAGTTGTTTGGGTTCGCGGGAGAGTGTGGTTATGAGGGTATTGAAGTAATTAACTTTTGGAGAGGAAAGAGCCAAGCTGTATGAGCTCAGCATAAATTTATAGTGGAGAAAGTCAGATGCACAGTGAGACTTTCTCCAACAGCATTCAGCAGTTCTGGAGCATTTTTGGAGGTATCGAGTGAGCTTGGTGTGCCAGGGTTGTTGTTGGGGGCGCCTGCGGCATTTAAATGTACAAGGTGCCATGGTGTCTAGTTGAGAGGAGGCGGTGGAATTGTAGAAGGAGGTTGCAGAACTAGGGCAGGTGAGGTTTGAGATAGGTAAAAGGAGAGTTTGGAGTTTTGTGGAGAAATGCTTTAGGTCAAGACATTGGAGGTTTCTGTGAGAGTGATGTTCAGATGGTGGTGTCAATTGGGTCTTAGGTATGCCAATGTCAAAAGTCAGCAGATGGTGGTCAGATAGAGGAAAAGGAACACTGGAGAGATTAGAGGCAGTACAGGTTGGTGAAGGCAAGATAAAGAGTGTTTCCCACTGTATGGGTTGCTAAATTGGACCATTGCGTAAGGCCAAAGGAGGACGTAGCAGAGAGCAGACGGGAGGCATTGGTGCAATTGGAGTTGTTGATTGGGATATTGAAATCCCCAAGTATAAGGGAAGGAGTGCTAGATGAGAGGAAGTGGGGAAGCCAGGACGAAAAGTGCTCAATTAATAGTCTAGGATAACCGGGGGGCGGTAGCAATTCTTAAAGGAGTGGGTTTAAATAGGTGGACAGTGTGAACTTCAAAAGAAGAAAATGATAGGGCAGGGGGAGTTATGATTGGTTGAAAGGTACATTGAGGGGAGAGAAGGATGCCTACACCGCCTCCTTTACAGTTGAATTTGGGAGTGTGAGAGAATTGTAGCCCACCAAAACATAAGGAGTCAGGAGTAGTGCTATCAGCGGGGGACAGCCAGGTCCCTGTAAGTGCAAGCATTGTGAGTGAGTTTGAGATGAAAAAGTCGTGTATGGTTGTTGATTTTAAATTACTGCAGATGGAGCGGGCATTCCAGAGTGCACAATGAATTTTGGTAAGTGAGGGCAAAGGGCCATACGTGTATGGAACCTTTCTCTGTGCCACCGGGGTCCTCCAGGAGGTCCTGCAACAACTAATTGCAGCTTCTTCACTGGTACCTCAGCACCATCAGCCAATCTCTGAAAAGCGTGTTATATATAAAAATATAATTTTTTTACAATTATTTTCTGGTATATGTTTTAGCTGAGTTTTTAACTTTAAAATACTTTTAAGGTCAAGTTGAGTTGTGTAAATAATTTCTAGATTACATTAATTCTAATTACAATATGAGCTGCTCTAATTGCCAGCACTATTAAATTAATGGTTGACTGAAGAGCTGTTTATCTAAGAGCAGACATCAGTGAGTCACAAAGTAATCGTTAATGTCCAACTCAATTACTATAAAGTCATAGAAATATTTACACTATTTGACAAAGATCAATTCAATTATTTTACTGAAATGATTAACGAGTGGTGGCAATATGTTTGATTTGCACTAGCCAGAAGTCCAAACTTGAAACATCTCTTCTTTCTTTTTTTTATTTAAGATCATTCAACGTAATTAAATTCACTTAGCATAGCTAGATTAATTTAAATGTGTGGTAACTTAATTATGCAGTAACAAAATGAGTATGGGAGTTTTAGCTTCTGCTGAATTGGATTTATAAAAATAATGACATATCTGAAATAATTTGCTATATTGCAGGAAACACCAGAGAATTTAGATCAATAAAAAACATGTTATTTTATCAACTAAAGCACAAATTTGTACTCTGGTGATCTTACTTTAATATTGATGATGCAAACATCATATAATATGCTGCTTTATTTAATGATTATCTCTTGATTATATATGGACTTGGAAATCAATTTGTATTAGGACAACCTTGTAGAGAAGTCAGTCGTAGAGGGGTTACATCTGTAATGAGACAGTATTGAAAGATAAATATGTGGTTTTAAATGCTTTTATTTCTTCACATGACTCCAGTTCCTTAACAGTCACTATACTCACTTTGTTGTCATGTTATTGTCTCTCTTTTCAGGATCTCTCTATCTTTCCCAAGTTTGGCTTCTCTGCAAATATCCTTGTTTCAAAAAAATCCCCTTTCAAGAACGAGACGAGGCTACATTTTGAAGGGTCAAGAAGAACTTTGGTTTAATTACACACACTCTGCTTTTATGCAATTCTCCCCTGCAAGGGAGACGCCCACATCCAATTAAACATTACCCAATCACACAATGGTTACATCCCACAGATTCCTTCCCCTTAGCCTGAGAGATAACCCAATTATAACGTACAATTTAAACATACATTTTACCCAACTTTCATAACTCTACAACCACACATCCAATATTAATAAGTTACATATTATTAATCAGCACATTCCAAATACAAACATACCCAAAAATCATTTGAATCCGTCCAGCCGTTCGGGACCGCAAGCACATTTTCATGCCCAAAACAGTTCCATGGATTTGGGCTGTGCGGTCGGTCTATTTTGCACTGAGAAAATGACTAAGTCCCATTCGAACGAGCGTTCGAATCTTCGAACGGGACTTAGTCTCCAGCCGCAGTGTCGAAGTAGGTACGGGTCAGCGGTGTTCGTGCAATTGGGTAGCCGCAAACAGTTCCATAGATTTGGCTGCACACACCGCTGACCGCGTTCGAACAAGTTAAAATGGTCGCCACTTGTTCGTTTGTCGTATGGCGGCCACTTCGACGGCTTCGTCATTCGAAGTGCCAGTTTAAAAGTTGTAACCCTGCTCCAAAGCATTTAAAGGGCCGGGAACAGCATACAAAAATCCATTATGCTCAAATGTAAGTCTTAAAGGGCAATACATTCCAGGGCCATAGTCGCCGGGCAGGAGGCTAGCGATTAGTCCTCTCCAATGCCCAGTGGCAAATGGCAGTTTGTCACAATAATAATAATAATTAAAAAAAAATATATATTTTTTATTTTTACCCCACAGCACTCCAACATCACACTACACCCCAAACACCACACTGCACCCCTCACATGTGCACACTACACCCCAAACATCACACTGCACCCCTCCCAGACACACACTACACCCCAAACATCACACTACACCCCTCACACACACACACACACACACTGCACCCCAAAAAGCACCCCAAACACCACATGGCACCCCAAAAACCCCAAAGCACCCCTCACACACACACAGCACACCCTTCACACACACACTGCACCACAAACACTGCACCCCTAATGCACACACATAGTGCACTCTTCACACACACACACACACTGCATCCCTCAAACACACACCCTGCATGCCTCACACACGCTGTTCCCTTCACACACCCTGCTCCCTTCACACACCTTGCACCCCTCACACACCTTGCACCACTCACATACCGTGCACCCTTCACACAGCGTGCAACCTTCACACAGCGTGCAACCTTCACACACAGTGCACTCCTCACACACACACACTGCACCCCTCACACACGCTTCACCCTTTACACACACACAGTGCACACCCTGCACCTCTTACACACAGTGCCCCCTTCACACACACAGTGCAGCCCTACACACATTACATTCTAGACACAGACACTACATCGCGTATACCCACACCCTATATCCCATACATAACTATGGATCCTCTACACACCTACACACTAGAATCCCTGTACACACTCTGAATCCTCTACACACACACACACACACACACACACACACTAAATCTCCTACACACACTCTGGGTTCTCCACATGCACTAGATCCCCTACGCACACAATAGATCCCCTATAGACACACAATGCATTACCTACACACACTACATTAAAGAAAAAAAAGAAATGAGAGCTGGTCTCAGAAAAAAAAATGGTACGAGGAGTCACAATGTTACTACTAGACATGTGCATTTTGTTTCGGTGCAAATGTGAATTCGGACGAATATCGGGCAATTCGGACATTCATAGGCTTCCAAATGTCTGAAGTGCTGAAAAGTGGCAAAACAAGAGAGGGAGGGAAAATCCGTGAATGATGAGAGAGGTAGGGGAAGGGTTAAGGTTAGGGTTAGGGAATTGCTGAAGTCCTGAATTGGCAAAGTCCCGAAGTACCGAATTGCCGAAGTCAAATTGTTTTTTGTTTTTTTTTGCCCTTGCACATCACTACTTACCACTTGTGGTGGACCGCCACTCATCTAATGGCAGCCACAACTGGCCATATATGCAGGTCCCCATGCTTGCGGTTTCCTCTAACATATTTCAGGGGCAATCTCCACTGGACCTGAGAGGGAACTATGACAAAGTACACACTGTAATGACATTGGCTCTGTCCAGGACACTCCCACACAATATAGGATAATCCCTCCCCTGTGCCTGAAAGATAATTGAGTCAGGAGCTGTACTAAACTCAATTATCTCCAGGCACAGAAAACATACACTTTACAATAACCCAAAAGTACCCCCAGAACACATGGAAACCACATAAAAGTCATATCCCCTGATAGCCTCAATCTGGGGGACCAACATATCCAAAAATCACCCAGATCGGTTCAGGGGTTTCGGGATTTCCATGAAAGTCATAGTTTTGACCGACAGTGCACGTGGTCCTATGCCCAAAACAGTTCCCCTCCAAGAGCCCATGGCGAGGTTACTTTCGCCACACCACTATAGATGTTGATTTTTGCTACAAATAGGACCTCAACATCTATAGTGGTAACATTGTGAGTCCTGGTACCAGTCTTTTTCTGAGACCAGCTCTCATTTATTTTCTATATTTGTATTTCAGGGTTATGCAATTTACACAATACAAAAAAACCTTATGGTCTGATGACCTTTTTCAAGAATATATGTTAATCATTATAACTATTTTCTGGAATGGTGTAGAATTGTTGTATGAGACATACAAGTAAAAACAACACATGTATAACTTAGAAGAAGAAGCACTAATCTTTAGAACATATCCTTATATCTATCTGGGCAGAAGATCATGCAGCTGTAGGAAAGTACAGAGGGTTGAGCTCAATGACTAAAAAGGTGGCTTGTAAATCCTAAGTGGTGGGATAGTCTGGAGAGCATTTTTGCTGCATCCCATCTCAAGGTGGTAGACGTGGGCTGATCAAATCAATGCTGAAGCATGGGGCAAATCTCTCAAGCAGCCATTTTTTCAATGTGCTGAGCCATTTCGTCCATATTATTCATGTTTTTGTCTTAAGGTAAGCTCCGGATATTAGACTACATGCACCGCTATATAATATCCCTGTGGTTTGCACATTTTTTATAAATGCTGTAAGAGACAGATAGGAGAAACACATCGTTTTTCTTTTCCCTTTACCATGTTGGTCACTGTAAAACTGCTATTACATTATAATTGCTATTAATCTAATTAAACATTGCAACTTCATTGGTACATATTCATAAATGGAAGCAAAAGCTTTTGAGATGAAGAATAGTCTTGACAGTCACAAATTTAATTCCATGATCTCTCAAGCATGGCATCAAGATTTTCTTCAGTTTCTTTTTTTTTAATAATTTTTAAAGAAAACCATATACCTTTATAAACAAGGTATTATATAGGATTCCTTATCAAGAACATAATATATTTTACAAAACTACTAACACCTAATGTATCATCATTTTGTCCATAGCCATGATTACCGGATTATATTTTTCCATTACAGTAACTCATTACCAGATTACGACAAAGCAGGTTTTGAGAGCAACAAAATATTAACAGCCTCTATTATGCTATTCCTGTCATTGCGATTTTTTTCTACCATGTCATTACAATATGCTATTGAAGAAGACAGAAAGAATGTGAAAATATCACAAAGGATTTTCTTCAATTATATGCACTCATTTTGTTTTTTGGAGTACTAGCGTATTAAAAATAACTGCAGCTTGAAAAGCAGAGAGCAAACTATTTTCTTTATCATGTTACAAAATAATTAAGCACTTAATATCCTTAAAAATAACAAAGGGAATATTTCTTTAATTTAACATTTTCTTTGTCACGAATGAAGCAGAGCAGAAATAATGGACTCATTATTATATAACTGGATGGTATGTTGCGGTGCATTTATTTGCAAAGGTAAAGGTCATAATATACACGTCTAGTCTTTATAGTGTCATTTGGTGAAACACAATATCTAATATAGAGTGTTTTTTTGGTTTTTTCATTTGCAAGTGTATCAAAAGTAATACATTGATGTTTTATTCTCTGTTTGGTAACTGCCTACAGGTACTATATTACCTAAATTATTAATACCTAATATTTGCACCGTAGAGAAGTACAATGGGTCAATGCCATACTCATCAACACTCATAGATTTGGCAGGGTTATCGCATTTTTGGGGTCTTCTCCAGCCATTCCATGGCATTAGAACAATGCCATGGAACTTATTTCAGAAGGGCTTTCTGCATGGTCTGCCTAAGTGGAGTTGAGCAGGGAGGCTGCCGGTCACATTCAGTCTTAATTCCGCAGGTGTATCACTTTATGGGATCATGGATCAGCTTGCCAGACTATGATTAGTATGTATTCTCAAACAGGAAGTGGACTTGAAGAGGACATAATTTATGGCAGTGCCCTGTCATTACTCAGGTCATTCTGTTACATTTCATACATTACTTATCCACTGTGGGGAGGAGCATGATCTCAGGATGTGAGTTATAACACATTTGATCTTATATTATATATATATATACTATTATATACATTGCTCAAAAAAATAAAGGGAACACAAAACAAAAAACACATCCTAGATCGGAGTGAATTAAATATTCTTCTGAAATACTTTGTTCTTTACATAGTTGAATGTGCTGACAACAAAATCAAATTAACAAAAATTAAAAAATGGAAATCAAATTTTTCAACCCATGGAGGTCTGGATTTGGAGTCACACTCAAAATTAAAGTGGAAAAACACAATACAGGCTGATCCAACTTTGATGTAATGTCCTTAAAACAAGTCAATATGAGGCTCAGTAGTGTGTCTAGCCTCCACGTGCCTGTATGACCTCCCTACAATGCCTGTGCATTCTCCTGATGAGGTGGCAGATGGTCTCCTGAGGGATCTTCTCCCAGACCTGGACTAAAGCATCTGCCAACTCCTGGACAGTCTGTGGTGCAACGTGACGTTGGTGGATGGAGCGAGACATGATGTCCCAGATGTGCTCAATTGGATTCAGGTCTTGGGAACGGGCGGGCCAGTCCATTGCATCAATGCCTTCGTCTTGCAGGAACTGCTGACACACTCCAGCCACATGAGGTCTAGCATTGTCTTGCATTAGGAGGAACCCAGTGCCAACCGCACCAGCATATGGTCTCACAAGGGGTCTGAGGAGCTCATCTCGGTTCCTTATGGCAGTCAGACTACCTCTGGCGAGCACATGGAGGGCTGTGCGGCCCCCCAAAGAAATGCCACCCCACACCATTACTGACCCACTGCCAAACCGGTCATGCTGGAGGATGTTGCAGGCAGCAGAACGTTCTCCACGGCATCTCCAGACTCTGTCACGTCTGTCACATGTGCTCAGTGTGAACCTGCTTTCATCTGTGAAGAGCACAGAGCGCCAGTGGCGAATTTGACAATTGTGGTGTTCTCTGGCAAATGCCAAACATCCTGCATGGTGTTGGGCTGTAAGCACAACCCCCACCTGTGGACGTCGGGCCCTCATACCACCCTCATAGAGTCTGTTTCTGACCGCTTGAGCAGACACATGCACATTTGTGGCCTGCTGGAGGTCATTTTGCAGGGCTCTAGCAGTGCTCTTCCTGTTTCTCCTTGCACAAAGGCCGAGGTAGCGGTCCTGCTGCTGGGTTGTTGCCCTCCTACGGCCTCCTCCACGTCTCCTGATGTACTGGCCTGTCTCCTGGTAGCGCCTCCATGCTCTGGACACTACGCTGACAGACACAGCAAACCTTCTTGCCACAGCTCGCATTGATGTGCCATCCTGGATGAGCTGCACTACCTGAGCCACTTGTGTGGGTTGTAGACTCCGTCTCATGCTACCACTAGAGTGAAAGCAACGCCAGCATTCAAAAGTGACCAAAACGTCAGCTAGGAAGCATAGGAACTTGGTAAGTGGTCTGTAGTCACCACTCCTTTATTGGGGGTGTCTTGCTAATTGCCTATAATTTCCACCTGTTGTCTATCCCATTTGAACAACAGCATGTGAAATTGATTGCCACTCTGTGTTGCTCCCTAAGTGGATAGTTTGATTTCACAGAGGTGTGATTGACTTGGAGTAACATTGTGTTGTTTAAGTGTTCCCTTTATTTTTTTGAGCAGTGTACTTTAAAACACATTCATTTTGTTTTCCCATAGTACACGGGAGCCAGAGGTTGAATCACTACCTCTTAGTAATACCGGGTCAAATTTTACCTGCGCACGGGAGACAGCTGTTTTACTTTTTTTCATCACTAACTAGTCCTTGGAGTTCTATCATTTAAAACCTCGATATATCTATGCGGACAAGCACCGGGCCCTATACAACAGCTTTACTGGAGTGCAGGCAAACAAAAATATTTTATATATATATATACATGGCCACGTGTGTACAGCACTCTCTCTCATGGTCTTGTGCTTGCCTGGGTGCTTACTTCAGCCAAAATGTACATAATCCAAGAAAAGTGCACTCACAGGACTCTGTAGATTACTTTCCAATTCTTTGTTGTGCAATATAGATACAACACATTCGGGTCAATGTTTTAGTCCTCTGTGGAACTTTTTTCAAGAAATAAAATCATCCACAGAGTAGGCTATATCAATTGGGAGTTTATTGGAGAACTACAGTATTATGGAGTGTGGTTTGTATAATTTATTTATCTGCCTAACTTGAAAAGGTTAACAAGGTAATTTTCTTTTGCCGTTCAGGTAATTGGAGGAGTGTCCCTTAATTCATATCTGTTTGGGATTTGTATTCCTATATGAACCCACAGTCAACTTAGTGAGCTTGCTTACTTTTTGCTTGTGAATAGTATCTTTTATGTAGGCTATTTCAAGTAGGAATGAAAACAAACAAGAAGGTTAAACCAGCAAGGTAAATATTGTTTTACATTCCTGTACTTGTTCTTGACATCTGTGAAAAAGGGTGTTGGCAGGATTGATGGTTTGGCTCAGTGCACATGTGCTGCATGTGTGCATGCCTGGATGAACCTGTCGAGGGTCCATACCTCTGTGGCAGGTTAGAGAGTGTCTTCTCTGGAAGCTTGGATTGGAGATCTGGAGAAGCAAATTGCAACATTGATTGACAATCTTGAAAAAGGTCTGCTTCTCACTGAGCAGAGTTTACTTAGGACAGTTAGAAGAGTGGGAGGATACAATACAGTTGGGGAACAGGCACATAGCTGTGTAGCAGTTAATGGGGGGGAGGGAAAAGGAAAGGTTTAGCTAGCCCCGACTTTGTGCAACCTAACAGACTTACCCGTTTGAGTAAAGATGTTGGGAGCATCAGCTCAGGAGTAGCTGTACTGGAGGAAGCTGTTCCTTATAACAGCCAAGCGAAAAGCCCCTGTAGGGTTGATAACGCTAGAAAGGCTAAACAGGTAGTGGTGGTAGGGGACTCTATTATTAACATAGGGTAATCTGCCACTCTGATCATCTCTACCAGACAGTTTGCTGTCTCCAGGGTGCCCGGTTCCAGCATTTTGTGGACATAGTGGATGGATTATTGGGAGAGGCTGGGGATGACCCAGCTGTCATGTTCCATGTTGGTACCAATGACAAAATCAGAGGAAAATGTAAGGTCCTAAAGAAAGAGTTAAGGGAATTAGGAAATATATTGAAGAAAACAACCTCCAAAGTAGTATTTTAAGAAATATTATTTGTGCCATGTGCTACAGCAGAAAGTCATGGTTTTGGCTTTTTAGAGCAATGGGCTGATTTTGCGCTTGGGTACAATCTTTCTAGCTGTGATAGATTGCCCCTAAATGGATGAGGGTCTACTGTGCCAGTGGACAGGATGGCTAGAAGGTTAGTGAGATTTTAAATTCGTGGTGGGGGGAGGGACATAGAAATCTACAACATGGAGATAAGACAGAATGGTGTAGCTCATCACAGGGGGTGGAGGGTCAAGATCAGAACAGAGCAGATATGTGATACTAATATAAATTCACATCAATTAGAAGTTACCCATTATAATAGCAAATGTCTGCTTGCTAATGCAAGGAGCCTAAATAACAAAAATTGGGGAACTAGAGGCAATAGCATACACTAATCAATTACGACATAAAAGGCATAACAGACACATGGTGGCATGAGACTGGGCAGTTAACTTAAATGGTTACACGTTATTTAGGAATGATAGAAGAAACCGGAAATGTAGTGAGGTATGTTTGTATCTCAACCATGAGTTAAAGCCAATTTTTAGCAAGTGGAATGTGATGAGGAAAACATCAAAGCTTTATGGATAGACATTTTGCTTGGGGCAAAAAAATGGAAATGAATTATTGGTTGAGATATGTTATAAACCACCTAATATTAATATTGATTAAGAAGAACAGCTGTTATATCACATTGGGAAGGTTGCACATCTAGGTAACATGTTAATTATAATTATTGGAGATTTTAATTACTCAGACATTAATTGGGATAGAGGAACTAGTAGTTAAGCAAGGGGAATCAGGTTTTTGAACGTGTTAAATGACGCATCATGTCACAACTGGTACAAGCACCAACTAGAAAGGATGCATGTCTGGATCTGGTTTTAACAAACAATGTCGATCTTTTGACCAACATCAAAGTAGGGAAACACATGGGAAATAGTGATCACAATATGGTGTCTTTTGAAATAAACTCAAAAAAGCAAAAGCACATGGGTAAAACATGTGATTTAAAAAATATCTTCAAACAAATATTAGAAAGGGACATTTATCAGTATTTACCATTGGGTAATAAATATAAAAGAAACAAATTGAAACCAATGTGGCTTAGTGGGAAAGTAAACCAAGAGATTAAAAATAAGAAAAGGGCATTTTAAGCATTTAAATTGGACATACTAAAGGCATTCTATATGTAGGATATGTAATATGTAGTAAAGTGAATACTGCATGCAAAAAGGCAATCAGAGTGGCTTAACTAGTAAATGAGAAAGTGATAGACAAAGAGAGCAAAACCAACCACCCAAAATGTTTGAAGTACATAGATTCTAAAATACCAAAAAATGAAAGTGTAGTTACACAGAAAACATAGATAGGTTACCGACCGGTTACCGCAGCTAATTAATTTCCTCAGCCACTCTGGAACCATTAAAATAAGCAGACATCCATCCACCAGTAAACAGATGAAACATACTCCTGGGAGTCTACTGATTTTATTCAGTAAATGCACAGACCCCTACATGGGGTTTCCAACACACATATACAGGGCTTTCAATCCAAGGATCCTCTGTGCCTGAGAGATAATTGCATGAGAAAAATCGTGAAACGAAATATACAGTACCCCAAAAATTTCCCCACCATACTCAGGAACCCCACAAAAAGTACATTTCCATATAGCCCCGATCTGAGGGTATAACATATCCAAAGATCACTCAGATCGGTTTGGTAAAATGCCATCGAGGTAAAGTTTTGACCGACCAGACACGAGGCGCTAGCCCAAAATATTTAAATGGAAATAGGTGTCCTGGTCGGTCTCTGTTCGTGGGGTTCCTGTGCGAACACCATGCAAAGGAATCTCTTCATTTCAGGATACAAATGCTCCCCCTGTTCGGTAGTTCATATCTCCCAAATGTCGTTCGTATAGGTGGTCAGGAAATAGAACGGGCAGTGGTCTAAGTTTTACCGGCGTTCGTGCGAGTACCTAGCCAAAAAGAGTTCCAGGCACTAGACGACCAAGTACCGCTGGCCATGTTCGGGAGACAAGATGGCCACCATTCATTTGTCGACCATGTGCGTTCGGCTATACGAAATGGCGACCACCCAGGGGTAGCATTTATTAATTACTTCCCTTGCGGTTTCGCACTAAAGTTGCTGGTGTGAACGTTCTAATGGGGTACAGGGTGGCCATCATTCGGGAGACAAATGGATTTTGTTCTCATGAAGTACTCCTGAAGGAAAAAGGGTAAAATAAACTTAATGAGGGGAAAACACACGAATAGGTGGTAAGTTCCACTACAGGTGTGTTAGTTAATGAAGACCAGGAAAAGGCAGAAATTTTAAACAATTATTATTCCTCAGTATATATTAAGGAAGATCCTATTGCAAGAGGTATGCAAATGATTGCTGCAAAAACTTGCAGAAAAAATGTGACAGGCTGTCTCAAGACAAGATGCTACAGCAGCTAAGGAAAGTTAATGTAAATAAAGCTCCAGGGCCTAAAGATATTCACTCATGAGTACTTGAGCAGCTTAGTGTGGAAATAAGTGAACCTTTGTATTTAATCTTTCAGGATTTTTTTTTCAGGAATTGTACCGGAGGATTGAAGGAAGGAAGATGTAGTTCCTATATTCAGAAGGGGTTACAAAGGGATGAAGCAATAATACTGGACAGAAATAATAGGGCTTAACGCATAGAAAAAATACAGGAAAGGGAGAAACTGAACTGTCCAGTGACCACAGCAAATATTTAAAATATAACTTTTAATAATTATTAATATAAAAAGAGCTGTCAAAATATCTGGCTCTAAACAGACAAACACATGTAAAGAGAAAAAAAGGGGAGAAAACCCTAGATAAAGGGTAATACTAATCCCTGTGCACTCTAAGATGTTATCTCCAACGAGAAATCTCCTATGGAGGGATTAACTAGGTAAATAATCCTGCATCAATAATACAGTGTATCTCTATCATCTATAATACAAAGTATTTTATAGTGATAAAGAGAAAACGGGGCGTGGCCTGACCGGGTATGGAGTGGGATGCATCGCTCTGCAGCTCCTAGGCCCCAGCTCACTACAGCACCGATCCACAAGCCAGAATTGACCCAGGATGGGTAAAACTAAAAGGCTGCTCACCCCGGGTCCCTCGCAATCGGGCTCGCCGGGTCGCACCGCGGGACCAATGGATGGGTACATTTTGGCCGCACCAGGCCGCGGCCAAAATGGCGCCGGCCTCACCAGACGCGCGCAGCACAGACAGCCTCACAATAAGCCCAGCCAGAGAGGAATCACTCACCCAAATAGCAGCAGTATTGGCCACAATCTCTGCTAACATGATGTCCCGCACGGGCAAAACGGAACTACTGGCTGAAATAAGAACGGCTATCAGAGAAGAGGTCATGGAGGT
Source organism: Pelobates fuscus (assembly GCF_036172605.1). Classification (NCBI taxonomy): domain Eukaryota; kingdom Metazoa; phylum Chordata; class Amphibia; order Anura; family Pelobatidae; genus Pelobates; species Pelobates fuscus. Next base: position 119,876,196 of record NC_086322.1, on the reverse strand, counting down.
GAGGAGAGACCTGACAGCCCTGGAACGCAGAGTGGAGGAACTGGAGGCAGACCGAGCCCAAAATATACAGCACCACCAAGCCACTGAAACAGCCACTACTAGACAAGGCAATGTCTTGCTGGAACTAAGGAGGCACCTGGAGGACCTGGATAACCGCGGACGGAGAAACAACATCCGCATACGGGGATTCCCTGAGTCCGCTGGGGAGACACTACCGGAGCTCCTACAGGGCCTGTTCACCCACATACTGGGAGACAGGGCCCCGGCAGACTTTGGTATTGAGCGTGCACACAGAGCTCTACGCCCCGCGACCGCAGAGGGCCCGCCGAGGGATATAATCTGCTACCTGCTCTCCTACTCGTTAAAGGGTGAAAACATGAGAGAAGCAAGAAGTCGGCAGAACCTCACCTACATGGATACCCTGATTTCCCTGTATCAAGATCTCTCAGTGCTCACTTTGGAAGCGAGAAGGGTACTGCGCCCGCTAACCACCATGCTCAGGGACCAGCGGATACAATATAATTGGGGATTCCCCTTCAGCTTGCAGGCTAAGGTGGGCAACATATGGCATATCATACGCTGGCCAGCAGACGTCCCGCGCTTCCTACGGGCCGCAGGCCTCCCTGCAGTGGCAGTCTCAAATTGGATCCTTGAGAGACAGCCACAGCGCCCGAATACGCCAAACAAAAGGCCGGGTACTGGCCTCACAGGGGCTGGGTTCCGCCGGGGCGGCCCGGACAGCCACGAGGAATAATGGTCTTCAGATCCCTGGGCGAAGCCGCTTGGTGCGCCCGCTGACGGCTCAGCTCCCCTGTTCTGCACCCACTTTTTGGCCTAGAAACTGCAACACAATGAGACAGACAGCCCTAGCACCCCCCAGGGGCTGCCCTAAGCGACAACCTACCTAAGCAGCGAGCAACTCACAGCCTCGGAGAAGCCAACACACTGCTGGGTATGTACCTGAACCCCTACCCCGGGCCCATACCAATTGGGAACTAGCCAGAATTACCGGACACTGAGACGGTGGGGGGCCACACAACTGGGGCGGGGGGATTTGAAGGGAACGAGTGACACCCGGGGAAGCTAAAGGGGGTTGATACCCCGTTTCTTGAAGGACCCAGGCTTAATGCCCACCGAATACCCTTTTGGGTGGTTGGGGTACAGGGGTGGCATTAGCGGACACCAACAGCCCGGGATGATCCCCATGTCAAAGCCCGGAGAACTCCTTCCACACCTGGGGGACCCACGATTCAAACCTCGCCCAATCCCATAAGGGGTAGCAAGCTCGCTGGCAATATAGGCCAACACATTGCCCGATGGAGACCAGGGGAGCGGGAGGGGTATGGTCCCTGGGGAGGGGGAGAAGGGAAAGTTAACTGTTGCGGACTGCTCTGTACTGCTTTAATGTTATTACTGTTAATGAAGTTCACAAGTTTCGCACCACACCTGGCTATTCGCACGCATACACAAGGAGGAGGGATACTCAGCTAAGCCCACAGGGTAGGGGAGGCTGGGCCGGGGTGGGAGCACCGGGTGGGGCCGGGTCCTTGCGGGGGCTATAGGGCCTGAATGCCAACCAGACACGCACTGGTTAGGCCCGGAGAGGCAATTGGACGGTGAAAAGGTGACACCCTCACACATCATCCCCGTACCGATAGGGAAAATTCTGAATAACCAAGACTAGTGGGCTGGGCGCCGTGGGAGCAGTGCGACTCATACGACAGTTTACCCCAGAATGGACGTCCCACGTACCCCAAGTGACTGACTCGCATTGTACAAATACTCGGAGGCTACTCTGGTGACACACCCGGAGGGGACTAGACACCGGGGGGCGACTGACTCCGAGGCGAGTCATAGTTACCTACCACACAGACCGACACTCCCCCCTGTCATTGACCTGACCACACTCCCCTCCTTCCCCAAATCCTAACCCTGCAAAACTTGGACATACCCATTCCCCATCCCACACACAGACAGAGATGGGCTCCAAATATGTACCGGCACCACTTACCATATGGTCAAACAACGTTAGAGGCTTAAACGTACCCGAGAAACGATCCCAAATACTCTGCACCCTATGGGCAGAGTGCGTCTCAGTGCAGGAAACGCATCTTGAAGGGGCGGAGGTAATTGCATACGCGCTGTCGGGAGAGCGCTGACAAGGAGTGGACTAGTAGACTGCTGGAGGGCGGCAAACCCAGACGGTAGGGACTATTCATATTACTCGGCTGTGCACCGGCGATACAGTCGGATTGATTATGTTTTTATGGCCCAAGAAGCCCTACCACTACTCCGCAAGGCAAGCATAGGTCTGATGGCGGGGTCAGATCATGCCCCGATCTCAGTCCAGATCCAATCCCCATTACACAAACCAGCGGAAAGGCACTGGAAGCTAAATGAGAACATGCTCCTTAACCTAGGGGACACGGACCCAGTCAGACAAACATTGACACAATATTTCGACACTAACACAACCCCTGACATACCGCCTTTGACGGTGTGGGAAGCACACAAATGTGTCGTACGGGGACATTACATTAAGGTCTGTACGTAACGGAAAAAAGAACACACACGACAACTAACCACTCTAAACGCGCAAATTGCCAACTTGGAGCAAGCGCATAAGCAGAATCAGGACGAGGACATTCAGATCAGGTTGGATTTATCCCGGCAGGGAAGGGAGGGACAACACGATCAAGGCACTGAACATCCTACACATAGCACGGACGCACCGTAGGGAACTTCTACTACTATCAACTGATGCCGAAAAGGCCTTCGACTGGGTGGATTGGTCGTATCTGGGGAGCACCCTCACACACATGGGATTCGGACCGAACATGATGTCCTGGATGCTCTCCCTGTACACTAGTCCCACGGCGAGGATCCGCATTAACGGGGCACTGTCCACCCCCTTTCCAATCAGGAACGGCACCCGCCAGGGATGCCCGCTCTCCCCCTCCTGTTTGCCCTCTCCCTGGAACCATTCCTGGGGGCGGTCAGACGGAATGGGGGAATCTCCGGTTTCCACCTCGGTCGCCATGAATACAGAGTAGCCGCATATGCAGACGACATGCTGTTCTTTCTTACTCAGCCGCTGATCTCGTTGCCCAACCTCCTTACATCTTTCGGAGTTCGGAGCAATCTTAAGCTCAATACAGACAAATCCGAGGCCCTCCACCTCACGCCCCACACAGGTCCCCCACCTCACCTTTACTCCCAATATCGTTTCAAATTGTGCGACACCAAATTAAAATACTTGGGTCCTTGGCTGCCCAAGGACCCGTCACAACTTTACCACCATAATTATCACCCACTCCTACACTCACTGCTGACAGACCTTAAGAAATGGTCCCCATACTACGTCTCCTGGTTCGGGCGTATAAATGCGGTTAAAATGAACGTGCTACCCAGGATACTACACCTATTCCAAACAGTGCCGATCACCGTGCCCAGAGCCTTTTTCAGATCCATATCGACCGCCATACGCCAATTCGTTTGGAACTCCCGCCCAGCCCGAACAAAAAAATCCACCCTAGAACTGCCAAAACGGATGGGAGGCACAGGATTGCCCTCCATAGAGACATATTACCACGCCGCACATCTACATAGACTGATGGACTGGCACGTACAACACCCTTTAAAACAATGGGTGACTCTGGAACTGGAACAAACGGACAGAAAAATACCCTCCAGACTATGGTTACACACCGCCACATACGCTGACCTACACACCAAAAATCCCCTAATCGACGCCATGCTCAGAGTGTGGATAGCTGTACGCTATAGACTGCGACTCACCACCTCCCCTTAACACCCATCACTTATAACCCGGACTTGGCCGACGCCTTATCCCAACAAGACCTGGCCGGTCTCCGGCAGGCAGATTGGATGTACCTACACCAATGGCTCGGCACGCAAGGACTTAAACCACTCATAGAACTATGGCCTGATAGAACACCAACGTTACTCGAACAATTCAGATACCACCAAATAAAGACGTACTTCCTATCCTTACCCGGACGAGGGCATCTGATCAGACCCCTCACCAGCTTTGAACACCTATGCGCACACCGAACACACGTTCACAGGGGTATCTCCACCCTATACACCATGCTCAAGGCCCAAACCAGTGGGGATGTGGTGCTCAAATTTAAGGACCACTGGGAGAAAGACTCAGGGGAAGCCCTTACCCCACAGGACTGGGACCAGATCTACACTCTCACACATAAATGCTCTATCAGTTCAAGTACCAAGAGCTAAATTACAAAATTTTAACCCGCTGGTACAGAACCCCGGACATACTAAACCGCATGAACGAGAGTGCCCCGGACACCTGTTGGAGATGCGGCACACACGTCGGCACGTACCTCCACATACGGTGGGCGTTTCCCATAATCACCATATACTAGGTGTGGGTCAGGGAGGAGATAAACAGAATCACAGGAGCAGGGATTCTCCTAGATCCCCTAATGATGTTACACCACACCCCCACACCCATTAAGATTTATAAGAAATCCCTAACGTTGCCACTACTCCACGCAGCCAAGGCCCTTATCCCGGCGATGTGGAAGCAGAAGGGTGCCCCTACCCTCCAGCAATGGGTGACAAAGGTGGAAGAAATCCACTCAATGGAAACCCTAATGGCAGACCTCCATGGTAGACAGGAGCAATGTGCACTGACCTGGTACCCCTGGGCAACATACCTAGCCAACAGATCAACTATTCTTAACGGGACACCCGTACAAACGTACAAAGCTAACCTCACCAACTACCCACCTCCCCAATGTCTCCTACCCCCTACCCCCCTCCAAGACTGGAAGACGGACGTTACCCCCAACGACTAACTCAGACAGGCCCGCAATAGGGGCACATTTACCTATACGCACATGGTATACGAAGTAACATACCACGCAGGGAACTGAGATCATATAACGCAAAGTCACTCGTACAGCAAAGTACCACCTGAATACCTTGACCGGTACCCAGCGTGTTCACGCATATGACTGGCTATATAGTTCAGCATGCAAACATTTCACCAGACAAATGCTCACCCACAGTAGCTGATAACTTTATCTGAACCAGCACGCCTGGCTCTTACCCATGTAATCAGAAGGCCTGACTGTGAAATAATTGTTCGCTGACATTACAGTTGTAAAACCAAGAAATGTTCTTCACTACTGCTGCTCTGACTTGTGCACGACAATATATATGTCAAACAATAAAAAGGAGAATAAGGAATGTCAAGCAATAATATGGGGAAAAAAGGGTGATAAAGTACTAAAGGTAAAGCTACTCATAGAATTGTAAACGCATAAAACCGTGTTACTAAAATGCCAACATGACGCCAGACAGCCCTGACTGTAATCCGGTAGGTTTACACACGTGACTAGATACACTTCTGCACCTCCCATCACATCAAAGTATATTGTTTTACTTACAGGAATTGATGACTCTGTTTGAACTAACACACTTGACCCCCAACCATATTGCCCTGTGGTTTGTTTATACATAATTGCTTACTGACAGTTGAGATGTAATATCGTAAACGTGTTCTTCGACATTGTTGTTTTGTACCTTGCTCTTCAATATATATGTAAAACGTAAAATTGAAAATAAAGATTGTCAAGAAAGAGAAAACTCACAGTAAAAAAATAAATAAATAGCAAGAATGGAGAAACATCTAGAAAGTAACAACTAAACAATGGCAGCGATCAACAGGAGTTGAAAATGTAGAGATAAAGTGAGTGCTACACAAGGGAAAAATTAGCCCAGGACCAATAATCCTAACTAAACCTGGACTACAAGTGGGACGTGTAACTATATAAATATAGCGAAAAATCCCTGCTATAGCTCAAATCTAAAATTTGTCGAGAGGACATGTGGCTCAGCTAGAAATCCCTAGACTGAATAAATAATCCGTAAGGAGGCAAAGTTAACTCAAACGTGGCATCTGACTGTCTAATATGTGCTGGTCTGCGGTTACAAATTACCCAGCACCGGACGCATAGGCGTGCGCACGGGGTGTGCCAGGTGTGCCTGGGCACACCCTAATCCCCACGGCACGCACTATGGATTGAGTCCTGCAGGAACAGCGTTCTTGCACTTTTCTTTTAGCAGGAACGCTGTTCCTGCAGGCACTCAGCGCCCCAAATGCCCCCTTTCTCCCCATGTTCCCCCGTCATGGGGGGACAAGAGGTGATGGATCCCCCTCTCTCCATATCAGCCGCGGCGAGGGAGCTGTGTGCTCTCTGCTCCCTCTCGCCGCGCGGGCTGTCTGCTGTAGCTGGGAGCCGGAATATGACGTCATATTCTGGCTCCCGGCATCTGCAGACAGCCCGCGCGGCGAGAGGGAGCAGAGAGCACACAGCTCCCTCGCCGCGGCTGATATGGAGACCGGCAACCGCCCCACTGCACCCCAGGGACAAGTCCACACCAGCTCTCCAGGTAAGGAGGCTGGGTGGACATTTTTTTATTAAAAAAAAATAATTTGTGAGTGTGTGTCTGTGTGTGTGTGTCTCTGTGTGTGTGTGTGTGTCTGTGAATGTGTGTGTGTATGTGAGTGTGTGTGTGTATGTATGTGAGTGTGTGTGAATGTGTGTGTGTGTCTGTGAATGTGTGTGTGTGTGTGTGTGTCTGTGAATGTGTATGTGTCAGTGTGTGTGTGTGTCTGTGAATGTGTATGTGTGTCTGTGAATGTATGAGTGTGTGTCTGTGAATGTGTCTGTGAGTGTGTGTACGCATTATGTATATATGTATGTGTATATATGTGTGTGATTCATTGATGGCACTTCATCATACAATCTATTAGACACTTTATAATCTAGATACTTTGACCCAGTATTATTTCATTAACGTATATTCTTGTTATGTTAAGTCCCGACCTTGGTAATTCATTGATTCACCATTTGAGTTTATTCATTAACTCATTAAATTGTCTCTAAAGTACAGAGATGATGTAGACGTCAGTCTATTTGCCCAGGTATACATTATAATAGACTTCATTGATTTCATATTCTTTTGGGGCTATATGTTAAATATGCCATTTGTTGCATATTTTATGTGAACCTTGCAAACATGAGGGTATGCCTGTATTTACAGCTTTTTAGCCCTCTAGTATTCATCATTCTTCTAACTGTGACAACAGTATGTTTGTATTTATCATTTGACACGGTTCAATTACTGTCTGAATTACTTAGAACCCACAGCATTAATTAACTATGTACTATATTGATTTATTCACATTCAGGTACTGAACAGGATTGATGTTATGGTGCTCTCCTGTTTTCAAAAAATATCTCACTATACCTCTCATTACTAAGTAATTCATTGTCCCCACTATACTTTACCTTTTCCAGCCACATAAACCACATCTCAAGTCTACGTGGCAATGAGAGGGTTAACCGGCATTTATGTTAGCCCCTCCCACTGACCAATCAGATGGTTGGGCGCCTGATTTAAACCAAACTCACCAGGACATTCCTAACCCCTTGAAAAGCCGCTCACTGGCGAAACGCGCGTCGGGGCTTTCTGACGTGTATCTTTATTCTCTGTTCGTCGGCAAGATGTGCCTTTAGTTTAGCTAGTCCGGATATTTGAAGCACTAGTTAGAATATTATAATTCTCGTGGGTCTGTCTGCTCATGTCTACGCCTAGGTCCGGTGCTGGGTGATTTGTAACCGCAGACCAGCACATATTAGATAGTCAGACGCCACGATTGAGTTAACTTTGCCTCCTTACGGATTATTTATTCAGTCTAGGGATTTCTAGCTGAGCCACTTGTCCTCTCGACGAATTTTAGATTTGAGCTATAGCAGGGATTTTTCGCTATATTAGTTACACGTTCTACTTGTAGTCCAGGTTTATTTAGGATTATTGGTCCTGGGCTACTTTTTCCCTTGTGTAGCACTCACTTTATCTCTACATTTTCAACTCCTGTTGATCGCTGCCATTGTAACAGTTTAGTTGTTACTTTCTAGATGTATCTCCATTCTTGCTATTTATTTATTTTTTTACTTTGAGTTTTCTCTTTCTCACTATAAAATACTTTGCATTATAGATGATAGAGATACACTGTATTATTGATGCAGGATTATTTACCTAGTTAATCCCTCCATAGGAGATTTCTCGTTGGAGATAACATCTTAGAGTGCACAGGGATTAGTATTACCCTTTATCTAGGGTTTTCTCCCCTTTTTTTCTCTTTACATGTGTTTGTCTGTTTAGAGCCAGATATTTTGACAGCTCTTTTTATATTAATAATTATTAAAATTACATTTTAAATATTTGCTGTGGTCACTGGACAGTCCAGTTTCTCCCTTTCCTGTATATTCAGAAGGGATTCAAAATCTTTGTCTGGAAATTATAGACCTGTGAGCTTAAAGGATCACTATAAGGTTAGGAACACAAACATGTATTCCTAACCCTATAGTGTTAAAACCCTATAGTGTTAAAGCCACTAAATATAGCAAAATCTTACTGTATTCAAGCCAGAGAAACAAGCAGTCTGCTGACATCATCAGAAGTAGTAGCCTGATCCAGTCACAGTGCTTCCCCATAGGATTGGCTGAGACTGACAAAGATGCAGATCGGGGGCAGAGCCAGCATGATTCAAACACAGCCCTGGCCAATCAGAGGTGAATTGAATCAATGAATATCTATGAGGAAAGTTCAGTGTCTGCATGCATAGGGTGGAGACACTGAATGTTTGGATGCATTTTAGGCAGCCATGACCCAGGAAGGATCTATAACAGCCATCTGAGGAGTGGCCAGTGAAGTTATCACTAGGCTGTAATGTAAACACTGCATTTTCTCTGAAGAGACAGTGTTTACAGCACAAAGCCTGAAGGTAATGATTCTACACACCAGAACAAATTCAATAAGCTGTAGTTGTTCTGGGACAATAGTGTCCCTTTAACTTCTGTGGCTGGGAAAGTATTTGAAGTGTTCTTAATGGATAATATTCAGAAATTTATTGGGAACATCATTGTTATTAGCAATAATGAACATGGTTTTATGAAACTTAAGTCACGTCAAGCTAACCTAATTGCAGTCTACGAGGAAGTAAGCAGAAGTATATATCAGGGTATTGTAGGGGTGAGATCTACTTGGATTTTGTCAAGGCATTTGATATGGTTCCTCACAATAGGTTAATGTTAAAACTAAAAGAAATTGGTCTAGATGAAAATTGGGTATAACATTTTCTTAAAGCAGCACTGTCATGCCTAACTTACCTTTCTCCTATTGTTTCCTCTTCTCTTCCTCTCTTAGAATCTGTTCTTTTTCCTTTATTACCAATCTAGTTTTCTTTAAAACATAACACAAAGTAGGGACAGAGGGATTTAGATAGATTGGGGGTCTGGGCACTCAAATAAAAGATCAAATTTAATGTAGAGTAATGCAAGTTATGCACTTTGGGGTAAAGAATGCACTGGCAACTTACACACTAAATGGTAGTGAATTAGGGATAACAACACACAAGAAGCATTTGGGAATTGTTATGGACAACAAATTAGGCAACAATATGCAAATTCAACCAGCAGATGCTAAGGCCAGTAAGGTATTATCATGTATCAAAAGGGGCATTAATTCTCGTGATGAAAATATCATTTTTTATAAATCACTCTTAAGACCACATCTTGAATATGCTGTGCAATTTTGGGCACCTATTCTAAAGCAAGATATTATTGCACTAGAAAAAGTGCAGATGTGGGCTACAAAATTAATAAAAAGAATGGAGCATTTTATTTATGAAAAAAAAAGGTTAACAAAGTGAAATCTCTTTAGTTTTGAAAAACGGCTCCTCAAAGGGGATATGATAGTGTAATACAAATATATTCTAGACCAATACAAACCATTGTCTGGAAATCTATTCATAAACTGCACTATACACATGGGCGTAGGAACCCCCACAAATCTGGGGGGGATAGCATTCTTACTCGCCGGGTATATTCTTATTCAGTAAACTGGGAGTTGTTTATCCCATTGTACAGCGCTACGGAATTCGATGGCGCTATGTAAATAATAAAATAATAACGTTAAATTTTAATTGTGTGTGTGTGTGAAATAATATAATGTGAATCATATCTGTGTATCGCATAGCTCCACAGCAATACAACTGACAGTAATTTGTGAGGTGCAAGTACATCACAGAACACCTCAGCAATAAAATGCATGGGAAAGTGCAGTGTGTGAGTGTATCACAAGCGCTACAGCAAAATAACTCACAGGAACGTGCAGTTTGTGAGCGTATTACAGATCACCTCATCAATACAGTGCACAGGAATGTACAGTGTTTGAATATATATCAGCCAACCCAATGCGTGGCAAAACACTGCGCTGCACCAATCAGCATCTCCTCACAGAGATGCGTTGAATCAATGCATTTCTATGAGGAGTGTTCAGCGTGAATGCTAGTGCTGCACGTTGTGCAACACTGGACTAGGAAGCACCTCTAGTGGCCGCCTGATATTCCTCGGCAGTAATGTAAATACTGCCTTTTTCTGAAAAGGCAGTGCGCTTACATTAAAGGACCACTATAGTGCCAGGAAAACACTCGTTTTCCTGGCACTATAGTGCCCTGAGGGTGCCCCCACCCTCAGGGACCCCCTCCCGCCCGGCTCTGGGGAGAGGAAAGGGTTAAAACTTACCTTTATTCCAGCGCCGGGCGGGGAGCTCTCCTCCTCCTCTCCGCCTCCGATCCTCCCTTTCGACTGAATGCGCATGCGCAGCAAGAGCTGCGCGCACATTCAGCCGGTCGCATAGGAAAGCATTTACAATGCTTTTCTATGGACACTTGCGTGCTCTCACTGTGATTTTCACAGTGAGAATCACGCAAGCGCCTTTAGCGGCTGTCAGTGAGACAGCCACTGAAGGATTTAAAGGCTGGCTTAACCCTTATATAAACATAGCAGTTTCTCTGAAACTGCTATGTTTATATAAAAAAGGGTTAAACCTAGCTGGACCTGGCACCCAAACCAATTCATTAAGCTGAAGTGGTCTGGGTGCCTAGAGTGGTCCTTTAAAAAGCCTGCAGAGACATGCTATAAACACCAAAACTACTACGTTTAGCCGTTGTGGTTCTGGCTACTATAGTGTCACTTGAATATAGAGGAAAAAAAAGAATCATCACAAATGTATGAAATAAAAATGTCTATCATTTTTTTTTTTTTAAACAATGTGCAGATAGTACTGTACTAATGATATCCCTGGCTGGATGGGAGCATTCCATGTAATCAGTATGATATCCCTGGTTAACCCCTTTATCCACCCGTCCCTAATTGTCTCCCCTCCAACCACCTAGCCTCCTAACCCCCATAAAACAAGTAATATATCTTCTTGTACTTACAGTACTGAAGACACCAGCAGTGATCTGGGTTCAGGGCTGAAAGCGTGAGGCGCTGCTCTGCAGTTGTAGGAGACCGGAGCTCACCCTAGCGTTGTCGTGACATCATGGAACGCGCGTACGCAGAGGGCAAGGGAGGTCGGGAGGAGCAAACAAAGTCCTTTAATATGTGGCGATGCCGAATAGTGGAGGATTGAATCAGATCAGGATTTGAGAGGGAACATTTTTAGCATATTTTTGTGGGCAGCGGGGCTCAAGAGGCAGCTGCCTTGGGCCCCCCAGGAGCAACTGGGCCCGGGGCAGCTGCCCTTTTTGCCCCGTGTTAATGGCTGCCCTGACTTAGGGTGACCACATTTCCTAACTGCCATTTAGGAACACTTACTACCCCCTCTAGCCCTTCCATTCATATTACTACCCTATCCCTTCCGTTCATATTACTACCCCCCCATACCCGTTCCATTCATATTACTACCCCCCCATACCCGTTCCATTCATATTACTACCCCCCATACCCCTTCCGTTCATATTACTACCCCCCATACCCCTTACGTTCATATTACTACACCCCATACCCCTTCCGGACATATTACTACCCCCCATACCCCTACCGTTCATATTACTACCCCCCCATACCCCTTCCGTTCATTTTACTACCCCCCCATACTACTTCCGGGCATATTACTACCCCCCATACCCCCACCGTTCCTATTACTACGCCCCCATACCCCTACCGTTCATATTACTACCCCCATACCCCTTCCGTTCATATTACTACCCCCCATACCCCTTCGTTCATATTACTACCCCCACATACCTGTTCCGTTCATATTACTACCTCCTCCTATTCATATTACTACCCCCCCACAGCCCCACCCCCTCTAGTCATATTATTAGCCCCCTTACCCCCTTCATTCATATTAGTACCCCCTCCATTCATATTAATACCCCCTCCTAACCCCCTCCATTCATATTTGTACCCCCTCCTACCCCCTCCATTCATATTAGTACCCCCTCCATTCATATTAATACCCCCTCCTAACCCCTCCATTCATATTTGTACCCCCTCCTAACCCCTCCATTCATATTTGTACCCCCTCCTAACCCCCTCCATTCATATTAATACCCCCTCCATTCATATTTGTACCCCCTCCTACCCCCCCTCCATTCATATTAATACCCCCTCCATTCATATTTGTACCCCCTCCTACCCCCCTCCATTCATATTAGTACCCCCACCCCCTCCATTCATATTAGGATCCCCTTCTACCCCTATTAGTACCCTTCCACCCCCCTCCATTCCTATTAGTAGCCTCTAACCCCTTCCATTCATTTTTCTACCCTCCTCTTCCCCCTCCCCCTCCCCAAATTATATCTCCCCTCTCTAACCTTTCCATACTAAATACCTGGCAGTGGCAGGGTGGGCAGGCAGGCAGCTGCTTTTTTTTTTCAGAGCCGGCGTCTGAGCTTATAATGACGCCGGCTCCACTCTCCTCCTTGCACACCGTTTTACCGCACAGAGCAGGGGAGGGGGACCTCTTCAAGCGGCGCACGGTGTCAGACTGAGCGCCGGGTAGTCACGTGACACCCGGCGCTCCTATGCAGAGCGGGAGGGGGAGGCGCTCCCCCTCCCAGCGTACACTGTGTGCGGTTCCATTATGGAGCCGCACGCAGCCTGTCAGGGGGACGGCAAACATCACTTGTCAGTCTGACAAGTGATTTTTGCGCTCCCCTTTGGCCGGCGGACCTGGGGGGATTTCTGCATTATATGTCCCCCCCAGATGATTTCCTGGGGGGGATGCGTCCCCCTCATCCCCCCCGGTTCCTACGCCCGTGACTATACATCGGACACAGGGCCATGCATTTAGACTAGAAGAAAGGAGATTTAGTCTAAGGCAAAATAAAAAGTTTTTTTTACAGTAAGAACAACAAGGATTCCTATCCTAGCAACCTAATGCCTGCTCTTATAAGATTAATCCATGTACTTGGGAAATCATTCCTCCTGTGACACTGCAGGGCAAGGTTAAATAGGGCCCTAGTGTCAGGATTCCAAGTTGATCCAGCACGCAGAGCTGTGCCACACCTAGGGCTAAGGATAACGTATAACCGGACCTTAGAATAGCCGGACTTAACGTATCCAAGAATAGTCAAAATACTTGCCGAGGTCAGCAAAACATAATCAGACAACAATGAGGGAAAGCCAAAAGTCAAGGATACCAGAATTCAGGAAAGTCAAAACGAAGCCAAAGTTAAATACCAGAAAATCAAGATCAGGAACACACTCTCAGATTGCCATCAGGATGAAACCATGACAGGGCAATGAGAAAAAGGAGAATTGGGTTTTAAATACCCCTCCTGTGGATCCGATTGGCTGTAACTGGCCTTTGACCCCAAAAGCAATTACCATGTTTCCATGCGCATGATTGCTGCTCAGCACAAACCCTTCTGTGGGTCTGACTGGCCATGACCGCCCTTTGACCCCAAAAGTAATTACCAAGTTTTCATGTGCATGATTGCTGCTCGGCACAACTTTTCCTGTCAGGACGGTAATGCTGCTTGGCACAACTTTTCCTGTCAGGACAGTAAATGCCATTAACCACATGTTTATGTGCAGATGAATACGTGACACCTAAAATGAGCTACTTGTGACAGGGTGGTGTACAAAACAAAGTTAGTGCAGCCTGTTTGGTTTCATATATGTATTTAGAAGTCTAGGCCAACTCCCCTGTTTTAATATCATAAGAGCAAGAGTTAGATTGCTTGGAAAGGACCTGCCAAGAATGGGGTACATGGGTGTTGTGGCAGGCTTATGCAATAATGATTCTGCCTCCCTCCCTGCCTGTGGGCCGGTGAGGGAGATCATAGATCATAGATGGAGGCACACAGCATGGGTTGCGGGTATTAGGGTGTGCCCAGGCACACCCGACACACCCCTTGCGCACGCCTATGATAGATAGATAGATAGATAGATATTTATATTAAGCAAACATAATTTAATTTCAGATAAGTTATAGCAATATTTTTTATTTAAGTTTCAAACTCCCCATTTGATTCTTCTATAAATTAGTTATGGGAAAAAATGAGAGAAATTGCTTTCCATATAACAATAAGCTTTTTTCTGCCCAGTCAAGCAAAGAAAAAAAATAATTGTGAAAAGCACTATTTATGCATTATCTTGCCTTGTGACATGTTGTCAGATGAAAATACACTCTAAGCACTTAGTAGTTTTTGATAGAATTCCAGAAGTGTATATTTTTTCACTCAATGCAACATTAAATCTAACACGTGTCTCCATACTATCTCACTGGGGAGCTCTGGAATCTCTCCAAAATCTTTAAAAATTCACTTAATGTGTTAAAGAAGAGCAGATTATTTTGTGTCTACCTTCAATGCAAGCACTTACTTTCAGCTACAATGGTAAAACTACATTTATTTTAAGATGTAAAGACAGTTCATTGTCATTTGTCAGGTGAAACATTTATAAGAGCCTTTTTTAATAATGAACATCAGAGACACTTAAATTAATATACTTAACCGTTAAATGCTTAATGAAGTTAGTTGATCTTTGCAAAATACACACAGAAAGAGGGGATAAGAGGGCCAGGGGAATTGCAAATGAAATGAATGGAAATAAAACTATATAAAAAAGTAAATATGTCTGCTTTATAATACCCAAAAATTAAATGTAATTAGAAAATAACTGAAAAAGTGCAAACATTCCTCATTCCTCTTCTACAACTTTGATAGACTGAGCAAGACTACAAAAAAGTCCTAAAAAAAGTATATGCAATTTAAATATGCAACATACATTCTACTACCATCTGGTGAGATTAAAGGGACACTCCAAGTACCAAAACCACTACATTTTAATAAAGTGGTGTGGGTGCACATGTCATCACTTTTTTCTCTGGCAATATAAAACATTGCTATGTCCAAGAAATGGAAATGCTTACATTTGTCACTAGTGATGTCCCGAATGGTTCGCTGGCGAATAGTTCCTGGTGAACATAGTGTGTTTGCGTTCGCTACGGACAGCGAACATATGCGATGTTC
Source organism: Pelobates fuscus (assembly GCF_036172605.1). Taxonomy (NCBI): domain Eukaryota; kingdom Metazoa; phylum Chordata; class Amphibia; order Anura; family Pelobatidae; genus Pelobates; species Pelobates fuscus. The sequence goes on along the minus strand of NC_086322.1, from coordinate 119,860,805 downwards.
GGTCCGCCCCCTGTTCGTCATCATTGAGTAAACTTTGACCTTGTACCTCACAGTCAGCAGACACATTCCAGCCAATCAGCAGCAGACCCTCCCTCCCAGACCCTCCCATCTCCTGGACAGCATACAATTTAGATCAATTCTGAAGCTGCATTCATTCATTTTTTTATTTTTTTTGTGTGTGTTTATTATACATTATCCTCCATAGCCAGTAACCTGTGTTTATCATACATTATCCCCCCATAGCCAGTAACCTGTGTTTATTATACATTATCCCCCCATAGCCAGTAACCTGTGTTTATTATACATTATCCTCCCATAGCCAGTAACCTGTGTTTATTATACATTATCCCCCCCATAGCCAGTAACCTGTGCTTATTATACATTATCTCCCCCATAGCCAGTAACCTGTGTTTATTATACATTATCCCCCCACAACCAGTAACCAGTGTTTTTTATGCATTAGCCCCCATAGCCAGAAACCTGTGCTTATTATACATTATCTCCCCCATAGCCAGTAACCTGTGTTTATTATGCATTATCCCCCCACAACCAGTAACTTGTGTTTATTATACAGTATCCCCCCATAGCCACTGATAAAAAAAAAAAATAAAAAAAAATAAAAAAAGGGTCCCCCCCTCCCTGAGCAGGAGGGGGCCCTAAAGTAAAAAAAGGGGGGAGGACCTATTGTCCTCCCCACCGGCCTCCACCCCTGAGCGGCGGTGGGGGCCTTAAATAAAAATTGGGGAGGGGGGACCTAATGTCCTCCACCCTGGCCCCCACCCCTGAGCGGTGGGTGGGGGCCCTTAACAAGAATAAGGGGGGGACACCTAATGTCCTCCCCCCTAGCCCCCACCCCTGATTGATGGGTGGGGGCCCTAAATACAAATGGGGGGACCTAATGTCCTCCCGACTGGCCCCCACCCCTGAGCGGTGGGTGGGGTCCCTAAACAAGAATAAGGGGGGGACCTAATGTCCTCCCCTCTGGCCCCCACCCCTGAGCGGTGGGTGGGGGCCTAAACAAGAATAAGGGGGGGACCTATTGTCCTCCCCCTGCCCCCACCCCTGAGCGGGTGGGGGCCCCAAACCCCTAGTCACCCCCTCCCACAAAAATAAACTCCTATCTACCCCCCTCACCCTAAAAATAATGAGGGGGGACCATTTAACTAAGTACCTTTAAAAATAAAAATACACTTACCATTCGATGTTTTCTTTCTTCTAAAATCTTCTTTTTTCAACCCCAAAAAAGGCCAAATAAAAATCCATAATAACCGACGCAATAAAAAAATAAAAAAATAAAAAAAACGAGCGCAAAAAAAATAATCCATCTTCACCCGGCAAGGGCTCTGCTATAAAGCCTTACGCCGCCCTGCAATCAGGCTCAGAGCACTCTGATTGGTGGGTTTAAGCCATCCAATCAGAATGCTCTGACAGGTAAATGAAGAGACTGACAGGTAAGTCTCTACAATTACCTGTCACAGCACTCTGATTGGTTGGTTTGAAATCCACCAATCAGAGTGCTCTGTGACATTTTACACAGTGTGGGAAAGTTCTTTGGAATTTTCCCACGCTGTGTAATTTGACTCATAACTCTCTGATTGGTTACTTAATAAGCCTTCCCCCGCCTTGCAGAGCTCAGTCTGCGCGGAGCCCTTGCCGGGTGAAGATGGATTTTTTTTTTGCGCTCGTTTTTTTTTTTTTATTGCGTCGGTTATTATGGATTTTTATTTGGCCTTTTTTGGGGCTGAAAAAAGAAGATTTTAGAAGAAAGAAAACATTGAATGGTAAGTGTATTTTTATTTTTAAAGGTACTTAAATTAAATTTTTAAAGGTAGTTAAATGGTCCACCCTCATTATTTTTAGGGTGAGGGGGGTAGGTAGGAGTTTATTTTTTGGGGGAGGGGTGACTAGGGGTTTGGGGACCCCTAGTCACCTGGGGGGAGGGTGGTTAAATATGTATTTAGGGCCCCACCCGCCGCTCAGGGGTGGGGGCCAGGGGGGAGGACATTAGTTCCTCCCCCCTTACTTTTGTTTAGGGCCCCCACCCACCGCTCAGGGGTGGGGACCAGGGGGGAGGACATTAGGTCCCCACCAATTTGTGTTTAGGGCCCCCACCCACCGCTCAGGGGTGGGGGCCAGGGGGGAGGACATTAGGTACCCCCCCAATTTGTATTTAGGGCCCCCACCCACCGCTCAGGGGTGGGGGAAAGGGGGGAGGACATTAGGTCCCCCCCTTATTCTTGTTTAGGGCCCCCACCCACCGCTAAGGGGTGGGTGCTGGTGGGGAGGACAATAGGTCCTCCCCCCTTTTTTTACTTTAGGGCCCCCACCTGCCGCTCAGGGGTGGGGGCCGGTGGGGAGGACAATAGGTCCTCCTCCGTTTTTTTACTTTAGGGCCCCCAACCGCTCAGGGAGGGGGACCCTTTTTTTTTTTTAACAGTGAGCAGCCACAGACTGCTCACTGTTTAATAGACATGCCCCTACTCGCGGTATAGCGAGTAGGGGCATTATTTACTAATACTAAGTAATTTTTACTTAGTGTTAGTAAATTTGGCTGAAAGACCAATTTAGGTCTTTCAGCCTTTTAGTAGATAGCTCCTTAATACCGTGGGAATTAGGGAGTTATCTACTTATTAATTCCTGTCATTACACTGACTGGCTTAGTAACTTACATTTTATATGAATGTGTGTTACTTGATTGTCGTACATTTTGCACATGCTTACAGCTGAATCCTGTCTATGTTTGTATACTTTTTATTTGAAATTGTATACAGTGTAACATTCTTCTTCTTTCACTGGGTAAGTATATTAGTACTTAGGCAATACTATGCTTCGGACCTTCGAAACTTCGGCACTTTGACACCTCGGAACTTCGGCAACTTCGGAACTTCGGCACTTCAGCAATTCGGCACTTCGGCACTACTACACTTCGGAAATTCGGTAATTTTGGCACTTCGGGACTTCAGCAATTCAGCACTGCGGCAATTCAACTATTCGGACATTCGGAAGCACCCGAATGTCCGAATTATCTGAAATTCAACCGAAACGAATTGCACATGTCTAGTATATAGTGATCATGATTTTTAGCGATATCCAATATTTTTAAGGTGGTTCCAGTGCCACCACTCATATCTGGTGTCACAATAGCTTGCATTTAAAAAAAAACAAAAAACTTTTTTGACTGTAATATAATAGCAGTCAGTTCCCTTCACACGTGTGCGTTTCAGGGCCTGCCAGGGCACAGTGTCAAACCAGTGCAGCTCATATCTGGTGTAACAATAGTTTACATTTAAAGAAAAAATACAGGGGGCTTGTTGTCACCTTTCGGGGACCCTTGGTGTTGTACGTGGCTGGGTGGAGGAAGAGACCTTCAATGACATCAGTGAGGACAAGGAACGGGAAATGGCTAGCTTGGTATCCAACCTTGTGCAAATGGGGAGTTTGCGGTTGTGCAAATGGACTGTTTGCGGTTGTTTGCGGTGCGTTAAACGGGGAGTTTGGTCTGTCACTGTGAAGCGGGTGTAACCCTTACAATACCTGATGGATACAACATCATACCTGATGTTTTCAAGCACGTTATTCCAAACAATTTAGGAATGTTAGGTGATTTATGCAATTTATGGATTAAAACCAGACTCTGCATCAACTGTAATTTTCCATGGGAGTTTTGCCATGGATCCCCCTCCGGCATGCCACAGTCCAGGTGTTAGTCCCCTTGAAACAACTTTTCCATCACTATTGTGGCCAGAAAGAATCCCTGTGGGTTTTAAAATTCGCCTGCCTATTGAAGTCTATGGCGGTTCGCCAGGTTCGCCCGTTCGCGAACATCTGCGGAAGTTCGCGTTCGCCGTTCGCGAACGGAAAATTTAATGTTTGCAACATCACTATTTGTCACATAAATTGGCCTCTAGTGACTGTCAGACTGACTCACATCCTACTTAAGATCTTCAAAAATTGTTGCCTAATGGTGCTAATGCTATTAGAAATATACTATTGGCAGAGCATAGTGATTGAAAACATTGGAAGAAGTACTGGTTTGGACAAAAGTCCTCAATCCTGATGACTCTATGGAAGGCGGAACAGTTACAGAAAATATTTTGTTCCAGCTGGTGCGGCTTGGTTGGCAACCAAGATGGCCCAAAAGCATTAGTTCTGAAAAGTTCTGCAAATATCTCAGCTAAAAAGCTTTCAAACTATATGAAAATCCTTTGAATTCTAAACTAATTCGGCATATTTGCATTTAAGAAGCATGCTAAAACACAAGAAAAGCATGAAATCCTCAACTGTATCAAAATTAGCAGAGAAGAGTGATTCGACACGGAACAAGGTATGTCAAACATACAATATGATTTTCCATTACCAGATGAATCTAAATCTCTCACAATTAATAATCAAGATTTTGCTCTTCAAGAGGTGGAGCGAGTTTCTTCAAATAATGGCAAATACATTAGATACAGATAGGGATTACCAGTAGAACTGGTCGTAAGCCATCATGGAAAACTATATATTATACATACACCAGAGGAGGGACAGGAGTTCCTCCAATCTCTACTGACTGAAGATGTGCTTGATCCTAAAGCCCCATAGAAACTGGGAAGATTGATTGATATTTTCCCTTATGAGAAGGCTGTGCATCACATATTGATTATTCTTTTTCTTCTCTTACATTTTATTGTTTTTTTTTTCAATTTTTGACATGAGGTGGTACATAATTCAATCAATACTGTATTTTTCAGAAATATCAAAATAGTAACTCGGTTGTAGTTATATCAGTTCTCAATCTCGGTCAAACTCATGTCTGTCTCTAGACTAACATTGACATACATATAGACATAGAAGTCCTGCCGTACTCGCAGGGCTTTTACATTTAAGACAAAAGTCAATCCGTTGTTGAGCAGGGGTGGTCGCCCGTAGTAATGTGCACACATTAGAATCTGTATTCTTTTCTAAATTTTCCATGTCATAGAGCTGATTTTTCTACTGTAATTCTAATCTATCTAGCCACTCCTCCCATATTTGAGTCATTTTGGAGTGATAACCTTGAGATTTACTGATGTTTCTCTCCATTTTAATTTGTACTTGTAATTGTTTCAAAACATTTGGCCAGGAAGGGCCTTGAGAATTTTTCCAGTTGCACGCAATTTCAATCTTAATGGCCAAAAGACAGTGTATAATCAAAAAACATATATTATAATTTATTTTTGGCCAATTTAAATGCAAAAGTGCATTTTTGGGGGGTAAAGTTCAAATCTACATTAGTATGAATGTTTCATGAAAAGAAAATTCTTTTTCCAAATATTAACTATTTTTTATATATACATAGGATACATTTTTGTCAATCTTGTTGGTACTAAGTACCATCTGTGTAGTACCTTAAATTGTATTTCTGCCCAGTTTATACAATACATTACTTTTTTAACCTTTGACCATGTTTCATACCACTCCTTCATATTTATGTTGTACTTTTTGCGAAATCTGAAAGACAGGAAACGCTTGTAATTTTTCCATTGAGCTCAACAGATCTGTACTTCTGGAAACCACTTTGGTTACAGGATCGTATCTTAGGATATTAAAGAGTTTATCTATTATATTTGATCTTTCTTTTAATAGAGTGGCCTTTATATAGTTTTTTATCCTTAGATAATTGAATATCTCTGATCCCGGAAGTTGATATTCTTGATGTTATTTGTGGAAAGGGTTTAGCCATGCCTGCCATTGTAATTTGATCTATCTTCAAGATGTCCCTCTGTCTCCACTCCTTCAAGTCTATCTCCATGATATAATGTTCTAACGAGGCTAAATAGATATGTTCAGGGATGTGGTTTGATATACCGCATTTATTTTTTAGTCCCATCCAAAATCCCATAAGGTGGCCTAGGATAGTATTAGAGTTTCTAGTACATTTTTGAATATTTGAGTTTTTAGTTTGCCTGAGTAAAGAGCTCAAATTGGCTACATGACAAGATCTGCTCTCCATTTGATACCATGCTTCTTCTTCTTCTAGTTTAATTGGGTTTTATATATGGTATATCATATTGGGCAAAAAATAGTTTTTAATTAGAGGGAATTTGACTCGTCCATTAGATGCGTTTTGAGCTAAAACATTTTGAGTTAGTCTCGTTTTTTTCACTCTCCATATAAAATTTGTAAAACTCTTCTGAATTAAACTTAGCCACCGATCTGAAAATGTTAACTGGATCATTCTAAACATATATTGCCATTTGGGGAGAATGTATGTTCAGGCTTTCAGTTGTTTATCTTAATTGTTCCAAAATGCTTTAAGATTGCTTTTTGAGCTCTTTTCATACAGGCATTTTATGATACATCTTTTTCTTCATTTTTTATAATACTTGATTATTTTTGTTTTAATTCACTATATGTTTATTATGCTTCGGAGCTTGGTTATGTAATATTAGTATTTAATAAGTGTTATGTTTATAGTTGTGTATCTCTTATGTAAATATTACATCTAAGACACTTGTTCTTCTGCATGGCACATAATATAATCGTTAGATTTTTCTTATTGTATAAGTGTGAATATTTTAATTTTATTCTCAGTACAAGGTAATATATGTATGTCTAATGCTTAGATTTGATATATATGGTTTGTGTGTATGTTTATCTCCCACCTATAGGTCTGTAAACATTTAACGGGGATGTAATATACACTTCACCCTAAGACCTACTTTTTGCTGTATATATTTTTTTTTACTGGGTATATTCCCCCCCCTCCCCCCATTATTTATATATGTATTTATCTACTTATTGATTTTTTAATTTATTTTTTTAATACCCCTTCTCCAGTAATTACATTTTTTTTTGTAAAAAATATTTTTTGTAGCATATGGCAGTGTTTCCCAACCCAGTCCTCAAGGCACACCTACCAGTCCAGGATTTAAGGATTACCCAGTTTTGTCTAAGGTGTTTTTAGAAAAAAAGAAAAAACACCTTAGACAAAACTGGGTAATCCTTAAATCCTGGACTGGTAGGTGTGCCTTGAGGACTGGGTTGGGAAACACTGGCATATGGTACAGTGAGTGTTTTTTATTCTTTTTTCCTGTTTGATTATTTGGATTGCATGTTTGTTTAGTAATCTTATTCTATATTTATAAGATATGTTAACGTGCTCTGTGAACAGTTATATGTACACACTCCTATACATTTGTATGGAGATTGGGTGTTTGTTTACTTCTGTTTTCTCCTATATGTCTTGTTCCCTTTTCCCTTGTTATCTCCCCATAAAATTATTTTAAAACATTGCGTCCCAGTGATGCAGTAAAGATATTTTATTTTTATTTAAACTTTTCTCCCTGCCTTTTAATACATAAAAGAACACATACCGAAGCTTAAAATACATATATTCATTTTTAGTTTCAATGTGTTCCTTTAACACTTGTTCATGGAGTCCACTCATTCTCTATATGTACCTGTTCAGACCCTGGTCTCATAAAGAGTATAACAACGATCTGTTAGTCTGTCTACTTGAAGATGGAATAAAGTAAACATTTGGTAATTTGGTAATTTCTTCATTACTTACTTGAGCTATCCAATCACATGCACTGCATGAGCGCACTCATCATGCAGTTCAAGTCAATCTCCTTCTTTAGTCAGTGAACATGAAGCTTGACAGCATGGTGGACTGCTGTAAAACCCTGTAGTTGTTTCTTGGAGTGTCTCTTTACATTTGGCTATTAAATCTAATGATATTCATCAAAAGTAATATTACAATTTTGTTATCACATTATTTATAAACATTTTAGCTATTTTGTAATATGGGACCATTACATTTAGTTCCAACTAGCAGGAAAGTATGTAGGTATAATCTTCTAAGAATCAGCAGGGACATAGCAATTTTTTTACAAAAACAGCATGATGTCCCTTGCCATAAGCAGAGCTTTCAATTACAGCAAGGAATGTCAAAGGAAGGAAGCCAAATTCAATGCGAGAGGAAAAGGTGAATTAATAACAATTTTCTAGAACAAACAAAAACAATTGGAAGCTGCTAAGCAAAACCACAACTGCAATATGTGCATGGTACATCATTTCTGCTGCATTACAAATCTGTGATTTTGCACCAAGAAAATTGACTTTAGGATATATAAAAAAGAAAATGTAAAAGTACTATAAAAAGTACTAATAACAATTCTCTTTTCATAATCAGTGAGAAGCTTGTATTCAATTCTAACAATAACTAAAACAAAAGTAGAGGGTACTATCCAACACCTGTTCAATTTTTACTCTGTTTACAATTTCACTCATTAATGGACATATCCCCACTGAAAAACACATTTTACTGGCAACAAAACAAATTTTGTTTTATCTCCACGCTAATTACTTGATTGTCTTAATAAAGGTGTCTGAATGATAGCAGGTGCAACTGCTATGTAGCTATTGTTATATGACATTTGTGATTGATTACAGGTTTGAGGATACAGACTATTCGTCATACTTGAGTTTCTTTAGAATAAGAGTCACTTGAATTTATATATTATTTTGTTCTCTGTGCCAGAAATAGAAACAAGCAACCTTTTTTGTTTATAAAAAGTAATTCAGTTAAATTAAAATTGCAAAAAAGGCACAGAATAAATAGCATATACCGTATATACTCGAGTATAAGTCGAGTTTTTCAGCACATTTTTTGTGCTGAAAAAACCCAACTCGACTTATACTCGAGTTAATGTCTGTATTATGGCAATTTACATTGCCATAATACAGACCAGGACCGTCAGGCTCATTACAAACCCGGCGGTCCTGCAGCGAGCTCTTACTTACCTTCACAGCAGCTCCTGTCAGCTCCCTTCTCCTCCGCGCCAGTCCGGTCAGCTCCTCTGTCAGCTCACCTGCAAGTCTCGCGAGAGCCGCGAGAGATCGCTAGACTTACAGTGGGAGCTGACAGGGGAGCTGACCGGACCGGAGGTGAGAGAAGGGAGCTGAGAGGAGCTGCAGGAAAGGTAAGTTACTGCTCTCTGCCAGCCCCCTCCTAAACAGCCCATCCACTGAACCACCAGGGAATGAGAGCCCCCCTCCCTGGCCAGCTAACAAGCAGGGAGGGGGGGACGAAAAAAAATAAAAATAAAAATAAATAATATTATTACAATAAAAAATTAAATCATTCAAATTAAAACAAAATAAAATAATAAAATAAAAAACTAATACTTAAATAATATTTTTTTTAAATATTAAAATAAAAATAATACAAATGCCCTCCCCCCACCCAGTTCACACACACACACACACAAACACACACACACACACACACACACACACTCATACAAACACACACTCTGCATTATATACACACACACACTCATACAAACACACACACTCATACAAACACTCATACACACACACTCTGCATTATATACACACACACACTCATACAAACACACACACTGCATTATATACACACACACACTCATACAAACACACACACACTCTGCATTATATACACACACACACACACACACACACACTCTGCATTCATAGGGTATCATGAAGTGCTAGAGACATATACTACAAAAAGGATGTATTGTGTATAAAATTATTATAAAAAGATACATAAGAGATGGATACAACCTAGCTTATTTAATTGTAAGAAGAGAGACTGACCACACAAAGAAATGTAACTACAATGTCTGCTGTGCTCTTGCTCCCATGGGGTTTATCGCTATCTCTGTGACAGCAATAACATCAGGTCGGTAATTTGCTGTTTGTAAGAATATTGAAACAATGGGGATACTTCAATTCGGGAAAAACAAATAGCTCAGTGCAGTGTGGAACGTCTGATTGAGCACGAATTATTTTAAAAGACATTGGCACAAATTCATATATCGGACGAACTGTTAATACTGTTATGGAATTCTAAATGAACGGACAGAGAAATTTAAAAATTATATAAATCCTACCTAAAGCATTTTTGGTTCCTTAAGACACATTTACTGTAAACCATTGAAGCTTGTCGCTAATGACGTTTATGCATATTAATACATATTACTGTTATAAAAAAAAACATCTTGGTATACTGACATGGACTGTTCATTACTTAAATGATTTGAACTCACAATGTTTTATCTTTAACGATTAGATAGACAGGGTATCGTGGAGCCGTGGAGACATATGTTGCAAAGGAGGTGCATTGTATACAATGTTATTGTGACTGGATACATAAGAGATGGAAACAAAATAGCGAATTATGAAATGAGAAAAAGACAGACCACACAGGGAAATGTTAATCCACTGTTTGTTAAGTTCTATTTATCACGGGGTTAATCATTTTTTTCTGTGAATAAAATATCATCAGCTTGGAAATGTCCTGTATTTTGTAATATTGGATATTTTTTACAAATAAGAAATAACAAGTCAAAAAAACACGAGTAAAGAATAAAAAATAATAAATGAAAAATAAATAAAAAATAGATAAAATAAAAAAATGATATTCACAGAAATCAAAGTCTATATTAAGAACATTTGGTTCTCCGGTGTCTAGTGTAAAAATCCTTAAGACACATTTACTGTAAACCATTGAAGCTTGTCACTAATGACGTTTATGCATATTAATACATATTACTGTTATAAAAAAAAAAACATCTTGGTATACTGACATGGACTGTTCATTACTTAAATGATTTGAACTCACAATGTTTTATCTTTAACGATTAGATAGACAGGGTATCGTGGAGCAGTGGAGACATATGTTGCAAAGGAGGTGCATTGTATATAATGTTATTGTGACTGGATACATAAGAGATGGAAACAAAATAGCGAATTATGAAATGAGAAAAAGACAGACTGTGGTGGAATCTCGGTAAAAATAAATTTAGTAGGCCGAGATTACCACGTGGCATGTGTACGTGCATATGCTGACGTATCGGTCGGTTGGTTGCACGTGGCAAGATACGATCAGTAGTGTACGAAGCATGTGCGAGAATACAGGATGTAGTATTCCCCTCCTCCATTGTGCTGGACAAGCCATGCGGTCAAGCAGGAAGTTAATTTGTTTTGAATGGTTAAGAGAATGTGCGGGTGGAGCTTAATATGGGAGGAGTTATATGCCTATATAAGGAGCCTGCACTATTGTCCGGGGCTCAGAACCTGTTGTATTTTGGTGACATTAGTCCCTCTGAGTCCCGATCGGTGAACCGAATAAAGAATCTCTTCCTTCCTGAAGAAACCTGTGTCCATCTCTCTGTGCTTGGCTTCTGTCAGTTTCTCCGGTATCATTTGGTGCATTGGCCGGAAAGCTCATAAGAAGCAGAGGCGTGAGACGGTCTATCTTTGCCCACGTTCTCTACGGCTGCACCCCTGAACTTCTGCGTGGACCTCCCTTCATCTCGGCGCCACTGGTCTGTTGTCCAGGAGATCATCGGCCTCTACGTAGTAAGTGCTGGGGTGTCCCCGTCGATGAGTGTGAACTCAGGTTCAGGAACGAGGAGGTAAGATGACCGCTGTTTTAGACGGCGGACCCACTAGGGGTATACCGATTGTGCGGTAGGCCCATAAGGGGTTAAATCTGTGTATGGAATCTGCCCCCTCTGTCGGAGGGAAGGAGCGAAGGCGCACCGCTCAATCGAACGCTCTTTAGTAAGACCGTTTGATTTGGTTTGGAGTCAGGCGGGGTTCTGTGTAAATAGCCCTAGCCGGACACCGGTGTCTTGTCTAGACTAGCGTTCTAGGGTGTACAATTTGTTCGCTAGGTCGGAGGGACCGGGAGACTAAGCGGCGTCTGTGTAAATTCGGTCCGCTAGCTCTCAATCTATCTTGGCTAAGTGGGAAGGCGTGTAAATTTGGAACCCACTAGACTATTGATAGAGTAGAAAGACTAAAAGGGTTCTGTTGTAAATTCCGCCCTCTAGTTCGCTATATGTGGTGCTTGGGCAGTGTGGCTAACCAAAACGGATGTAGATAGTTTTAGGTAGTCCATCAAGGTACTGGCCAATAGATTAGTTGGGATTGTATATGTGATAAAGATTGTTTAGTAACGTGTATATCTTGTTAGATAGTGTGAGCTCTGCCGTCTAGCGAGAGTGTTAATAGTGTGTTGCTGTATTATAGTGCACGGTACCATAACCCTGTATATTTACTGACACTGTATATAAGTACTAATAATTGTCGTCTATTGCATGTTTAATACCATAACCACTAATAATTGTATTCTGACCTTAAATTGTACTTTGACCTATGATAACCGTACTGTAACTGCTATTTTTAAAAGACGATGTTACTGGGGTGTGTTATAGACGGGTAATTCATATATAGAGAATTATAGCGTGGGTGATGGTATAGTTTTGCCAAAGGGCATAATATTGATTACTTAGTGACTGGTGTAACAGCTGTGTGTGTACGGGAATTCCCTGAGTGTTTTTATTGTGTTATTGTGTACGTTTCATTTGGTAACTGTACCACGTGGTGCTGTTGCCGGAAGAAACGGGTGTGACTGTTGAATAGAGCGTGTGTATAGCATTCGTTGTCAACGACGCTCCATTGAGAAGTATGGGTGCGTCGGAGTCGACGATTTTGGATCCCTTAGGATGTATGGTAAAGAATTTTAAAAAGGGATTCACAGTATGTGATTTTGGGGTTAAAATGTCTTCTGCCCGTTTGATCACTTTGTGCACTAGGGAATGGCATACTTTGGTTGCAGCATGGCCGCCACGGGGCAGTTTGGATCCAAATCTGGTACAGCGTGTACACGTGGCTGTATCAGGGAGGCCTGAACTTTACGGACAGTTTCCATACATTGATTGTTGGAGGCAGGCCGTAAACGACTTGCCAAGATGGGTCCGAATATGCCACGAGGAGCAATGTCGCCTCAAGGTGGCCAGGACTTGTTTGTCCACTAGGACCACGGTTAAGCCCATTTTGGACACGACCCCTGAGTCCGAGATCCCTATGCCGCCCCCTTACTTCCCTGTAGGAGGAGGTGATACAAGTACAGGAAGTTCCACACCCACTCTCCCGTTGTCCCCATCCTCCTCCAGTTCAGAATCCACCCCACGCCATAATAAACCTCCCCTTCCGGCACCAGCCCCCGTTAAGTCCATTTATTCAGATTTGGCGCCATTTCAAGATTCCGGTCAGGCTTCCTCTAGCCCGGCTCGGAATATTTTATTCACTGGCCTTCCCCATGATAAAGCTTCCCTATCCGCACGTCTTACTACTCCCCGACCGGACCCTCTAACCGACGCCCCTCCACGAAGCCCTATACTAACCCGACAACTGACCGGTACCCAAAAACCCAAACATTACCAGATGCCTCTTCGTTTGAATCCTGGGTCAGCCTATCTTGATGCTTTAGGTCAAATGGTGTATGCTGACCCAGTCTTCGTATATGTCCCGTTCACGACTACCGATCTCTTGAATTGGAAGACCCATAATTCCTCGTATACTGAAAAGCCACAAGCCATGACCGACCTGTTCACCTCGATAGTCCAGACGCATAATCCAACTTGGGCTGATTGCCAGCAATTATTAATGACATTATTTAACAATGAGGAGAGGACCAGGATAAATCAAGCGGCTATTAAAGCACTGGAGGAAGAAGCCCGTACTTTAAACCAAGCAAATCCAGCAGCATGGGCCGCAACTCATTATCCTAATACCGATCCCGACTGGAATGTTAATGGCGCAGATATGGTTCAACTAAAAGCCTATAGAGACGCTATAATTGCTGGTATGAAAGCCAGAGGGAAGAAAGCCATAAATATGTCGAAGACAGTTGAGGTGATTCAGAAAAGTGATTTTATGACCGATTATTGGAGGCATACCGCTTGTATACCCCCTTTAATCCGGAAGACACTGATAATTCCCGAATGGTAAACTCTGCCTTTGTCAGCCAAGCTTATGGAGATATTAAGCGCAAGCTACAGAAGTTAGAAGGGTTTGCAGGAATGTCCATTACCCAACTAATGGAGGTAGCGAATAAGGTGTATATGAATAGGGAATCAGAAAGTAAGAAAGAGGAAGAGCGCAAGATGCGTAAAAAGGCGGATATGCTAGCAGTAGCGATCGCAGGCGTAGATAGACGGGGCCCAGATAGAGGCGATAGTTGGTGGAATAGGGAGCCCCTGAGTAGGAATCAGTGCGCGTATTGCAGAGAAGAAGGGCATTGGAGAAGCGAGTGTCCGAAAAGAGAGCAATACGAGAGAGACCCACCCAGGGCATGTTATGGAAACTTTAGAGGCAGAGCGAGAGGTAGAGGAGGTCCCGGAGGGAGTAATAGTGGTAACAGAGGAAGTGTAAGAGAAGATAGATACTATCCCGCAGCGCAAAGGTCCCGCGATAGAGAAGATAGGGATTTTGTAGGATTGGCTGACACGGTCATGGAGAGCTATTGATACCGACCGGGCTCCATCCCCCTTGGTCGAGCGGAGCCTATGGTCGATGTATCAATAGGGGGAAAAAGGAGTGCATTCATGATCGACACTGGTGCTGAACATTCGGTGGTGACTGATCTGGTTGCTCCTCCATCTGGAAGAACTATTACCGTAATAGGAGCAACTGGAAGGAGTGCTGCAAAACCGGTTCTTAAAAGTCGACTCTGTACATTGGGAGGCCACGTAGTAAAACATCAATTCCTTTACATGCCTGAATGTCCAGTCCAATTGTTGGGGCGTGATATGCTATCCAAATTACAAGCGCAGATTACGTTCCTACCAAACGGAACAACATCCTTAAAGTTTAATGGACCTTCAGGTATTATGACATTATCCGTACCAAAGGAAGAAGAGTGGCGACTTTATACAGCGTTGACTAGCCAAAACCCTAGGAGTGATGAATCCTTATTCAACATACCAGGAGTTTGGGCAGAGAACAACCCACCAGGACTGGCCCGCAATATTCCACCTATTAAAATTGAACTAAAACTTGGGGTTTATCCAGTAAGCCTACGACAATATCATATCCCGCAGAAGGCTAAGAAGAACATTCAATCTTATCTGGATAAGTTCATACGGTATGGTATCCTAAAATTCTGTACTTCCCCCTGGAACACCCCATTGCTGCCTGTTCAAAAGCCCGGTACAGATGAGTATCGCCCTGTGCAGGACTTGAGAGCAGTCAATGATGCGGTTGTTAGTATACACCCAGTTGTGCCCAATCCGTATAACCTGCTTGCTTTAATTCCGGGCGGGGCTACCTATTTTACAGTCTTAGACCTCAAAGATGCCTTCTTTTGCCTCCGAATTGCCGCAGAAAGCCAATGTATCTTTGCTTTTCAATGGGAAAATGCTGTAACGGGCTCAAAACGCCAGATGACTTGGACAAGACTGCCCCAAGGGTTTAAAAATTCACCTACCCTATTTGGTTCAGCTCTAAGTCAAGATCTACTGGATTTCAAGTCCATCCCAGGAGAGTGTGTACTATTACAGTATGTAGACGACTTGTTGATAGCAGCAGTTACAAGAGAAATATGTCAGCAAGCCACACACAATCTACTACACATTCTCTGGAAGGCAGGATACAAGGTGTCTAGGAAGAAGGCTCAGTTGTGTCTACCAACTGTCAAATATCTGGGATTCCATATCTCTGAAGGTCAAAGAATAATGGGGCCAGAGAGAAAAGAAGCTGTGTGCCAAATACCAACACCCAAGAATAGAAGACAAGTGCGAGAATTCTTGGGGGTAGCAGGCTTCTGTAGGATATGGATTCCCAGTTATGCGATATTGGCAAAACCTTTGTATACAGCTATCAAGGGTACAGAACACGACCCCTTCTTATGGACTCAAGAACAGCAAACGGCATTTGAAGATGTGAAGAAGGCTTTGATGAGTGCCCCAGCATTAGGTCTACCTGATCACACACGACCATTCTACCTGTATGTACACGAGCAAAGAAGAATGGCTGTGGGAGTATTGACACAGTACTTGGGATCATGGCAAAGACCTGTTGCCTATATGTCTAAGCAACTGGACGCAGTGGCCAGCGGACTTCCACCTTGTCTAAGAGCCGTAGCTGCAGCCGCCCTGCTGGTAGCTGAAGCCGATAAACTCACTCTTGGTCAAGAACTTTATGTACGAGTTCCACATGCAGTACAGACGTTGTTGGATTACAAAGGAAATCATTGGTTTAGTAACAGCCGTATGACCAAGTATCAAGCAATATTGTGTGAAAACCCAAGAGTGCATTTAGAGACTGTAAATACCTTAAATCCAGCTACCCTTCTGCCGCAACCTACTGAAAGTCAACACGATTGTTTGGAAGTAATGGATGAAGTATTTTCAAGTAGACCAGATCTTCGTGATTTTCCCATCCAGAACCCTGATGTCCAATATTATACAGACGGCAGTAGTTATGTGAAAGAAGGGATTCGCTATGCAGGATACGCAGTAACAACGATAGATAAGGTGATAGAAGCTCGGCCACTGTCAAAAGGAACATCAGCACAAAAGGCAGAATTGATAGCACTGACACGAGCGTTACAATTGGCTGAAGGTTTAAGAGTGAACATCTACACGGACTCCAAGTATGCGTTTTTAACCACTCATGCCCACGGAGCTTTGTATAAAGAAAGAGGACTATTGAATTCAGAGGGCAAAGAAATCAAGTACGCAGCTGAAATACTACAACTATTGGAAGCAGTATGGGAACCGAAAGAAGTCGGTATTATACATTGTCGAGCGCATCTGAGAGGAGATGGTGATGTAACCAAAGGAAATCGGATGGCAGATAGTGCAGCTAAGCGTGCCGCTGAATCAAGAAGACAGGAATATGTGGAACATATAGCTGCTCTTATTCCAACTCCACTGTCTCAATGGACTCCGGTTTATACAGCTCAAGAAGAAGAGTGGTTAAAGACTGAACCTGGAAAGTATTTGGAGAACAAATGGTATCAGTTAGAAGATGGGAGAATAGTTATTCCAGCATCACTAGCGGTAGAAATCATCCAAAACTATCATAACGGGACGCATTCTGGAAGAGATAGTACAGAAGAATCTCTCAGAAAACATTTCTACATACCAAGATTGTCCAACTTAACTCAAGCCATTGTATGAAGATGTGTAACGTGTGTTAAAAATAATGCAAGGCAAGGACCAGTAAAGCCACCAGGAGTTCAGTATATGGGGGGACTCCCTATGTCCGATCTACAAATTGACTATACAGTAATGCCTAAATCTGGTGGACATCGCTACCTACTAGTAGTTGTGTGCACCTATTCAGGCTGGGTAGAAGCATGTCCTACTCGTACAGAGAAAGCAGGAGAAGTTGTGAGATTCCTGCTACGAGAAATAATACCCCGATATGGACTACCCTGCTCTATAGGATCGGACAATGGTCCAGCTTTTGTTCATCAGTGCCTACAACAACTGACTCATATGCTTGGTATAAAGTGGAGACTTCATACGGCATATAGACCTCAGAGTTCTGGTAAAGTAGAGAGAATGAATAGAACTATTAAGAACCAGTTGGCAAAAATGTGTCAGGAAACCCAACTTAAGTGGAACGTTCTTTTGCCCATAGCTCTGTTGCGAATTCGCAGTACACCTACCAGAAGGATGGGTCTCTCTCCTTTTGAGATCATGTATGGGCGTCCACCTCCCGTACTTGGTAACTTAAGGGGGGATTTGAGTCAGTTGGGAGAAGGAATTACCCGGCAGCAGGTTGTAGAGTTGGATAAGACTATGGAGGAGGTACAGAAATGGGTACAAGATCGATTACCTGTGAATATTTATCCCCCAGTTCATAGTTACCACCCAGGAGACCAAGTGTGGATTAAAGAGTGGAATAATGTACCGTTAGGGCCCAAGTGGAGAGGTCCTTATGTTGTTCTTTTGTCTACCCCTACAGCGATAAAAGTGGCTGAAGTGACTCCGTGGATTCATCACTCGAGGGTTAAACCAGCAGCGGTCGATTCTTGGCAAGCTACAGCAGATCATGAGAATCCCTGCAAGATCCGGTTAAAGCGCACGACTCAGTCGGAGTGACGAGGAACCTTGTGGATTACAAATTTTATTGTTTCAGAGATTGGTAAGTGAGTGTTGAGACGGCCATAATAAAGCCTGTCTGCTCACCAACGAGTGATCTAAAAGCCAGGAAAGTCTCGAAGGGACCCCTGTGAAGACGAGCAGAACTCCATTCCCTGAAGCCCTTACATCCTGGAAGCTGAGGTGCCATCGCACGGACGAAGACTGAGGATGCCGACGAAAGATGTGCTCATGATAATGTTTATTTATATGTATTTTTATATTCAGGAAGGTAGAGGTACCGACACTCCTAGCTGTGAGGTATGCATTAAGACTACAAGAACAGGTAACCATATTTCCCAGACCCTAATTTGGCATTCGCAATATGAGTGTAAAGGTGATGTGTCTAGGTGTAGATACTTAAATGTAGAGTATAGTGTATGCCATTTGGGGATAGGAGAACCTAAGTGCTTCAATCCAGAGTATCAACCCCGTACAATTTGGTTGACTCTCAGGAATGGAGATCCTCAGGGGACCCTAATAAACAAAACGGTGTTAGAATCCGTACATTCTTCGGGTGTTCTGCTATTTGATGCATGTAAAGCAATATCAAGTGCTCGAAAGCCGTGGAATGTATGTGGGGATCTTAGATGGGAGAGAACGTATGGGTCTAATGATAAATATATATGTCCCAGCAGTAAAAATAAGTATGTGAGTCCTAGATGCCCAAATAGGGATTATAATTTTTGCCCATATTGGTCTTGTGTGGGGTGGGCAACTTGGGGACAGACAGCAGACAAGGACATGATTGTGACTAAGTTGCCTACCAATCCATACTGTAAGTCTATGGAATGCAATCCAGTCCATATTCTTATAAATAATCCTGACCAATTCTTGGATAGATATGGTAATTTATTTGGGTTTCAAATATACGGAACGGGTTTAGACCCTGGGACAGTATTGTTTATAGGGATAGAGACCGATACGGTAACCTCCCAAACTCATCAGGTATTCCACTCGTTTTATGAAGAGATGAGTATAGATAATAAGATCCCCCATAACGCTAAAAACCTGTTCATAGATTTAGCCGAAAGTATTGCCGGTAGTCTTAATGTTACCAACTGCTATGTGTGTGGAGGTACTAACATGGGAGACCAATGGCCTTGGGAAGCAAAGGAGGTAATGTCCGGTTCTGAGGCAGTTGAACAATTAATATCTTCACAAGCCGATTATCAGATGAGTGTTAGAGGTAAATCTGAGTGGAGATTAAAGACCTCCATCATAGGTTATGTTTGCATAGCAAGGAAAGGAATGATGTTTAATACTTCTGTAGGAGAGTTAACTTGTCTAGGGCAAAAAGCTTATGATGATGATACAAAGAATACAACTTGGTGGTCGGCTTCAAATGTCTCAGAACCATCTAACCCGTTTGCAAGATATGCCAATTTAAAGGACGTATGGTTTGATTTATCTATCACATCTAGTTGGAAAGCCCCAGCAAATTTGTATTGGATCTGTGGTAAGAAGGCCTATTCGGAGTTGCCACAGGACTGGGAAGGGGCATGTGTGTTGGGTATGCTCAAACCATCCTTCTTCTTGTTACCTATTGAAACAGGTGAGACTTTGGGTGTTAAAGTGTATGATGTGAATCATAGGAAGAAAAGGGGACCCATAGAGATAGGCGCCTGGGAAGATGATGAATGGCCTCCCCAGCGTATTATAGATTACTATGGGCCAGCCACGTGGGCAGAGGATGGTACTTTCGGATATAGAACCCCAATTTATATGCTCAACCGCATTATAAGGTTACAGGCGGTGGTTGAGATTATTACTAATGAGACCTCACAAGCGCTCAATCTTCTAGCGAAGCATAATACCAGGATGAGAACAGCAGTGTACCAAAATAGATTAGCCTTGGATTACCTATTGGCAGTAGAGGGAGGTGTATGTGGGAAGTTTAACCTGAGCAATTGCTGTCTTCAAATAGATGACGAAGGGCAAGCAATAGCTGAGCTTACTAGCCATATGGTTAAACTAGCGCATGTGCCTACTCAGGTATGGAAAGGGTGCAATCCAAGTAGTTGGTTTGGTAACTGGTATGAGCAGTTTGGAGGGCTTAAGGCATTGGTAGGCGGAGTCATACTGATTTTAATGTTGTGTCTACTCCTGCCATGTCTTATTCCCTTAGTGGTTAGATCTGTGCAAAGCCTGATAGAAAATATAGCAGAAAGGAAGGCTGCAGCACAGATAATGGCTATATATAAATATAAGGCTCTAGATCAGGGAGAACCAATGCAGGAAGAGGAGTGTTGAGGGATTCACATCATAGGAAAAGTCTGGTCTGGTTCATGGTAACCTGAGGTGTATGCAAACCAAGGTTAAGTGATGCCTCAAGTAATTGTGAAATATCAAGAGGCATCAAAGGGGGGAATGTGGTGGAATCTCGGTAAAAATAAATTTAGTAGGCCGAGATTACCACGTGGCATGTGTACGTGCATATGCTGACGTATCGGTCGGTTGGTTGCACGTGGCAAGATACGATCAGTAGTGTACGGAGCATGTGCGAGAATACAGGATGTAGTATTCCCCTACTCCATTGTGCTGGACAAGCCATGCGGTCAAGCAGGAAGTTAATTCTTATTTGTTTTGATTGGTTAAGAGAATGTGCGGGTGGAGCTTAATATGGGAGGAGTTATATGCCTATATAAGGAGCCTGCACTATTGTCCGGGGCTCAGAACCTGTTGTATTTTGGTGACATTAGTCCCTCTGAGTCCCGATCGGTGAACCGAATAAAGAATCTCTTCCTTCCTGAAGAAACCTGTGTCCATCTCTCTGTGCTTGGCTTCCGTCAGTTTCTCCGGTATCAAGACCACACAGGGAAATGTTAATCCACTGTTTGTTAAGTTCTATTTATCATGGGGTTAATCATTTTTTTTTGTGAATAAAATATCATCAGCTTGGAAATGTCCTTTATTTTGTAATATTGGATATTTCTTACAAATAAGAAATAACAAGTCAAAAAACCACGAGTAAAGAATAAAAAATAATAAATGAAAAATAAATGAAAAATAGATAAAATAAAAAAATGATATTCACAGAAATCAAAGTCTATATTAAGAACATTTGGTTCTCCGGTGTCTAGTGTAAAAATCCATTAAGCTTCTACTCTATCCAGCGCCTTTTCCAGATCTTCTCCCCTCCAGTGTGGTTTAATTTACTCAATTGCTATGAATCTAAGCCCTTCAGGATTTTTTGAGTGGTGTGTGCTATAGTGTTTGGAGAGGTTGTGCGTGGGCAGGCCTTTTTAAATGTTCCTTATATATTCCACCAGGTGGGTCTTAAGGTTCCTCTTCATTCTGCCAATGATTTTGAACTTATCTCCTGTATTAGTATGTTTAAACTCTTTGATGGATCTCTCTTGCTGTGGATGGTTTTTGCATCCAATACGTTTTCCCCATTTGAAAAAGCCGGAATTCTCTAAGCCTCCCTTATTACTCATCTCTTTTCTCATTGTTGGAGCTAGTAGCATTTTCAGGTTGGTGCCCAGGAGTAAATAATTTGAGGTCTTAAACCTATGATAGGTTCTAGTACCGGTTCGTTTTGTAGAATCCTCCAATGTTTGCTGAGGATATGCTTGATTTGGTGAGATTGGTTGCTGTATTGAGTAATAAAAGACAGAGTTTCTCTTTCTTGTTGTATATGTTTTGATCTATCAATTAGTGTTTCTTCCCTGGATAGCTCAAGTGCTCTCTTTTTTGCCCCTTCCAAAAGATCCTTTGTGTATCCTTTCACCAGGAATTGCTTTTCCATCTCTTCCATTTGAGTCTTAGAGGTTTCGATTTCTGAGCAATTTCTCCTGATCCTCCTAAATTGACTACAGGGAATATTATCCAACCATGTCCTTTTATGATGGCTGGTGGCAGGGATAAAGCTGTTGCAGTCCACTGTTTTCTTTAAAGTTCTTGTGTTAATCTTCCCTTCTTTGATGTAGATTTCCAAGTCTAAATTCTACAACTTCTTTCGAATGGTTGAAAGTGAATCTGAGATTATAGGGGTTAAAATTCAGATATTGTTCAAATTTTTCCAGCAAAGCCAAATCAATCTTCCAGATAAAGATGAGGTCATCTATATACCTTTGCCATTGGGCCAGGTTTGCACCAAATAGGGAGTTGTTCCAGATATACTCTTCTTCATTTTTTACCATAAATAAGTTAGCATAAATGGGTGCAAACCTGACACCCATGGCATTACCCTCTACCTGGAGATAAAAATGACCAAGGACCCCCTAAAAATTGTGACCGAGGATGAAGGTGACCTAAGACCACCTTACTCGCAGGGAACCGCTTCTGCATATAGTTGTAAATTGTTTGAATATGTCAGCAGACTTGTTTCTTTCGTTAAGAATCGGTACCAATAGGTGCACCTAGATACTCAACACACGCAAGGCTTTGGAAAAAGAATTGCACGGAGGCACTAAGCCCCACCTACTACAATCGACAGTAGACAGTAGCTGCACCTCACCAGTGCCTTTGTTTAACCCCTTAAAGACACATGACATGTGTGACATGTCATGACTCCCTTTTATTCCAGAAGCTTGGTCCTTAAGGGGTTAAAAAGAGAGACAAAGTGATTTAGATACTTTTTGCAGGATCTGAAGTTAATTGTGTATATATACTTCTGTGTCATTTAACCGTTTTGTTACTTATTTAATATACATGTCCCTGCGAGTATTACTAGTCCTCCACCTTTATCGGGTGGTTTAATTATTATACTTTTATCCTCTTGGAGTTTTTTTTGAGGACCTCTAGCATCGCTCAAATCCCCATAGGAAAGCATTGAATAATGCTTTCCTGAGGGTAGGTCTAATGGCGTGCGTGGCCATTGCCACGCATGCGCATTAGGTTTCCCCCGCCGACGTCAGGAGGAGCGTGGGCTGAGCCTGACCCATGAGCCTGACCCATCGGCGCTGGATTCAGGTAAGTCACTGAAGGGGTTTTAACCTCTTCAGCAACATGGGTTGGGTGGTGGGAGGGAGAGGATCACTGCAGAGTCCTGCAGTGCCAGGAAAACTGATATGTTTTCCTTGCACTGGAGAGTCCCTTTAAGGTGGCCTTACGTATGAATTTATTTACATCTAAAAATGCCTCAAAAGGTTTGAAAGAATGGTATATATCTATATGCTCTTTCCATATGCTCTTTTTAATGTTGCTTGTATAATTATATTATATCACAATTAGCACATATTTTTTGCGCAGCCAGTGCTTCTGTATTTTTTGTTTTCCCCCATTACAAAAGGGTTTTGAGAAGGATCCCTTTTTTTGAGTTGCTACCTCATCTATTTTCTCTGTTAACCAGCGCTGATCCTCCTGTTGTCTATATTTCCGTCAAACTTAAATAAAAGATCTAAACATAAGTAGGTCAGTTGGTGTTCTAACTTTTGTTAGTAAGCAGCGAATGACAGATAAAATTGAAGTTTGAACTCTCAATAGATACTTAATCAAGTATTAAAGGGACTCTCCAGGCAGAGTCTTTTACTCACCTGGTTCCAGCGCCGGGAGCCTAGTGAAGCCGCGCCCCCTATTTCGTCAAAATGATGAAATAAGCGGGCGCGAGCAGGGAGCAATCAGACGCTTCCATTTGGAAGCGTCATTGCTCCCTTGTGCGCATGCGCGGCTTCGCCACACATGCGCACATACTTCAGAGGGCGGCATTCATGCCGCCCTCTGAAGTCCTGAGCGCACTACCGCGCATGCGCGCGGTGTGCGCGGCCGCGAGCTGAGCTGACTGATAGCTCAGCTCGCGGTCTTTGCCCGCCCCCCTCCTCTGCTGACAGGCTGGAGAGAGAAGGCGCGCACACAGTGCCTTCTCTCTCCTGCACACGTCAGACGGATCTTAATACGTCTGACGTGTACAGGGCCTTTTTAGGGCCCTGCATGATAGGAAGTCCCTCTGGTGGCCGTCTGAGTGACGGCCAGTGGAGGTATTCCTATTAATCAATGTAAACACTGTATTTTCTCTGAAAATACAGTGTTTACATCAGATTGCCTGCAGGGAGCTATAGATCATACCTGAACAACTACATTAAGCTGTAGTTGTTCAGGTGACTATAGTGTCCCTTTAAATATTTTAATATCTATTTTATTCAAAACATTGTTTTGCTTTAATGTTCTTACTTTAAAATAAATACAAATTATAAAACATGTTAATCACTTCTGCATTAAGCGCCTGATATCAATAGGATTATACATGATAATCTTCCATTACATGAAATTATCTTCTGTACCTGAAAGAGAAGTTAGTAGAATTTGAGACTTATTTTAAATCATCACATACAATCATAAACATGGCAATCTGAGAATATTATGAAAAAATAAATATATTTTTTACACACAATATGTCACAGCTCTAAAAATGGCTAACTAAATGGTTATTATAGTTCAGTTAAATATCATGCTTTTAAAAGAAAACTAAATGACATAACCATAGCAACGGTTTGGCAATATGCTGGGAGTATGCAAGCTTACATGTACATTTAATTTATGCAATAATTCTGGGTAATGTTTTTGTGAAAGGAAAATGTAAGGACATTACTATCTACCAACATACTCTCTGCCACACGCAGATACTATATCCATACCCTATCTCACCTTTTTTCAAATATCTTATTTCTCACAATGACAGAATAGGTAAATTGTATTTGTCAGAAAGCACTGAGCTTATGAAGGAACAATTGCCATTGAAAGAATCTCATCCATCACCAAAATAGGAATCTAATCCTTTATTTAAACTTATGATTTGGCAGATAGTAGGGGAGAAAGGTCACCATTTTTAAACCATTTACAGTATTTCAGCAGAGGACAGAGATATCAAGAAAAAGCCTCTCATGTGTCATACCTGTATAAGCGTCATCATAGCCATGTTCATTTAAAAGACTAACTGGGTTTATAGATCGTACCACTGTTGTTCAATTTACTTAATGAATGTAATTTTCTTCTTATTTCAGTATTAATGATATGATTAGATTTATTTCTCTATAATAGCACTAGATTATAACAGAAGCTCTTAATTGTATGATATTTTGTTGTTCTTTTATTCTTTTAAGTATACATTTTGTCAAAATAAATAAATCTAGCTTTTGTTTTACACCAGGGATACATAGGCGACTACATCACTTCGTCTTAATAAAGTGTTCTTGATACCATGCCCATTCCATTTTAACCCTGCAGCTGAAAACATTGCAATTCTCCTGGATCAGGGCTAACTTGTCTTTAGTGGCTGTTATACTGTAACACTCCACTATTTCTTTCACATGCAGCATTTTGCTGCCCTTGTGCCCCAGCCTCCCAAAGCACTGGATTGGTTGAGATCCATCATTGAAAGCTAGAAGAGCACTCTAATATTAGAAATACAAACATGTATGTCTAGGTTAGAATGTTCTCCTGCCATGTTGGTTTGGTCTCACCCAGCTTAGACCATCATTATTGATGCCCATCCATTAAGCCAATCAGCATCTCTTTATAGAGATGCATTATCTCAATGCGCTTCTTAAGGGAGCATTCGGTATTCTCATGCAGAGGGATACACGTAAACATTGCCTTTTCACAGATTAATCCCTTGAAAGTTGCATCCTGTGTCCAAAATTCCTGGGTCGACACTATGTATCTTACTCTAAAAAAAATTAACAAACCCTACATTCCATTATACTGACACTTGAGGTGAGTTGCTGGGACTTTCCCCTCATGCTCCGAAATTATGAAAACAAGTATTGAGAAGGCATGTCTAGAGCTTATGGTTGGGCTGTGCATACATCACTGGATGTGATATTAACTGGTTGAATGCCTGCAGTAGTGTCAATTTTGAGCATTTAATAAACTGTAATGATTAAAAAACACTCATATTGACTGTGATTTCAAAGTGAATTTCAATTTCAAGCGAACAATTGACTGAAATGGGAAAATTATCCAAGTCAGCTACGCTCCTGTCTCAGTTGGTCTAAAATGTTAAACTCACTTTAAATTCATGACAATTCTCATATTAGTAAATATGCCAGGGGATGGAACCAAAAGAATTGAGAGTGACACTGATTCCTGGTGGCTGAAGACCTGAAGACAGACTCAATCAAGAGATGGTGGTACTAATGGTGGTAATGTCTCCTCATGGTCACAATGATACATTTAGGCATGTCACATTGGGAATGTGGAGGTCTCTTTGAAATATATAAAGAGTCTATAAGTGTGAAGTTCATAAATTCAGTCTAACTTACTCTTCCATACACTACTAGTCATGTTAAAACAAATTCTGAGCATAAAGTGTGTTTAGAGCTTCTGATTGGGAAAAGTAGATAACGTGGTGGAATGCTTGAGGAAATTCCCGATTTTTTCTACAGTTAAATAAAAATTGACTGGACTTCACTAAATGCCATTTATGGTTTAATATACATATAACAGTCAGAGTGAGTAGAAGGATGCTTTAAAAAAAGACAAAAATGCCTTTAAAAACATTTCTGTAACAACTTAGCCATGCATATTGCTGCTTTCTATATACAGTATATATTTTGATAGCCTATTGAAAACCAAATAAATTGCACATTAGCTCAAACAATCACATGCAAAAATATTTGCCAGAAAAAAAACTATTCTACTATTAATTTTGTGAAATCATGTCAAGAAATGCAAGTTCATTTACAAAATTGAAGCACTTAGAATCTAATTATTGTCAATTATTTTAAAAGGTTTTCCAAAGTGAGCCTTAATAGTTCTTACTGCTGACCTAAATGCTCAAAATATAATCTGGAAAGAGAGAACACAACAAATTCTTTCCAATACACCCCGCTGTTTGAATACCCTAGAGAAATAGTTGTTTAGTATAACAAAAAAATAGAGTTCTGAGCAATCTGGTTTATTGGCTATTAAAATCTGACAATGACCTCACCTACCTCTGTGTATATCGAGTGAATTAGATGTTGGAACTGTTAGAAAATTATTGCCTATGGGTTAATTACAAAACCCACTAAACGAAACATCTGTTTCTTTCTATGCCAGCAGTACTGATAATTAATGCTTGAAATTCAACAACGGACTGCAGTTCATTAGACAATATTCACTTTTGTGGTTTCAAAAGCACTTTGATGTTAAAGTCACAATGGGTTTTATGTAGCAGTCAGTCATGGTAGTTGAATTGATACCGCAGCAGGTATGAGGAATATCAAAACAACCTTCCACTTGTTGCCTTTGTATTGAATCTCAAATGTAAGAGACAGGGAACAGTTAGAAAGCATTAAATGTTTCACATTATGTGGCTTTAAGTGCAGTATCCATTCTTTAAGAAGAATAATAAAGGAATAAAAAAAAAAAGAAATGGAAATGCTATACATTTGTTTATAAAAAATATATTTATGAATATAAATCTATAAACACTGAATATTTTGTCAGTTTTCATGTCTAATATGGACATAGGCGTGAACAAATTTTTCAGGTGCGTTGGACATTCAGTCAAACAAAAGGCATTACTCAATGCTTTATAAAAGATAAAACAAATAAAGGATACAATGGCGCTAATGTTACTAAAATCTGGTGCAGCTAAAATTACCCAAGTGTAATGTCACCACTAACACTTAAAAATGTGATAGAATAGAAGAAAAAGGTGGTTTGCGCACACAGAAGTAAACTTAGGATTTACCTTACAATTAACTTCTCAGGTAACCACACTACAGGTTATTCTCAAAAACCCATATACAGATAGATAAAACACACATAGTGTAAACTGTATATAAGAAACAATAATATGAATGAAATATTTCTTCAAACTCATAATTTTCAGAGCCTATTGAAAGTTGGCTCCAAATTTATAGCACTTGTAATCTCATCCTTGAAATTGCAGCAGGTCCACCCTCAGGAACTCGGTACTCATCATTAGTATTGGTAGGTCCTGTAAGACCTTTGAGGGATGGATATGTGCCAGTAGAGGCAGGAATGGCTGAGGCATAGGGAGGTGGAGGTGCACTAGGGATCTGGTTTGCTGTAGGGGATGTAATAGGTGTACCTGTGCCTAAACTTGAAGCTTCCAACTTTCTTTTCCCTTTTAATACTTTACCATCAGGGTCAGTAGGATACCAATGTGGGGCTACTCGGAGCCAATTTATGCCACCTTGTTCCATATATTCTTTATCCCAATCTGGGTCTGGGCCATACCATGGCCAAGCCTTTTTATCACCAAGACATAATCCTTTGATCATGTTCATGTGATATTCATCATTAGCTCCTAATCTGGGGAAAGGATTGGCGGATTCCATAGCCTCGGTCCAACCTGCAAGGTTGGCCACGAATGGTATGGTATAGAAGCCACCAGTAGGACTGACTTTGGACACATATTTTATACATGACTCCCCAGGGTGTGGTGGAGGGTAGCAAATGGACTGGTTATTTCCCATTCTAGGACCAAGGTTATAGGACAGATATCTACTTACAAAACCTCTGTCCTACACAATTTCCCACAACACAATAAACTTGAAAAATGACAACTAGGGACCAGAGAAGGCAAGTGATATTACTTGTGTACACTTATCTCTAACTCTTGTATATTCACTTATATACTAAGAAATCACATATATCTCTTTATAGGCACCTTGAATTACCACAGTCTAGTTCCCTTACTAGACCTTTCTAGTTCCCTTACTAGACTAAGATCTGGACCTTTATGTAAACTGAGTCACAATACAATACAATACAAAATAGCCTTTCCTAAATGAATGTAGTCTTACAAAACCACGGGGATCATAGATTCAGGGCGTCAATAATAGACACAAGGAATTACTACTCACCCGAAATGGTTTGGCTACATCCCACCACTGCCACCAAGCTGAAAGGCAACTTCTATCCTAAGTGACTCGGTCCCACTTAGACATTCTCTGGTCTCCGTTGCCGGCTGAATTTCAGGGAAGAACGATGGAGCAAATAATGACACGCACACAGTTGCTTTCCAACGAACTTCAAATGTATTAGGATAGATAGTTATATTTATACAGTATCGGATATGAACTTTG
Source organism: Pelobates fuscus (assembly GCF_036172605.1). Lineage (NCBI taxonomy): Eukaryota > Metazoa > Chordata > Amphibia > Anura > Pelobatidae > Pelobates > Pelobates fuscus. The sequence goes on along the minus strand of NC_086322.1, from coordinate 119,831,869 downwards.
ACTAACATAATATGCAATAAATGGTTACACAGGATACATGTTTTTGCAACAAGCGGATATAGCTGATTTTGCACAAAATCCCTTGTGGTCAAGCATGTCTTATTCCGCGTGATTCTTTTCACGTAACTATCAGATTAATTTTAGTTTGCGGATGCGTCTGGTTGTTATCAAAAGCAGAAGTTTAATAACAAAACACAGAAGTCCAAGGACAGTCCAAGATCAAAATAATCCTGTGGTTAGTCTGGTATTTAGCTATTGAGTAAATCATTAGAAAGAGAATATATTATCTGAATTTATAAGATGAGATTCATTAACCCACATTAACTCTTTCTATCCCTTCAAACACTTGCGGTAATTTTGAAGTGTCAGTGTCATCATAAAGAGGAGTAACAAAACAAAAAATGATACACAGTAGCAGGTAAGGTGACTCTAAAGATTCCACATCCTTGATTACCAGTATAGTATTTTTTTTTATAAAAAACAAAGGACATGATAACTCTGGGAACGAACAAAAGCTTAGAGAATCTCAGTAGCTTATAGTTTGGTAAATCCTCACTCAGGGGATTTTTGCTCACTTGTGCCATTACAGATAGAACATATCTGAACATATCAGACTAATTCCATCCATAAGAGCAGTCCAAAATTGAAATGCCAGCCAGTAAGTTCTCTTTGCAAAAGAGATACAACAAGCCCAGATGATCATTTCGGCCTTGTCAGTGAGGTGTAGCTGATACCCCTCTAGGCACAGTGAGCACGAAGTACACGTCTGGATTACCCTTTTAACTTGGGGAGAGCGAAGTTAATGCATTACATAAAAAAAGGAATCAGAACTCTGAGAATGGACAAAAGCTTAGAGAAACTCAGTAGCTTGCCCTTTGGTAAATCCCTGCTCAGGTCTCACTGATCAGCCACAGCATTAAAACCTAGTATCATCCCTGTTGTGTTGTAGAAAAAGCTCTGATGCTTTGAGGCATGGACTCCACTAGACCTGTGAATGTGTTCTTCAGGAACCTAGACACCAGCAGATCCTTTAAGTTCTGCAAGTTGCAAGCTGAAGCCAACATGGATTGGATTTATTGTTGCAGCACATCCCACAGATGCTCAATGGTATTGAGATCTGGGGAATTTGGATTCCAAGCTAACACCTTGAACTCTTGGTCATGTTCCTCAAACCATACCTCAATATTTTGTGCAGTGTTTCAAGGTGTATTATCCTGCTGAAAGAAGCCCTGCCATCAGTGAACACCATTGCCATGTAGGAGAGTATGTGGTCTGCCACAATCTCTATGTAGATGGTACATGTCAAAGTAACATGCACATGAATGCTAGCACCCAAGGTTTCCCAGCAGAACATTGCCCAGAGTCAGGGCCAGTGCTACCATTAGGCGAATAAGGGCGCCAGCCTGTTTGGAGCACCCACAAGACGTTTTCTGGTGTTTAGGGCTGTGATGGATCAGTGGCTCCTTAGCAACCCCCTAGTGCAACCATTTATCTGCTGGGCTCATTTCCTCACCTCCCAAGCAAAGCACTCTGCTTCCTGCAGGCAGGGGAAGCCGAGACATCGTATACCAGCTGCTCCCTGCCTGTGAACACCGTACGTTCTCTGCAGGGAGCAGCATATGCTCAGAGTGCACTTTTCTCCTGAGTGCTTTTCCCAGGCAGAAACAAGAACACTTCCTGCAGGATGTACCCCTCTCCTCCATTCACATTACTTAGGCCCATTTGGAAGTAAGGAGAACTGATTATTTTGTATATAATTGTAAATTGGTGTGTCTGTGTGTGCTGAATTGCTGTGTGTGTAAATAAAGTGTGACTTTATGTAAAGTGGTGTGAGTTTGTGTTTAAGTAGCAGTGTGTGTTAGTGAGTGTGTGTAAGTGAAAGTGTGCATGTGAGTGAGAATGTGTGTGTTAGTGAGTATGTAGGTGACACTGTGTATGTGAGTGAGAGTGTGTGTTAGTGAGAGTGAGTAAGGAACACTGTTTGTCAGTGAGAGTGTGTGTGTGTTACTGAAAGAGTGCAAGTGACAATGTGTATGTCAGTGAGAGTGTGTGTTTGTTAGTGAGAGTGTGCAAGTGGCACTGTGTATGTCAGCGAGTGTGTGTTAGTGAGAGTGTGTGTGTTAGTGAGAGTGTGTAAGTGACACTGTATGTCAGTGAGAGTGTGTGTTAGTGAGAGTGTGCAAGGGCCACAGTTTATGTCAGTGAGAGTGTACGTGTTAGTGAGAGTGTGTAAGTGGTACTCTGTATGTCAGTGAGTGTGTGTTAGTGAGAGTGTGTGTGTTAGTGAGAGTGTGTAAGTGACACTGTATGTCAGTGAGAGTGTGTGTTAGTGAGAGTGTGTGTTAGTGACACTGTTTATGTCAGTGAGAGTGTATGTGTTAGCAACCTTCTTCCATTGCTCCATGGTCCAGTTCTGATGTGAATGTGCTTTCTAAAGTGGACAGGGGACATCATAGGCACTCTGACTAGTCTGCAACAAACAAAGATTTAGTGTGTATTCTGACACCTTTCTTTCATGACCAGTACTAAGTTTTCAGCAATTTGAGCTATAGTAACTCTTCTGTGTGATTGGACCAGACGGGCTAGCCTTTGCTCCCCATGTGCATCAATGAGCCTTGAGTGCCCATGACCCTGATGCTGATTCATCACAAACTAGGGAACAGCACACTAAACAAATATTTCATTTGTCAATCCCGAATTTCGTCTGCAAACCATTAGTTTAATAATGAAATTCGGTAAAAAATTATTTGTTTTCATCCATTAGGACGAAAACAGCACTGTGCATGAGCAAAAAAAAAAAAGCAAGGAGGGAGCCGGCAACGCTACCAGCTCCCTCCTTGCAATAAATAACTATTCCTACCCCCACTTGCATTAAAACCTATAGGGATCACTATGACCCCTATATTAATAAAAGTAAATTTATATTCTCCAGTATGCCCCTACTGGTGGCATGATGCGAGTAGGGACATGTCGCCTAAACAACGACCAGGCAGCACTCTGACCCACATATTGATAAAAGGAAGGTTAAATCCTCCCGCATGCCCCTACTTGCGGCATTGCTGCCCAGTCCCTAGTGCAATAAGAAGGGTCCTGGCACAGGTTAAATCCTGCTGCGTGCCCCTACCTGTGCCAGGGCCTCCCGTGTAGTAGGGGCATGTCGCCTAAACATAATTTAAAACTGGATAAAAATCTGTATTTTATATAGAAGTGATAAAGAGCTACGGTAAGAGTTCATGTAATCAACAGTTATAGCAAAAACTATAACAATGTTGCAATATGAAAAAGTAGCTACTTTTTACACTTACTCTTACCGTAGCTATAACACTTCGATATAGGATACATTAATATCCAGTTTTAAATGACAGCGAGCAGCCAGTGACTGAAAATTTAGAAAACTAAATATAAATCAGTATGTGGCGTCACTATGACCCCCTTATTGATAAAAGGGAGGTTAAATGCAAATCGCCTAAACAGCGAGTCACCTAATCAGCGAGCAGCTGTCATTTAAAACTACTAGTGACTGGGCAGCTATTGCCCAGTCACTAGTGCAATAAGAGGGGACCTCGCACAGGTCCCCCAGTTCCTCCATGGTGGGGAATACAAATAACTAAAATGGGGGGGCAAAGTTTCCCCCGCAACTCCTCCCGTGACCTGCGGGTGGGGGCTATTAATATAAACAGGGGAACATCCCTCCCAGGTACCCACCCATGAGTGGCAGGTGGGGACCCTAAATAAATAATGGGGAGGACCTAATGTCCCACCCAGGTCCCCACCCATGAGTGGCGGGTGAGGTCCCTAATTAAATAAAAAATGGTGGGACCTAACGTCCCAAATCCAGGTCCCCAGCAATGAGCGGTGGGTGGGGACCCTAAATAAATAATGTGGAGGACCTAATGTCCGCCCCAGATCCCCACCCATGAGCGGCGGATGGGGACCCTAATAAATTAGAGGGGGACCTAATGTACCCCCTGGTCCCCACCCATGAGTGGCAGGTGGGGACCCTAATTAAATAAATAACAGGGGGGGACATTATTCCACTCTTCCACTCTTTGGAATTTTCCCATGCTGTGTAATTTGACTCATTACACTGTGATTGTTTGCTTTCAGTTTTAAAAGCAACCAATTACAGTGTTATGAGTCAAATTACACAGCATGGAAAAATTCCAAAGAACTTTCCCATGCTGTGTAAAATGACACTTAGCACTCTGATTGGTTGGATTTCAAGCTAACCAATCAGAGTGTTGTGACAGGTAAATGTAGAGAAGAGACTTATCTGTCAGTCTCTTCATTTACCTGTCACAACACTCTGATTGGTCCAACCAATCAGAGCGCTCTGAGCCTAATTACAGTGCCCTCGCTGGGTGAAGTGGATTATTTTTATACGGTCTGGATTTATTTTTTTTCTGCGGATTTTATTTTTGCGCTCAGGTTTTTTTTTATTTTAACAGTTGCAACTCGTATTATTGATTAATTTTTGGTCTTTTTTGGGGCTTAAGAAAGAAAAGAAAAGAAGAAAGAAGACATCAAATGGTAATGGTAATGGTAATTAAATTGTAGATTATGCTAGCTTTAGTGTACCTATAATCTTAATTTTATTAATGACAGGAGGCTTCATATTTGCTTAAGTCTCTCTTTACTAGAACTCCACAGCAGTAAAAAACACAGAGAGTTAAACAACCAATCAGAAAATAGTAAGGAGACCATATAACTCCCTTCCCAGCATTCCATTTCCTCTTTCTAACTGCAACAACAAATACAGTCAGGAAAAAACATAACACCATATAACAGAAGGTCCATCTTGACATAGATAACGATCCATGCAGAAACTGTTCAACCGAAACGAAGACTTGAACTTGACCTCATCTTGAGAACTTTACACTGAAACGAGAAAAAGACAGTCGAAAAGGGTGATTAGCCAACGAAATGTATGTCTAAAATCATGTAGCCACCCAACACAATTTGTAAGAGCAAACCACCAAGTCTATCGGGCCCGCCCAGGATTAGAAAATACCGAAATAACCACTATAGAAACTGATCGATAGAGAAATTCTTTATTCAACAAACGTACCATAACCAAGAAAAAAACCAAGGGTCGGGAAAAGAAAAGGGGTGGGAAATATTCGCCTCCTGTCATTAATAAAATTAAGATTATAGGTACACTAAAGCTAGCATAATCTACAATTTTATAACATGACAGGAGGCTTCATATTTGCTGTTTTAACGCTCATTCAGGAGAACCAACGATGCATGTTCCGCCGGTCTGAAGTAGAATCTCCGGAAGGTGTCCTCTCGAGACCAGTCTGCTGAGCGTAGAATCTCAGAAAGAGAAGCACCTGCCATCAGTGCTCCAGAGGCTGCCGCACCTCTGACTGAGTGAGCACCGAACGATGAATCCACACCGGCCAACGACAGGAGCCATCTGATCCAGCGAGCCAGGGTAACGGTCGAAACCGGTTTATGAGGGCGAACGTAGGAGATCAACAGCTGTCCTGATTGAGAGGGTCGAAGCGGCTTGGTGACAGCTACATAACGAGACAGGGCAGAAACTACACAGAGCCTAGGGGCTTCTCGAAAAAACGGGTAGAAGACTGTAGAAGAGTCAGATTTGGTACGCCTTGTAATCGAAAAGGTCACCCCGTCCGGGGAAAAGGAGAAGGCGTTAACATCGAAAGCCCTAACGTCGGAGACCCGACAAAATGACACCAAACATAACAGAAGTGCAAATTTGGCCGACAGTTGTCGTAGAGATAGATCCTGATTTTCCGGCCAAGACTGAATGAAATCCAAGACCCGATGAACGTCCCAGAGCGATGTATATTTAGGAGCCGGGGGACGCGACAGTCTGATCCCTCTCAATAGCCTACAAACCAAGGGATCCTGTCCAATCGGCGTCCCTAGAAGAGGGACATGAGCCGCCGAGATGGCCGACCTGGCCACGTTCACTGAGCGATAAGATTTACCCTGGACAAACAAGTGCGAAAGGAAATTCAGAACGCTGGGGACAGGTGCTGTAAAGGGATCGACACTCCGTTCCACGCACCAGCGACACCAAACGTTCCAGGCAGATAAATAACATCTTCTCGTGCCTGGGGCCCACGAGTCCCATAGGAGGTCTCTAGCCGATTCCGATAGGTCATCGACCCTCCAGGAGCCCCGGAAAGAGTCCAAGCCACCAAACGGAGATGGCCCTCCAGAACGAGGGGGTGATGGTTGCCTCGAGTGTCCGACAGGAGTGTCGGTAGTGACGGGAGGAGGAGCGGATGCTGACAAGACAGTTCCAACAGTTCTGGAAACCAGGCCTGTCCCTGCCACAGAGGTGCCAGCAATACTAACGACACTCGTTGACGTCGTAGCTGAAGTAGTACCCTGGGTATCATAGTGAAGGGCGGAAAAGCATAGGCTCCCTGTGATGGCCAGTCTTGAAGGAAGGCGTCCACCGCCGTGCACGTCGGGTCCGGGAGCCAGCTGAAGTACTTCGGGACCTGGAAGTTCGTTCTGGATGCGAACAGGTCCACCGTGAAAGGACCCCTCCGTCGCGCCACCTCGAGGAAGACTTGCCGATGCAGTCGCCAGTCGCTGGCATCTCTCCAGTGTCTGGAGAACCAGTCTGCCGTCAGGTTCGATACTCCTGGGAGATACTCCGCCTGGAGGGTGATATTGCGCTGAAGGCAAAAGTTGTATATCTCCTTCGTGACTTCCGTCAGAGCTTGAGAACGTGCCCCCCCCAGGCGGTTGATATACTGTACCGCTGAGATATTGTCCATCCTCAGGAGGATGCAGCAATCCGACAGGTGGCCCGCAAGGCTGCGTATAGCGAACAACCCCGCGATCATCTCCAGGCAGTTGATGTGGTATCCTGCCTCCGTGTTCGACCAGGGGCCCCCTGTGGAGGCAGTCGCACAGGTCGCACCCCAGCCCCACAAGCTCGCGTCCGACTCTAGGACAAAGTCTGGGGTCGGCCCGAAAATCGCCTTGCCGTTCCAGGCCGACATGTGTAACAGCCACCATCGGAGCTCGGTCTTGACCTCCTGAGTGAGGGATATTCGCTGGTCGTAAGAGGGCGTCCGGCGCAGGAAGCGCGCCTTCAGGTGCTGCATGGCCCTGTAGTGAAGGGGGCCCGGGTAGATGGCTTGGATAGAGGCGGACAGGAGACCCACTATTCGCGCCAAAACCCTTAGGGGAATCGTGACCTGGCGTAGGATTCTTCGAATTTCTTTCCGAATGGCCGTGATCTTCGTCTGGGGAAGTCGTAGGATGCACTGAACCGCATCGATCTCGAAACCCAGAAACTGAACCACCTGCGCTGGTGACAGGGCTGACTTCTCCTGGTTGACCACAAATCCCAGGGATTCGAACAAGGAGACCGCGAAGGCCGTCTGAGATTTCAGCCTGGAGGCGTCCTCGCAGAAGAGAAGCAAGTCGTCCAGGTATATCAGGCAACGAATGCCCCTGGAACGTAAGCATGCGGTCACCGGTTTCAGCAGCTTGGTGAAGCACCACGGAGCCGAGCTGAGGCCGAAGGGAAGGCAGGTGAACTGGCAAGGCCTTCCTTCCCAAACGAAACGTAGAAAACGACGATGCTCCGTCGCCACCGGAACGGACAGGTATGCGTCCTTCAGATCCAGGCGAGTGAACCAATCCCCTTGATGTAAGAGGTCCCGTAGCAGATGGATGCCTTCCATCTTGAAGTGGTGGTAAGAAACGAAGGCGTTCAGACTCCTCAGATTTATCACCGGTCGGAATTCTCCAGACTTCTTCTTGACTAGAAAAATCGAGCTGAAGAAACCGCCGTCGTCCGGAGCCCACTGAACCGCCCCTTTGTCGAAGAGGGTTTGTATTTCGGCGTCCACCAAGGCCTTTGATTCCCTCGACGATACCGGCGTCCGGGGGCGGGATTCCTGAACAGGAGGGGAATGGAAGTCTATGGCGTAACCCCGGACCGTTTGGAGGATCCACGCGTCCGAGGAGATGTCTTTCCACCTGTCGAGACAAAAACGTAAACGGCCGGCATGCAAATACCTGTGGTAAACATGTGGTGTCATGTGTCTCACCTGATGGCATTCTGCCCCGACCACGGGCGCGGTTACCTCTGCCGCGGTCCGACCTCCAGGAAGCGAAGGACCCCGGGCGGTAGCTGGGGAAGAAGGATGGAGAGCGGGGTCCTCGTTGGCCCGAAGGCCAGAAGCGGCTGGAGGCACGACCCCGCTGCCTACCAGCCCTGCCAAAAACACGTGCAGAGTGGGAACGAAACACCCTTTTAATCGAAGTCTGCGCCTTATTCAGGGTGGTGTAGAGGTTAACATGTCTCTGGAGCTCCTTGATGAAGGGTTCGCCAAATAAAAGGCCCTTGGCTAACGGGCCCAACTCCTTGGAACCCAGCTCCGACAACTTGCCGTCCATGCGCATGAGGACTGCTCTTCTCCGTTCCGTGCACAGGGCCGAGTTGGAGTTGCCCAGCAGGCAAACGGAGCGCAATGCCCAATCCCTGATGGCAGTAGCGTCCAGGGGTGAGCCCTGAGTGACGGCCTCGTCCGCCATGGCCAGGACCGTGACAGTGGTCCGAGCACGTCCAGCACTTTATCTTGTGCGAGGCGGAGGTTGCGCTCGACCCCTTTCTTGGGGTCGCGACCAGTCCGGGTCAAGTAGGTGGAGACCATTGGATCAAATTCGGGTGTTACAGCGACCTTGTCTGGCAAGGTAGGTCTCGGGCATTCTGCCCTCAGCCTCTTTCGAACTGCCCAGTTGAGGGGTCTGCGGACCCAATAGTGAACAAACTGGGCCAGGTGATCAGGCAGAAACCACTCGGGAGACCAGGGATGCCGGATGTTGCGCGGATCAAAGAGGGGCACGCCTGTGGCATCCAGGAACACGTCCTCCCCTAGGGGGGCGCGCAGGTTCTCCGAGGTGGTCTCGTCGGCATCCTGATGGTATGCCTCCTCTTCCGAATCTTCCCCACCCCACCCGCCCTCGTCCTCCGAGGGGGACTGGTCCGCCCGCCATTCATCCAGGACAGATAGAGGCGCGGGAAGGGTGAAATCTTCCTCCTCTTCGGGGAAGTATCTCGGGCGTGCTGGAGAGGAAGCGGACGCCCGCTTAGGTCGCTTAGCAGGAGCCTTGCCCTTCCGGGCGGTATGCTCAGGGCCTGCACCCTTCCAGTAGCGCTTAGGTGCGCGTGCCTGGCTCCTGTCTGGAGAGTCGGGGTCGGACTCGACCAGCATGCGCTGGGCCTCCGATGCCTCCCTCTCTTGGGATGGCTGGGGCATAGCGCGTAAGAGCGCTTTTTCCACTGACGCGGCGACGGCCGCATTGATCATAGCCTGCAAGTTCTCTTGGGTCGAAGCGTCCATTTCAGAGCAGCAGCGTGACCCTGCGGTAAAAATGACAGGTGAGACCCGGTTAATATGAGAGCAATGTATGAGTGACAACAGTATGGCCCCAGAGGACCCCCGCGTAAACTCCCCACTGAATAATATAGGCCAGCAGCCGATGGGGGTCAGGCACGGTCAGAGCCGGCTTCGTAATAGGGCACTGGCAGGGGGTCCAAGTGTAAATATAGTCAGGGCTGGCCGGCAAAGGCGCAGGCCCAGCAGGCAGTCTTACGGCACAGACAAGGCAGGCCAATCTTATGGGCACAGATAAAACAGGCCAATCTTATGGGCACAGACAAACGCAGGCCAATCTTATGGGCACAGACAAAGCAGGCCAATCTTATGGGCACAGACAAAGCAGGCCAATCTTATGGGCACAGACAAAGCAGGCCAATCTTATGGGCACGGACTCAGCCGGTCAGTATAATGGGCACAGACACAGCAGGCCAGAATATGGGCACAGACACAGCAGGCCAGAATTAGGGGCACAGGGTCAGCAGGCCAATAATGTATGTACCGTCACATACGTACTGGGAGTAGACTGTTAATGTGCTCCCACATAGTAGAGTAGGGTGAGATACCTAGAGTCAACCCTGGAAAAAAGGGGGGTCCCAATATGCCAATGTAAACGAAAATGGGGCATACACCTTTAAGGGACACAGAAAGCATGCATACATAGAGGTGCAAAACGAAAATAAATGCTCCCTGTGCAGGGCCCTAGGAAAAGGGTCCCTGCAGCACACCAATATGGTGAAAACCAACTAAGGAGGGGAGGGGGTTCCCAGACCACACACAGGCCTGCAGCCGCGGTCTGTGTGAGTGGGAGCCCCCGCGCCGGCAGAGCAGCAGGAAGACTGGTGCCGAGAAATCAAACGGGCGAGGGAGGGGGCGAGAGCGAGAGCTCCCTTCTCCGCCCGGCGGGCACACGCGGTCCGCGGATCGGGGCGGCCGCGAGGTGCGGCCACGAGGTGAAAGTTCCGGTCGGCGGGAGAGCGCTCAGAAACGAGCGCCCCGCGACCGGAGCTGAGTGAACAGGCACACGGACCGCTGGAGACGTACTCCGCGGTCCCGGTGCTCGGGGGGATCGGAGGAGGCAGAACGGGCCAGCCTCCAGAAACCCCCGAGCAGGGAAATAAATGAGAAATTAAAGGGAAAGCCAAAGGCAGTAGAAAAACGGGGGAAGAGATCCCCAGAGGAAGAATACCGGAGTGAATAGGTGGTCCCCAGATCACCACTATATGGAAAGGGTAAAAAGCATAAACCCACAAAAAATGTATACAAAATAAGTAAACACAAATAAGTAAACACAAATAACCCAAAGCCACCAACTAATAAAGCAGGAGGCAGACCTGTTACTGATGCGGAGCAGTAAAGAAAGAGGAAATGGAATGCTGGGAAGGGAGTTATATGGTCTCCTTACTATTTTCTGATTGGTTGTTTAACTCTCTGTGTTTTTTACTGCTGTGGAGTTCTAGTAAAGAGAGACTTAAGCAAATATGAAGCCTCCTGTCATGTTATAAAATTTTATTTTACAGGGTTAGTTTATTGCCCTCCACTATCACTATTATTAGGGTGAGAGGAGTAGCTAGGGTATTTTTTTTGATGGGGGGAGTGACTAGAGGCTTGGGGACCCCTCATCATTTTATTATTTCTGGTCCCCACCTGCCGGTCATGGGTGGGGACCTAGGGAGGACATTAGGTCCCCCCTATTATTTATTTATTTAGGGTCCCCACCCGCCGCTCATGGGTGGGCACATTAGGTCCCTCCTTTAAATAATTAGGGTCCCCACGCTCATTGGTGGGACTTTGGGGGATATTACTTTCCCCCCATTATTGATGTATTTAGGGTCCCCACATGCCGCTCATGGGTGGGGACCTGGGGGGGACATTAGGTCCCCCCTTTAATCATTTAGGGTCCCCACCTGCCATTCTTGAGTCGGAACTTAGGGGGGACATTAGGTCTCCCCATTACTGATTTATTTAGGGTCCACACCCGCCGTGGTGACCATGGGGGACATTAAGTCCCCCCTTTAATTAATTAGGGTCCCCATCCGTCGCTTATGGGTGGGGACCAGGGAGGGACATTAGATCCCCCATTATTGATTTATTTAGGGTCCCCACTGTCAGGAATACAAATTGATCCAGCAAACAGTACTGTGTCACACCTAGGACTAAGGATAACATGTAACCAGACCTTAGAGGCTGGACTTAACGTCTCCAAGAATAGTCAAAATACTTACCGAGGTCAGGGACACAGAATCAGACACAAAGATAAGGGAAAGCCAAAAGTCAAGGATACCAGATATCAGGGAAGTCAAAACAAAGCCAAAGTCAAATACCAGAAAATCAAGATCAGGAACACACTCTCGGATAACCATAGGCATGAAACCACGACAGGGCACTGAGCAAGAGGAGAACTGGGCCTAAATACCCCTCCTGTGGATCTGATTGGCTGTAACTGGCCTTTGACCCCAAAGGCAATTACCAGGTTCCCATTTGCATAATTGCTGCTCAGCACAAAACCTCCTGTGGATTTGATTGCTGCTCGGCACAACTTTTCCTGTCAGGACAGTAATGTTGCTCGACACACCTTTTCCTGTCAGGACAGTAATGTTGCTTGGCACAACTTTTCCTGTCAGGACAGTAAATGCCATTAACCACATTTTTATGTGCAGATGAATACATGACACCCATCCGCCGCTAATGGGTGGGAACCAGGGGGGAAATTAGGTCCCCCCTTTAATTAATTAGGGTCCCCACCCACTGTTCATGGGTGGGGACCTGGGGGGACATTAGGTCCCCCATTATTTAATTAGGGTCCCCACCCACCGCTCATAGGTAGGGATCTGGGGGGAACTATGCCCCCCTATATTAGTTATTTGTGTTCCCCACCATGCACTAGCAACTGGGAAGCAATACACACACATATGTATATACATTATATATAATGTGTTTTATTTATTTATTTTTGTATTGTTATATGTATTATTTGTTTACGCATTATTGTCTGGATCTAGTTAAAGGATTTTTTAGCTTGTACTGCTATTTTTAGTTGGAAATTGAAAATACAGTGCAAACCGGCGCCGGCCAGTATGTGGCGCTGTGTATGAAGAGAGACAGGGATAAGAAGCTACATCTTATCCCTGCTTCTCTCTCCTGACTGAATTCGCAGGTGAGCAGCACAGAGTGCAGCCAGCAACTCCCATACTGCAGAGACAGCCTACAGATCAGGTAAGTGAGTGATGGGGGGCAGCGTAGAGATCAGGTAAGTGGGGGAGGGGAGAGACAGCCTATAGATCAGGTAAGTGAGGGATGAGGGGGAGAGACAGCCTATAGATCAGGTAAGTGTGGGATGGGGGTGAGACAGCCTATAGATCAGATAAGTGAGGGATGGGAGAGAGACACCCTATAGATTAGGTAAGTGAGAAATTAGGTGGCAGTCTATAGATTAGGTAAGCAAGGGATGGGAGGTGCAGCCTACAGATCAGGTATGTGAGAGATGGGGGATCCACATACAGATCAGGTAAGTTAGAGATGGGGGATCCAACTACATATCAGGTAAGTGAGGGATGGGGGAGACAGTCTAAAGATCAGGTAAGCAAGGGATGGGGGAGGCAGCCTATAGATCAGGTTAGTGAGGGGTGAGGGGGGGCAGCCTATAGGTCAGGTTAGTGAGGGGTGGGGGGAGGCAGCCTACAGGAAGGGTCAGCAAGGAGCAGGAAGGTAAAGTAAGTGAAGGAGCAGAAAGGAGAAGGAACAGAAATGAGCAGGAAGAGACATCAAGGAGCAGAAAGGGACAGCAAGGAGCAGAAAGGGAAAGCAAGGAGCACAAAGGAACAGAAATTAGCAGGAAGAGGCAGCAAGGAACAGGAAGGGTCTGCAAGAAGCAGGAAGGGTCAGCAAGAAGCAGGAAGGGTCAGCAATGAGCTGGAAGGTAAACATGCACAAAGGTAAAGTCGAAGGAACAGAAAGAGTCAGCAAGGATCTGGAAAGGGCAGCAATGAGCAGGAAGGGACAGAAGGAGCACAAAGCTAAAGTAGGAGAAAGAACAGAAATTAGCAGGAAGGGTCAGCAAGGAGCAGGAAGGGGCCGCAAGGGGCAGCAAGGAGAAGAAAGGGACAGAAGGAGCACAAAGGTAAAGGAGCAGAAAGAATCAGAAGGAGCGCAAAGATAAAGTAGGAGAAGGAGCAGAAAGGAATAGAAATGAGCAGGAAGGGTCAACAAGGAGCAGAAAGGGGCAGCAAGGAGCAGGAAGGGTCTGCAATGAACAGAAAGGGTCTGCAAGGAGCAGAAAGGGACAGAAGGAGCCCAAAGGTAAAGGAGCAGAAATAATCAGAAGGAGCACAAAGGTAAAGTGGGAGAAGGAGCAGAGAGGAATAGAAATGAGCAGGAAGGGTCAGCAAGGAGCAGAAATGGGCAGCAGAAGCAGGAAAAGACAGAAGGTGCAGAAATGTGAAGGAGCAGAAAGAATCAGAAGGAGCACAAAGGTAAAGTAGGAGAAGGAGCAGAAAGGAATAGAAATGAGCAGGAAGGGTCAGCAAGGAGCAGAAAGGGGCATCAGAAGCAGGAAAAGACAGAAGGAGAAGAAATGTGAAGGAGCAGAAAGAATCAGAAGGAGCACAAAGGTAAAGTAGGCGAAGGAGCAGAAAGAAACAGGAAGGGGCAGCAAGGAGCAGAAAGGGTCAGCAAGGAGCAGAAAGGGGGAAGCAAAGGGTAGAAGGAGCATAACAGTAAAGGAGGAGAAGGTGCAAAACAGCGAGGAGCAGGAAGGGACAGCAAGGAACAGAAAGGGTCAGCAAGGAGCTGGAAATGGCAGCAAGGAGCTGGAAGGGGCAGAAGGATCACCAAGGTAAAGTAGGATAAGGAGCAGAAATGAGCAGGAAGCGTAAGCAAGAAGCAGGAATGGTCAGCAAGGAACAGCAAGGAGCAGGAAGGGACAGAAGGAGCAAAAAGGTAAAGGAGTAGAAAGAATCAGAAGGAGCACAAAGGTAAAGTAGGAGAAGGAGCAGAAAAGGGTAGCAAGAAGCTGGAAGGGGCAGAAGGAGCGCAAAGGTAAAGTAGGAGAAGGAGCAGAAAGGGTCTGCAAGGAGTAGAAAGGGATCAGAAAGAGAAAGGAGCAGAAGGGCGCAAAATAAGCAGAAAGTAGCAGAAAGGTAAAGGAGCCAAGGAGGAGAGAAGACAGTGTCAGAAGAAAAAGAAGACTGTGTCAAATAAAGGAGAAGAAAATGAGATTGGAGCAGGAAAGACAAATAAAGTGAACCCTCCACTTTATTCTGGACACCACATCATCTTTGGTATCTGGGCCTGGCAGAGAAAGTTTGGAACATCTCATCTCCCCAGGTAAAAAAAAATATCAGTGTTAATGTGTTCACTTTTATTTACTGAGTGTCAGGAAGCACAGAGTGCCTCTGGGTAAGGGTGTCACTGATTGGCTAGAGCGGTCAGCTGGCACTCTAAGCCAATCAGTAGCTCCCCACTCAAAAAAGTAAAACATTTTTATGAACCATGAACTAGCGATTGGCTTAGAGCGTCAACTGACAACTCTAGCCAATCTGCAGCACCCATGCCTGACGTCAATCTGCACTCCGTTTCAGAAGGCGAATACCACTGAGCAACCTGGAGATCTGGAGCTGGAGGAAGCCTTTGGGGTTAAACCATTTGAAAGCGGTTTAATCCCCTTAAGCAAAAGAGAGCACCCAGGGGCTTCCTGGCATCATAGCATTTTTATTTAGATAAAGTTGTTATGGTGACCAGAATGTTCCTTTAATTTGCTTACAGGAACACTACAGTGTCAGGAATACAAATGTATTCCTGACACCATAGTTGTGAAAACACTATTCACCCTGGCTTTATGTGATAACGACTAAAAGGGATCAAGCATGGATGTCTTTACAATTATGCGCCCCCCGCCCCCCCCCCGCCCCCCTGGAAAAATTCCTGCGGACGCCCATGCCAAGGTGTTGTTATGGAAAATGACTGAATATTTCTTAACTGAAATATTTGTAGTTCTGAAACACAGTGACCCTTAGACATCACACTGTGCTTTTTGTATTTTATTGGTACAGGAAAGCCAATTTAAAAGAGCAATGTTAAATAAAATGTCTGGAGTATTGCTGTTAAGTGGCAGGAAAGGTCAATTCGAAGAATCTTATTTTTGCTTTATAAAGTGTAGACTTTTAAAAACTCACACTGCTTGCTACCTATTGAGCTAGATATGCTCTGACCGATGTGTATGAGTACTCTTCATTATTTCTCCCTTCTTTTGCAAATTTAAAGGGACACTGTAGGCACTATATTACCTCTCATTCAATCATGAACAAGTTTATCTCAATGAATCCTAATAAACCAAATCCCAGATTTAACATTTCCTTCTAACCATACTAGTTAATTCCAACAATGGGCTCTGTGATGAGCCGAAAGTGGTCAGCTGACAAGGTCAGCCAGTCACAGCAACCCATCACTACTCATGCCACGAGCAGCATAGAGGTGATGGAAAATTGGGGGACTCTTATTTTAGCATTAAAATATTACAAATAGTTTAATGCTGAATGGAAGAATTATGACAGAGGGGGGTCCAGACACTATAAACACTTTAATGAGACCAAGCAGTTCCAGTGCTTACAGTGTCTCTTTAATATTAATTCATACAATTATTTTGAGTGATAACAATTTAAATCAATGGATCATATTACATTATATTTAAATATTTATAGCCAGAAAAAAACATGAAATAAAAAAACATAAGATATCACAGGTCTCATCATAGGTAATGGCAGAATTTTGAGGTGTTTGTTCCACTGTACTGAGGGGCTTCAAGCAAGTTAAATGCAGTGATTCAGTGATTCAGTGCAGTGAAATATTTCCAGCACACCACTATTGTTTCACTCCAGAAAATGTTGATAAGGTGCTGCACTCTTTCTTGGCTGGTGTGTTTGGGACAAAAGAACTAGCTGGTATTTGTTGCTGCACAATATCACCTTCGTTGTATCTTTATGATATGACAGCAGTATTATCTCAAGCCTTGCTTATGTGTTTAAGCAGGACTAGGGACATTGACTGTCTCTTTAGGGTAAAGTGCAGGTTGCTCATAGGCTTGTGTGGAGAGTTTAGGCATTTGCAGGCCTACTCGATTGCAGCCTTGCACATCTACAAGATCTGAGTGAGGAGCAACTCCAGCGACCAGTCCTTTCACCAGGGAATGGCTTCACCGGATTTGGCACTTCAATGCTTAGTTTAGGTAATTATTTGGCAGATACATTGTGTGTCAGTTTGGAGATCTGTTTCCTCCGTCTTAGTTTTTTGTGTGCACCTGTTACAACACAAGGTTTAAATAATTTGTTGGCCACTGGTAATGAAGTCTTCAGCCTCCCTGATATCAAGTTCTGTGCAGGACTACTTCCCATGCCTTCAGTTGGAGTGTTCCTCCAATGTCGAATAGCTTTCCATGGGTCATTACCATCATACTTTGCTTTCTTTCAAAGATTCTTTGCTATCTTTACAGCTGATTCTACTTTACCATTAGCTTGTGGGTGCTGTGGGGAAGAGGTAAGATGCTCAAACCCCAATTTGTAGAAATCCACCTGAACTCTCACATGCAAATTGAGGTCCATTATATGAGATTATCCTGTCCAGCTGTCCATGACATGCAAATAGCGCCTTACAACACTTGATTGTAGTTTCAGCAGACAGATCAGGAAGTAGCTCAATCTCCTAAAAGTCAGAATAGTGATCAACAGTTAGCAGAAAATCTTCACTTCTTTAATTGAATAAGTCCATGCTTACAATTTTCCAGGTAGGCAACATATGTAACATTATTCTTTCTGCTGTGTCTGTGCATATTCATTGCATGCTGCACAATGACTAACAAAGTCTTAAATCTCATTCCGCATATTGAGCCAGTATAATGTATCTTGTGCCTGCCTGTAGCATGCGTCTCCACCAATGTGACTGGCATGTATGCTTGTCAGCGTCTCCATTCTACGTGATTTAGGAATAATGACCCTAGTACAGTCCTCCTTTCTGAATGCTAATTTAGTCTTGGAAAGTCGGAAAGACCAGTACACCCTCACAATTAGTGGCATCTCTTTCTCTGGCCAACCATTCAGAACAGACTTAAGTGCTTGCAAACTCTTGTCAGTTTCTGTGTGCTGACTTAACTAAAACAACAGTTGGTCTGTGACATTTAAATAGTCTGAACAAATTTTCTGCAATAGGTCACACAGGTCCTGTTGAACATTACAAACTGTGTGTTGTGCACGCTCAGGTTTACCACCGGCTGCTGTAGCTCTGCTAAGAGTGTCACTAATGTACATTTCAAGTCCAGCTTTTTAGACAACATTTAGGCAATAGTTTTGTAACGTGAGCACTGTGCTCTGTAGGTGTTTGGCTTCACACAAAAGTGGTTTATTGAAAATAGACATCAGAGGCTTTTGGTCAGAGTCTGTAGTTATTTTGTCATGTCCATAAAGGTAGTAATGGCATTGCTGGCAAACAAAACAAATACTCATACATTTCTTTTTGAGCTGTGGCATAGTTTTGCTCAGTAAGGGTCAGGGCCCGTGAAGCAAAAGCAACAGCCTGGTAAGCTTGCAATAGGCAACAACTGAGTCTACATTTGCTTGCATCACCTTTAATAGTTACAGCTTTTGTAGTGCCATAGTACATCAGGACAGATGTACATTTGATGCCCTGCACTGCATTGTCATGTTTAGGAAGCCAATGCCAAACCAAATCCTTTTCTAGAAGCTTTTAAAGTAACACTCTAGTGTTATGAATATTAACTATTATTTTATAAGGAGTTTGTACTAATAAATTAATACACACATTATTTTCTCTTGAACATTTGTTTTAAAAGAAATGTATTATTTATCTACCGTATATACTCGAGGATAAGTCGAGTTTTTCAGCACATTTTTTGTGCTGAAAAACCCCAACTTGGCTTATACTCGAGTCAATTGTCTGTATTATGGCAATTTACATTGCCATAATACAGACAATGGGGCTGTGTAGGAGGGGGGCTGGCAGAGCTGTTACTTACCTCTCCTGCAGCTCCTGTCAGCTCCCTCCGCCTCCGCGCCAGTCCGTTCAGCACCTCTGTCAGCTCCCAGTGTAAGTCTCGTGAGAGCCGCGAGACTTACACTGGGATTTACACTGGGAGCTGCACGGACCAGCGCGGAGGAGGAGGGAGCTGACAGGAGCTGCAGGAGAGGTAAGTAACAGCTCTGCCAGCCCCCCTCCTACACAGCCCATCCACTGGACCACCAGGGAGTGAGAGCCCCCCTCCCTGCCATGTATCAAGCAGGGAGGTGGGACGAAAAAAATAAAAATACAAAATAATAATTAAATAAAAAAATAATATTAAATAAATGAAAATAATTAAAAAATAATAATAAAATTGCCCACCCCCACCAAGGCTCTGCAACACACACACACACACTGCACTCATACACACACACTGCACTCATACACACACGCTGCATTCATACACACACGCTGCACTCATACACACACACTGCACTCATACACACACGCTGCACTCATACACACACTGCATTCATACACACACACTGCATTTATTATATACACACACTGTAAATAAATATTCAATTAATATAATTTTTTAAGTAGCAACAAAGTGGAAACCACCTTCACATAGAATTGAAATACAACCTGAGGAATATATCCAAAATGGGATATTCTATATAAGAATGCAATAAAATCTGAAATGATAAAAAGTGTATATCATAGCGTAACACAGTAGAGATATAATAATAAGATATGGAGTAAGTAATGCACTCACAAACAGAATTGTAAATCAGGCCTCTCACCCCCCTGGGGTATATGTAGTATTGGACTTGATAGTAGATCCAAATATAAAAGTGTCTTCAAAGAAATGGGTAAAAAGAGCCATACATGGTGAAGTATGTATAAAAATATCCAAAGGGAATTTATTGGTTACACTTACAGACATAAAGTAGTGGTAAGCATGTCTCCACTCTCAGTGGAACTGGAAGGCAGAGTAGAAATACCGGGCACAGATCCAATTGGAGCAGCAGAGTACAGGAACAATAAATGATAATAAAACAAATAAAAGCAAGAAACAGTCCGAAAAGTTATATTGAACTTTTCGGACTGTTTCTTGCTTTTATTATTCAATAGTAATATACACAAAAAAAAGACTGTGAACTGACACTTTTAAACAATGTTATGATAACAGCTGCCTCAGAGACTTGTGGATATTCCCCTTGTGATCCACAAACCAATTGAATAGTACAAAAGATACACAGTCGTTTAGTAAAAACCAAAGGAAAAAAGTTACCTGCACTCTTTCCACATCCCTATGTAATTTTAAACAAATGGAGGTTTTTAGTTACCTCCAATGGCCATGAGAGGGTATGCCCACCTGCCACGTCAAGGCAGACCTCTTAGGTGGATCCTAACTCTAATCATTCACCTTTCTTCCTTGAGCTTCTGGCAAAGATATCTCTAATGAGACAGAAAGGGGTATTTTTTGTTATATACATCCCTACATGCGTATTAACCCTTAATAGGGAACACATGGGATGGGCAGCAGCATTGTAACCTAGCTGTGTGATACAAAAGTGAATACAAATACAAAGAAACAAGACCTGCACTCAAACTTCCATTACTCCTGGGCGGCAGCAATGACCATAGTACATATCAGCCAAAATACATATAGTAAGGCATGCCTTGACGTGGCAGGTGGGCATACCCTCTCATGGCATTGGAGGTAACTAAAAACCTCCATTTGTTTAAAAATACATAGGGTGTGGAAAGAGCGCAGGTAACTTTTTTCCTTTGGTTTTTACAAAATTCTGAGGAAAACATATTTGCCTGAAACAAACAATCCCATTATGTGCAAGCCTAATGTACACTTCTTTTTAGTAATAAATACATAAATAAACGTAACATATATTTATTCAATTTAACTTTTTATTGTTATTCTGGCCTTTGTCCATTATACTTTTCCTATCTTCTGAGAATTATCTAACTAAGTAAACTGTCAAGCTAAAGATGTAATTTTTTTTTTGAAACTTTAGCATTTTTGGCACAAAAACACAAAGAGACACAAAGAAGAAAATGATTTAACAGTGCTGCCTGCTGTGTTATATGTACAAAACGTACAGTTACCATCCGGTGAATTCATAATCCACATTTCCAGCACAAAGAATTATTGTATTGGTTACATTCTTCCTACATCATTAAATGATTAAGTAAAAAAAAATATGTTTCACCATTGTCATTTTCATTTAGTATGATAAAAATGCACAGTGCTTCTATAACTTCTTCAACACCAATAACTTGCATATACAGGGTGGGCCAAAATTCAGAGTAGGGTTTGAGGAGTCAATACCTTTTTTACTAATGACCCAATTTCTATGATATTACATGCAATGAATGCCTATGAAAATTTGTTTAACTAGGTATGGAAGATTACTTTTTTAAAATTAGTTATTTTTGCTGCTTTGCAAAGTCAGGCTCTTTTGATTGCATTGTTCATAACATTAGTGAATATTTGAGGCTCTAGCGCTCACATTTCTGCCCAGATATTATCCTTGAGATCATCACGTGTAAGTGGTTTGTTCACATACACACACTCCTCTAGATAGCCCCACAGGAAGTAATCGGGAGTGGAAAGGTCAGGAGAACAAGGCAGCCAATTGATATGGGAATTTCTTGAAATTATCTGATCGCTGAATGGTTAGGAGGTCCATTGTTGCCCTGGGTATATGGGCAGTAGCCCTATCATGTTCAAACCACATTTCAAGACAATTTTCCACTCCAGGAAAACAACAGTGGTGGATGATCATAGGATCCTTTCCATGTGTAAGAAATCATGACCCTCTTACAAGGATATTCTTTTAGTGAATGAGTGACGTAAGACACAAACACAAGTGCATAATAAAATGTATTGTTAATATTAATTTAGGATACTGTTACAGATTTTAAAAGGATATACACAATATACATTATAACCATATCCAGTATTCTTTCTCTCCCTCTCCCTCCCTTCTCCCTACTAAAGATAATAGATAAGAATATTACACAAGTTACCTCGGATGAATTATTGAGGAGATATACTATAAGTGCACGAATAAGTTAATACTTTTAGTGGAGGAAAAGACTTAATATTAACCTTTATTCTTTGATAATTTATAAAATAAATAAGTACACAAATCATTCGAATCACAATAAACTATAGATATAGGCACAAAATAATGGCAAGGTCATGGTAGTATATAAGCACTAAATTAATAAAAAAAACAGGGTTATGAACACTAAATAAATAAAGAAAAGAAGAGGGATTTTTGTCCAAATAATTAAGTCTAAGCTGGGAAGTATAGGAAGGAGGGATAGAGGAAAATAGTTAAGATTTATTTATTTATTCATTTTTTTTTCTTCTTCCCCCTTTGCATATTATAAAATAAATAAGAATATGATGTAAGATCTCTTTGAAGTAATACAAAAATAAATATTAGAATTGCACTAGTAAGTTAATACTTTTTCGAATGGTTATAGAGATAAAATAAAAAAGGAGAGATCACAAAAATATTGAACTTAATACTCACTTTATATTCCTTCTAATAATGTATGATCTACATAATAAATATACGCACTAATAAATGGAATTATAAATAGAGAAAGACACGGAAATAAAATAAATTTAACGTCATGGAAGAATTTGAGCACTTAATCAATTTTCAATATAGGGTTTTTTAAAAGAAATTAATAAAGACAAAGATGAGGGATTATGACCAAAAATTTAAGTCTTAAGTCTGGAGATGTAAAAATAAGAGACAAGGGATAGGAGGAAGATGAGGGAGGAGATAGGGGAGGGGAGGGGGCAAGGGAGATAAACAGGATTTTTTTTTTCCCTTCTTGTAGACAAATAACTATCTATCCTCCTGGCCAAGGAGAATACTCTAGCTCGCAGATCTCGGCATTAAAACCTTTTGCGAGCTTAGAGATTTGGAATATATACGACACTGAGTAGAGAGTCAGTGTCGTTTTTTTTTTTGTTTGTTTTTTTTTTTCTTCTCTCTCTAATTTTGTCGGGGCTCCCCCCTGGAAACAATGGAAGATCCAGGAAGGGAGAAAGACAAGAGAGGGAAGAGGTACATAGCTCTATGCCTAGGAAAAGGCAGACAGTGTACGATTGTGTTGTGTCTTAAGTGTTTGTTAGTTAAGATGGTGAACCTTTTAGTCCTCCAATTAAAGGAAATAGGATTTATAAAATAATATGAGATTAGCAACGATCAATGCACAGGGGATTAATTCACAGTTTAAAAGATATACAATCCTTGAATTTAAAAAAAGGAACAAATCCAGATAGCAGCTCTCCAAGAAACCCATTGGAAAATACAAGATAAAAACAATCTTAAATCCAAGTTCTTTCCTATTATAATCAGCGCCTCTATGAGTCAAAAAAAGAAAAGAGGTGTAGCCTTTTTATTTTCTAGAAATATCTCATTAAACATTTTACATCAGGAACTAGATACAGAAGGCAGATACATTATTTTAGTAGCAGAAATTAATAATCAAAAATATACGTTAGTTAATATATACGCGCCAAATCAATCACAAATTACATTCATTAAAAAAGTGCTTAATAAAACTGAGCGTGTTAAAATGGGCCGAGTTATTGTTATGGGAGACTTCAACTGTGTTCCTGATGTAGAGCTCGATCGGAGCTCCAAAACAAAAAGTAGCAACCATGGAAACTTGAAGGTGAACGCTAAAAAATTTTCAGAACTAATTAAACAAGCTCAATTACTGGATTATTGGAGGATATTCCACACGAAAGAAAATGATTTTTCATGTTTCTCAAAATCCTTCTGTTCATATTCTAGAATTGTTCTGTTCCTGGGGGATAGAAACTTAGCGAGCCAAATTAAAAAGGTCTTTATAATAGCTACTACCTGGTCAGATCACAACCCGGTTATCTTAGTTATAAAAGAACAACATCAAAGAACAAGAGTAGACTGGAGAATGAAAGACTGGATACTGAAAAATAAAGACAATCTTAAACAAATTAAATAAACAACAGATTATTTTTTAAAGAAAACAGAAACAATGAAGTCTCTCCAGCAATGATCTGGTGTACTTACAAATCAGTAATAAGGGGCCTTTTTATAAGCTTATCAGCTAAAGAAAACAAACTAAATTAAAAAAAAGCTAATTTAGCTGAACTGTATATAAAGTTAGACAACTTACTCGATCAAAATAAAAAGAACCCATCGTGTAGTATCACCAACGCAATAACAGAAACTGAAAAATTAATAAATGAACAACTTATGACAAAGGCTAATAAAGCTCTGATTTACTTAAAACAGAAATGGTACTACACGGGTAATAGAGCAGAAACATTAATGACGAATAGACTAAAAAAAGAAAAATCAAAAAGAGTCATTACTAAAATTATCCATAAGGGGGAGACCCTATTGAGACCGGAAAAAATAGCAGATGCCTTCAAGAATTATTATCAGGAACTATATAATACCCAAGACTCAATTAAAAAGGCGAATATCAGCGAATTCCTGGGGAACATTAACAGCCCCAAAATTACGCAAACACAATTACAGGTGCTCAATAAAGCATTTCAAGAAGAAGAACTGATTTTTTGTATTAACAAATTAAAAAAGAATAAATCCACAGGGCCAGACGGATTTGACAATCTTTTTTTTATAAATTACTAAGAAATAATATCAAAATGGATTTAACTGAAGCCTTCAACTCTTTTGCAACACCTAATAGCATACCCGCAGAATTGCTACAAGCAAATATAATACCAATCCCTAAGCAAGAAAAGGATGTAGAGAAAATAAAGAACTATCGTCCAATCTCTCTTTTGAATACTGATATTAAACTGTACTCGGCCATGATAGCAGAACGTTTTAAAAAAATTATATCAGAAGTGATCAACAGAGACCAAGTTGGGTTTGTCCAAGGTAGGTCATCGACTCATAATATCAGAAGACTAGTTGACATTTTGAATTCCGCTTGGAAGACAGGAACTCCCTTGTTGACCCTGTCATTGGATGCAGAGAAAGCATTCGACAGGGTCAACTGGGAGTTCATGAGACAATCATTACAGTTATTTGGTTTGGAGGGAAGACTTCTCGAAAACATCTGAGCTCTATATACCGCTCCAACAGCTCGAATTATGGGAAATGGCTTTAGATCAGAGTGGTTCCCATTATCCAACGGAACAAGGCAAGGGTGTCCCTTATCCCCGCTACTCTACATAATATCTCTAGAACCTCTGGCATCAGCCATAAGACAAGAAGAAAAAATTGCAGGTTTTGATCATAAGAAAGAAAATATAAAAATAAACCTTTACGCTGATGATGTGATTATAACTTTAGAAAATCCGTTACAATCAATAACACAGCTTATGACAATTATAAAAAAATTCTCACAGGCCTCAGGGTATAAAGTAAATATAGATAAATCACCAATCCTGGCGAGCAACGTAAATATTGAAGAAAAAAAAGAGATAAAAAAGAGGTTTGATTTCGTCTGGATTGAGAAATCATTTAATTATTTGGGAATCAATATTTGTACAGATCCACGGAAAATAGTTGAGATCAATTTTCTCCCATTACTTCTTAAAATGAATAAGCAACTAAAAGACTGGAGAAATCTGGAATTTTCCTGGTGGGGCCGTATAAATATAATTAAATCTTATATTCTGCCAAAGTGGTTGTATTTGTTCAGAATGATCCCTATGAGAGTACCCGATAGTTGGTTGCTAATGATCCAACAATCCTTCTCCAAATTTATATGGCAAACAAAGAAACCAAGAATAGCAAGATAATTTTTAGCGGTAAGGCAAGCCAATGGAGGAGTAGGTCTCGCAATAATTCAACAGTATTACCAAGCGAGTATTCTTTTTCATTGTATTATTTCACAACAACCAGAGTCTAAATTAGAGAGATGGTATGCAATCGAAAAAGAAATGTCAAACAATAAAGATCTGCTAACTCTCATTTGGTTCGCTCAAAAAAGGAATACGGATAATTGTCAACCAAGCTCGTAAAGCATAGTGTTACAAGACATTGGAGAATCATGGAATAAGATAAGGAAAAATCTGGGACTCAAAAACCGTATTATTAACACTTTACCGATCCTAATACTAGAAAATAACATGGAGGATCTAAATTTAAAAAAGTGGACCAAAGCAGGTATACATACTATAGAAGATTTAATGACAGGATCAAATCTCAAACCATATGAACAAATTCGTACTGAATTCGCTCTTCCAGAAAACGAAAAATCTAATTATATAAGGATCAAAAGCTACCTCAGCAAAGTATTAGATAGAGAAAAATCAGAAGCTAATTGTCAATTAAGTAACTTCATTAAGGCGAAAGATATGCGAAATCTATTAAAAAAGTGTAACTCAATTCTGACACATGGAGAAGAAGATCCTACATTCCCGGCCATAGAGAAATGGGAGAAAGATCTGAAAATAATAAAAAAGTTTGACAACAAAGAGTGGAAAAAAGCATGGCTCACAGTTGCTAAACATATTAAATGTTTAAATTTAGTAGAGTTACATTTTAAGATAATAAATAGACTCTATCTGGTCCCTAGCCGTCTGAATAAAATAGATCCGAACAGTTCAAACATCTGTTGGAGGTGTGATAAAGCAGTAGGAGACTCGTTACATATTTGGTGGAGCTGTCCTCTGATAGAAGAAATTTGGAAATTGTTTATTAGTAAAATTCAAGAAATAACTGGAACTAAAATCCCCTTCTCTCCGGAAATGTGTATATTACATCTAAATTTTAGCCAATACAATACTGATCTGCAATATTTCCTTACTCATGCCTTAATAGCGGCAAAGATTTCTATATCTAGAAGATGGAGAACCAAGACATTACCAAACTGGGAAACAATAAAAAAACAGCTAATCCTACAGTTAAAAATGGAAGGAGGTGTAAATAGAAAGCTGAAGAAAAAAAAAGATTGTTGATATAGATAAATGGCTAAATAAGCTGACTGTGTAACTTAATCCAACAAATAAATCAGGAAATAAAAGGAGAATAAAGCAAAAGTAATAACAAAGCTAATCCAAGTATTAATATAGGAACACTATAGAGGACCAATAGATAGATAATTTGTCACCATCTTTGTGTTTGTATGTTGGTTTTGTTTTGCTTGTTTTTTTTTATGGGGTGCTTTTTCTTTGGATCTATGTTATAAGAAAAAAAAAAGATACATAGTAAAAGGGCAATATTTAGACATTTCTCTCTCAGTTCACCATGGCACCTATGCTTGCTGCGCTGTCCTTTCCAAAAGAGACAAAGAGAGAAAGAGAGGAGCCCAGTCTCCTTGGCTGATCTTTTAAAACACTGATTCTTGCAGGTTAACTACATGTCCCAAAATCCATTTTCCCTCCAAAAAGTGGTTTATCCCTATTTTCCCAGAGAGTTTGATCTTTACACAAGTCCTTTTCTTTGATCTCTTTCCCCCAGCTATACTGTAACATTGTGTAAGAAGTGACCAATTAGGGTTGTTTTTTGGGTAGGTTGGGAGCAGGCCTGGACTTCTTTTAGAGACAGGATGGCTTGGGAAAACACACATTTCCATGGTTACACCTAGATGTTCATTACTCCAGGTCTCCTGATCTCTGATCTCCTGATAACAGGTATGGAAAACTGGTTGGCAGGAGAACTGCTGGAAGGATGTAAGCTTTTGTTTTAGCTGGGTATTGTAAAATGCAACTGAAAGCTTTGATCCTTATCACACTCTTATCAAGTAGATGACCCCAACTTGTGAAACCAGTCACATACACAGAAAGTTATATACAATATTGCAGTATTGCATATCAATTTCTTACACATGGTAAAGAAAATATATTTACAACATACAGCCAAGTGAAGAGCACTCTCCAGGAGGTAGACATGTCAGTATCCAAATCTACCATAAAGAGAAGACTTCACAAGAGCAAATACAGAGGGGTTCACCACAAACCATTCATAAGTCTTCAGAATAGAAATAGACTTCGAGAAAACACATTTAAAAAAGGCAGCACAGTTCTCGAACAGAATTGTTGGCAGATGAAAAGATCAACCTGTACCAGAATGATGGGGAGAAATAAGTATGGAGAATGCTTGTAATGGTTCAAGATCTGGCAGTTTGATCGTATGGTTTCCAATGACACTGGGTCACTAGTGTCTAGTGTTTATTGATGAAGTGACAGAAGACAGAAACAGCTGGATGAATTCTGAAGTGTATACGGGTATTTGTCTGCTCAGATTCAGCCAAATTCAGCAAAGTTGATTGGATGATGTTTCACTATATTTATGGACAATGACACAAAACATAAAGCAAAAGCAACCCAGGGAGTTTTTTAAGGCAAAGAAGTGGAGTATTCTGTAATTGCCACATTAATCATCGGATCTCAAACCGATCGAGCATGCATTTCACTTGCTAAAGACAAGGCTTAAGGCAGAAAGACCCACAAACTAACAATAAATGAAACAGCTGCAGTAAAGGCCTGGCAAAGTATCACAAAGGACAAACCCAGCATTTGGTGAAGTCCATGTGTTCCAGATGCCTGTGAAGCATTCTCAACAAAGTTATAATTGTGTTAATTTGGCCATTCAGATTTGAGCCCCTGAAGTAAGTGGACTGTATATGAAAATGGTTGCAATTTTTTAAACATTTCATACAATATTTTTGTAGAACTCCTTGAATTAAAGCTGAAAGTCTGCACTTCAATTGCATCTTGGTTGTTTCATTTCAAATCCATTGTGGTGGTGTAAAGTGCCAAAATGATGTGTCAGTATCCAAATATTTCCAGACCTAACTGCCTTTACCTGTAAACATCTACTCTGAATTTTGGCACACCTTGTACTACTAATAATATGTATACATGAGTGTTATAAATAACCCAACAGCATATATACAAACTGGTACTTTTGCAAATTAGTGTAAATGATTGTAAACATATGCATGCTCACAGTGTGTGTTGAGTGTGTTCAGGCACACCTTAATGCACTCAACTTGACGGCTACAATGCAAGATACAAAGACCAGCCCAGCAATCCATCTTTTTCTTTTAACATAGTGCCAATTGATTTGATCACCTCCATGTTTCCTGCTTGTTGCCCAAAGTCACACTGCCACCCTAAATACATTGCTGCTTACTGTTGGCAGAATAATGCTACAGAAGAGACAGCTACTGTGCCTCCAATATACTGCTCTCTATTGTATTCCTCTACTGAACAGAACTTGTAAGTGGGCATGGGAATGTGACCTAACATCACGTCAAGGTGCCACTCACTTGAAGAATACCACAGAGACCGCAGCAGCCAAACAGAACCCTCTTCTCAGCCACTTAAAGCACAAATGGTAGGCAGCAATGTTTTAATTTAATATTAAAATTATTGTCAGGTTATTATGCAAATAATACATTGGATAGAGCTCCAGTTGGCCAAATATTATATTTGTAATGTGGAGCTCTGTGTTTTATTGTTTATACTTAATATCTTCCTCTCGTCCTATCAAACCCACCAGACCAATAATCCCTCTACTCTTCCTCTTCCCCTATTACTCCCATTCATGCCCTCATATGCCTCTCACTCATTCATCTCACCTCTCCCTTCATATCCTCCAACACATCTGCCCCTTTTTCACTTTCTTCTCATGACTCCAACCCATCACTTACTCTCAACCATACTCCTATCACTCCCAGACAGCCATCCTAGCCTTTCACCCAGTACTCCTACCACTCCCATCCAGCCATCCTTCCTGTTCACACCAAACTTATATCACCCTCACCTTAACAATCCCCACCTCTCTGTCCCATCCCTCTCTATTTCACCCATCCCTTATTCTCTACTCCTCTCCCTTTCAACCATCCTTATATTAATTCAAATTAATCATTTTTTTAATCCTCCCTCTCTCCCTACCATCTGAAGACTCCTACCATTACCTCTCTCAACCTGCTACCACACCAACTAATCCTTTCGTCTCCATAACCTCCCATCACACCTAACCAGCCTTTCCATCACCCCTTCTATCACATCCACACATCCTTTCTCTCCCTATACTTATCATTCCCATCCTAGCTTCCCCATGCACAGCACACTCATCTTCCCACGGAGCCCTCGAGCTACCCACATACATCATACAGATCACACACAGCAATAAGTTTCACATACTGGGACTGATATATAATGTACAGCTACCCAAACATGTCAATCAAATACACTTACACAGACTCACACATCACTTATAGCTATTCACACACAGGTACACATATCAAGCACAGACAGATATAACACTTATAGCCACCTCACACCTACACAAACCACAGTCACCCATCACACACCTTTTTAATAAATATTCATCTTGTAGTGGAACGGATCCGCATCAACAACTTTTATTCCCTTCCTTGGCTGTCCGTACACCTCCCCCTTCCCCCCCGTTACAGTACTGTGTTTTTAAAAGTTTTAGCTTGATAAAGACGTAATTGGAGGTCAAAACGTTGCTGTTTAGGTGTCAGGATCGGGACAGGGATCCAACACGCAAAGTACAAACAGGAGGTAGTTACGTATACCGGACCTTAGAATGGCCGGACTAACGTAAGGAGTAAGCAAAGAATGGTCTAGAGACAAGCCAAGGTCGAGGGAACGAGAGAGCAGATAAGCGAGAGACAAGCCGAGTCAAAGGGTAATAGAGGTAAGCAGGATAGAACAAACAAGCCAGGTCAAAACCAAAGAGACAAATAGATAACAAGAGCACTGAGTGACTAGACAAGCTAGAACCACGACAGGGCAATGAACAAATGCATAAAGCCCTACTTTATACCCTGGTTCTAGATAGGTAATCATGCCCCCGACGAGTCCTGATTCGTGGTCGGGACTTGATTGACAGGTCGGAACGGATTGTCGTCATGACGTCGGCTACTGAGCGCCGCGTCATAAAAGGAAGCGGGTCCCTCGCGGCCGGCGTGTAAACGGCCGAGTGAACTGCGAGGAACGAGTGAGTCAACCCCTCTGAGAGGATGAATGTCTAAGTATCTCACCTCCTCCGAGGTAGAGACAACAGGTACCCTGACAGTAACCCCCCTCTCAGAAACGCCCACCGGGCGGAAGGAACCGGGGCGAGATGGAAAACGAGAGTGAAAAGCCCTGCGGAGGCGAGGAGCATGCACATCCTCCTGAGGTACCCAAGTCCTCTCCTCAGGACCATATCCCTTCCAGTCAACAAGATATTGTAACCTCCCCCGAGAGATTCGAGAATCGAGGATGGAGTTGATCTCATACTCCTCCTGACCCTCAACCTGACCAGCGCGAGGAGAGGATACAGTGGAGGAAAATTTGTTACATACTAGAGGCTTCAACAAGGAAACATGAAAGGAGTTAGGAATGCGTAAGGCAGATGGAAGGGCCAGACGATACGCAACTGGGTTAATTCGAGTCAGAACCCTGTAAGGACCAATGTAACGAGGGGCGAATTTCATAGAAGGGACCTTCAAGCGAATGTTTCTGGTACTCAGCCATACCCTATCACCTGGAACAAAAACCGGAGCCGCCCTTCTACGCTTATCAGCGTGTTTCTTGAACAACGCGGAATTATGCAGGAGAATTTGTCGAGTTTGATCCCACAACTTCCTCAAATTGGCAACATGAACATCAACCGACGGTACCCCTTGGGAAGGAGAAACCGAGGGAAGAATGGAAGGATGAAAGCCATAATTCATGAAAAAGGGGTTAGAACGAGTAGAATCACAAACGAGATTGTTGTGTGCAAACTCCGCCCAAGGAATCAGACCGACCCAATCGTCCTGGTGTTCGGAAACAAAACAACGCAAATATGTTCAATCTTTTGGTTGGTGCGTTCAGCAGCTCCGTTAGACTGGGGATGATAGGCAGAAGAGAAATTCAATTTGATGCCCAGTTGAGAACAGAAGGATTTCCAAAAACGGGAAACAAATTGGGAACCTCTATCAGAAACAATTTCGGAGGGTATCCCATGTAAACGAAAAATCTCTCTCGCAAATATCGCAGCCAATTCGGGAGAAGATGGAAGTTTCGGTAAGGGCACGAAATGAGCCATCTTAGTAAACCTGTCAACCACCGTGAGGATAACAGTCTGTTTTTTAGAAACAGGCAAATCGACAATGAAGTCCATAGCCAGACAGGACCACGGTCTCTCGGGAATTTCCAAGGGATGCAAAAACCCACATGGAAGCGTATGAGGTTGTTTAGTCTTCATACAGACCTCACATGCTCCGACGAAATCCCTAATATCCTTACGTAGTGAAGGCCACCAGAAATCTTTGGAAATCAAGGCACACGTCTTGCGAATGCCAGGATGCCCGGCCACCTTACTGTTGTGAAAGCACTGTAACAGTTCCAGTTGGAGTTCCGGAGGAACGAAATACCTTGCCCCAGGACCCTGTCTAGGAGCCAGATGCTGTAACTTCATGATCTCGGCAAGCAACGGAGAATGAATCCTGAGACTCGTGTTGGCGATAATATTGCACTTGGGAACTATAGAAGACAAAACCGCCTCAGATATAGTAGAAGGTTCATGTTGGCGAGACAAAGCATCGGCTTTAGAGTTCTTAGAACCAGGTCTATAAGTGAGCACGTAATTGAAATGAGTGAGGAACAAGGACCAACGAGCTTGCCTGGCGGACAAGCGCTTGGCCTTCCCAATATAGGACAAGTTCTTGTGATCCGTCAAAATAGTAACAGGATGCAAGGTCCCTTCCAATAAATGTCTCCACTCCTTTAAAGCCATGATGACCGCTAGTAGTTCCCTGTCACCAATGTCATATCTGCTTTCAGGCCCAGATAATTTCTTGGAAAAAAACCCACATGGATGTAACGGTTTATCCACACCTAACCTTTGAGACAAGATAGCGCCTAAACCTGTCTCTGAGGCGTCTACCTCGAGTAGAAAAGGCAAAGTCGTATCAGGGTGAACTAAAATTGGTGCAGAAGCAAAAAGTTCCTTGAGTGTCTTGAAAGCAACGAGAGCTTCAGTAGACCAAGTCTTAGTGTCAGCCCCCTGTCTGGTCATATTGGTAATAGGAGCAATAATAGAAGAGTATCCTTTAATGAAACGCCTATAATAATTGGAGAATCCAATAAACCTCTGAATGGCTTTGAGACCCCTGGGTAATGGCCAATCTAAAATAGACTGGAGTTTATCCGGATCCATTTTAAACCCGTCCCCAGAAATTACGTAACCAAGAAAGTTTATCTGAGATTGGTCAAAACTACATTTCTCCAATTTGCAGTACAACCCATGTTGTAGAAGTTTGCGCAATACCCTTCTGACTTGTCTGTGGTGAGTCTCAATTTCTCTAGAGTGTATTAGTATATCATCCAAATATACAATAACGCAATCCTGTTGAAATTCCCTAAGAACTTCATTGATCAGGTCCTGAAATACTGCCGGTGCATTACAGAGCCCAAAAGGCATTACCGTGTACTCATAGTGCCCATATCGGGTATTGAACGCTGTTTTCCACTCGTCTCCCTGCTGAATTCTCACCAAGTTATACGCCCCTCTGAGATCTAACTTGGTGAAAATCTTGGTGCCTTTTAGAAGATCAAAGAGCTCAGTAATCAAAGGAATCAGGTAGGCATTTCTAATCGTTATTTTATTCAAGCCTCGATAATCAATGCAAGGCCTTAACGTACCATCCTTCTTATTCACAAAAAAAAACCCCGGCCCCGGCAGGAGAGGAGGATCTCCTAATGAATCCTTTGTCTAGGTTCTCATGAATATACTCCTCTAAGACTAAGTTCTCCTTAGTGGATAAAGGGTATACCGTATCCCTCGGAGGCGTGGTCCCAGGCAGGAGTCTGATCTTGCAGTCAAAGGACCTGTGTGGAGGTAAAGTGTCAGCATTCTTTTTGTCAAAGACTGCCTTTAAATCCAGGTACAGAGGCGGTATTTGTACGTCTGTAGACTGGGTAGAATTAGCCGGTGCGTTAACTACGCAAACCGGTGAGACTTTCTGTAAGCACCTGTTCTGGCAACCCTGGCCCCATGAGACTATCTCCCCTAGTTCCCAATCAATAATAGGGTTATGTTTCTTTAACCACGGATACCCCAGGACTATAGGAACAGAAGGAGACGGAATAAGCATAAGAGATATACCTTCCTCGTGTAGGATACCAACAGTTAAGTTAACAGGTATGGTCTCACGAAAAATAACAGGTTCAGATAATGGTCTACCATCTATGGCCTCAACGGCCAAGGGTGTATCCCTTAGCTGGGATGGAATAGAGTGTTTAGTAACAAAAACTTGGTCAATAAAGCTCTCAGCAGCTCCGGAATCTACCAACGCCATAGTCTTTAGTACTCCCTTCTCCCAAGCTAAAGAAACAGGTAGCAGAAGCCTGTGATCTTTATAATTATGTATAGAGGACAAAATAGAAACACCCAAGGCCTGTCCTCTAGAGAAACTTAGGTGCGAGCGTTTCCCGGGCAATTAGGACAATTTAGGCATAGGTAGCCTCTTACTCCACAATACATACACAACCCCTCCCTTCTCCTGTACTGTCTCTCTTCTTCTGAGAGGCGAGTATTGCCTATCTGCATAGGTTCTGGAAAAGCTGAGGTTGTGGATTCAGGACTTTGAAATGAGGGAGCTAGTTTAAAGGAAGGTCTACGGGTTCTATCTCGAATGTTCTGCCTCTCTCTTAAACGTTCATCAATACGAGAAATAAAAGAAATTAAATCCTCCAAATTTTCAGGAAGCTCTCTTGTAGCAACCTCGTCTAGAATTTCATCTGATAATCCGTTTAAAAATACGTCTATATAAGCCTGTTCATTCCACTTAACTTCTGCCGCCAAGGACCTGAACTCTAGTGCATAATCCACAAGGGTTTGGTTATCTTGTCTAAGGCGCAACAATAATCTAGCTACATTGCCCCTTCTTCCTGGAGGGTCAAAAGTTCTTCTAAAAGCAGCGACAAAGGCATTATAATTATAGACTAACGGGTTATCATTCTCCCACAATGGATTGGCCCATCTCAGAGCCTTATCAATGAGTAGTGTGATAAATAATCCAACCTTCGCCCTATCTGTAGGGTAGGAGCGGGGTTGTAATTCGAAATGAATACCTATCTGGTTTAAAAAACCACAACACTTATCCGGAGAGCCACCATAACGTACAGGAGGAGTAATACGGGAAGAAGCACCTACTGTGGCTACCTCTAGACCTGAACTTACAGGGGAGATGGATGTAGTACGCATCTCTTCTGGTTGATTATTAGAACGAGATAATAAAGCCTGCAGCGCTAGAGCCATCTGATCCATTCTATGATCCATGGCCTCAAATCTAGAGTCGGAAGAACCAACCTGAGTGTTTGTACCTGCAGGATCCATTGGCCCTGTCGTAATGTCAGGATCGGGACAGGGATCCAACACGCAAAGTACAAACAGGAGGTAGTTACGTATACCGGACCTTAGAATGGCCGGACTAACGTAAGGAGTAAGCAAAGAATGGTCTAGAGACAAGCCGGGGTCGAGGGAACGAGAGAGCAGATAAGCGAGAGACAAGCCGAGTCAAAGGGTAATAGAGGTAAGCAGGATAGAACAAACAAGCCGGGTCAAAACCAAAGAGACAAATAGATAACAAGAGCACTGAGTGACTAGACAAGCTAGAACCACGACAGGGCAATGAACAAATGCATAAAGCCCTACTTTATACCCTGGTTCTAGATAGGTAATCATGCCCCCGACGAGTCCTGATTCGTGGTCGGGACTTGATTGACAGGTCGGAACGGATTGTCGTCATGATGCCGGCTACTGAGCGCCGCGTCATAAAAGGAAGCGGGTCCCTCGCGGCCGGCGTGTAAACGGGCGAGTGAACTGCGAGGAACGAGTGAGTCAACCCCTCTGAGAGGATGAACGTCTAAGTATTTCACCTCCACTGAGGTAGAGACAACAGGTACCCTGACATTAGGTTCCAGTTCTCCAGATAGACCTGCTGCTCTTTGTACCTTGAGTGCCTGGATTATATTGTTTTCATGTATGAATTGGGTTTGCCAGCCTCAGGTCCAGTTTTGCATCTGGTGTTATATAGTGAGATTAGTGCAGACCCCTCCTTCCTGGGAACAAAGAGAACCTAGGTATTTTATACTGATAACAAGGAAACCATCTACTATTGTGTTTGCAATCACCTTATCCCCAGTTCTATAACCCAAGGGTTGACAAAAGATGACAGAGAGTGGAGTTCTAGTTAAGACTTTGTCAACTTCGTCATTAGCCCTGGATTCGAGCCCTAGACCCTCCCTCCAGCTGTGTCACTTCCTCAAGCATTGTGTCACTGATTCTCAATGATGACTGTAGCACGATCGTGAGAGTCATTTAAAGCTAGTGGAAGTACCTGATCCCCTATTTGGCATGCACATACCCAGATATAGGCAGGGGATACAATTGCACGGTGCGGCCATCTTAGCATTAATAATGATAAATAAAGCCAGTCACTGGGTCTGAAAATGGTTGGACAGGCATCAGGGGTACAGATGCAAGAATCCCTCGACTTTAAACTGAGGGATCACTATGATGACTTATTCACTTTAGATTGAGATGAAATGGTCTGGGTGTTTTTAGTGTTCCATTAAAAAAATAACATAGGGAAATAATTGTGCATACACATCTTACTATACATGCCCTAATTAAATGAGCTGCAAATATCTTTGTTTTATAAAATAATGTTGAGTTCAAAATATGCCCATACTACTACTTATGGGCACGCCACTAAAGAGTCGCAGAAGGAAATCATTTTTATTATTTTAAGAGAAAGATCATTTATATAGGCTTTTGTTTAGTTTCTGTAATAGGAGAATCAAACGATATTAAAATGCAAATCAATGGTAAAGATCTTATAGTAAACAATAAATTGAACAACACAGTGGTAAAGCAAAAAGAAAAAAAAAAAGTTAATGAACATATCCCAAGCAGGATGGTACACATTCATGGGTAATTAGCTTTATGTTCCACAATGCAATTGTTTCCAAAATGGTCACATTGTAATAATGTTAGAATGAGTTTTATCAAGGCAAATACAGGCACTATTATGGAGCAAAGAGCTAAATAAGGACCAATGACCATGGGAATCTGTAAAATGAATCTTAACTTTTAACATTTGCACACAAAATAACACGTTTTGCCTTAGTGATGTCTATATTTAAATACCAAAACATAAACATAAACATAAAATAAAAATCACCGCTGCAAACATACATGCCAGTGAGCTTAACATCTGTGGTGGGAAAATGATTTGAAGTGTTTCTAAGATACTATTTTCGGGAATACAATTTGAAAAACAATATTCTTACTGGAAAACAATGCTTGTTTTTATAAAGATCAAATTATATTAACTGACCTTAATTTCACGAATTGCATATAGTTATTGATCAAGCTGTTGCTGTAAATGGGAACTGTTGAGATTTTGCTAAATATTGGTTCAGGCTGTAAAATATTCACATAGAAATATAATATAAACCAACAGTCAACTTCAACAGTGTTATGTCTTCAGGTACCCCGAGAAGATTTTACTGTTAGAACTAAACAAATTAATTAATTGTGGTTGCTTTAGTTTCCTAAGATTAAAATATATCTACTAACATTTGAGCAAAATTGAATTACGGCCAGCTGCCCATTGGTAAGCACAGAGAGAATAAGCTGGTGTGATAGTTTCTTTGATTCATATTTAATGCTAAACAAAATAAACTGCTTGAATCAACAGGGACATTTTAAATTTGAGCTGCTTATGTTACAGAACATGACACCCCAAAACAGCTACACAACGGTACTACCTTATACTTAATATCAACAAGAAAAAGTGGTAGTTAAGATTCTGAGAAAATGGATAGAAATATTCTAGAATTGTCGGTTACTAGACCGCAAGAAACAAACTACTTATGGCAGTACAGGTTCTGTTGAAGACCTCATCTGGTTTGGAAGCACGTTTCTATTATAATAAATAGGTACATCAGAAATGCCAATGTGAGCACTGCTATTCAGTTGCCAGAGCTAAGTGTAACTGTTATAATACAACCAAGCCCTATATATTTTACCATAAACATGTTCTGGAGTGCCTTATGCAGCTCTCAAAACAATAACTAGAATGGAATGACACAAATGGACGGGCTGTATTCATTACATTTCAAATACCTCAGTTGAGGAATGAGGTCATAAACAGGAGTTATGCAAACGCAATATGTTTAAGATGTTCTTAGATTTTGTTCAAGCAACATAATAGTAAATGTTTTCTAAAATGGCTGTTACTATTGAAAATTGCTTCCTTTAACAAATAATTCATCACATGATCAATGCGTGTCCAAGAGATAATCATGTATTTGTGTAAGATTGAAGTATGGAACTACATGAACAGCGCACCTACAATTACCGTGTTACCATAGCAACATGTGCAGTCCCTCAATTTAGAGTACAAACTTGGATAAAAATCAAAGAATAAATATACACTATACATATTTATGTTAACTGAGTCAGAATCTAGTCATCATTTTTGCAAGCTGTGAAAAATAAAAGCTGGAATGTTGAAAGCATTAGACAAAATAGTGAAATGATCTCTACTGTCTTAATATGGTTATTATATAAAATTCAAACATGAAACATAGAAACATAGAATGTGACGGCAGATAAGAACCATTCGGCCCATCTAGTCTGCCCAATTTTCTAAATACTTTTATTAGTCCCTGGCCTTATCTTATAGATAGGATAGCCTTATGCCTATCCCATGTATGCTTAAACTCCTTTACTGTGTTAACCTCTACCACTTCAGCTGGAAGGCTATTCCATGCATCCACTACCCTCTCAGTAAAGTAATACTTCATGATATTATTTTCAAACCTTTGCCGCTCTAATTTAAGACTATGTCCTCTTGTTGTGGTAGTTTTTCTTCTCTTAAATATACTCTCCTCCTTTACTGTGTTGATTCATTTTATGTATTTAAATGTCTCTATTATATCACTCCTGTCTCGTCTTTCCTCCAAGTTATTCATGTTTGGCTCCTTTAACCTTTTATTGTAAGTTTTATCCTGCAATCCATAAACCAGTTTAGTAGCCCTTCTCTGAACTCTCTCTAAAGTATCAATATCCTTCTGGAGATACGGTCTCCAGTACTGCGTACAATACTCCAAGTGCGGTCTCACTAGTGTTCTGTACAATGGCATGAGCACTTCCATCGTTCCACTGCTAATATCTCTCCCTATACAATCAAGCATTCTGCTAGCATTTCCTGCTGCTCTTTTACATTGTCTGCCCACCTTTAAGTCATCAGAAATAATCACCCCTAAATCATTTCCCTCAAATGTTGAGGTTAGGACTCTATCAAATATTCTGTACTCTGCCCTTGGGTTTTTACATCCAAGATGCATTATCTTGCACTTATCCACATTAAATGTCAGTTGCCACAACTCTGACCATTTTTCTAGTTTACCTAAATCATTTGCCAGTTGGCGTATCCCTCCTGGAACATCAACCCTTTTACACATTTTTGTATCATCAGCAAAAAGACATACCTTACCATTAGAGATGTCCCGAATAGTTTGCTGGCGAATAGTTCCTGGCGAACATAGCTTGTTCGCGTTCACCACGAACGGCAAACATATGCGATGTTCAGTCCGCCCCCTATTCGTCATCATTGAGTAAACTTTGACCCTGTACCTCACAGTCAGCAGACACATTCCAGCCAATCAGCAGCAGACCCTCCCTCCCAGACCCTCCCTGTCAGGGTACCTGAAGCCTCTACCTCTAAGAGAGGTAGAGACTTAGAAGTTTATCCGTCCGGACGGCATGTCTCCTCGGTTCCTCGCGGTTCACCCGGTCTTGCAAACGCCGGCCGCGAGGGAGCTACTTCCTTTTATAGCAGGAAGCCCACAGGCCGACGTCATGACGCCAACCCGGAACGCCCTGTCACTCAAATCTGTGGAGACGAATCAGGACTCGCCGGAGGCGTGTCTTCTCTCCCTAACCAGCATACTTAACAGTGGCTATCTCATTTACTCATTGCCCTGTCGTGGTTCTAGTCTGCCTAGTCATACAGTGCTCTGATATTCTCTTGCCTTTTGGTTCTGACCCGGTTTTGGTATTTACTCTCCTGTCCTTCTGTTATCCTTGACCCGGCTTGTCTCTCGCTTACCTGTCTTCTCGTTCCCTCGACCTCGGCTTGTCTCTGACCATTCTATTGTAGTTTTACGTTAAGTCCGGCCATTCTAAGGACCGGTATACGTATCTGCTACTCTTTGTACTCTGCGTGTTGGATCCCTGACCCGATCCTGACATTACGACAGGGCCATGGATCCTGCAGGTACAAATTGTCAGCTTGGTTCTCCTGATCCTAGGTTTGACGCCATGGATCATAGGATGGATCAGATGGCTCTAGCACTACAGGCGCTACTATCACGTCCTATCAATCCACCTGAGGAGATGCGTAATACGTCTGCTTCTTCTGTGGGTTCAGGACTAGAGGTAGCTAATGTAGGTGCTTCTTCCCAAGTTACCCCACCTGTACGTTATGCTGGTTCTCCTGAGAGGTGTCGGGGGTTTTTGAACCAGATCAGTATCCATTTCGAGCTACAGCCCCGCTCCTACCCTACTGATAGGGCAAAAGTGGGATTTATTATTACCTTACTCATTGAGAAAGCTCTGAGATGGGCTAATCCGTTGTGGGAGAATGATAATCCATTAGTCTATAACTATAATGCCTTTGTAGCTGCTTTTAAAAGAACTTTTGATCCCCCTGGCAGGAGGGTCAATGCAGCCAGATTACTGTTGCGCCTTAGACAAGACAACCAAACACTTGTAGATTACGCACTAGAGTTCAGGTCTTTGGCGGCAGAGGTAAAATGGAATGAACAGGCTTATATAGACGTATTTTTAAATGGATTATCCGATGTAATACTTGATGAGGTAGCGACAAGAGAGCTTCCCGAGAACCTGGAAGACTTAATTTCCTTTATCTCTCGTATTGACGAACGTCTAAGGGAGAGGCAGAATACTCGAGATAGAACCGGTAAATCTTCCTTTAGACTAGCACCATCATGTCAAATTTCTGAAACCCAGACTTCACAGGTTTCAGAACCTATGCAGTTAGGCCTTACTCGTCTGTCAGAGGAGGAGAGACAGTACAGGAGAAGGGAGGGACTATGTATGTATTGTGGAGTCAGAGGTCATGTACGTTTGAGTTGTCCCAGTCGTCCGGGAAACGCTCGCACCTAAGTTTCTCTAGAGGACAGACCTTGGGTGTTTCGATTTTGTCCTCTACTCATAACTACAAAGAACATAGACTCCTATTACCGGTCTCTTTAACTTGGGAGAAGGGAACCTTAGAGACTATGGCATTGATAGATTCCGGCGCTGCTGAGAATTTTATCGACCAAAAGTTTCTCACCAAACACGCTATCCCATCCCAGTTAAGGAAGACACCCTTGGCTGTTGAGGCCATTGATGGTAGACCTTTAGTTGAGCCTGTGATCTTCCGGGAGACCACACCTCTTAACTTAACTACTGGTATTCTACACAAGGAGGAAATATCCCTACTACTCATTTCATCTCCTTCTGTTCCCATAGTCCTGGGATACTCCTGGCTTAAGAGACATAACCCCTTCATAGATTGGAGATCAGGGGAAATAGTTTCGTGGGGTCAGGATTGTCAAGAGAATTGTTTAAAGAAAGTGTCACCTCTCTGTAGTGTCAACGCACTTAATAATGCTACCGACTCTACCAAAGTACAGATACCGTCCTTGTATCAAGATTTAAAGGCAGTATTTGACAAAGGAAAGGCTGATACCTTACCGCCACATAGGCCTTTTGATTGCAAAATTAATTTACTTTCTGGTACTATGCCCCCCAGGGGTCATGTATACCCTTTGTCTACGAATGAGAACTTAGTTCTAGAGGAGTATATTCGTGAAAACCTAGACAAGGGCTTCATTAGAAGATCCTCCTCCCCTGCTGGGGCTGGATTTTTTTTTGTTAAAAAGAAGGATGGTTCTTTAAGACCTTGCATTGACTACCGAGGGCTTAACAAGATAACCATTAGAAACGTATATCCCATTCCCTTGATCACCGAGCTTTTTGATCGATTGAAAAATTCTAAGATTTTCACTAAGTTAGACCTTAGAGGTGCTTATAATTTGGTGAGAATTCACGACGGAGACGAGTGGAAAACTGCATTCAATACTCGATATGGGCACTATGAGTATACTGTAATGCCTTTTGGTCTCTGCAATGCCCCGGCGGTATTTCAGGACCTTATTAATGAGGTTCTTAGGGAGTTTCAAGATGACTGTGTGATTGTATACCTTGATGATATACTTATACATTCCAGGGATATTGAAACTCACCACGGACAAGTCAGAAGGGTTTTACACAAACTTCTTCAGCATGGCTTGTACTGCAAATTAGAGAAATGCAGCTTTGACCAATCCCAAACTACCTTTCTTGGTTACGTGATTTCTGGAGAGGGGTTTGAAATGGATCCGGAGAAGCTCCAATCCATATTAGATTGGCCTTTACCCAAGGGTCTCAAGGCTATCCAGAGATTTATTGGTTTCTCCAATTACTACAGACGTTTTATTAAGGGATACTCCTCTATCATTGCTCCCATCACCAATATGACCAAACAAGGGGCTGATACTAAGAATTGGTCTACTGAAGCACTTCTGGCTTTTAAGACGCTCAAGGAGCTGTTTGCTTCCGCACCAATTTTAGTTCACCCTGATACTACACTACCTTTCCTACTCGAAGTTGACGCTTCTGAGACAGGTATAGGTGCCGTCCTGTCCCAAAGGTTGGCTGTAGATAAACCATTACACCCTTGTGGATACTTTTCCAAAAAATTGTCGGGTACTGAAAGCAGATATGACATTGGTGACAGGGAACTACTAGCGGTTATAATGGCCTTAAAGGAGTGGAGACATTTATTGGAGGGTACTTTGCATCCTGTTACTATTTTGACAGATCATAAAAACTTATCCTATATTGGAGAGGCTAAACGACTATCATCTAGACAGGCGCGTTGGTCCATATTCCTCACTCACTTCAACTACGTACTCACATATAGGCCAGGTTCTAAGAATTCTAAAGCCGATGCCTTGTCCCGCCAATATGAACCTGCTGCCGTGTCTGAGCCGGTTTTGTCCTCTATAGTACCTAAGTGTAACATTATTGCTAACACTACTCTCAAAGTCCATTCTCCGCTACTTGATCAGATAAGGAGCTTGCAGCATCTGGCACCTAGACTGACTCCGGCTTCCAAACATTTCGTTCCTCCTGAACTCCAATTGGAGCTCTTACAGTGTCTTCACGAGAGTAAGGTGGCTGGTCATCCGGGGGTTCGCAAGACGTATTCTTTGATCTCCAAGGATTTCTGGTGGCCTTCGTTACGGAAGGATATTAAGGATTTTATCGGAGTTTGTGAGGTCTGTACTAGAACTAAACTACCGCATTCGCTTCCTTGTGGTCTTCTACAACCTCTGGAAATTCCTGACAAACCTTGGTCCTGTGTGGCAATGGACTTTATTGTGGATTTGCCTGTTTCTAAAAGGCACACTGTTATCCTCACCGTAGTCGATAGGTTTACCAAGATGGCACATTTCGTACCTTTGCCTAAACTCCCGACTTCTCCTGAATTGGCGGAGATCTTTGCTAAGGAGATTTTTCGTTTGCATGGGATTCCTTCGGAGATCACTTCTGATAGAGGCTCCCAATTTGTTTCACGTTTTTGGAGATCATTCTGTTCTCAATTAGGCATCAAATTGAATTTTTCGTCCGCCTATCATCCTCAGTCTAACGGAGCTGCCGAGCGTACCAACCAGAAGATTGAGCAATACCTACGTTGTTTTGTTTCCGAACACCAGGACGATTGGGTCGGTTTGATTCCTTGGGCGGAGTTTGCGCACAACAATCTCGTTTGTGACTTTACGCATTCAAGCCCCTTCTTCATGAACTATGGCTTTCATCCATCTATTCTTCCCTCGGTTTCTCCTTCCCAAGGAGTGCCGTCGGTTGATGTCCATGTGGCCAATTTGAGGAAGTTGTGGGATCAGACTCGACAGATTCTTCTACACAATTCTATGCTGGTTAAGAAACATGCTGACAAACGTAGAAGGGCGGCTCCGAATTTTGTTCCAGGCGATAGAGTTTGGTTGAGTACTAGGAATATTCGCCTTAAAGTTCCTTCCATGAAATTCGCTCCTCGTTATATTGGTCCCTACAGGATCTTGACTCGAATTAATCCAGTGGCGTATCGTCTAGCTCTCCCAGCCGCTTTACGCATCCCGAACTCCTTTCACGTGTCATTGCTGAAACCTCTAATCTGTAACAAATTCTCCTCCACAATCGCCCCTCCGCGCCCTGTTCAGGTGGAGGGTCAGGAGGAGTATGAGGTTAACTCCATTATTGATTCTCGTGTCTCCCGGGGGAGAGTACAATATTTGGTTAACTGGAAGGGTTATGGTCCTGAGGAGAGGAGTTGGGTACCACAAGAGGATGTTCATGCTCCTCGCCTTCGCAGGGCATTTCACTCCCGCTTTCCATCTCGCCCCGGCTCCTTCCGCCCGGTGGGCGTATCTGAGAGGGGGGGTACTGTCAGGGTACCTGAAGCCTCTACCTCTAAGAGAGGTAGAGACTTAGAAGTTTATCCGTCCGGACGGCATGTCTCCTCGGTTCCTCGCGGTTCACCCGGTCTTGCAAACGCCGGCCGCGAGGGAGCTACTTCCTTTTATAGCAGGAAGCCCACAGGCCGACGTCATGACGCCAACCCGGAACGCCCTGTCACTCAAATCTGTGGAGACGAATCAGGACTCGCCGGAGGCGTGTCTTCTCTCCCTAACCAGCATACTTAACAGTGGCTATCTCATTTACTCATTGCCC
The DNA here is from genome assembly GCF_036172605.1 of Pelobates fuscus. NCBI lineage: Eukaryota > Metazoa > Chordata > Amphibia > Anura > Pelobatidae > Pelobates > Pelobates fuscus. The sequence goes on along the minus strand of NC_086322.1, from coordinate 119,787,591 downwards.
TGTCGTGGTTCTAGTCTGCCTAGTCATACAGTGCTCTGATATTCTCTTGCCTTTTGGTTCTGACCCGGTTTTGGTATTTACTCTCCTGTCCTTCTGTTATCCTTGACCCGGCTTGTCTCTCGCTTACCTGTCTTCTCGTTCCCTCGACCTCGGCTTGTCTCTGACCATTCTATTGTAGTTTTACGTTAAGTCCGGCCATTCTAAGGACCGGTATACGTATCTGCTACTCTTTGTACTCTGCGTGTTGGATCCCTGACCCGATCCTGACACTCCCACCTCGTGGACAGCATCCATTTTAGAAGCTGCATTCTTTTTTTTCTTTTCTTTGTTTTTTTTGACAGAAGTGTGTTATATTTGAGCATGCTAGGCTGAACGTGCGTATATCATGGCTAGTTGCACTGAGGGTATGAGTATATAGCAGTACATTGTTGTGAAAGATGGCTGTCATGTTTAGGGTGTAGCTTGTACGTTATCAACTGTGTATTTATATCAGCAGCTCCACCACTAGTTATAAATCAAGTGTGAGTCGCCCCATGAGATGAGACTAGTGAATAACATAAATGGTTAAGGTAAAGGCATGTAAGGAACTACGACAATAAACTCTTTAGGAGGTGAAATAATGACATGTTTAAACGCTTGCTACTTTACGATTAGTTAATGTGCAGAGAGCAGTTCATGTGATCAAAGGCATGGTGTGGAGGATCGGCTATAGTGGGACATGCTTGGCAGGCTGCTGTTTACTGCTTGTGCTCATCCGATCCCTTCTGGGCGCCAGGTGCAGACCCTGGGAGTCCCTGATACCTGGAACAATAAAGGCAAGTCTTTGGCTGAGTGCCGGGTTCGCGGCTTGAGGTGGTGGAAGCTTGTTTTGTCGGGTGGTCGGATCTGTCCCGGTGGTGCCTCACTTCCGGTGCGGGATTGTGGTGGCTTAAGGTGGAGGCGAATGCTTGATGTGGGGCAGGCTCTGCATTTCTGTTTGTGCCTCCGGTCCCGTCTTCGACGCCTTTTGCGTTGGTGGATTTTAATGGGGACTGCTTTGCTTAGCTGTGGTGGAGCTTGTTGGGGCTGTGGTGGAGCTTGTTGGGGCTTCCTGCTTGTTATTTGCTTCCAAAATTGATTAAAGAGTCTGTCCAGCTTAGACTCAATATCCTGCCATGCTTTGCTGGTACTAGGAGGACACACGGCTGCCGCCATATTGGGAGAGTCGCAGATGAGTATGTCAGCCTGGGCGGCTGTGCTCTGTGCGTCCATTAGCTCCAGACAGCCTCTCAGGGGTGGACCGGGATAACCCCCACCGGTCCGAGGGGGGGGGGGGGTAACAGAGCTCCTGCCGGGAAGTAGCTGCTCCTGGGCATCCCAGGATCGGGAGATCGGCCGCCTCTCCCGCCTGGTGAGCACCAGGCCACACTTGCCACGCGGAGGTAAGTAAGACTCTGTTGAGTTGCTGACCGCTATTAAGCATGTCGGGTCGGTCAGGTAGGAGCAACATTGCTGGGTCATCCCCTTCTGGGGTGAAATTCGCTTGTTGATAGCTGCTTAAAGTGAGATATTGAGGGAGCTCACACGAAGTGCGTCTTTCCTCCATGACAGCTAGGCCCCGCCCCCCGGAAGCTGCATTCTTAGTGAGAGGAGGGACAGTGTAGCTGCTGCTGATTTAATAGGGAAATCGATAGCTAGGCCATTACAGTCCACTACAGTCCTGAAGGACTCATCTGATCTCTGCTGTAAGGACAGCACCCCAAAAGCCCTTTTTAAGGCTAGAATATCAGTCTGCTTTTTTTTTCCTGTGTAATCTAATTGCAGTTGCCTGCCTGCCTGCCTGCCTGCCAGCGTGTGTGTCAGGCTCACAACGTATACTGTGCCCACTTGCCCAGTGTCACCACTCATATCTGGTGTCACAATAGCTTGTATTTAAAAAAAAAAAAACTTTTTGGACTGTAATATAATAGCAGTCAGTTTCCTTCACACGTGTGCGTTTCAGGGCCTGCCAGGGCACAGTGTCACACCAGTGCAACTCATATCTGGTGTAACAGTAGTGTACATTTAAAAAAAAAAATACAATTTTGACTGTAATAGATTGAATAGCGGTTAGTTGTCTGCAAGCGTGTGTGTCAGGCCTACACCGTCTACTCTGCCAACTTCTGCCAGTGCACAGTGCCACTCATATCTGTTGTCACAGTAGCTTGCACGCATAGTACCACTAATCGAAAAAAAAATGACAGGCAGAGGCAGGCCACCCCGCAGGGGCCATCGTGGTCGTGGTGCTGTGATTCCCTTTGGCCCTAGAATAATGCCCAGTGTTCAGAGGCCACGTACCCTGAACTCGAAAAGTTCTGAGGACATAGTTGACTGGCTAACACAGGACACCAAATCTTCTACAGCTTCCGCTCGGAACCTTGACGCACCATCTTCCTCCAGCTTAGCTTCGGGCACCTCTCAAGTTACCACTCGCCCGCCTGCCGCCACCACCAACACTAGCACCACAGCCGCTTCACTTGAACTGTCAGAGGAGTTATTTACACATCAGTTGGAAGAAATGAGTGATGCGCAACCATTATTGCTAGAGGATGTAGATAACAGGGATATGTCTCAGTCAGGCAGCATTACACACATGGACGTACGGTGTGATGATGATGATGTTGTACCCACTGCTGCTTCCTTTGCTGAGTTGTCAGATACAAGTGAAGCGGTTGATGATGACGATGCATCCGTGGATGTCACGTGGGTGCCCGCTAGAAGAGAAGAAGAACAGGGGGAAAGTTCAGATGGGGAGACAGAGAGGAGGAGGAGACGAGTTGGAAGCAGGGGGAGGTCGTTGCAAGGAGCTAGTGGCACAGTCAGACAGCATGCATCGGCACCCGGGGTCAGCCAGACAGCACGCCAATCAACGCATGCTGTTGCCACCACCAGAATGCCGTCATTGTCGAGCTCAGCAGTGTGGCATTTTTTTGGTGTGTCTGCCTCTGACAACAGTTTGCGGTGTTTGCGGTGCATTAAACGGGGAGTTTGGTCTGTCACTGTGAAGCGGGCGTAACCCTTACACTACCTGATCGATACAACATCATACCTGATGTTTTAAAGCATGTTATTCCAAACAATTTAGGAATGTTAGGTGATTTATGCCCTTTATGGATTAAAACCAGACTCTGCATCAACTATATAATTTTCCATGGGAGTTTTGCCATGGATCACCCTCCGGCATGCCACAATCCAGGTGTTAGTCCCCTTGAAACAACTTTTTCATCACTATTGTGGCCAGAAAGAGTACCTGTGGGTTTTACAATTCGCCTGCCCATTGAAGTCTATGGCGGTTCGCCCGGTTTTCCCGTTCGCGAACATTTGCGGAAATTCGCGTTCGCCGTTCGCAAGCGGAAAATTTTATGTTCGCGACATCTCTACTTACCATCAAGACCTTCTGCAATATCACTAATAAAAATATTAAAGAGAATGGGTCCAAGTACAGATCCCTAAGGTACACCACTGGTGACGAGCCCATGCTTCGAATATACTCCATTGACTACTTTAACATGGTTTCCATTACTTTCCCCACTACTGAAGTAAGGCTTACTGTCCTATAGTTGCCCAACTCCTCCCTACTACCTTTCTTGTGAATGGGCACAACAATCGCTAACTTCCAATCTTCTGGGACTACTCTTGTTAACAATGATTGGTTAAATAAATCTGTTAATGGTTTTTCTAGTACACCACTAAGCTCTTTTAATAACCTTGGGTGTTTTCCATCAGGTCCCATTGACTTATTTGTCTTTACTTTTGACAGTTGAAATAGAACCTCTTCCTTTGTAAACTCACATGTAACAAATTACTAATTTGTCCTTTTTCTTAACTGAGGCCCTGTTCCTTCATATTCATCTGTAAATACTGAACAAAAATATTAATTGAGGCAGTCAGCTAGACCTTTATCCTCATCTACATACCTTCCTTCTTTTGTTTTTAATCTAACTAATACTTTTTCTTTTTGTAACTAATCTAACTAATACTTTTACTTTCCTTTTCTCATTTATGTATCTAAAAATGTATTGTCTCCTTTTTTACTGACTGTGCTATTTTCTCTTCTGCGTTTGATTTGGATGCTCTTATGACTTGCTTAGCCTCTTTCTATCTAATCTTATAGATCTGTCTATCTTTCTCACTTTGTTTTTTTATAATTACTAAATGCTAACTTTTAGTTTTTTACTATTTTGGCCACATCTGCGCAGTACCACAATGGTACCACAAATTTTTGCTTTTACTGACAACCCTAATGCAATTTTCTGTTGCCTTCAGCAGTGCAACTTTTAAATAATCCCATTTCTCTTGGACTCCATTTAAATTGCTCCAGTCTGATAATGACTCCTTTACACATATTCTAATTTTAGAAAAGTCTGTTTTTTCTAAAGTCTAAAACTTTTGTTTTTGTGTGGTGTGACTCAGTCACTGTTCGTATATTAAACCACACTGACTGATGATCACTGGATCCTAAACTTTCACCTACAGTAATATCTGATACCAAATCTCCATTTGTTAAAACTAAATCTAGTATGGTCTCTTTACGGGTTGGCTCCTCAACGACTTGTTCTAAAGACAATCCCAGTAGGGAGTTTAGAATATGTGTGCTCCTGGCACAAGCAGCTATTTTGGTTTTCCAGTTCACATCAGGAAGATTAAAGTCACCCATGATGATAACTTCCCCCTTTCATTGTCATTTTAGCTATTTCTTTGACTAGTAGATTATCTAACTCTTTTATTTGTCCTGGGGGCCTATAAATCACACCTACACGAGTAACTGTGTGATTACCAAATTGTAACGTAACCCAAACGGACTCTATGTTCGCCTCATTAACTTTTATTAGGCTAGATTTTATGCTATCCTTTACATCCAGAGCCAAACCTCCCCCTTTGTTGCCTTCCCTGACTTTTCTATATAAAGAGTACCCTGGTATTACTATGTCCCAGTCATTTTTTTCATTATACCATGTCTTAGTAACAGCGACTAAATCTACATTATCAGTTGCCATTATTGCCACAAATTCATGGATTTTATTCCCTAGACTGCGAGCATTTGTATACATGACTCTAAGCTTATAATTTGTTTAACACATTTTCTACAGGCACCTTCTGTCCTTGTTTTGGGGGACAATTGGATTGATGTTTTATCACCCTTTTGCACCCCCCCTCCTAGTTTAAATACGTCCTAGCAAAACCTCTGAACTGGTCACTGAGAACATTTGTTCCCTTTTAAGAAAGATGTAAACCATCTTTTTTGTACAGTTTATTTCCATTCCAAACAGAGCTACCATGAGAAATAAAGCCAAATCCCTTCTACCGACACCATTCACCAAGCCACAAGTTTAAGTCCCTAATACGCACCCACCTGTCATTCTGAGTGCTATGCACAGGCAGAACTTCAGAGAATGACAGTGTAGAAGCAACCTGCAGTATATAATTGGCCAAAACTCAAACATGTATGCAAAAATGTTCGGCATGTGGGGTAAATGGAAAACACTTAAATAGAGACACATCAGGCATCAACAGTAACCTCATTTTGGATTTCTAGATTTGTACTATTTTCAGGCAATCACATTATACTGTGAATTAAAAAGAAAATGCAGAAAAATACACAATTAAAAATAAGCTAATGGCACCCTCTTGTCTGTTGCAAAGGTAGACATGTTGAATTAATATAAATAAAAATAATCAAGTTCTATAATTAGTGCGTATGTATTTCAACTTCTCCATAAGTGCTGTTTTCAATGTTATACTGATGTGCTGTTAAAAGAGGCAAGTCTTTGAAACAAGTGTCAGTGTGCTGAAAATAGAATGACATATGCTGCATAAGCACATCTTACCCACAGTGTATCCCAGTGGTGACTCTTCCATAAGGACACTTAGAGCAGTGACCTGCTAGATAATTGTTTTATTTAAAAAAAATGACATTTTGACATTGTTTACCTTTGGGAAAGGGTTAATTTCCTAATTTCGATTATAAATGGTAAACATACATCATACAGCATTGCGGTGCAGACCCTTCACTTCTTACACTACAGCACGAACTGACTCACTAATAATGAATAATGACTGTTCGGAAAACCTGTTGGGCATGTGTAGAATTTAAGTTGTTTTTAAATCTGTCCAATTTGACAGTTAATCACCTAGACGCAATCACCTAGAGGTGATTTTTGAATGCCCTATTTAATCATTTAACCACCAGCAGTGCAACTGAAAGGAAAGTAGTCTAGAGGTAGTGCTCTGAGCTTATAATGCACAGGTTATGAGTTAAAGTATTGAATGGCATGTGGTTATTTTTTCTGCTTATTATGTTCACACCTGATTCAGATGTTGTACTATCAATCCCTGCATTGTGATGTTCTGCTCATTTTTTATTTATCTGCAAAAGTTATATATTTATTAAAGGTATATAATCTTAATATAATTAGTGAATGCCTTTATTTAAACTTGGACAAACTAATTTCAATCGATGAGTTTTGTGGGACCATATGAACTTTGCCCTTCTCTCTGGAAACTATTTTAGTAAAGGGATTCTAAACTAATTTTCTCTGGAAGTTTTTTATTAAAGGGATTCTAAACTAATTCTCTCAGAAAACTATTTTATTAAAGGGATTCTAAAGCAATACAACCATGTTGTTTTCCTTTCTCCATAGTTCCCTCTGGAACCCCCCTCCCTCACTTCTCCCCCCACGGGCACTGTACACTTTGAACAATTCCAGCGCCCAATCCCATTGCCGATCTCCCTCAGTCCTGAGTTGACACTCCACCTACTCTGATGTCACCTGTGGGAGAGGCTAATGTGCTTGCTCAGTGAGTGCCACAACTGCATTAAGCCCTCCCCACAGAAAAGCGTTGCTTCAATGCTTTTCTACGGGGATTTAACTGATGCTGGTAGTCCTCATGCAGGTCTTGATAAAAGTCCTGGTGTGAGGACTTAAGCGTTGATGTATGTGATTGGACACAATAAAAACATTCTGAAACGTATTGCAAAGCCCTCTGGAGTGCAATTCTTTGGAGATTTATATTTATTTATTAACCTAAAAATAAATTTTGTATGAATATATATATATATATATATATATATATACTGAAAAAATTATAAATGCAACACTATTTTTTTAGCCCCCATTTTTCAAAGATCTAAGACTTTTTATATGTACACAAAATATTTTATATGTACTCAAATATTGTTCACAAATCGGTCTAAAACTGTGTTATTTGCTAAAATAATCCATCCACTTCACAGGTGTGGCATATCAATATGCTGATTAGACAGCATGATTATTGCACAGCTGTGCCTGAGGCTGGCCACAATAAAAGACCACTCTAAAATGTGCAGTTTTACTGTAATGGGAAGGTCCTTGGGGGTCCAAAAACCAGTTAGTATCTTGTGTGACCACCATTTGCCTCATGCAGTGCAACACATCTCCTTCGCATAGAGTTGATCAGGTTCTTGATTATGGCCTGTGGAATGTCGGTCCACTCCTCTTCAATGGCTGTGCGAAGTTGCTGGATATTGTCAGGACCTGGAAAACGCTGTCATATACGCCGATCCAGGGCATCCCAAACATGCTCAATGGGTGACATGTCCGGTGACTATGCTGGCCATGCAAGAAGTGGGATGTTTTCAGCTTTCAGGAATTGTGTACAGATCCTTGCAACATGGGGCTGTGCATTATCATTGTATTTGACAATGAGTTAGCGCACAATCTTTTTTGAAAGCTCTCCAATTGGAAAGTACAAAAAAATAAGAAATTATAATTCTAACCTATTAACCTTATAGATGTAGTTTATACAGAATGTGTGCTCACACAAAAATACTTTTTTCATTAAATATAAACAACTTCCAGCACAGAGAGTCCCAGAAATTAGCAGTCCAAATCTCAAAAGATAACCACCTTTTTCCTTTTTCCAGCACTCCAGGGGTTAAGCTGTTATCTAGGGAAATACAAGGCTTAAATGGTGTGATAACATTAGGTAAAGAGCCTCCACCATATGCACCCTATGTGGAGCTCTCACCTTATTCTGTTACACACTTTGGTTATAATGACTTGTATCCACTTTGTATATAACCCACAATATAGAGATTCATTTCTCTGGAGATCTTTCAATGATTACTCAGCTTTATTTCCGTTTTAAAAATAAATAAAATATAAAAATATAAAAGATATATAGCTCAAACAGTAAATGTCACTGTGTTTATCCAGCTCACTGTTCTTGGGGTAATTACAGTTTTTGTGCAGGTCCACCGTCCGCCGATGTTGCTGCTTGTTACGTAAAAATCGGCACCACGTAACTTACTAGTTTCGCCCTGGGTGGGCTTTCTCAAAGTCTCTAATACAAATTATTTTTTAGCTATATATATCTTTTATATTTTTATATTTTACACTTTTATCACCATGTTATGTACTCACTTCCCTCTACCACAATTTATCTGTGTTCCCTTTTGACTTACCCCTACATCACTTGTTCATCCCCTCACCATGTTAGAAGAGAGCTGGTGAGTAGATGTCTCTGTTTTCCAGATTAATTGTACTTTTTCCATTGACCATGGAACGATGAAATGCTTAGTTGACTGGCGCAAACACAAGCAACTTTTCTATTAGAGAATGGTGTTGATTTTCCAGCTGATATGTCTCTGTCTTAGTTTTCAAGAGCGAATATTGCAATACTAGTAAAGATTTTACCAAAAAAATGCAGAAGTATAATAAATAGAAAAAAATGCTCTGAGGTGTTATACTAGTAGCTTAGATAACTAACATTAAAATAAAGAGGGGTCTAAAATAGTGTAGGGATAGAAACAGTTTATATAACTCAAGTAAACTTGATCATACTACACAGACCTCAACAGTGTAGTTTTTATTAACATTGATGTTATTATGTTAACACAATTGCTATGGCAACATTCTCTTTTCTCCTCATTGTGTGACAAATTACTAACGCCTAAAAAGGATTGCTGTGTGCTAATATATATGATGAATCAAGACAATATTATCACATGCTAACAAAATATAAATTACTTTTCACATCACTTAATACAAAGCATCAATAAAATAAATTCACATTTTAATTCATGTAATCATTTTCAAATGCTTGACATAAGTGAAAAGTATTTCATCTACTTATATTAAAACAACAGATTTATGTTGTTTTGTTGTTCAAATACCAGAAACCTGATCTGCAGTGGATTAGAGCATTTATATAAATTATAAGCACCACAGTAATTGGAAGTCATTTCTGTTGCAGGAGGCCAAAAACCTAGACATTTTATGACTGAAGCACTTTGAAAAACATTAGAAATGTTGCAATTATTTTTAATTGCTGTGTTCAGGATAGAGCAATTTAAAATTACCAGAGCCTCAATTTTTAGCACTTTAATTTGGAAGTGAATCAAGTAATTTTCTGCCATGGCAGTTTAAGATATATTACGCCAATTTACAAATGTGGCATTCAGAGAAAATCAAATCAAACTTATGTTAAAAGCAGAGAAGGTCATGTCAACAATATTACAACTAAGATAAAGATAAACGGTGGTAAATGCTTGGAAAGAGAGACACAAAAAAGCTGTATGTGATTTTGTTTAAAAGCATTAAACAATAAAATGCACATACAAAAATGTAGAATATATATCTGTCCAAACATTTATTTCATCTTTTTTCTATACATATCCAAATAAATAAAAGCTACATTTTAAAGAAATTAGTTAAATACAGAATTTTTCAATAAATGTATGTCGTTATCACTTGAAACAAGGGTAGAAAGGACTTTTGCATTGAAATGAGGCAATTTTACTTTTAATAGGGCATATATATATCTAAATGATTTCAGTGGTCCAAACAATATAATAGAATATGCAGATTACTTTTTTTTGTTTTCCGAAAGATAAGCATTTGCCAACATAATATATGTCTATAAAATCCTTGGATACAAAAAGCAGCCATGTGCATCCCATTCATAAATATGGGCCTGATATGACTGCCAGGGGAATAGCCGTCATTGAATTTTCTTTCTGTTGTTTTCAAGCTTTTTTTGTCAGAATGCATACGAGTATGGTTTTCTGTTTTCTTTTGATCAGCATGATTAGAACATATTTAATAGTACGTAAAATCAAGAGCTAAGATTGCAGTGATATTGACAATTTCCTTATTTCACATTAAGGCCTCAATTTAATATTGTTGGAAAGGTTTTACAATTATTTAAAATTTTTGGATAAACTTTTAAAATATCTTTTTTCAAATTGTTAAAAAAAACATATAGTATATATGATATTAAATGTTAAAATATATATTTTTCAAATTGTTAAAAAACATATAGCATATATAATATTACATTTTTAAAATATTTTTCATAATATAAATCATTTTAAAAGTGTATCCAAAAATATTACAGCATTTGAAAACCTTATACAACAATATTAAATTGAGCCCTGTGTTTGCTCTGTCTCATATTTGTATTATAACCAGTGAGAATTAGGTAACAATCAAAGATTCATTTGTAATTTTCTTCTTATGCATCACATATTTATTTATTTTTTTAGATGCAGGTCATATATTATATAGTGTGCATTCCTGTTTGAAACCTTCATGTTTTAAAAAATTGGTACGCTGGTGCTGACTATTTAAAATTGGTCAGGGAAACCCAAAGCTGAGGCATTAATGTAAACTCAAGATATTTGTCTACAACATTGCAACACTTTTCATGCAGCTATTTTTTTTTTTATCATAAATAATGCCATTTCATCATTAAATTAAAGATGATGGGTTTGCAAAAGTAAAAAATGCAAAATATATCACAGAGCATTTTGAGATATTTAATTTTCTCTAAAAATGCATTGTAGCTGTGAATTCCATAAGACTGATGTGAGATACTGCAGTAAATACATTGAAACTGTTCTCACCTACATCATTAGTTTAAAAATTACACATCCATATTTTGAACCAGACTTTTTAGGCTTTCTAACATGGCGTTTAGCACTTTGGGCCATTTTGGCAGACTATAGATTTAAATTGACTCATGGAAAGTATACATTTTTCAAAACAAGATGAATGGTTTCTCTTAAAACAGCTAACGCATCGGTTTTACCACCAATATTTGCCATGGTTTGTAATAATAGGTTTTATTTCACAGGTTCTATTCTAGTGTAGATAAGCATAATACGTAGTAAGTGAGCTTATTGTTTACTTTGAGTGTAGAAATATTCTGCATTAATAATTGTTTTTAACTATTTGATAACAACAGTTCAATTTTTAAGACATTACTACATTGAAAGCATATATTCATTGAAAGTAGATGCAACCAGTATTTTAAATTAACATATTTCAGCACGTTTTAGGTAGCTATTTTTCCACTAAACTGTTGTGATTGCATTTTCTTTCTGTATCTTGGAACATTAAAGTTGTTATAGTTTTGGATGTGTACTCAGGGCATAGGTCAATTATAGAAAAGCACATACTATTTTGGTAAGGAATGTACCACATTCAATACATTCATACATTGTTGAAAGTAGATACTGTTGGACACTAGAATTGTGCAGAGTTAAACATTTCAGTTCTTTTGAAACACTTCAGGAGGGAACAAAATGGTCAACAGAATTTAGTTCATGTAGCTGTTCGGCTTGACTAAACTATGGTACAGAGGCAGGCAGAACAGCAGAAGAAAAGGAAATTATGACTGTGCTGACATACACAAACCACTACAATATTATCTGGCCTTATTTATTTGTAATATCATGCCATTGTATAACAAATGGGAAGTGTGAGAACCTATACTGATTGATTGTAATTCCTTTCCTTTTGCTTTCTTGTATTTTGCAACATGTTAAACAGGAGTCATTACCTGTTCAGAAATAGGTGATTTATCCAAAAATAAAGGTAAAATGTTAGTGGGCAATTGACCATCTACTCACACATTTCACCCTAGAAAGAACAAAGATTACCCCCTCCATCCAGCCTGTTTCTCCAGTGATTGTGGTTACTGTGTAAAAACACGGTGCCCTATAAGCTTATACCAACTGCATCTGTGGAGGAGGTAGGCACTGCAAGACACAACAACAGTCAGGCAGGCAGTAATTTGTCTACCCCCTATTACCTTATGCTCATAGGACTATGTATCTGAAAGGGTCATTTTCTAGTTTTTTTTTTATTCTTCTAATCTTTTCTAGTTTTAACATTCGTTTATAAGTTAGTAGACATGACCCCCACCTACCGCATGGCAGGTGGGGGCATAGTGAGGTTTAAAACTTTACTTACAGTAGTATGGGGGCCTTATTGACCCCCATAGGCTATTTATTTTTACTTTTTTTATGTGGTGAATGACTAGTGCTGGTCAGCCGCCACATATACCCAAAGGGTTTCTAACTATTTGCCCACTGGCTACCAGCAGTTTAAAAAAAAAAATCTGGGTCCAGACTTGAAGCCTCTGGGCCTGGATATGTAGCATTCAGACTAGATTTCAGCTGTCTAGCAGTGTTCAGTCAAGCTGAAATTCAGACAAAATTCAGGCCTGTTCAGTGCTCCAGTTACAAAATCCAGACATTGTTAAATAGCATGAACAATCCCACAGACGGTCTCTTTCACTGCCCAAATTTGGCTAGGTGTGGGAAGCAGGGGATACATTGTGGCAACACTGCAGCACCTATAATGCTACATCCTGTCTGTCTACTCCTCTCCTGTCTACCTCCCTCCCCCACTCCATCTTCTGAAGTGCATTTTGTCACAACCATGTTACTTTTTCAATCATTTCTGTATAACTCTGTTTAATGATTTATACCTGGCTTAATATAGCATCTCGATGTATCTGGTCTATTTCCTTGTTATATTATAAATTGTCAATAAAATTTGATTTATGTAAATTGCATTAGCAATGTGTGGATTTTGCAGTCGAAATGACTTGGTATACAGCCGGATGAAGAAGCATATTACATCTGACTTTAGTGAATGAACCCTTGAAAAGTGATATTTGGGTCATTCTTTTATAGAGGGAAATAATTATATTTTATAATTTGAACAAGGAAATCATTACTAAGTCCAGGGTATGCTATTTTAGAAAAGGGTGAGGATTTTATCATCAACTTAATTTTATTTATTTACTGCAAAATATTTTAGTGGACATAGCTTTTTTATTTATAAAACATTCAAACGAAGTGAATTGTGCAATTTTCCTCTTGTATTTATTGTGGACTCTTTTTATTCGGCTAACCCTTCCTACAGTTCACAAATCAAAAGCTAGAACAGAGGGCTCTACACAGCAGCACAGAATCCACCACTCATTGAGGCTCACAGCACTTAATGGCATAAGATACAGAAAACAATTGTTTTAAAAATCACATCTTTTCGGAATATCATGTAATTAATTAAAAAAAATATTATCTTACTGAAAATGCTACACAATTCTCTCAAAGAAAAAGAAAAATACTTACCGTAGCTACACAGATTGATTTGTTCATATTTGGCTTAATTGTTTGATAGTGTTAAATATTCCTTTTCTTGCTACAACATTGTAGCAACATAAATGTGCTTGACTGCACTGTTTGCTGGAGGTCAGTCATTTTCATGCTTTAAATTAAAAATAAAATAGAAACTTAATAGGCAGCAAGAAGAAAATAAGCTTTCAGATGTAATATGCTTCTCTAACCACTGGAACACATCCAAATAATAGTTTAAATTCAGCTTGAGGGGGTTGACTGCCATAAGTTTTAGAGAACTACATTTTAGAAGTATTTTTTCCATCTGACATTAAACAATTTGTATACTGCACTTCCTGGTGGGTAAGGATGCTAAGAATAAACAATAAGTATCAAATAGTAGGCAAGATGAAAGGAAGCTGTGTTGGCATAGTGACAAGAGACCATCTTTCATCTTGCTATCATGACTAGCAAACTTTCAGTTTATAAATCACTACCATCAGTACTGTAGGCATGAATTGTTGATACACATACAGAACAAAATAAATTAAAAGTAAATAAATTGTGTTTCATTTCACAAAAAAATAGTTAAAAACTGTCCTATTAGTCCAGTGCTGTTGATGCTGAATAATTGCAAACACAACACATGTTTATCCAAAAAACCCTAAAAATCTTTGTAAAGTATATGCGTGGCACAGCTATTGGCACCTATATTAATTCATATGATAAAAATATATTTTACATGTATTCCCATTGATATTTGTATTTGTTTTAGAACACCTAGGTGATTGGGAACATGACATTTATTATATGTCCTTTTTCACAGTGGTACAGGGGCAGACTGACCGGTCGGGCACTTCGTACATGGTCCGAGGGCCCGTCCGGGAGGGGGGCCCACCATCAGGGGGCCCGGCCGCCCCTTTAAATGCTGCAGCCGCCTGAGCGCTCTTTTAAGAGCGCTCAGGCGGCTGCAGCTTCTCACCTCCCCTCCCCTGTAGCATGGCCGAGTTGCTGTGCGGTCCGCGGTGCCCGGCCGGAGTGATAGGAAGGTGACCATTCAGTGTGCACCTTCCTGTTAGTCCGGCCGGGTACAGGAAACAGAAACTCCTGTTCCGCGCGGAACAGGAGTTTCTGTTTCCTGTACCCGGCCGGACTGACAGGAAGGTGCACACTCAGTGTGCACCTTCCTATCACTCCGGCCGGGCGCGTGGACCGCACAGCAGCTCGGCCACGCTACAGGGGAGGGGGTAAGAAGAAAGAGGGAGGGAGGGGGTAAGAAGAAAGAGGGAGGGAGGGGGTAAGAAGAAAGAGGGAGGGGGTAAGAAGAAAGAGGGAGGGAGAGGGTAAGAAGAAAGAGGGAGGGAGGGGGTAAGAAGAAAGAGGGAGGGAGGGGGTAAGAAGAAAGAGGGAGGGGGGTAAGAAGAGAGTGAGGGGGGAGTAAGAAGAGGGGGGGAGTAAGAAGGGGGGTAAGAAGAGGGGAAGGGGGGTAAGAAGAGGGGGAGGGGGGTAAGAAGAGGGGGGAGTAAGAAGAGGGAGGAGTAAGAAGAGGGGGAGGGGGGAGTAAGAAGAGGGGGAGAGTAAGAAGAGAGTGAGGGGGGAGTAAGAAGAGGGGGGAGTAAGAAGGGGGGTAAGAAGAGGGGGAGGGGGGAGTAAGAGGAGGACAATTGCCCCCTCCCCTGTCCGCAGGCACCGTGCGGGCAGCCGGCAGGGGAGGGAGGAAGAGAGGACCCGGGAGCTCAGCCTTCAGGTCCTCTGGGTCCTTCTTGCGCGAGCACAGATCGTTGCCGCGGTTACCACGGCAA
The DNA here is from genome assembly GCF_036172605.1 of Pelobates fuscus. Taxonomy (NCBI): domain Eukaryota; kingdom Metazoa; phylum Chordata; class Amphibia; order Anura; family Pelobatidae; genus Pelobates; species Pelobates fuscus. The sequence goes on along the minus strand of NC_086322.1, from coordinate 119,772,381 downwards.
CGTTACGGCTCTTGCAAGAGTAAACTCTAGCCCTGGAGCTACGGGCTAGAGTTCACTCTCAACACTGTGACCACCAGGGATTCTTGGTGGTCGCAGTGGTGAGAGTGAACTCTAGCCCCATAAACACACTGCCCCCACACACCATACACATTCACACACTGCCCCCCATACACCCACACACACCATACACATTTACACACATTGCCTCACACACACACACATACACTGCCCACCCATACACACACAGCCCCCCATACTAACATTGCCACACACATACACAGCCCCCTCATACACACATTGCCCCACACACCCTACACATTCACACACTACACCCCCTCACACACACTGAACCTTTCACACACACTGCAGCCCTTACACATTGCACCACTGCTCCTATACCCTACTACAGCCTCATATCCCAGCAGACCCCAGGTAAGTTGTCAAACTGTTCTTAAACGGTTTGACTAATTACTCTGAAAGGGGGGGCGGCCCTCCTGGCACCATAACGACTACACAGAGCAGTAGTGGTTATTGTGCATGGATTATTTCTCTAAATAATCTACAAGTGCCCCAGTAGCCAGCCAGCCCAAAGGCCGGCCAGCCATCCAGCCCACAGGCCGGCCAGCCAGCCCACAGGCCGGCCAGCCAGCCCACAGGTCGGCCAGCCAGCCCACAGGCCACCAGTTAGGCTTACAGCCAGCAAGCCCACAGCCTGCCAACCACAGCCAGCAAGCCACAGCCTGCCAGCCAACAGCCTGCCAGCCGCAGCCAGCAAGCCCACAGCCTGCCGGCAGTAGCCAGCAAGCCCACAGCCTGCCAGCAAGCCCACAGCCTGCCAGCCACAGCCAGTAAGCCCACAGCCTTCCAGCAAGCCCACAGACTGCCAGCCATCAACAGTAATTAAGGTAAGAGGAGCCAACTTGGCCTAGGTATCAGCGAGCTATGTTGTGTTGCTATATTGTGAATAGGAACCAGAGTGTTGGAGAGACCCCCATCCAGGCCCCATTAGACTCCATTGTAGTCTCTAATGGAACCTGGAGGAAATTCTTTCTAACACACTCTCTAAAGGACACTGAGATAGCCTCTGCTAGAATGCTCCCCCCCTCCATGGACCATTAGCCCTCAATTGTAGTCTCTACTGGGGCCTGGAGGCGACTGTTTCCAGCAGGGACACTGAGATGGCCTCTGTTTGAAAGACCCCCTTCCAAGCCTATTAGACTTCATTGTAGTCTCTAATAGGGCCTGGAGGGGATTCTTTCTAACACACTCTCTAAAGGACACTGAGATAGTCTCTGCTAGAAAGACCCCCCTCCATGGCCCATTAGCCCTCAATTGTAGTCTCTACTGGGGCCTCGAAGGGATTATTGCACTTTTGTTCCTTGTGTCTTAAGATTGTGTAGGGTGTGGCTGGAGGCGGTGCATGGAGGTGGGACATGGGTGGCGCTTGCTGCAGGGTATGCGTGGGGCCTGTAAGGGGGCCCTTGATTTATTTTGCCCGGGGGCCCTGAGGGTTCTCAGTCCGCCCCTTCAGTGGTATAAATATGAGATAACAAATAGGCCAACATTCTTTAGTCATTCATCACAATGGGTAAGACCAAAGAATATAGATGGGAGTTTTTTCGCTGAGCTCCACCAGTCATTGATCACCCATGTTACGGATACTGTTACTGATACGATTACTGCTTTGTGGAAAATACTCTTCCACCTACTCTGCGTTCAGTAATAAGGGAGGCATATAAACCTGTAATTTGGGGACATCTCATAGAACTTGCATCTAAGAACAAAAAAGTTAGAGACTCTCAACGCACTGCACTTCTCCATTCAATCATTTATTTTTATTAATGGACAGCCATAACAAAATATTTCTCTATACATATATAAACAAAAAAGTTGGCTCTGCAACAACTCTTTAACCCCTTAACCCCTTAACACTGCAGCCAAATGTACAAGTTGTGAACGAAACAAAATGTAAACAAAACCTGGCATTTGCGCTATATGTCTGTCAAACCGTAATTCACCTCTTTCATATTAAATGCACCCCCCCTTATTATATATCATTTTATTCAGGGGAAACAGGGCTTTCATTTAATATCAAATATTTAGCTATGAAACATAATTTAATATGAAAAACATGGGAGAAAATAAGATTTTTTTTTATTTTTTTAGTTCTACATGACATTTTAACTGTCAATGTCATAATAATGTTTGCTTTAACTGCAATAAAATACACATATTTGTATTCAGCAAAGTCTCACGTGTAAAACAGTACCCCCTATGTACAGGTTTTATGGTGTTTTGGGAAGTTACAGGGTCAAATATAGCGTGTTACATTTGAAATTGAAATTTGTCAGATTGGTTACGTTGCCTTTGAGACTGTATAGTAGCCCAGGAAATAAATTTACACCCATAATGGCATACCATTTGCAATAGTAGACGACCCAAGGTATTGCAAATGGGGTATGTCCAGTCTTTTTTAGTAGCCATTTGGTCACAAACACTGGCCAAAGTTAGCGTTGGTATTTGTTTGTGTGTGAAAAATGCAAAAAACGCCAATTTTGGCCAGTGTTTGTGACTAAGTGGCTACTAAAAAAGACTGGACATACCCCATTTGCAATACCTTGGGTTGTCTACTATTGCAAATAGTATGTCATCATAGGGGTAATCTTCATTCTTGGGCTACCATAGGGTCATAAAGGCAACGTAAGCAATCTGGCGAATTTTAATGTGAAAAAAATGAAACACAAGCCTTATATTTGACGCTGTAATTTTTGAAAACACCATAAAACCTGTACATGAGGGGTACTGTTGTACTCGGGAGACTTCGCTGAACACAAATATTTGTGTTTCAAAACAGTAAAAAGTATTGCAGCAGTAATATCGTCCGTGTAAGTGCTGTTTGTGCGTGAAAAATGCAAAAAACGTCACTTTTACTGGCGATATCATCGTTGTAATACATTTTACTGTTTTGAAACACTAATATTTGTGTTCAGCGAAGTCTCCCGAGTAAAACAGTACCCCCCATGTACAGGTTTTATGGTGTCTTGGAAAGTTATAGGGTTAAATATAGTGCTAGCAAATTAAATTCCTTATACTTTCGGCATGGGTTGTCAGGCAGGTCCCGCTAATTGTAATTAATTAGGATACCTAATTATGTAAAATTATTACATAAATATATGTGTAGAATTAATATATGTATATATATACATATGTGTATATATACGTATATATATATTTTTTTTTAAAATATTTTTATTTATATATAGGTATATATATAGTGATATATACGTATATATTTATGTATATAGATATATATATTATTTCGTTCTACGTGTATTTTGATATAAATATATATATATTAATATCACAATACAGTTAGAATGAAATAAAACACATCTATATATTTTTTAATATTTTATTTTTAATTATTTTTTTTATTTAATTTTTTTACGTATTTACATATTTATTTTTTTTATATTATTTATAAATATATATATATATAACAATAATTATATATATATTTAATCAGTATCAGTCTACGTGTAATTTGATATTAATATATATATAATTATATATATATTAATATTAAAATACACCTAGACGGTGTATGTGTATGTGTGTATATGTGTATATATATACTTAGATCATATATATATAATATATATATGATCTAAGTATATATATATATTTTTTTTTTACACTTTTAACTTTATTTTATTTTCAGCCAGCAGGGGGACCAACTGTCATTACAGTTGGTCCCCCTGCTGGCAATGCCTGAGCCAGCTATACCGGCCATGTGATTGTGAGGTCCTCGCAAGGACCTCACTCTCACATGACCGGGAGGGACCGGAGGAGGCAGATCTGCCGCGGGGGGGCTCCCTGGGAGTCCCCCCAACCGCGATCGCCGGCGTGGGACCACCGGCGACCGGGTAAGTTAAAAAAAAACGGCGGGCGTATATTTACGTCCTGCGGCGTTTAGAGCCGCTTTTAAAAGGACGTAAATATACGTCCGCCGGACTTAAGGGGTTAAGGACTGAGCCAAATGTACACGTTGTGAACAAAACAAAACGTAAACAAAACCTGGCATTTGCGCTATATGTCTGTCCAACCGTAATTCACCTCTTTCATATTAAATGCACCCACCCTTATTATATATAATTTTATTCAGGGGAAACAGGGCTTTCATTTAATATCAAATATTTAGCTATGAAACATAATTTAATATGAAAAAAATGGGAGAAAATAAGAAATTGTGTTATTTTTTTAGTTCATGACATATGAAATTGTGTAATTTTTTTAGTTTATGACATTTTAACTGTCAATGTCATAATACTGTTTGCTTTTACTGCAATAAAATACACATATTTGTATTCAGAAAAGTCTCACGTGGAAAAACAGCACCCCCTATGTACAGGTTTTATGGTGTATTGGGGAGTTACAGGGTCAAATATAGCAGGTTACATTTGAAATTGAAATTCGCCAGATTGGTTACGTTGCCTTTGAGACTGTATAGTAGCCCAGGAATGAAATTTACACCCATAATGGCATACCATTTGCAATAGTAGACAACCCAAGGTATTGCAAATGGGGTATGTCCAGCCGTTTTTAGTAGCCATTTGGTCACAAACACTGGCCAAAGTTAGCGTTAGTATTTGTTTGTGTGTGAAAAATGCAAAAAATTCCAATTTTGGCCAGTGTTTGTGACTAAGTGGCTACTAAAAAAGACTGGACATACCCCATTTGCAATACCTTGGGTTGTCTACTATTGCAAATGGTATGCCATCATAGGGGTAATTTTCATTCTTGGGCTACCATAGGGTCTCAAAGGCAACATAACCAATCTGGCGAATTTTAATGTGAAAAAAATGAAACACAAGCCTTATATTTGATTCTGTAACTTTTGAAAACTCCATAAAGCCTGTACATGAGGGGTACTGTTGTACTCAGGAGACTTCGCTGAACATAAATATTTGTGTTTCAAAACAGTAAAAAATTTCACTTTTACTGGCGATATCATCGTTATAATACATTTTACTGTTTTGAAACACTAATATTTGTGTTCAGCAAAGTCTCCCGAGTAAAACAGTAACCCCCATGTACAGGTTTTATGGTGTCTTGGAAAGTTATAGGGTTAAATATAGTGCTAGCAAATTAAATTCCCTATACTTTCGGCATGGGTTGTCAGGCAGGTCCCACTAATTGTAATTAATTAAAATGCCTAATTATGTAAAAATATTACATAAATATATATGTAGAATTAATAGATATATAATTTTTAAAAAATATTTCTATTTATATATAGGTGTATATATATATATATATATATATATATAGTGATATATACGTATATATTTATGTATATAGATATATATATTTCGTTCTACATGTATTTTGATATAAATATATATATATTAATATCACAATACAGTTAGAACGAAATAACACAATGGCAATGCAGCAGCCAGCTACCCGGTCATGTGATTGTGAGGTCCTCGCAAGGACCTCACTCTCACATGGCCGGAGGGGGCCGGAGGAGGCAGGATTCACCGCAGCGGACTCCCTGTGATTCCAGCTGAGTCTGCCCAACCGCGATCGCCGGCGTGGGACCGCCGGCAACCGGGTAAGTAAAAAAAAAAAAAAGTAAGGCGTACTATTACGCCCTGCGGCATTTAGAGCCGCTTAGAATAGGGCGTAATAGTACGCCCTCCGGTTTTAAGGGGTTAAAGCACAAACAAAATGCAACCTCCTTTTGACCAAACACAACTAGTAATCTAAGGTGGCAAATGTGGATGGCTACCAGCCACAATGCTTCAGAATACCAGACAATCGATGTTCTCTCCTCTAGAATAAACCAAACCAGCCCACACAATGATCTACACGCCTTGGAAGCACCTGTGTTAAAAGATGAACTCTGTGGTCAAGCAGCTGCCACTGTGCAAAAGCCCAGGCCCAGATGGATATATGGCCGAATGCTATAAATAATTTCTACATTTCCTATTCTATCCATTCATGACAGCTCTTACTTCCATACTACTTAACAACTCTTTACCAGACTCGGCACTTGAGGCACAAATTACCTTAATTCTCAAACCAGGCAAAGACCCCACAATTTACAGCAGCTACAGACCTATCTCCCTGATCAACACTGATCTCAAAATATCCTTCAAAATTCTGTCCAGTCCTTCTCCAAGGACTAGTCCACCATGAATCAAACACAAATTTACTACCCTCCATTGATGGAGAAAAAGCATTTGATAGGATGGACTAGTTTATGATGGGCCCCATCGGGTGGCCCATGCTCTTAGGGCCACCCGATGGCATTGAGTATGCAGGGGCCCAGTCAGTGCTGCAGCGCTTTAACAGCGCGACCGGGCCCCCCAGTGATGAGGTCAGCGCTAGGAGGAAGTGCAGTCACTTCCTCCTAGCTAACACAGGGAATGTCGCGCGGGAGGGAGGAAGAGAGGAGGAGCGCGGACTGGGAGAGAGCTCAACTCCCAACAGCCTCAGACAGCCACTGGACCACAGGTAAGTAACCCTCCTACAGCCAAAAGGTAGGAAACAGGAGGGTGACTGAATTGTATATTTTCCATGTATGTCTGTTTGTGTGTGTATATCTGTCTCCATGTGTATCAGTCTGTGTGTGTATATCTGTCTGAATGCGCATATGCATGTGGGTCTGTGTGTCTGTGTGTATATCTGTCTGCATGTTTATCAGTCTGTGTGTGTATCTGTGTGTTTCTGTGTGTATATCTGTCTGTATGTGGATGTGTCTGTTTGTTTGTGTATCTGTCTGTATGTGTATATGCATGTGGGTCTGTGTGTGTGTCTGTGTGTGTGTATCTGTCTGCATGTTTATCAGTCTGTGTGTGTATCTGTGTGTATATCTGTCTGTATGTGGATGTGTCTGTTTGTTTGTGTATCTGTCTGTATGTGTATATGCATGTAGGTCTGTGTGTGTGTCTGTGTGTGTATATCCGTATGCATGTTTATCAGTCTGTGTGTGTTTCTGTGTGTATATCTGTCTGTATGTGGATGTGTCTGTTTGTGTGTGTATCTTTCTGTATGTGTATATGCATGTGGGTCTGTGTGTCTGTGTGTGTATATCTGTCTGCATGTTTATCCGTCTGTGTGTGTATCTGACTGTATGTGTATCTGTGTGTTTCTGTGTGTCTATCTGTCTGTGCATGTGTCTGTTTGTGTGTGTATCTGTCTGTATGTGTATATGCATGCGGGTCTGTGTGTCTGTGTGTATATCTATCTGTATGTATATCTGTGTATCTGTACGTGTGTTTCTGTGTTTATAGCTGTCTTTATGTGTGTATGCATGTGTCTGTGTATCTGTGTGTATCGGTCTATATGTGTATCTGTGTGTCTCTATGAGTCTCTGTATGCGTATTTGTGTATGTGTACCTTATAAGACTACAAAGATCTTTCAGTCCCTGAAGTCTATCTGTTGTGGAGATATGCAGATTTATTTTATGTGTTTGTAAGTGCATATATTCATTAAAATATTTTGTACCAATTGTATTGCACTATCTATTCTCTCTTCTACATCATTAGAGCACATATACCGCAACAGTATTATTGGAACAAGACATCATATCATGTGATACCCTTGAGGGAAGATGTGCCTATTATTCACCTCCATCTTGTGAGTGCTCTACATCTCTACCCCTTGTGCATATTACTTTTACTGTATTACACTATTTTTTTTTTTCTTTAGATATAATTATTATTATTATTTTATTATTTACCATGTTGCATCTTATATCATTTATTTTATATAATCGTGTACACAGATCTTTCTTTCTTTTTAAACGTTTCACATATATATGTGGGTTTATAGAATTTTTATTAGTTTTATGTGTTGGGTAAGTAGTGTTGACAATTTTTCGGGATGATCAAGCTAGTGCTTTATTGGAATTGATGTAGATATACTTTTTGAGTTAGCTGGTTGTTGTTTTATTGTAGTTTTAAATTTGATTATTAACCCCTTAAGGACACATGACATGTATGACATGTCATGATTCCCTTTTATTGCTGAAGTTTGGTCCTTAAGGGGTTAAATTGCATACACAGTACTTTTCCAGGAACCTTATTGAAGGGTTGAGTGCCACATTTCCAAATTGGCACCAAGCTGATTAACCTCAGATCTAGGACCTTAATACTGAGTTTTATTATTGAAGAATCTGCTCTTAAACATGAAACAATTGCATTTTCCTTCTCTGTGTTTTACTTGTAGAGCTGCTATTGAAATTTTTATCACTTCAAGTGCTGGACAATGATCACACTTTCACCAACTGGAGACTTACTATATTGTTTTAAAAGTTATTGTAAAGGCTGGAAGCTACAAGAAAGTCTCTACAATAAAATCCACATTTTAAAAAGGAATAGGGATAAAAGTAATGCTGGGTAAATATGGCTAGTATGGTGCAGGAAAAAAATATAGGAAATTGAGAAATATTTGAGAAGTTAGTAAAATACTGATGAATCAATGTCGTGACTCTGGTCCTCTCTCTGGTTCTTCTATGTCCTCTATATTTTCTGAAGATGTGTTACCTCAAAATTACTTTTCTCATTTTTAGAGAATGGCAATAACAAAGAAACAAAAGACAATTGCAAAAAAAGATGAAATAACAGAAAGAGAAGAAGAACTTGAAGAAGGGGATTGTCACCTCATTCACTTGGTATGGGTACATTAGGCACATTCTTACGCGGTCCATATAATTATTGCAAGTTCTGCCTCCACCCGTCATCAATGTGGCCACTACTCTTTCTGATGATCTGCCTGACTCTGGCTGCTGCATGCCAGTACCTTTCAAAGGTTCCACCTCCTCAGACCAGGATGTGACATGGATGTGCATGCATTTTCACTCCAGCAATGCACGCGCATGTTTTGGCATCACATGGGTCAAAGTGACCAATAGTAACTGTTTTAAAGCCATATAAACCCTTTTTAACAATTGCACTTGACCTGTCATGGTTTCTATTTAGTGGTTATCCAAGAGTGCAATTTTTTTGTAGTATCTTTAGCTTCTCTGACTTTTGCTGTCCATTTCTGACCCTGACCATTGAGTTGTTCTATCATATATGCTGCTTTCACTGACCTTGGCTTGTCTTATACTACTCTATTTTGCGTTAAGGCTGGCCACTCTAAAGTCCGGTAATATAATTTTATCTATAGATTGTTTAGGTCCTTGGGGAATAGGACCTTTGAGTGAGCAACTGGTTTGGATATTTAGTTTCTGCTGCTATATTTTTATGTTATTCAATTAGTGTGCCTACCTTCTTAATTAGACACAAATTATTAATTGCATCTGAGGAAGTTTTTAGTACAAGACGAAACACGTAGGGCTATTTATATTGTCTACTATTTTACCTTGCCTTATCCATTCATTAGACCTGGAAAATTTCTTCACCATATTTTACAACATCCCAGAATATGAACTGGTGACTAATTTATTGATGGGCATTCCTTTTATATTAATCTTTTGAGTATTATATAATGAAGCTTATGTTTGTTACATATATGGTGTTGCACTATATTTTGCTTTTGTTTCCTTCTATATGTGCCTACCATCAACTGACAAGGGGTCAACATTACATTGATGGGCCTGAATTTTTATTTATCTTGTGAGTGTTAACTTTGAAGTTCTAATATTTCTGGTGTCCATCCTTTATTACTCTATGAGTTAAATTGTTCTTTGTAGATATTTTTCAGTTGTGTTTTAGGTATTCTGAGGAAATAGAGGAATCCTTTATTATATCTACAAACTCTGTATGAAAGGGTAATTACCATACCATTATTGTTATATTTGCACGGCATTTTTAAGTGGTTATAAGTGATTTTTGAGTTATAAATAGGAAATTAGCTTTCTTATTACGTATTTGTAAAATAAAATGTATACCAGGCTCACACAGTGAAATGAGAGCCTAGGAGCCCAGGGTGTAGGAAGATTCAGCTGCACACTTTTTAAAAGTGTTAGTGGTGATTTGGCTACTCCGAAAGGGTTATCATTCATTTGACAAAGCAGACTGATAGTTTTATGATATTATAAGGGTATTACTGCATTCCCTATTGTTCTAAGACTGAATCCTTATATATTTGAGGTGACCAAATTGTAGACCACAAGATGTTGTAGAACTACAACTCACATGATGTATATCATACACCTGATTAACGTGATTTTGTAAAATAATCTTTAATAACAATGATTAGACAAAACAATCAACCCATCTACAATCGAATTACTTGTCTCTCTTATCTCTAATGGTATCTACCTAATTTTAAGAGCAAAATAATTATGTTAATGACCATATTTTTTTCACTTCTTATTAATCTTCCTGGACTTTTCCTATTCTTCCCAAGATGGCCTTATCTCACTCGAGATTAAGTGTTAATTAATTTCTTCACTATGTCTCTTATTGACATTTTTACAACTTTTTTTTTTTTGAATGTCCAAGTTTTTATTGACATTTTTCATACAATATTGCATCATTTACAGAAAGGAAAAAGGCAATTTAAAATAACATAACATAGTAGCATCAGCATCATAGTACATCACAGCCTATACGCAGCATTCTTGACGTTTAACGTCACCAACAATACAGCTTGTATTCCAAAATACTTCTAAAATTCTGTCTGAGCTTCACCCCTTTATGGCAACTTATCACGTATAAAATCAAGACTCCTCTCCTTTTGTGTATTTTTACTGTACTTTTATACGTTCCTTTATGCAACTCTCCCATCAATTCAAGATCTCTACACCAGTGATCTTTTCTTCACATGTCTTGCTCTAGCTTCTGTTAGACTGCAAGAGCTGATTAGAAGGTTCTAAATGATAATTTGTGTATCATTCACATTCTTTGTAACAATGAGATTTTACAGCACTGCAGAACCTGCATATATATTAGCTGCATCTACATTGATAGGCTAATGGATAGTTACTGTGCATGAATTTACTTGTTCTATATAAATAATTATAGTTTTTTATATTACAGAAGAAATGACAAATTCTAAAGAATGTATTAATAACACACGTGTGTGAACATGGTCAAAGGAATTAGAAAAAGTGACATATGACATGATTTCAAAATGCATTCTTCAAACTTCATTTACGAAAACACAATGAGAAATAAAAAAAAAATGGTCTATTTTAAGGAAAAGGTCATTACTTTTCTCCAAGGGCAAAATCACATACCATCAAGCCGGAAAGTAGAGCGACTGACCCTGGAGCAGATGGGTTGCACATGTTACCTGGGCTCTGTGATGAATGAGAAGTTGAATTCCTGTCATGAAAATCTGCAGGAGACTAGCAATTCTTTTATAAAGCCTGATAAACAATTGCAGGGCTGATCACAATGTAAATGGTTTGAAAATTGAATTAGAAAGCAATGCACTATTGTGATTCTTAAATTTACCTTTATAAACACTACATATAGTCTGTTTGTGGTTCTGTTTCAAGTGTTCAGAACATTAATTTTGTTTCAAATAACTGTAAAAATAACATCAAATATTTTAAAAAGTTTCCAAAAATAACTGTCTGAAAATATTTGTTTCATGCATTGGTAATATCTTGATTTATTAGCTCTTTCTTAAAAATGTGCCACATAATATACATGGTATAATATAGGATAATTGTAAATAACATTGTAATTATGATTATAAGTATTTTGACATTTGGAAAAATGTATGAAAAAAAAAATCTGCAAATGCAACATTTTATTTTTTTCTTTTGTAATATATTTTTTAATAGCTTCTTGATCCAAGGAGATATCTGACTGCCATTCTGGGTTCAAAAAATCCTGAATTGTTTAAAATTTTGTTACAAAAATGGAAGCACTTCAAACACTTTTTTTTACCTTCTTTTGGATCAACAGCAAAAACGAATGTGAGAAAGGCTGCACTTCATGGACGCATGTCTCTTTTCAGCTATTTAACTATGTAATATGTTTGCTGTTTAATACTAAGCCAGACTTAGAAACATAGAAACATAGAATGTGACAGCAGATAAGAACCATTCAGCCCATCTAGTCTGCCCAATATTTCAAAATACTTTTAATTATTCCCTGGCCTTGAAATACCCCATGGTGACCATGTTTCCTTGACATCTGAGGATACTTTATCTACATGTAAGAGCTCTGACACAGACAAGGGAAAAACTCCTCTAAAGTTCCAACATTCCTTTTCCCCTCCCAACCTATTGATTCCTGCAGGTCCCTCAGAGATTCCTGAAGCATGGGACACTTTGGACGGGACACTTTGGAGTATGATCTTTTGGATGCCTACTATGCGGGTCACTCAGATGAGGACCATGCCAGGGTCTCTGGAAACCCACTCAATTTCTGCCATGGAACCTGTGGGGAAAATCCTGGACTCCATTGGTAGACCCTTCTTTGACCCGAGGCTTATACAACACCACGCTTGGTCGAATAGGCTTTCTCAGGCCATCGCTGAACTTTTTTCATTTTGGCTTCATTGGCCTCTTGATATGGAGGTCCACAATGAATTGATGGCCAAATGTCCATGTCCTCACAAGGTTGCCTGTATTCCAGAAGTTGCTCCATGTTAGACACAACACCCATATCGCAGTAGAACAAGACCTGAAATCAGTGCAAGAAAAATCACTGGATGTGCCTGGACATTTGACATGTATCTTTCTATTCTGATACAGAACTGGACCCACTTGCCCTGTGTGAATGGGCTCAGTGGGCCCTATGACTCCTGGGGAATAGCAACATGGCCATTTCCATTGGGAGCAGGAAAACTGCACTAGAACACCAGGATGTGAAATTGACTGATCTGAACTCTGAGTTAGGACTGGAGGCAGGCTAAGGGATCAGTTTAAAACGTAATTGTAGTGTTGCAATATATACCTCACTCAACTAATCAAGGTGTCCATGAGGAGAGGTTTTTCCACTCTGACCATTTCTCTCCCAGGACTGGTGGGCAGAGAGGACATGCTACAAGCTGTGCCACTTTCTCAGGCTCTAGACCTCACTTCCAAGGTCCGTCTCAATACAACTTGCTAAATTCACTTGAGGACCATGAGGCTTTGTCAGAAACATTTTTCTAGACAGCATGAAAGCGGGAGATTTTTGACCAGTCATCAATTTGAGACACCTCAATTCAAGATGGAAGGAATTCACCTGCTTTGGGACTTACTTTGTGAGGGAGACTAGTTCTCCAGGCTTGACCTGAAGGATGCGTCCCTCACCGTTCCTATACCCTCGTTCTACCAATTTTTTCTCCAGTTGTTCTCTTACAACCAGACTCTTTCCCTCACGGAGGAAGTTCATCCTGGAATGGATGGGTAATTTTCGGCTCCCAACCCAATTTCTTTTTGGAATCTGACACTAGCTCTCATGGCTGAGGCGCTATTTGTTTGGGTTCTTGTACACGGAGCGCTATTTCCACTTTAGCTATTTAGAGCAGCTAACTTGCTCTTTTGCCATTCGCAATTTTTCCCAATTGCTCTCTCATCCTCGGGATGGATAACTCCTCTGTTGTTCACTATATCAGCCGCTTAGGAGGATCTCAAACAAAGCTCCTGGAGGAGCTCATGAAAGACATCTTCCACTTCTGTGTTCAAAGCAACATTTGGGTCAGAGCAGAACATTTACCAGGATAAGACAATCTCTAGCAAATTGGTTCTCACGCCACCGGCGTGACTCCAGTGATTGAATGTTGACCCCATCAATATTTTACTATATGGACCTTCTCAGGGGCTCACTTGCCTTGGATTTCTTTGCTTCCTGTCTGAACCATCAGGTGGAAGACATCTTCAGTTAGCTTCTGGATCCGATGGCACTGGTGGTGCATGCTTTTAGACAGGTTTGGCATACAATGGGTGCCTGCAACTTCCCAACAATCTCCATGATTGCTCAGGTCATGAACCTCATGAGGAGCCAAAGGGCATCAATTGTGTTGGTGACTCCATTATGGTGGTCACAAACTTGGTTCCCAGGTGATTGTCTGTGGCAGACTCACATCTTCACTCGCATCACCTGTTGCTGTTAAAGAATCCTATAGTGGAACGCTCACCTGTTAATTCTACAGTAACACATGCATCTGGTGGCTCGATTTCCAAGGTTCCTGGGATATGTCGGGATTATCTTCACCAGCTCAAGACTTGCTATGGGACTCCTAGGCTCTGGATGACTCTCAGCGTGGCGCATATGGCAGCGCTGGCGGATGAAGGACCATATGGATCCCTTTATGGCTCCTTTAGTGGCAGTGCTTAATTTTCTGTTTTTGCTTAATTATTTCTTGTCTCTCCATCAACTTTCCACAAAATTGGTCCCTCCACTGTTTGGATCTCCTCTTCTGTTTTGGTTGCTTCTGCATGGTGTCGGATGTTCAAGCATTCGATTCTGTCTCATTGTCTTTTTCTCAGGAAGGGGTGTCCTTCTCCATCCTTTGCACCCACTTGTTTCGAGGTGTGGTGGCTTCCTCAGTTTTTTTTTTTAGTTGGGACCAGAGACAGGCTAAGGGATAAGTTCAGAACTTAATTGGTGTGTTGCAACCTCTCCCTTTCTAAATACTTTCATTAGTCCCTGGACTTATCTTAAGTCTAGGATAGCCTTATGCCTATCCCACGCATGCTTAACCTCCTCCACTGTGTTAACCTTTACCACCTTAGCTGGAAGGCTATTCCATGTATCCAAAACCCTCTCAGTAAAGTAATACTTCCTGATATTATTTTTAAACCTTTGCCCCTCTAATTTAAGACTATTTCCTCTTGTTGTGGTAGTTTTTCTTCTTTTAAATATAGTCTCCTCCTTTACTGTGTTGATTCCCTTTCTGTATTTAAATATTTCTATCATATCCCCCCTGTCTCGTCTTTCCTCCAAACTATGCATGTTAAGATCCTTTAACCTTTCCTTGTAAGTTTTATCCTGTAATCCATCAACCAGTGCAGTAGCCCTTCTCTGAACTTTCTCCAAAGTATTAATATCATTATGAACATACGGTCTCCAGTACTGCGTACAATACTCCAACTGAGGTCTCACCCGTGTTCCGTACAATGACATGAGCACTTCCCTTTTTCTACTGCTAATACCTCTCCCTCTACAACCAAACATTTTGCTAGCATTTCCTGCTGCTCTATTACACTGTCTGCTTACTTTTAAGTCATGTGACAATATTACCACTAAATCCCTTTCCTCAGATGTTGAGGTTAGGACTCTATAAAATATTCTATACTCTGCCCTTGGGTTTTTACCCAAGCGTTATCTTGCATTTATCCACATTAAATGTCAGTTGCCACAGCTCTGACCATTTTTCTAGTTTAACTAAATCATTTGTCATTTGACTTATCCCTCCTTGAACATCAACCCTGTTACATATTTTTGTATCATCAGCAAAAATAAATACCTTACCATCAAGACCTTGTTCCATGTTATCTTCTCGGCTTTGCACACTGGTGCTATGAATTGTCAGTTCATCTGTTTCTCTTCTACGATTTTCTCTGACCAACCTCTACCTGTTCAGCATCATCAAAGAAAGAGGATGTAGAAGGGGCCTGTAATGGATTTAATACATACTACTGGTTTCTGATTGGTTGATTGTTTTCACTTAAATCTTTCAATCTTCTGGGAGGTCGCAGTAAAGGTAGGCAAATATTCACCTCCTGTCTTTATTAAAATTCCGACCTTTACCAAGGCTAATCTCTAATTATATATACTCTGGTTATAGGTTACAGGAGATTAAGAAGAGGAATTAAATTGTACATGACGCAGGCTGTTTTTTTCTTCGGGATGCATGAGTAATAATTTCTACGTTTCTGCAAACATCAGCACTAAAATTACTATACAACTCACATCAGGATGTTGTATAAATGAAGCAAAGAGCATGGGGATATATTTGGTGGCCTACACTGGATAGTGATGTATCTTCTTATGTAGCTATTTACATTGTATGTGCACAGACTCAGTGGCATACAACCAATCTTGGAAAACTATATTGACTTTGCAGGACCAGTGGATAGATGAATAGATTTAGTGTCTGTGGTCGCTCATTTTAAGTAGCCAGAAGTAGTTCAAATGTCAAGTACTACAGCAGAACAAACACTTTTATGGCTTCAAATAATTTCTAGGCTCCATATTTTCCAGCTTTTAATGGATTTTTAACTTTTTATCATCCTTTAACTTCCTCTCACAAAACAAAATGTAATGCATATAAACTTTCTGAGTTTGTATTTGATGATTGGAACACACTACATGCCACAAGTGGCATATCCAGTGTTCTGTTAATGTTTGGATAATGCTTGAGAACGTCTCATGATCATGTTACGTTACACTATTATAAGTAGGAGTTGAACACTTCTAGTGTTCCAGAGTTTGGTATTCATCAAGACAGAGTATGCATTAGAAACTATTGTGGGCAGGATAAGTGTATTCTAGACATCATAATACAATTGTTAATGGGCAAGAGAATGTTTTAAGTGCATATACAAGCTGGTGGTAAATTTTGCCACCATGTGAAACAGATGTGACCAAGATTTAGATTCTGAGGGTATCTGGCATACAGTGTGGTGCCCACTTGAGTGTCTTGAGGATGAAAATACATTGCCCAAAAATGACACAGAACATCAGAATGATCCCATTCAGAAACAAACCTTTGGTGATTAATAACCACTGATTACTCTCTCAGAGACAAGTTTCCCTCAACCAACGACTTTACAATCATTTAGGCAAAAAAGACCACATTTCACATGTTAGCCCTGGATCTTGTGACCATTAACTATACAGATAAACTGTTCTAATACATTGTTTTATGAGCAGAGTAGTTATTTATGTACTTATTTATTTTTGGGATAGAGGATGGTGTTGAGATGACTGCAGCTTTACAAACAGCAGGACACACCCCCTGTAATGTCTTGGTTTCTGTGTGACAGTTGGAAACCATTTTGAGAACTTACTTAGGAATCAGCTAGTGATGCGAATATGTGCTTGAGGCTGAATAAAAGGTTGATTGAAACCGAGACCGTGTCTCAGTGATATTTGGAGACAGTTAATGATACAAGGTAATAACACAACACTGTTGTTATAATTTGAGACCGCACAGGAAACATATCAATTATCTTCATTTGAATTATCTTAAATTGATTGCTCATTAAAGAAAGGTTATAGTAGACATATGTATGCTCATATTTATGGGTATTCAAAACAGGTAGAAACATTTTATACTATTTATATGTGCTATCTATTTTTCGTTTACCATAACACCTGTTGAACAGAGGGTACCATTGTGTTACTTGCTTTGGTTAATATGTGAACTGGTGAACCCTACTACAATGACCTCCACATACCATGTATGCAACATAACGAGGCAGCTATGCCAAAGTAAAAAAAAACAACCTCCTGCTTGTTTGCTAGGTTCTTTTTTTAATTATAAAATTCACAGCATCATCACATGACCTAAAATTAACCTATTACACTTTCAAAACTCCGGGTCTCAGCTGTTTTTGTTGTGAATTCTAAACCTGCAATATTTGTACTACATGTATGCTATACCTGACCAAATGACTTGAGGAATGTCAGTCTGTTGCAGTAGTTGACTTTGCAAATTGCTCTTAAGGGAAAGGGCAATTTATAGATGTGACAGATCCATCTGTATAGACTTATATTGCTGGTTCATCTGTTTGCCTTTATTTTCACTGTATTTCCTGTCCGTATGCCCCTGTTTGTGTGATGCTGGAATACCGATTGAAACTACCGAACTAACAGCCACCCAGGAGAGAAGTGTGCTGCTGGTTAACCTCTTGGCCCCAATTAGAACGTTGTGGCTAACTGCAGACACCTCTCCATTCCATTCGTACGGGTGGTCATCATTCGTATGCCAACCACGAGGCGGCGGCCATTTTGGGACACGAGGAGGATCAGCGGTGTTCGGTGCAAATCCTATGGAACTTTATCTACCGAACACCGCTGGAAGTCGCCGCCCGCCTTCTATTTCGTCGAGGCGTACGAACACCGGTCAGTTCGGGAGTTTCTAACCTTCGTATGGACTTTACCCAGATAGCCGTCCCATGGAGTCATTCGTATACCGAAGGACTTGTGAAATACTTTGACTGCATGGCGATTGAACTAGGTACATCGGATCTGAGCGCTATTCGGTAGAAATATGCACTCAGATCCAGGCTATCTGGGGATACGTTACACGAACCATATTCATTCGGTATTTCTTCAGTTATGTATTTTACTGTATTTTTCTTATTGTATTTTAAAATGGCGATTGTCTCTATCCTGGGAGATAATTAGGTTTCTTCCTAATTATCTCCGGGATAGAGAAGAAGGATTTATGGGTAAGATGGGAAGGGCTTATGTTGAAGCCACTGCGATTGGCTACTGACCAATATGTTTTACAGTCTTCCACAAGGTCCCCTAGGGGAGTGTCCACCTTGTGGAGACCTGCATAAATACCGGGCAGGTAGCCCCCATTAAACACATTCCTGTTTGACCTTCAAGACGGAGCTTGGTCTCGTTTGTGGAGAGATTTATTATTGGGATAGCACTTTCGTTATTTCTAGCTGTGGAAGGAGTTCGACTGAATTGCTGATCGGGAGTTGCCGCGTTCGTATGCTCCATTCGGGAGTTTGACTATCGGCTGGATTAAATCTGCATTTCTGGAGAAGGGGATTATTTACTAAACAGCGGCTTCATCTACCTGGCAGTGAGTGTCGTAACAATAGATATTCCCCAAATGCAATTTTTACTTTCCATTTAAGTCACTACAATGCAACCACTAGTAGATAGAATTCAGAATGTTTCCTAAACTCACATATGAAACTAGCTAACTCTGCCTATCTCTCCTGTATTTGGCATGCTTTTTATATTTATTGATGCTTTTATGTTTAATTAATTTCAGAGCAGGTCAGCAAAATATACCATTGTGCAAGCTGTGGGAGGCCGTACATCTTATTATTTTGAAGATCACTCTGTGACCTTCATGGGGTATTAATTGAGACAACCTCTGCTTCCGTAGGAATTTCTCAGACCCTTAACAATTGCACTGAACCTTCTGAGTCTTATTGGTTTCAGATTGGCCTTAATGTTATAGGGTGAATGCTGACTTCAGTCTTCATAACAGTTGCAATACATTACAGTGGCTGGCTAGCAATTCCAGTTAATACAATGTATTTGTGTTGCTCCAGCTAATATTTTGCTGATTATCCTGATATGCTATGTTTTTATTTTCTATAATGTTATAAACTCTAATTAGTGTTTTGCATATTTTACGTGATTTCCATCCTATGCAGAAATTGCTCAATACAAAGAGGTTTTAGCTTTTATCACATCACTGACAATGCATTAAAAGTTGTAGGGTGTCATACCTTTATTTCAGAAGGCACATGTGTCACTTTCCTTAAAAATGATATATTATTTGAAAGAATGCAAAGTCAAAGTTTGGTTACAAGAGTCTTTATTTTGCAAACTATACATAAACCGTATAAAAAAAAATGCATTGCATTTTTTTGTTCAGTTATACATAAGATAAACATTAAATTTAGTCAATAATGTTCTTTCGATCAAATGAAAGCAACAATTTTTTTTTACCTTGTAATAATCAAAAAACGAAAATAAGAATTTCTTGGGGCAACCATCATTTATATTAAAGAACAAACGGTGCAAATATTACACTCTTTGTTCTAGTTTTATTGAGGACATTTTTGCTCTTACAAGAAGGTAGTGGAGTTTTAAGAGATTCGCACAATGATTTAGCATGCCCATATAAACAGAGTGATTAAATTAAGCTTTCTACTTTTAAGGAATAAATGCAAACATACACAATAATCATAAGCATAATCATGTTCACATGGTAGATACATAACAATAGAAAAATATGAATCATTTTCTTTATTCCTGCATCAGTACCATAGCTAATTAAGCATTGTTTTGGGAAACTGGTGTTTTTAACTAAACTAAAAGCATACTAAAAGCATATCAATTGCACATGTAGTTAAAAAAATGTTGTTGTTGTTTTTGTTTAATGTTACAGGGTACCATCCCCGTTACATTTGTTCAACATCAAGAGACAAGAACAATATATACCACATGAAATATGAAACAAATGTTTAAAGGTCTCTTATTATTTTAATAGCTAGCATAAATTCAGCCATTCCTAAACATAGATCCATTCCTAAATATGAGTTGTTACATCGATGGGGTTTATTCAACCAACAGGGAGATGCAGTAAGTTGGTACCGCTAAGTAACTTTTAAAAAATGTTTGCCAAATAGTTAAGCTGGAAAAAACACCATCTCAAAAAAATGTAGTGAGCAGTCCCCTGCTTAAATGGTTGTATACATCTGCTCATGTTATCTCTGTATTTACTTTGGAACAATAAAGAGTTAACCAGTTGCGTCAAGGTGGTAACGGGCAGGTAGGAATTACTTGATATAAATATTACAATAGACAAATCTCTTGTTCTGCTGTCCTGCTACCCTTGCACTTTTTCATATTGGTAAAAGCCTTTAGGCCTATGCCAGATATTTAGGACTTCGAACCCTATTTGATGCAGATACATACTGACAGAAAAATACATTTTGACACTTTGTCTGTCAGAGGGCAGTGAGCCCTCTGGCTGGCAAAGTCTTTGTGTTGCAAGGCACACTTTTCCTGAGCTTGTTAAATTGACTCCATAAAGAACTACTGTTTAATCCAACAGGTTTACTATCTGCCCTAGAGATTATTAAAATAGATTCAAAATGCAATGTTAGTGACTAAAATCAAATGTCACATACAAGAATTATTTGGTGAATTAAAAAAAAAAAACATAAACAGACGGTGTTTTTTTTCTGGCAAGTCAGAGATGACATAACTTTTACTTAGTGCTGTGATAATTCACAAACAACCAATAATTATTTTAATGACATATCTTATCCATATCCTACTTTTAGAGGAGCAATGCCTCTTACAATCCCTCTGCCCTTTTTTTTCTGATTAACAGGTTTATTTGCTATAGTGAGAATTCAAAGTGAATTCAAGGTGTAATTCAAATGTAAAAAAAAAAAAAAAACAATGTGTGCTGGCACTCAATAACGTGTTAGGTGCCGGTATTCGAGGTATAACCCCACAAATAACCTCCAATAAATATCATACAAAAATACGAATACCGCACTCAAAAAATAATAATTTTAAGTAATAATTAAACCTATGTTTAAATTCATAGTATTTATTGCAAAGCTTATAGGGATAATTCACAAAGTTAATGGCATTTCATCAAAGTAACACATAATTCATCTTATATACACCAACTATGTACAAATATATCTAGACACAGTATCCTCCTATGTGTAATGAATAGTTCAATGAAAATAATGTAACCAAATGAGAAAAAGAGAAAAAATGCAAAAATATATATGAAAAAAATATATATGAAAAAATATAGAGAATCTATATCGAAAAAATGAGAAAAAGAGAAAAAAGAAAAAAAGAAGAAAAAAAGAAAAAATTGAAAAAACGAAAAAATATGAAAAAATTGGAGAAATGGAAAAAATGAAAAAAGTGAAAAATATACAGAATGCTAAAGTCCTGAAAAGTACAAGTCCAGTATATAGTGCACTATATGTTTGCCCACTATCTGTGGGTTGGTCTCACCAGTGTCGTCCACTTCTTTATGTAGTATACAGTAGGAAGATGCTGAAGTCTGTGAGGGATGATTTGAATGGAAGGGATGAGATGGAACAAGTTCCTGATAGTAGGAAGAGTGATCGCCACCCTGTATCCGCTGGTGGCTGGTCAAAACCTAATTCTGGAGAATGAAGATAATCTGCTGTACCAGGCTCTGTTTAGAAGCGAAATTGGAGTCACTCGTAGGGCTTTCCTTGTGAATGGGCATGGGCTGCATGGGCTGCGCGCTCGGGACATATGCGTCCCTTCGATGGCCCCAGTGTCCGTGCTCGGACACTGGGGCCATCGAAGGGACGCATATGTCCCGAGCGCGCAGCCCATGCAGCCCATGCCCATTCACAAGGAAAGCCCTACGAGTGACTCCAATTTCGCTTCTAAACAGAGCCTGGTACAGCAGATTATCTTCATTCTCCAGAATTAGGTTTTGACCAGCCACCAGCGGATACAGGGTGGCGATCACTCTTCCTACTATCAGGAACTTGTTCCATCTCATCCCTTCCATTCAAATCATCCCTCACAGACTTCAGCATCTTCCTACTGTATACTACATAAAGAAGTGGACGACACTGGTGAGACCAACCCACAGATAGTGGGCAAACATATAGTGCACTATATACTGGACTTGTACTTTTCAGGACTTTAGCATTCTGTATATTTTTCACTTTTTTCATTTTTTCCATTTCTCCAATTTTTTCATATTTTTTCGTTTTTTCAATTTTTTCTTTTTTTCTTCTTTTTTTCTTTTTTCTCTTTTTCTCATTTTTTCGATATAGATTCTCTATATTTTTTCATATATATTTTTTTCATATATATTTTTGCATTTTTTCTCTTTTTCTCATTTGGTTACATTATTTTCATTGAACTATTCATTACACATAGGAGGATACTGTGTCTAGATATATTTGTACATAGTTGGTGTATATAAGATGAATTATGTGTTACTTTGATGAAATGCCATTAACTTTGTGAATTATCCCTATAAGCTTTGCAATAAATACTATGAATTTAAACATAGGTTTAATTATTACTTAAAATTATTATTTTTTGAGTGCGGTATTCGTATTTTTGTATGATAATTCAAATGTAAGACCA
The DNA here is from genome assembly GCF_036172605.1 of Pelobates fuscus. Lineage (NCBI taxonomy): Eukaryota > Metazoa > Chordata > Amphibia > Anura > Pelobatidae > Pelobates > Pelobates fuscus. The sequence continues at coordinate 119,749,656 of NC_086322.1, read as the reverse complement.
GCGTAGCTGAACTGAATGCACAACTAAGAGAATTCTAGCTCAGCTAATGTGCCCGTAGATTTGAAATTCACCTTGAATTCGTTTGGAATTCTCAATTTGGGGAATAACCCTCTTAATACCCCTCTTGTGTATGATTGTCATGCATACCATGAGGTCTAGGTTTGTAGAAGAGAAGGAGGGAGAATGTGAGTTCCAAAGAGAAACCGTCCTTCAAAAAGTAGATATCAAGGAGCTATGATATAAATCAAAATATTCTTGCAGCCTTACCTCAAAGCATGTTTTAAATATCTGTGACTTTGATAAAGAAATGGTAAAAAACTGTATATTTGATCATGGTCTTAAAATATTGCATATTCAGGTGCCATGTATTAGCCTGAGTGTTTTCTAATGGTTGTTTTCATTCTCTTTTTAAGAATTTTTGCATGACTTCTAAATTTTATTGTAAATTTTACGAGTGTACCAATATAAGGATTATTTCCGGGGCTTCAATTATAAAAACTCACAGGTGTGAAATACTATGTATGTTTTGAGAGGAAATTCTCACATGCATAAAGCAAAAAAAAAAAAAAAATTATAGTTTTTTTTCTTTATGAATATGGTCAATATTAGAGCAAAAATGCTTATACTAACTGATTATTATACATTTTCTCCATATTATTCTTTCCGCTGCTTAACTATCTAGATTAACTCCTTGCTTTTAATAGGATTTCAGACAAGTACATGATGCTGGATATCTGTTAATACAATCACTCTTTTGCAGAAATTGTGTTATCTATTACATATATATCATGCTTTTGGATTAAACAACAAAAGTCATACAAATTGCGTTTAAAATAAAACTTAATAAAGGATGGTAGTGTAAAAGGACAACAAATCTATAAGCATACAAAACAAATACATTCTGCATAATCTGAAGAACTACTGAATCAGCATTTATCATATTTTTGAACTGCCATTATAAAAAAATGTAAACATAAAATGCGTACAACTTTTATAATCAGGATTTCTCACTAGTATATCAACCCATTGGTGGCCACCAGAGCCAGGAACTCAATGCTCATAAACCTGGCATGGACATTTTTCTCACGCTAACTGTGGTTTGATAAACTTTATGATCCTCACAATGGCCACTATTATCAGGGTGCAACTAACCCCACTGGTTTATAGTTATGGGGTGCTGGGACTCAAAATAGCTGAATGACAAATATTATCCAAGGTAAGGATAATATTAACCAAATTACAACTGTAGAGTAAGAAAAGGAAAATTAAGTTGTCCTTATGTGCTTTTTAACAAAGCTCTTACTTTTATTCAGTTTTTTTTCCATATGGGAGCCTTACATATGTCCAAATAATATCCCAAATCCTTCAGAACATTTTAATCTTTATAAATGATTATCTTCACAAAAGTATTGTATGTATTCCTTCAGGTTATACTTCCAATATGTTTTCTTGGAAAACATATTATCATTAAAAGCATAGAAAAGCTTAAAAGCACATAAATGAACTCTTAAACAAATGTCTATGACTCCGGCCTTAAAACTTGATATGATCATACAAAATATACATGTTTTTAAATCCTTTTTATCTTGGTGGTGAAGTGAGCAAAGATGTTTCCTAAGTGATGCCTTTTTGAAGACATGAAAAATAGAATTATTTTGCATTGTGCTATGTCAAATATATCCATCTTCATCTTCTTCATCATCATCACCACCTTCATCCTCATCATCGTCGTCTTCTTCAATTTCATCTTCATCATTCATCATTTCACCTTCTTCGTCTTCATCATCTGACCATTCATGAAAATCTCCACTGCCAAAATCTCCTGATGTCTCAGAATCACCACCTATCAATAAAAGATCAGAATATCTGTAGCAATAGCTAATGAACACATCATCATAAATAAATAAAAAAAAATCTCATTTGTACTTTGCATGTTTACATTTTTACATAATATTTCTATATACACCAGCTGTTTAAAACAGTTACATAATGTTTTGTTTTTATGAACACCTGTTCTCACTATGCAACAATTCACAATTTGTATGGTTTGTGATCAACATTATGAAAATTATGAGCAAAACATTTTCTGCTTGTTTCTACATGATTTAACCACATCTTCTACCAAATTCATGTATTGTAATTCAAAATAATACCTACTCCATAAATGACTTTTTGATTTAGAGAAACATAATTGTCTTGTAAATATTAATTCTGTTGATAGACATGTCTGCAAGAGGCCTTGAAATGGTAGACCCTTTTTCCGTCCTCACACAAAGTAAGCAAATTTGAATTTAAAACTTTATTCATGCATTTTAACAATAATGTTACATCATGTTTGCATTTTTATGAAGCTGCTTTCCTACAAATGCTATCAGGTCCCTCACTGTTACTTTAAATTTAAGAAATAATTTTTTCACCATTTTAATTTCGATAGATGCAGTAGCTGATAAAAATGTAGGTTATTTACAATTATTTTTATATCTCTTAAGCAGCATTCTATACACTTTGTTTCTTATATACTGCTAGTATACTAATAACTGTTGTTTATGATAGGATAGAAAGTTTTTAATAGTATGTAACATCATCACAAATACCAGTTTTTGTACATACAAATTTTTCTCATGATGGTGTTTACATCAAGGTGGGCTGCAGCACGTTTTGTAAATTATTCCCAAGTCAATTCCTTATTTTCCAGTTTTCATTACTATGGCTAGTCAAAATCTCCAATGTAATTAAATTATAATAATTGCATTGTATCGCAGTACATCTCCAGTGCCTTGCGGTGTATACAGGCTATCATCCTTTTGTGAATTAAAATGAACAGTGATAAATCACATACTATTTTGGTTGAATGCCAACATGTAATCAATATTGTGCATTTAAATATAAAATATATTGACACAACACCTCACAAATTGTTACTGAATATTTCCAGAAAAAAAACAATAAAACAAAAATATATTTATTCCTGAAAAGGGTCAATCAAACAAATCACACTAAAAAAAAATACACATCAAGCTATACAGCAATGTGTAGTATATAAACTTCCACCTTTTCACCTGTGTTTATTGTAAATGACAAATAATATCAATTTAACTTTGGATATACAGCTTCTATTCAATTACCTCCCTATATGGTAACTAATCACATAATACAAACAAAATACAAGACTTAGGGATCAAGCTGATACCACTAAAATAGATGAATAAAACAAAACATAGTGCATTATTGTTTTGACATATAGTAGCAAGACACTTATTGGTTGCACTCACAAATTTGATGTAATTATAAAGCCTTCAAGTTGACTCCTCTGTTGGTATGGGGGGAAGCCAGAAACATCAGGAACTCCAAGTATATTTTTAAAGTGCAACAATTGTTTTATTGGCATATATTTAAAAACAATAATGATAAAACAAATCGGTCCACAAAGTTGTTTTATCATAATTGTTTTTAAATATATGCCAACAAAATTTTTTTGCACTTTAACCATATACTTGGAGTTCCTGGAGTTTCTGGCTTCCAGATTGGGACCATCATAAGGAGAGAGCTATACTCCCCATACCTACAGGGAAGGCAACTTGAAGTCTTCTTTATTACATCAAATTTGTGAGTGCAACCAATAAATGTCTTACTACTATATGTCAAAACAATATTGCACTATGTTTTGTTTTATTCATCTATTTTAGTGGTATCAGCTGGATCCCCAATTCTTGTATTTTATATGTATACAACAATGTGTGTAGTGTCAATACTTTAGAATGATTTATGTGTATTTTGAAGAATTCTAACATAGAATTTTGAACAGCAAAGAGGATCACATTTGTTTTACTGAATGTAGCCAGTGGTATAAAAAGAGGCAGGAGAATTTTAGAACACCTCAAAGGTACGGCAGTCATTTCTATAGTCAAACTAGTCAAACATTGCACATTATACTGATGTGGAACAAATTTGTGAGCAAACAAAAAAAAAAGAAGCATTAGAAAAGGAATATAGTATTTAAATTCCAAATGCATTCTGAGCAAAGTTTGTTGGGTTATAGTTAACTCCCATTGCTTTAGGTTAGTCTTTCGGTCAAGGAAAACTAAAATAAATCTAAATAAAATAGATATTAAAATTGATAAATTGGTCCTAATAATCTCTGGTATTGTAACTATGCCCCTGTGAAAACATAATAGTGTACATACTTAATAAACTATTTCAAACATCACTAATTGTGAAACTCACTTGTACCAAAACCAAATTATCTCGATGTAGGTATATAAGCTTCATAAGAGAGGGCTTTCACCCCACATAGTTAATCAGGTGGAACAGGCATCACTACATATACAATGCAAAGAAACAGAAGGCATGAAGTAACACAAGGTGAATATGTACATAACTGATTGTTAATTGCTATTATAACCTATTTAATTTATGTATGGATAATTTCTGTTGTTATATTATTGTATACTATTGTTATTACTATTATTATCTAAATTATTGGTGACAACTGTTAAAGTTAACTAGTCATCCTCAAATTGAGTGACAAGTACATGTTCAGGTAAGTACACCAATAATCAGAGAATATGATACAGCATACTCACCTACATGTCACCCACTGAGCATGTTTGGGATGCTCTGGATCGACATATACGACAGCCTGTTCCAGGTCCTGCCAATATCCAGCGACTTCGCACAGCCATTGAAGAGGAGTGAACCAACATTCCACCGGCCACAATCAATCAACCTGATCAACTCTATGTGAAGGAATGTGTTTCACTGCGTGAGACAAACAGTGGTCACACCAGATACTGACTGGTTTTCAGACCCCCCCCCCAGACTCCACAAATACAGTAAAACTGCACATTTTAGAGTGGACTTTTATAGTGGTCAGCCTAAGGCACACCTGTGCAATAATCATGCTGTCTGATCTGCATCTTAATATGCCACACCTGTGAGGTGGATGGATTATCTCGGCAAAGGAGAAGTGCTCACTAACACAGATTTAGACAGGTTTGTGAACAATATTTGAGAGAAATGGGCCTTTTGTGTACATAAAAAAGGGTCTTAGATGGGGGGCGGCGCCTGACCAGCAACCTGAACGGTTGCACACTGAGAGTGCTCCTGCCACACACGCAGTCAAATAAGCACTAAGACCCTAATCGAACCCTGAAACTATGCCAGGGCACAATATTCGAGGAGGGAGCACCCTGGCGATCAGTCTGACACCAGACACAAGCGACTTCAACAACCGTGACTCGGGGAAGGCACTTTGCGGCCTACGGGAGATGGCGGTGGAGCGAGACGGCCGCTCTCTCCAACCCAGAACCGGGGCAGCAGTGACACTGTATGGCAGCCTAACCCTCCCCCCAGGACCGGCGGGGGTAATCCCGGTCCACCACCCTAAAGCAACCGGGCCAGGGCAGACCCACACTACACACCCGCTGGAACAACACCCCGACACCCTGAACAGCACAATGGCAGATGCTACGCATGCAGTGAAGTGCGACACCGAAGTGCTGGAATACTCAGCCAGGCTGAACACCATCTTTGAAGCCTTTTGGGCAAAGCTAGAGAGCCGGGCACAGCAGGTCAATGAAAACGCTAGACCGCGGAGGTACCAACCTAAGCAACCCTGCAGCAAGCGAGCCACTCCTCTACCTGCCAATGCCCCAAAATGGTGCCGCAGACTGAACAGCCTCCCGCTCACAAGATGCTCCACAAAAAGATATCACACACGTCGGAGGAGAAACAAAGCGCGGCAAACCCTACTTACACCCAGCAACCGACCGAGACCAAAAGGTCAGCCGCAAAAAGCACATCGTCCTACAGCACACAGTACGCCGACAAAGCCGTGGAGGGACCAGCAGAACTTAGCAACTGCAACACTTACCCGCCCTCTACTAGCCGACAACCGACGGAGCGGGGAAGCGGACACGGCACGAAATACCTGGAACCGGAGGGTCCCGAGCATAAAGATAGCTGGACACTGGCGGTTAAGCTGCAGAGGCCTCCCATCGAGAGGCATTGGCTAAATAGCCCACTGGACACTCACTAAACAGGCAAGGTTTGCGGTAATCACAGCTCAGTCACGGACTATTTACTTCTGGACTCAATCCCCGTTACTTCATAGACTGCTGCATCTCAGTTGCATTACCTGCCACTAAGCATAGATCACACACCATAAGCGAATGCCATAACTCCACTTAAACAACAATATGCAACACCACCTTAGGATATGTGCATGTGTGTGTTAAAGAATTGTTATAGCTTGTGTACACATAGTAGATACACCACCAATCTGCCTAGCATACTCAGACAGCGCTGCATAACCCTGGCCAGCTCATGTGAATAGATGTTGAACCTATCCATTCAGCGACATTTTATTGTTATTTAATCGTCATGCCTAGCCAGCCTCTCTGAGTTACCAAAACGTGTTCCATAGCTTAGACATGATGAACTAGCCTGTACTCCCTGGTTACCACTTTTACTCTTATTGCATTTTCAACCAGCGTAGCACATTTAAAATTACATTAATGGTACAACCATGCATAGTCAGATAGTGTTTAGCTCCGTTATGTAATTCCATGCCCTAGCCTGCTTTACTTTTATTGTGCCTACTGGACGAAGCTTATCTGTTAGCCAAGAAAAGTTGCCTTTCGTTTTTATGAAGCCCAAGAGAAAACCTTATTTACTTATCTATCTGTTTTAAAAATATGTGCAGTACCTCTATATTCCACAAACCTGTTTAAACGATGTTACCCACTCTACTTGTTACTGCTGTTGTGGCACAACAAGCGACTGTATTAACTGAATGCACCACAAAAATAAAGAATTAAAAACAAAACAAAAAGAAAAGGTCTTAGATCTTTGAGTTCAGCTCATAAAAAATGGGGGCAAAAACAAAAGTGTTGTGTTTATAATTTTGTTCAGTGTATATCACAGATTGATATATCACAGCTTGATGATTGCATAGCATATTTCACAACTTACCACATTCTGCAGGTCCACTTTTTCGGGATCCTTTTACTTCATTTCCATATCTATCAACACACCAACACTGGCCCACGCTGCTATGACACTGAGCTGGCTTGTAATATCCATCTTCATCACATGCTGGTATGTAGTACCCTTCAACATAGAATCATTTCATTAATAACATTGAACTTTATTTTCCCTAGAACATCTGTCTTTGCATTATTATATAAATATATTGTTCATTTATATTACATCTACAAAGTTATACGATTAAAAACAATTTAAACAATATATTTAGGGATGCATTTTTAACTATCTAATAACAATACAAAACTTCTCTGAACAGATAAAACTTGTCTAAAAAGACTATTAATGACAAGCATACCACGGCAGGGCAAAACACGCAAACTGTGCTATATGGTTAAAATAGGTGATCCAAACACCAAAATTCTCTTTAGCACTAAAAGTGAATAGTAGCAGTTTCCTTCTGCAGGCTAGTAGGGTAACCACAAATTTCCTATTACTATAAAAGCCAAAAAAAAAACTCCTTGCTGTTCCAGAAGCAGAAGTTAACCAAACAAACAGATACTAGCCCAAACTTACAATCTGATGGTAAAACAGAGAACAATAGCCACCGATTCCAGCAGAATCTAAATAGCAATTTTACTGATAGCTCAATCTCATCTGAGATCGAACAGTGGAAATCTTCATAATGTAAGTTCCAGCAACTGCCACCTTACACTCAGTCTGAAATTCAAAGGTAATATAATGAATGGAATCACTTAAGTGTTTCATAGATCTTGGTCTACTCTGTCAGAGGCTTCTGATGCAGATTTTCAGAGCTTGATCTCAGAATAGATACCAGAAGAGGAGGGTAGAACCTGTCCAGAACCTGAAGAGATAGGGCAGAGCCTGTCTCTGAAACTGAAGAGATAGCTGCAGTCATGTATGAATGAGATAGGGGTTGTACTTCTTAGAAGCCTATTCTTCTTCTTCCAAGGAGAAAGTCTTTAACCATGTGTACTACGAAAAGATTGTTTTACAGAAAGCACTATATGATCATACTTGATTATAAATACATCAAGGAGTGAAGTTCTACTTTTCATTGTCATTGCATTAATGTGAACTATGGACTTTTACTTACCCATGGGGCATTTTTACTTATTGCTGTATTTTATTTTAAGTATTTAATATCTGCTAATTTATTTCTTCTGTTTCACTACCAGCAAAATTGCTATTTACTTTCTGCTGGGATTAGTATCTATTTTTCTGTGTTTTGTCATCAGACTGCTATTTTGTGTGTTAATCTGGGCTATTTGTTTGTTCTGTTAGGTTCCCCTTATAATGAAGCAACATTAAATGTGTTGAAATCATTTAAAGATATATCTGAATCAATAATTCAGGAAAACAATGAAACCTTTAGGCGCTACTCTATAGCAAATATTTTAAAAATGTAAAACTTAAAAAAAGACTTTCCAAACAGCTTCAGTGTCTTACTTCTGTTCTGATACTTATTAAACTTTCAAATAAGTTTAAAATCATGTCTTTAAATTCCCTCAATTAGACAATCTATTTCCAGTTAACAGCCATTTTATGTGTGACATCATGTGTGGCAGTGACAAACTGAGATTGCTTTCAGCTCAATTTAGAACATGTTGAAAATCCCTGATTTCACACAAAATTAAAGTACTTAATTTTTGCATAGAAAAATGACATTCAGACAAGTTTTGACAGAGTCTCCACACCTCTCTACATCCATAAGAAAAGTTATCATAATTTTTTTTATTCCTATATTTTTCTTTTTTTCTTGTGTAGAGAGTGCAGACTACACCATTTATGCATTTTTAGCATTAGGAGAAATTCAAACAAAAATGTGTTTAATCCATTGACACCATCCACCTGATCAAAGTTGTAAAACTTGAGAACTACTTCATGTTAGTTGATACATTGAAAAAAAGACTGGTCCATCAAGTTCAACCTTTTGTACATATGTTTTTTTTCTATTCATTCAAAATAAAAGTTTGAAGAACTAGGAAAAAAATATTTCTTGACCCCAGAATGTCAGTCAGATATCTCATTGGATCAATAAGCTGTTCCCTCACAAATTAAATATTATATCCCTGATTTCAGTCTTGTAAAGACCCCACATACACCAAATCCACTCTAAGCAATATCTTCAATATTCACTAAGCACATACTACCTGTCACATACTCTTTTTGAGGCAATGACCATGCTATATTTCTACTTCTGACCAGTCACCCAGTTGCTTACTTCCTCCCAGCCTTCCACACATTAACAGGGATACAGAACAAAAATACTGCACACAAGACAAAATATAACAACGTTTTCCACTACTCTTTTTCAGCATTATGTGATTGTTATGCATACTGAGTAACATAAAAGTATTCTGGGAGCATTTTATAACTCCCAGTGCTTCAAATTGGCAGCTGTCCTGTCCCTCTAGGCTAGCATCAACGGTGCATCATAACTTCAATATTAATGAGCTTAGCAAATCCTCTTACTCACTACCTGTGTGCTCTTCATCTTGTTTTTGTTCTGAAATGTATATCCCCTCACCTACTTCAATGCCATTTCAGGCCTTTTGCACATGACCTTTAGTTTACGCTTTCTAGAATATCCTTCCACATGCATTTTTTTCTTGTTAATATGTGTTATTTTGACAGACTTGTCAAAAAGTTGGTTATAACATGTCATATCCCAATACCACAACCTTCGACTCTACATTATTGGACATTTCCTTTTTTCGGGGTTTGCAAAATAGCATAAACAATTGAAATCTGAAAGGTTGCATCTCCACAATGTTTCCATTGAGATGACATTTATCTTCCAGGTATTAAAGTCATGTGTCTTCACATGACAAGTATAAGTTACTCGGTGTTACATTTCACATGTCAAAAGCATGGACTTTAAATGAACAATTCACTTTTCAGGAAAACAAATACAAATCATATTGATTGCTTTTACAACGATACTTTTTTTTATGAATGCAAATACCAAATGTTAGCCATGATACTGTCACACAGAATTTAAAAAAATACCCAAAACACAGCTTACATGGAAACAGCTAACAGATCCAAATCTGGATGTTTATATGTCAAGTTCTGATAGCACTCAAGACACAAGTAGACAGTTCAGAATTCCTTATTGTTTCATGGGCAGTTTATATGATCATGATGGACCAGTATTATATACACATCATAAAATAACTGTACATAACACAACTAAATTTATGCCCAGTGTTACATTAACATTGTTTTATTTCAATATGTTATTCATATATATACATAGTGTAGGTCAAATGTGCTGACATACGATGGAAAATAATTTTAAGCATGGTTAGAAGTAGTAAAATTGTAACTCACCAAGAAGCTTCTTTCCTGGTGTCTGTTTTTGAAGGTTACTTAATTCTGTCTGACAAGGAGGATCTGTAACATAACATAAAGCTTATTAAGTAAAAAATGAACTAACACATGTATATATATGTATATATTATTACAGAGAGAGAGAGAGTTATGGTTATATTTTATTCAATGTTTCAGTTGTTGTTAAGCTTCATTGTACTGCAGTTGTGACAATTTAAATCTCTTGAACATTTTTAGCTTATGCATTCAACTCTCATGATGGTTTGCAAATGTCTATGCTTACCTTGCTGCCTTTGAAAACAATAGCACCACTCATTGTTAGATATCAAGCTATCCTTGTACGTGTCACATGTATTAAAGAAGGCCTTGGTACATTGCTCATTCTTGTCAATATAAATGCTTCCGAGCTCATACTGATCCAGCAGCAAGTCGGAGTTTTTATCAAGTTTATTAAACATCCACCCAAGAGAGTCTCGGCAAATAGGCAGAATACTTGTATCAAACCCTATGAGAAAAAAAATGATATGTTAACTGATATAACATGAGACAGCTGTTAACACTTTCTGAAAAACTGTTTTAGGTTTCTGAAATTATGCGGAAATAGAAAAAGACCATTAGAAAAATAGATAACATTATGAGGTATGAATATTATTTTATCCCTGAAACTCAAAAAAAACTAACATGGAAACAAAAAAACATACTTTCTGCTTTTGCTCGTGAAATATATATGGACATTTAAGGTGAAGCCAGAGGTTGAAGGAAAGATGCAGAAGATGTCATAGGACAAGCAACATTACAAAAGAAGAGATGACAAGAGGAAGGAAAAAGGAACACTTGGACTGCATGTTTCTGGAGATGCTCATCCAAACATTTTGAAGTAATTTCTTGACAAAGCCAAGGTCTGTTCAAACAATGACTGCAACATCAAAGAGCAAATACATTGAGATATACACTTCAAACAGGAAATCATAGTTTTGGGACTAAGAGCAATACAACTGTCTGTTTAGTTTGAGTATTGCTCCCTACAAAAAAAAGAGCACCAACTAATACACAAAGTTCTACATGGATTTACAGTATCTCACAATATTTTATTAAATCTTTTCATGTGACAACACTGAAGAAATGCCACTCTGCTACAATGTAAAGTAGCAGGTGTACAGCCTGTATAACAGTGTAAATGTACTGTCCCCTCAAAATAACTCAACACACAGCCATTAATGTTTAAACCATTGGCAACAAAAATGAGTACAACCCTAATTGTAAATGTCCAAATTGGGCACAAAGTGTCAAAACATTGTGTGGCCACTATTATTTTCCAGAACTGCCTTAACCCTCATTGGCATGGAGTTCAAAAGAGCTTCACAGGTAGCCACTGGAGTCCTCTTCCACTCCTCCATGACAACATCACGGAGCTGGTGGATGTTTGAGATCTTGCGCTCCCCCATCTCCTGTTTGAGGATGCTCCACAAATGCTTAATAGGGTTTAGGTCTAGAGACATGCTTGGCCAGTCCATCACCTTTACCTTTAGCTTTTTTAGCAAGGCAGTAGTCATCTCGTAGGTGTGTTTGGGATCGTTATCATGTTCGAATACTGCCCTGCGGCCCAGTCTCTGAAGGGAGGGGATCATGCGCTGCTTCAGTGTGTCACAGTACATGTTGGCATTCATGGTTCCCTCAATGAACTGTAGCTCCCCGTGCCGGCAGCACTCATGTAGGCCCACACCATGACACTCCCACCACCATGCTTGACTGTAGGTAAGACACACTTGTCTTTGTACTCCTCACTTGGTTGCCGCCATACATGCTTGACACCCCCTGAACCAAATAAGTTTATCTTGGTCTCATCGGACCACAGGACATAGTTCCAGTAATCCATGTCCTTAGTCTGCTTGTCTTCAGCAAACTGTTTGCGGGCTTTCTTGTGCATCATCTATAGAAGAGGCTTCCTTCTGGGATGACAGCCATGCAGACCAAGTTGATGCAGTGTGCGGCATATGGTCTGAGTACTGACAGGCTGACCCCCCATCCCTTCAACCTCTGCAGCAATGCTGGCAGCACTCATACGTCTATTTCCCAAAGACAACCTCTGGATATGATGCTGAGCACATGCACTGAACTTCTTTGGTCGACCATGGCAAGGCCTGTTCTGAGTGGAACATGTCCTGTAAAAATGCTGTATGGTCTTGTCCACCGTGCTGCAGCTCAGTTTCAGGGTCTTGGAAATCTTCTTATAGCCTAGGCCATGTAGAGCAACAATTCTTTTTTCCAGATCCTTAGAGAGTTCTTTACCATGAGGTGCCATGTTGAATTTCCAGTGACAAGTATGAGAGAAAACGATAACACCAAATTTAACACACCTGCTCACCATTCACACCTGAGACCTTTTAACACATGACATCAGGGAGGAAAGATGGCTAATTGGGCCCAATTTAAACATTTCCACTTAGGGGTGTACTCACTTTTGTTGCCAACGGTTTAGACATTAATGGCTGTGTGTTGAGTTATTTTGAGGGGACAGCAAATTTACACTATTATACAGGTTATACACTTACTACTTTACATTTTTGTGAGATACTGTATAGAGATAATTCTTCTAATCAGTTAGCTAATCTTTAGGTTTCTGTATGGTATAATTTAAATATTGTGTTAGTTATTTTGACTCACCTTACGTTTGGCTACAAGCAATGCTGTGTGCTGCTTCTATCTCATCTGCATTTTAGGGCTAGATCTTTTTGTATTTTGTTTCTAATTCAAATGCTTAGCTATGTGCAATTCTGATATTCTAATGTATTTGATATCATACATTGATGTCTAACAATTGATTCAACTCTAAACAGAGATATTGACTGTAGAAGAAGCTCTTGAGATTTTTAGATAGTGTGATTTTGTAATTGTGTAATATATTTGAGTTGCATATTACATTTGTTTCTGTGGTTATGGACTCCTCACCGTGAAGCTGTACCTCAAGCAAAGATTGAATTCATTATAAAGCACTGCATCCTAAAAACAGTTAATAGTCCTAAAAGTTGCAATTTTATTGGTGCTGTGACCTGACATGAAAACCTTGCACGTTTGGGAATAAACAGAATAACATCAAGACAATGAATCACATTTGGTTACAGAGAAGTAGTTTCAATGTGTATTATGCTATTCCATCGAGATTTCAACGTTACTCACAAACTGTCACGACTACCAGTGTGGTCCAACATGCAAAACTATGTAACATCTACATAGACTATAGGAGATAGACAGAACGTAAACCAGTCATTAGAATGGCCAGGCTAAAACGTTGAAAGAGAATGGTCAATGGAAAGCCGAGGTCAAGGAAGTCAGAAATACATGATAACGATAAAGAAAGCCAAGTCAGGGAAACCAGAGATAAGAGTAGTCAGGAATAGCCAAAGTCAAAATACCGTGAAGATCAAATAACAAGAACAAGGAAAACGCACTCTTGGCAACCAGGAACTAAAACCACGACAGTGCAATGGGCTAGGGCACTTCAGGGGTTTAAATACCCCTCCTTGTGCGGTGATTGGTCAGTGCTTGGCCTCTGACCCCAAAACGTGCGTGTTCGTAGACGTTCGCGTGACCCTTGGAGGCAGAGCTACAAATGGGCGCAACCTCGTGGTCGGCGCCATTTTGTTTGCCGCTTGTGGAAGGGACGGAGGCCGAAGCGGGATGGCTCCTGGCTCGCTGCTGGACAGGTAAGTTCACTAACCTGTCAGCGTGGTCGCACCCAGATGTGCTCAGTGCCAATACGATAATGATAATGTGGGGGTTATGTGGTGTGTAGTTTTGCCCCCCTATGACGTGGGCCTGTGATGGGGTGCCCTGTTTATCTCCTAGATGGTTGAGAATAAGGATATAATGATATGATATAATGATATGGTCACTCCTTACAAGCAACATGATGATTGAGGTCGTATTAGTGCAATACGGTACATTAGCACAATAATACAATACATTAGTAGAGAGCTTTAAGGGCACAGCTCATGTTAATTGTAATTGCCAGGCTGTTTCGTGTCCCCTGTAGAGATGTACTCTATGATGGGCTTTGTTTGATTGTGTGGGTGGTCCAGTCTTCCCATGCCAACTTCCAGAAGGACTTTGGTGTTTGCATTCACCTAGCCATAGTTTCATATAATTTTGTGGTTTCCAGATTTTCTATGCAGGTTTGTATAGTAGGTGCAGTGGCAGACTTCCACATCCTGCTCAAAACACATAATGCAGCAATCAGGATGGTATATCAAATATATTTGATATTTTTTAATGCCCATGGGGAGTAATTGAAGCAAGAATACTTCTGGGTTGCAGGGGAGTTGGACTCCAGATGTTTGATGCATTAAGTCAGCCACATCTTGCCAGTATTTATTTAACAATGGGCATTACCATCATATGTAAAGCATTGTGCCTTTGTGTGACTGGCATCTCCAACATCTATCCGATGTTTGCGGTGAATAATGTTTAAGGCAGGTGTGTCCTAAGTACCATCTGTGCAGTATTTTATGTGAAATCTCAATGTGGGAGACACACATCTTAAGATTTTTGTGTGCTTGTATAATTCTCCACCATTGATGTTCTGTTATAGAGTATGTTAGCTCCTTTTCCTATCCTTGTATAAAAGCAAGGGCGTGTATATTAGAGTGGGTGTGTTCCTCTGCATAAATGACAGACATCAGTCTTTTGGGGGGTATTATCTTTAGGTAGATTTCTGCGACTGTCATC
This sequence comes from Pelobates fuscus, assembly GCF_036172605.1. Lineage (NCBI taxonomy): Eukaryota > Metazoa > Chordata > Amphibia > Anura > Pelobatidae > Pelobates > Pelobates fuscus. Next base: position 119,734,590 of record NC_086322.1, on the reverse strand, counting down.
ACTAGCCCTTGTACATCATTGTGAAACAACACAGTTTGTTTCTTGATCCAAGAGTATTAGAATTTAGTTGTTGCGGGTAGGTTATATTGTTTGTTGAGATAAGAGAACCTGGACAAGCTAGAGTTATGGAGTAGTTGGTATAGCGTGTACATGCAACAGGCATGCCATGGTTTATAATTTATAAATAAATAAAAGGAATACATTGGGAGTCCTCCCCCCCCCCCCCCCACTGCAGCCCATGCAGAAGGTCCAGCACTTTACGAGGGCCATCCACTCCCTGTCTGCCACTTACGAATCCCACTTGATCTATATCTATCAGAGTGGGAATTACAAATGTGAATCTATTGGCAAATCATTTTGCCATCAATTTTAGATCCGTATTGAGCAATGATTGGGATGCTTCCCAGGTTTTGGTAAGGTGGTGACATGTGCCATTAGCATTCTAGGGGGGATGGTTCCAGTGCTTAAGATATAGTTATAAGCCTGTACTAGATGGGGCACTAGGATCAGTGCCAGTGTTTTGCAATAGGAGGTCGTCAGTCCTTTGGGCCCTGTGAATTTGCCTGTCAGGAGGTAATGAATTGTTTGTGTTATTTTTCCTGTGAAGTGATTGGTGCTTTTAGTACGGTCTTAGACAGAGTAATTAGAGTGGTGAGGTCCAGTAAGTCATCTATTTCCTGTGTGGTCGGTTGGTGCGTAGTGGCATCATCATTAAGGTTATATAATGTATGGCAATATGCTGCCATCTAATCATTAAAGGGAAACTCCAGTGCCAGGAAAACAATCCGTTTTCCTGGCACTGGAGGGTCCCTCTCCCTCCCACCCCCCAATCCCCAGTTGCTGAAGGGGTGAAAACCCCTTCAGTGACTTACCAGGGGCAGCGACAGGTCCCTCGTCGCTGCTTCCTCCTCCCCCGCCGCTCCTCCTTCTGCTTACGTCGGCCAGTGGGCGAGACTGATCTCGCCAGCCGGCCGAGGAGACCTAATGCGCATGCGCGGCAATGCCGCGCATGCGCATTAGCGCACCCCATAGGAAAGCATTGAAAATGAATTTCAATGCTTCCCTATGGGGAATAGAGCGACGCTGGAGGTCCTCACACAGCGTGAGGACGTCCAGCGACGCTCTAGCACAGAAAACCTGTGCTATAGAGCAGGAAGTGTCCTCTAGTGGCTGTCTAATAGACAGCCACTAGGGGAGGACTTAACCCTGCAAGGTAAATATTGCAGTTTAATAAAAACTGCAATAATTACACTTGCAGGGTTAAGGGTAGTGGGAGTTGGCACCCAGACCACTCCAATGAGCCAAAGTGGTCTGGGTGCCTGGAGTGTCCCTTTAATGTCTTGAGGGTTATGTATTTTGGATCCTAATGTGGTATATAAGTATGGTATTTTAGATTGGGCTGGTTTTTGGCATAGCATATTTGCCAAGACTTTCCCTGCTCTGTTTCCCTGAGAGTTATGCTTTAGTTTTAATTTTTATAGTGTGCACGTTGTTTTGGCAAGGTTCATGTCATTAATGTGTTTGGTTGTGTCTGCAATGATCTCAGTGGAGCGTGCTGTTGGCTGTATAAAGTGAGCGTTTCTTGTGTCTCTTTCTGTTTCGGAGCAAACTGAGGTAATTCTGCTGAGAAATGCATTTGCTGAGAAGTGCATTTGACAAAGGAGACCTGGCTACTCAGTAAATCCCTCATGATCAGCTTATGTGCTTAAGTGTATCCAAAATATTAAATGATTTTAAAAGTTTAGCCTAAAATATATTGAGCACTTAAGTGGCTATTAACCAAATATGCAAATACTTTAGCATGAGCTTAATTTAATTGAACCCCTTAAGGACACATGACATGAGTGACATGTCATGATTCCTTTTTTTCCAGAAGTTTGGTCCTTAAGAGGTTAAAAAAAAGTGTTGCCCATTATGTTTTTATGAATGTGCAAACCATACGAAGCCTTTAAACAAGGTAATATATTTAACATTAATGTGGTTATAATTGTATTAAATCTTTTTTTGTTGTTCCAGTGTTAATACTGGGATCAATATTTCAGATATAAAGGGAAATGGGGTGTAACTTATGGTGTATCATTATCAGTGAAGTAATGCTGCAATTGCTCTTATGCATGAAGGATTGATCGTGCAATAGGGTGTCATTTAGACAACTTGGTGGTCTGCCCCTGTGTGGGTATTGCTCTGCTATTGTAATGGTAAGCGGTGCACCAGACAATGTTACCTATGGTGCACTGTGTAATGTTCGGTAATAGTTGTCCCAAGGTTAGTGTGTAGTCTACTCAGGAGTTAGATTGGTGTACTGTGGAATAGTACATGAAGTCCCTGTCATGTGGGTGGCAAGTTCTCCAAATGTTCTCCAAATGCCGTACAATCCGTATTCCATAAGAAATTTGGTGAGTGCTTTACATTGTGCATTCAACGTTGTATGTCTTGGGGCTGTGACCGGTAGTGTAGTGTCCAGTTGTGAATTAAGCATATGGTTAAGGTCTAAACACAGGATCATCTGTTCTGTGGTTGTTTGTGGAAGTTTGGCTGGGACCCTATGGAGAAAGTTGCGTTGGTGGTCGTTAGGGCCAGGTAAGGAGTGACAGGTGTCTCCTTTTGGGTAGCCAATGGGCTCTAATCTGTATTAAAGGTTGAAGGACCTGTATATTATAGGTCATTGGTGAACAATAACAGTTGTATATATCAAGTTAACTGTGTATCATATATAGTTTAACTTATGGTACCATCAGGGATCAAGGATGAGGGCTCACCAGTATACCAAGCTTGGTTCAATATTTCTGCAGATCATAAATGGTACTGCTCCATGGATAACAAATAGGAATTATCCATATCAATCCCTCTCCCTTTTTTTTCTTTTATAAAACAGTTAATTAGCTAGAATTGTGTAACTCGGGCATGAGAATATGGCTCTGGGGGGAGCAGCGGAGAGCATAGCCCCATGCCGCCTGTCCCGGCCGCGCAGCCCATCCAGTGGCAGTGTTGCATGCTATTTCTGTACATCTGCTCCAGGATGTATATCTGGCTTAGCGGAGTGACATGCTATGCACAAATGGTATCCTCAGACATCAACACACCACCCATGCCTAACATTATAGGAGCTAACAATAGTTCCAACAAATAGGAACATTTAGAAGGGGAGAAATAAAGAAAGAAAATTAATTGGATCTGGTATACTTGCAGCTGGTATCAGTGAAACCCTCGCGTCTTTAAGATACGACAATGTTCATGCATGAACCTTGTGCCACTCCCGTGATATTCTTCCTGGTGATGTTGCAGCTTTTGGTGAGTTCGGAGAGATGATGCCACATTCAGTCAGCATCCTGAGGTCCTCTTTTGGAGAGTTGATCACCTTGATCCCTCCTCGTCACCAGCAGCTTTGTCGGAAAGTCCCATCTATATCAGATGCACTTCTTCTGGAGTTCCTCTGTGACTTGATGGAAGGTTTTCCAATGTCTGAGGGTCTCTGCGGAGAGATCAGCTAGTATGCTCACAGTAGGGTAGTCGTCATGAGATGAGGATTTGTTTCTGCTTGCTCTGAGGACCAACTCCTTAAAGTTGAAGTAATGTGCCCGTAGGACTACATCCCTGGGGGTAGCATCCAGCAGGTAGCATGGTTTAGGAATGAAGTGTACTCTGATGACCAGATGTATATCTGCTGGTATCCCAGGTACATATGCATGCAGCAGTCCCCTAACGTAGGCTTGCAGATCAGATGAGAGAAGATTCTGTGATTCCCCGTAGTCGCAGATTATTGTGCCGTGCTCTATCTTCGGCATCTGCCATCCGCGTTTCCATGAGGTTAATCTTGTTTTCCAGCTTCTAAACATGCTTGTGTGCTGTTGCCACCTCACTGAACTTCTGTTCTAAGTGTGATGTTCTTGTGCCTAGCTCCACTATTTCCTTGCGCAATTGGTCAGCAGTATGTTGCCAAGTGGCTATGAGCTTATCAGAGAGGGCTACCAAGGATCTGGCAATAAACTCTTTTGTCAGGCCTTTCTGGGTGATGTGTTCGTCTGTCGCCAGTATTTGATTACTGGTGTCTGAGTCATCAGTGCCATCTTTTGTATCCGCTTGTGTGGCCATAGACGCGGAAGACGGCTTGTGGCCAAAAAAAAATTCGCTTGTCAGCTCTCATCTAAACTTTCTTATGTTTCGGCTGAGACATATCGTGTGGGAGTGGGTGTTCAAAGTGGTCTTGCAGTTAGTAACATAGTTTGTGTCGGAGCCCAAGTACCAGAGCAAAAGTTATTCAGCCATGTTGCTATGCCCCCCTGTATTATACTGTTATTGATTATAGACTTTAAACTACATTAGTAACAGAGTGCTACCTTATGGATCAGATTGTTTATAATTTGTAAAATAGTGTCAGCAAGGACTGAGATGAAACATAGTGATGAGGGGATTTACATGGTGTGGTAAAAGTGCAAAGTGGCACAATACTAATGTAATTACTGAGTTATTAGGGTTTAATTCCACTTAAATAGAAATCTGCTTCCATTAAATTCTGCACAAAACTATTTCCATGAAGAATACACATTTGTGTGATATTTCAGTATACAATGTAGGCTTCAATTTAATACTATTGGATACGCTTTTTAAATGGTTTAATATTTTTAGATAAACTTTTAAAATTATATTTCTTTTATATAAAAATATGAATGTATCAGAAAATATCAGAATATTACAATATTAAAATATTTTCTATATATTAAATGATTTAAAAAATGTATCCAAAAATATTAAATGATTTTAAAAGTTTAGCCTAAAATATATTGAGCACTTAAGTGGCTATTACCCGAATATGCAAATATTTTAGCATGAGCTTAATTTAATTGAACCCCTTGAGTGACATGTCATGATTCCTTTTTTTCCAGAAGTTTGGTCCTTAAGGGGTTAAAAAAAGTGTTGCCCATTATGTTTTTATGAATGTACAAACCATATGAAGCCTTTGAACAAAGTAATATATTTAACATTTATGTGGTTATAATTGTATTAAATATTTTTTTGTTGTTGCAGTGTTAATACTGGGATCAATATTTCAGCTATAAAGAAGCAATGCAAACCAGATAAACATTTCTGCCTTCTCGTATGTCATTAATGAGGCACAATTAAAAACCAGTCCAGAAATGGTAATCAATGGATTCACATTTGTGTTAACCTTTAAAATTAGGGAGACTCTAAGAATAGTGAATGGGCCCTACAGGATATTTCTATTTTAGTGTATCCATTTAGTGGAAGGTATTTACATGCAAATATATTGTAAAAATTAAATAAAATAAAAAATGTATATATATATTTTTTTCAAGATTATATGTAAATTCTTGCATTATAACTACACATAAAACATTTTAACAAATGTGATGTGACTCGTAATGACGAGCTAACAACGGCACTGCATTATTCGGTGCTATCGTTGCATTGTTTCATCCATTGTAAATCAAACTGGATGAAAGGCTATGCACGGATTTCATATATTGAGGATAATTAATTTCTAAGCTACATATACGGACAATTTTTTAACAATACATGATTTTTGTGTACTTTATGAAAGTAAAATAAATCTTACTGCTTCTTTCTTGGCTTGGCACAGCTTTAGTCTTCTCATTTTGATATTCACTTTCATGGAGTGCCTTAAACCAATCCCTCAGCCGGTTGGCAAAATCTCTGAACTCCTGATCAGTGCAGACTAGAATGAATAAAGCAAATATTTTAGTATTATATGATTTTATAATTAAAGAAATCAATTTAATTAAGTTTCAAGTAATTCAAAGTAAACAATAAAGACAAATCTTAATATAAGGATTTAAAATAGAACAAGCAAATATATGAGTCTCTTTAGGAAACCACACATAAAATACTTAACACTAGCTTTTTAATGTGTACCCAGGTCTGGTCCAGATTCTATCCTCCCCAATGATATCCTATCCCAGGAAGACCTACATACTGGACCAGTCTAAGTTAAAGTACATTTTGATTAGATGACAAAACATTATGAACTAAAAAGTCTGGCACCCTTTCAACACCCTCAAAGAAATGACTGCACTCAGGCTTGAATTCATTTTTAATCATAGGAGCTTTTGTCCTGAAAAGCAGGTGCTCCACTACTCCACTACTATAACTTTGGAAAAATTAGAAAAGAGTCCAGTTTCTCAAGTTCTTCAAATAGCAGACTTTACATGGAACATAGTATCACACATGACAATGTTTCAATCATGAAATGTAATTGTGTTAGCATGTTAAATTCATCAAATCTGCTATTATGTTCCAGTAAAAGTCTGATATTGCAAGAACGCAGTGCCCAGACTCTTTTCTGATTTTTACTAACCTTTCAACACCCGGCATCAAAAACAAACAACAGATACTCCCAATCTAAATACTATGGCTGTTAACCCAATATCTATGAGTTGGTTAAGGTTCCCCTTTGATTTGAACATGATTTGCAATTTATTGGGAACTTAACTAAATAAGTAAGGTTTGCTGATTTGGTGCATTATGGGGGGCTAGAACAAACACAAGTGATTAACATGGAAACTGGGAACCATAATTCAGTGACTTTATTTAATTTACAGTCATATGGTATGAATCTTTTTTTTTTACTGTCACAACAGAATATAAGTTTTTTTTTGTGCATCAATCTTATTTCTCTCTGTCGGAAGAAGACATATGGCCATTCATAGGTGATTTTATTTTTAAGGCTCATTGTACACCCATCAATTTCCAAATTATAAGAGATACGGTGTGGTTAGATAAGGATAGAGTATTTATTTCTAGAAATTAATTGATAGTTTTAGTGTAAGTATACATGTCACAAGGTGGGGAGCTGGGCTGAAAAGGACACATCAGTGATGAATTAACAGTGGTGCAAATCCTGCAGAAAAAAGGCATATCATATAAGCATTTATATGTGAAAGGCTGGTCAGCAACCATGGTGGCTTTTCCCTAGTGGCTGACGTGCAAAGCACTGTGGAAATGTTCTGCATTTGTTTTGGGTAGTGTGAGTGTGTCACTTGTTCTTTATGCAGATTTTCTTCTAGTGACCCCAGTAGTAGAACATCAGATAACTAAGTATGGTTGGAAAGAGCCCCGAAAATCAGGACTGTGCTGTCAAGAAGGGAGATATGTCTTTAAGCATAGAGAGCATGAAACGTTATTTGGTCTCCATATCTTCTCCCAACTTAAGTAGATGCATTTGCACTAGCTTTAAACTATAACTGAGCTTTTTTTATAAATAATACATATTTTAATAATAATGATCAATATGAGACAAAACATAATCTAGCCATTGACAAAAGGTAAAAAAAATAATAATCTACAAATCATTTTGCAACACTGGTGGCACACTGCTATGAATGTCCCTAATAAACAAGTCATCAAATCACTTAAGTGTCTGTAACTGGGTATTTGGCAACAGATGCACTTTGTAAAAGTATTTATTTACAGCCACTAACGCATGTTGTTCATTTATGGTATTGCTCTCAGATAAATATAAAATATATATCTTGCATTTGGCTTGCAATCTTGGCTACCTTAAATTGTTTAATTACAATAAATATACTCTTAACAAAGTAAAATAAGTTATGGGTGAATTGTGTTTTAATGCATACATTATATCTATATAATACAGCCATCTCATTTATTATGTATTTGGGGAGTTGGGGGGGGGGGGGGGAGGATCTGTGTATCATGCTATTTTGTTCTACTTACAGAACACTTATTTAAATTAGTATATAATTTATGGCTTCAGTGTATCTGCTTTATTTCTGTAAAAATGCAACAAAAAAAGAAAAACATTGGAAATTCATCCCTGAGGCTCACATTTGTTCAACTAAAATGAAAATAATATTTTATCTTTCTGGTTGGTCCACATGAATTTTATTACTGGCCTTTGGATGACAAACTGTCCGATTCTTACACATACTTTTATGATATGTAGAACAAATAAAATTAATTGTGGACTATGACCTGTCAAATTCATTTAAAAAAAAAAAGATATAAAACATTCTTAAACATGATTTAGTTAAGTTACATTTATAAGAAACTATTTTTTCCAATACAGCTGAATACATAGTACAATCAGTATCAATTGTGGTTTCAATTTAGTTATATAGACCTTTATAATTAAATATTTGCTCCTATTATTTTTAAATTTAATGAATACAAGTCAGAAAACAAAAATTAAGGTACGCCGTATAATATTTCATATATAAAGCATACTGATTGCTATGGTATATTAAATAAACAGTCAGAGAAAAAAGGAGCAGAAAAAGGAAGCATACATTTCTCTGGAATCAAGTTTGTGCTAGATGTCAGGTTGTCAGATTGTCACTGCAATTTAAATAGGGCACATAAGAGCCAAAATAATGCAGCTGTGTCAAGGTGAATACTCTTCAGATATGAGTTCACAGAGTTGACGCATAATATAAAACAACTTATGTAGATCGTGATTCGATCACTTTAGGAATTGTACTATTCTTACAATGGGACATAGTTTTATAATCCCTAATGTGGTGTAAATTAAAAATAATAATTTTAAGTGAAGATCCTGCTTCTCTTTATACTACTCTTTTGGCACCATTCCATAAAGAAAAATAATGTTAGGCTTAACTTTAATTGATATGAATACACTCTACACATGATCACAATCTTTCAGAAAAAAACGTTTCAAATTATTTATGTACAAAAATTCCCAGAGACTGTAATGGTAACTTATGCGGATAAATCATTTGCGACATTATTCTAACTGATTGTGACCAATTAAAAAGCTTATGCCCCACCTTTCTGTTCCCTTCTCCCTCAGAAATTTGAATGATATTGAATGCAAGGCGTGAAGAGTTGTATGTTTGTCTCTGAAGTATGTTTGAAAGGTTTATGTTTGAAACTGTAATACATATGGTTATTACAACTATTTCAATTGTTGTTAAGTAAATCAGATCTTCCACTGGAAATCAGGTCCAAATGTTACACATTTTATCCTTATAATTGACTGTGTTATCATCATATAATTAAAATGTTGCCAATGTCCACCTAAATTCAAGTTTCTACCATTAAGACAACCAAAATATTGTCAACAAATAACACACGATTAATACTAGGAACATACAAAATATTTTTCTGCTTATTCTATTCTACCTCTTCTGTGTCTGATTAATAGATACCAACCAGGTATGTGTCCACATCATCACCAAAAGTTCTTCTAATAACAATTAATTCATATGGATTGCAACATTTTCTTCCATAATATCTTATGGGAGAGTGAATTAATATTACTCATTCAATTTGTGCATCTGGTTTCAAATGAATTGCAATTCATCCAAATTTTAGCAACTGGTATTCCGTCCAAAACCCTAAGCTCCAAAATGCTAAAAAGACGAATAAGAAAACAAACCACACCAAATGGACAATGGAGAAGCTATTTTGTTTGTTTCATGAGTCATAGTTTCATGGCACGAAAAAAAGATGATTTATGGGAAAAAAAAGATGACTGGTGGTTTGGGGACTGCCACTAAATGTTGATTTTATTTACAAGCCAAGGAAAGAAGATGAGGAGCATTGAAAAAAATAAATCTATATTTATATATTGATGTATTCTATATTTAATAAATATATAATATATAAATATAATTTTTTTTTACTGCATCTACTAATTTCTCTCTATAGATTACTTCTCAAAAATGCGCCTATTAGTATACTGGAAAAAATATACTTACTAGTTATTGCTTGCAGTACACTGATTGGCCACTTTTGGTTTTCTCAAAACTATTGCAGGGAAAAAAAAATAAATCCGAGCTGAAACCCAAAATGAAACCCAAAATGAAACCCAAAATGCTGGGAAAAAAAAATTTTTTGCATGAATTTATAAGGATGAAATTATTTTTTCCATCATGCACAATTCTAATATTCTAATCATTTTATGACTGTCTCTTGCCATACTCCTGTTAATACAGAACATGCACATAATTTCTACCTCAACTTGGTTTCTGAAGTTTAAATATGCATAAACTGCCACTATAAAAAAAACTCTCTATCTTGCTAATTTATAACCTGTTGCAATATGCATCAGGAATAGGTAAAAGCCAGATTCAGGCACTGAAAGGAAATAATAACATTTTAAAAATAGGAAATGAGAGGAACTGCCAATGTACACCCTCAACTCTTCCGCTACAATAGGCGTGGTAGGATGGAAATTAATAAAAGCAATACATTCTGATAAGTGGACACTACCCGTTTCTTCGGTGTTTAGCCTTATAGAGGTCAATAATTAATTGAGAGCAAGAGATTCATCAAGCCCCTAGCCCAAATGGGACCAAAGGATATCTAATACAATAGTTCTTATAACTTAATACATAAACAATCCAAACTTAATATAAAAAATATCACTTACCAATTACGGGAGCTGGCAATTTTTAAAATGGGCACACAATGTAAATAATTCCTTCCAACCTAACCCATTTATTACATACTTCATCACAAACTCTCCTACTTATTCCTGTAAAAATGTTTCAGAATAATGTATTCTCTCCCTCTAATACCCAGCAGTAGCATTTATATCTTTGCCAATTAAACAATTGAGCCTTTTCACATCAGGCCAATTGAAGTTCATCACTAGGCAAGTCTTGCAAGGCTTGCTCAGTGACATAAGTGTAACAGTTTTTATATTTTTAATCGGGTTTTAATGTTGTTAAATGTGCGTGTTTCCTTTCTCTGACATTTTTACCTATAGCACTGAAAAGGTTAACAGGGTTATTTACTAATGTGATAAATGCCGGGAATTCCAAGGGAATTTAATGTCAATTTCAAATTTAAGGCTCAATTAACCTAACTAGAAGAATTCTGCAAGTCAACTATGCTTCCAGTTTTAACATTTTGGCCTTAACCCCTTAAGGACACATGACATGTGTGACATGTCATGATTCCCTTTTATTCCAGAAGTTTGGTCCTTAAGGGGTTAAATCTGAAATTCATTGTGAATTAACTTTAAATTCACAACTTTTTTTGTTATTGATGATCAACAAGATCATACTTGAGTTGCAAGGATTTGGGGCTCTAAAAAATTTACCTACTACAATCCAATTCATTTAAAAAAAAAATTCAGTTTTCTTTTCTTTGATCAAAGATACACAGGTAAGGATAAAGATAATGTGCTTGCTAAATTAACAAATTATGTGAGGCAGCAGCAAATCATACAATCCCAACACCTTGTGAAAGAAAAAATACTAAAGTTCTACATTATTTCTCTCTCTATTTTTTGTTTATTTATATATTTCTTAACCATTTATTGCTACTTATATTGCTACTTGCTAATAAATATCTTACCACGTCTTTTCATCTAATCAATTTGCCTGTATTTATGCCTGGTTTTACCATTGTTTTTGTTTATATTTAGAGCTGTATTGGTATAGATAGACTTGTATTTCAAGATAGCATTTCCTTAGTCCTTTGTACAGACTTCAATATGTAACGTCCCGTGATGATCACTAGAATAGTTCTATTAGACTTTGAGGCACGGCATCATAGAGTGATGGCTGCATGACTCCCACGTGGATGAGAGAAACCATTGATAGCCAATTCAGGATCATTTACTGCACTATATAAATGGACACAAACACAAGCTCACTACACTTTTGATAAAGCCCTCCTGAGTGAAATTTGTTAAGTGTTCAACTGCTGCTGGATTTTAGAGTTTGTTTTATTGCAATATTTGCCAATAAAGTCAGCTCTCTGCCTATATGTTAAGTGAAGCTGTGTCTATTCTTGCTTTTTTATTATTCTTGGTTGGGATCAAACCACCAAACTCTACATATACAGAGCATATTCTTACTCTGAAATTCTTAAATAGAGTTTTCATATTTTCATATTTAAAGGGATTCTATAGTATAAGGAATACAAATCTGTTATCCGTACACTATAGAGCACTCACACCTCTAAAAAACGCTTTGGTCACTAACCTTATTCCAGCAGCAATGTCTCTCGGTGCCGGGTTGGTGCTCCACCACCTACGACGCCATCCAATGAGGGGGCTAAAATGCATGTGTGGTGAGTGCACAGGCACCTTAGACCTTCCCCATAGGAAAGGGTGTTTTTTAATAAAACAAATAAAATCTGTCAATATATATGTATTTGTGAGTCTAGCCAACTCCTTGGTTTTGCACCCCTCCCTGTCACAGGTGCCTCATCCCAGCCTTGTACTGCAGAGAGCCACAGATGGAATTGTTTACCCAAGTAAGTGGGTTCATTTTATAAGAGCAGACATTAGGTTATAAGAGTAGGACCAGCCAAAGATGGGGTACATGGACGTTGTGGCAGGCTTATGCAATGTATGATCATATAATGTAACCAAACCCCCATTATTTTTCCCTAGATTGGTGTTTTTTTATAAAAAAAAAATCTTTCAATACTGAAGTGAAGTAGCTGTTTAGTGGATATGTGAGTGTGCTGGAGCTTGTGTATTATATATATATGGCAAGACTTAAAAAAAAAAAAAATATATATATATATATACATATGAAACCAGGGGGCTCACCTAAACATACCTAAACATGCATAAGTGGGGTGCTGCTGGTGGGGTGCAGCCCCCTGGTTTCATATATTAATATATATATATATATTGCTTTGGGTTCGCTAAGACTCTGACGTCATTTCCACCCGCCGGCTGTCCTTACAAACACAGCCATCCAAATTACTTTCATGCTATTTTTTATGAGTATTAAAAAATGAATGCAGCCGTCGCACAAGCAGGCCTTTGAGCAACATACATTCTACTAACTGTAAGTAGTTCAGTTATACGAACACCTTTATTTCGTACGTTTGTCTTATACAATTCATATAAATGTTGTGGGTTTCTCCGTTCAATTAAATAAAGGATTTCATGTTTCAATCTGCTTCAGTCTTGTGCTCTACTGGTATTTCACTCATATGGGGAAAGCAAATGAATGGCATTCGTGGGTTTATCGTGTACCTATATCCTAAGCGTTTCACATTACTATCTGGCCAATGCCATTCGCGCCAAAATGTACAATCACTAATTCGTATGAAAGCTTTGTTTGATTATTTCGTTTCTCTCCCTTCATTCCTAGGAATTGAAATTCGTTTCACTTTCTTATTAACACGAGGTCAATGCACTGGGTTTCATGCATTACTGTTCGGCTATTATTTAGGTGAATTTTATTTTTATATTATAGTTATGCTGGTTTCATTTTAGGTCAGTTAAAACTATTTACACATTTCAATTCCATTACAGCGTTGCATTAATTTCCATTCATAATATATTTCGGTTCAGTCTCTGTCATTTCAATACGTTCGCTAATTCATTCATATGCATAATATTGGTTTAAAAAATAAAATAAAAAAATTAAGACTGTTCATATAATACTATTCTCATTTTCTTAAGTGGATTTCAGGTCGAAACATAAATAAATATTCAGGTTTAATATGCTTTCCAAGGATAAGTCCAAGCTTGCTCATTTCAACCTAAATAAGAAAATTGGTTAGTAATTTTTTTTCTCTCTCCCTCTCCTGTTTATTCTCATTAAATTTTTCTCTCATCCCTTGGTACAGTCTTACTTCTCACAGTATCTAGCAAATATCTTGGACAGATCTTGGACAATTCCAAAAATCACAGCTGAACTTAAAAGAAGGAACATTCCCTTTCCTGCTTCAGCCAGAAAAGCTGAACTTTTCCGTTGTTAAACACGCATGATGATAATTATAGGCCTGGCCCTAGTTCTGAATGTATTATTCAAAATAGTTTGTCAGAACTGCATAACATGATGTCCTCTCTGGTGGATTCTGTAGCCACTATTAACAACTGTTTGGATAATCGGGAATCCACTAACCAAACAATTGTCACGGATGTCCAACTTCCCGTAGCTCAGCCAGAACCAAGCACAGGAGGTAACTCTAATCCTCTACCTGCAAAAAGTACTACATCATTAATCCAGTACATCTGATTCCACAAATTTTAAACGTGACATTTTGGAAGGCAAAGATGTTAATTGCTTCACAGGATATAATTGAAAACAGGGCATACACGTTTGACGATTTATCTGAGGTAATGAAGTCAAGAGACCCCAGACTTAACAGGAAATTAAATATTCCAGAGTTTGTTTTAGCTTTTGGATTATATAGGGACATTATTTGCTCTTCTGTTCCCCACCGTAGAGAAGAACTAGATGTATATTTGCACAAGCTGGTGGACCTAGCTTATAAATATGGAGGCTATGCATTCTACGATTATCATAAGTCCTTTTCTTGGGAAAGCTCAGGTATGTAATAATTTCAATGTGGGGGGATGTAGTTACAGCGCCTGCAGACTTCTTCACATTTGCTCACTTTGTTCCCAAAAATGTTAACTCCAATAAACGTACCCAATTTGCAATGTTACTTGACTGATCATCCTTCTTCAGATCTTGTCGACTTTCTTACCTCTGGTTTCTCTAATGGGTTTCACACTGGCTTTGTTGCATTGCCCACAGGTATTTTAGAATGCCCTAACCTACAATCAGCACTCACAGACCTGACTAGTCTATAGGAACTCCTCAATAAAGAAATTGAAAATGGTTTTATTATAGGGCCCTTCACTACTCCATCATTCACCTCTTGGAGAACGAACCCTCTAGGTATAACTGCAGGTAAACTTAAAAACAACTCATCATCAATTTCTCAGCTCCTCACTCTTCCACTACCCCTAGTTGAAATGCACTAATACCATCAGAGGATTTCTCTTTACAATATGCATAAATTGATGATTCTATACAAGCTATTATTAACTTTGGCATGACAGCTTTGTTAAGCAAAACAGACATCACAAATGATTTTAAACTACTACCAATTCATCAATCACTCTGGCATCTGCATGACATTAAGTGGGAGGATAAATACTATTTTGCGACAAGACTGACTTTTTGCTAAAAAAATAGCCCAAAAACCTTTGATTTTCACAGAGTCCTTGACCTGACTCTTACCTAACAAGAGCAGATGTCCAGTTGTGATACACTACCTTGATGATTTTCTCTCCATTGAACCACACTACTACACACCCTACAGTTTACAAAACATGCTTTCTCTATTTAAGAATATGGATAAGAATATGGTTCAGGTAGCCCCAGACAAAACAGAAGGTCCCAGCACCGAAATAACTTTCCTGGGTATTACGCTAAATTCAGTATCCATGCAAGCTAGCCTGCCTCAGGAAAAGGTAGATAGGATTTTAACATATATCGTAGTCTGCACCACTCATGGGTCTTGCACAGGGTCTTGCACAGTCACTTTTAGGTTGACTTAACTTCGCAATGAGGATTATTCCTCAAGGAAGGGCTTTCATCTCTAAAATACTTTCTCTTCTACGGTCTCCCTGATGATGACTCTAGAACTATTTTAGACGAACCAGCTACGGCTGACCTGAGAATGTGGCATCTCTTTTTATCCTCTTGGAATGGCAGGTCCTTATTTGTTCCCCCCATCTCTGATGAATCCCCTATAATATGGACTGACGCAGCAGGAGCCATAAGTTACACTGCTATATTCAGCGGCGACTGGGTATATGATACTTGGCCACCAGAAACCTCTACCCTAGAGAATTTTAATAAGACCTCAGCAATGTCTGAAATCTTTCCAATAGTAGCTGCAGCCCACATATGGGGCAAAGAATGGAAAGGTACAGCAGTTAGGTGCTTTTAACATTATTAACAAAGTCTGCTCTCAATCCCTTACTATAATGAATTTAGTAAGAAAACGTACCTGGTTAGCAGCTAATCTGCAGTTCTGTGTATATTGTATCCACGTACCAGGCATTCTGAACAACGCAGCTGATGCTCTGTCACGTTCTAATTTAGAGGAATTTTTCAGACTACATCCTACAGCGAATGTCCAAAGAACCTCCACAATTCAAAGATCTTATTATGTTTTAAATAGGCTGTTAAAAAACACAGCAGATCACTCGCACAGGCTGGTTTGTCAATTAACACAAACAAACTTACGCTAGAGCATATGATCTGTTTAAAAAGTCTGTGTCTGACTTTAATGTAATAAATGTTTTTTTCTGTAGAATCCATGGTTGCATTCACAACTTTTTGCCACATCTCTTTGAAACTAGCATAAAATACCATTAAACTATACTTGACAGGCATACAACATTACATGTTACACTATACCCAAACAAAACTCCACTCTTATCTTCATATCCAGTCAAAAGCATACTCGAAGACATTCAGAGACTAAACATTCAAATACACTCTTAAAATATTTCCCATAGACAGTAACATCTTCAAGAAAATCTCTGAATTATTAGATAAAAGCCCTTTCGACAAACCCACAAATCTGGTAATCAAGTCAGCAGCATATTTGGCATTTTACAGTTTCTTAAGACCCAAGAATTTTCTTGCAATACCTTGAGTTGTCTTCTTTTGCAAATGGTATGCCATCATGGGGGTACTTCTCATTCCTGGGCTACCATACGCTTCCTGGGCAACGTAACCAACCTGGCCATTTTCAATGTTAAAATATTTTATCCATATATTTGACCCTGTAACATTCAAAAATGCTATAAAACCTGTGCATGGGGGGTACTGTTATACTCGGGAGACTTTGCTGAACACAAATATTATTATTTCAAAACAGGAAAACGTATCACAACACTTATATCATCAGGAAAAGTGCTGTTTGTGTGTGAAAAATGCAAAAAAAGTAACTTTCACTGACAATATCATCGCTGTGATATGTTTTACTGTTTTGAATCACTAATATTTGTGTTCAGCGAAGTCTCCCAAGTAAAACAGTACCCCCCATGTAAAGGTTTTTAATTACTTAATTATGTAAAAAATATTACATAAATACGCACGTAGAATTTAAATATATATGCATATTTATATATTTGAAGTCTACGTGTATATTTATATAATTATACAGAAATAGCTACTGAGGAAGCTCATAGAGTGAAACGCGTTTAGCTGATTATTCTGGACTTTTTATTGGACTTTTATTGGATCTTTTTACTTTCTAAGTACCCATTTATTTTGTTTTTAATGTATTAACAATAAATGTTATTTACTATTTTATACTTTAGTCCAAAGTCCTTTCTAGCCATCAGGAACTCCATTGGGGAGAGTGCTATTCCCCCTCTAAAGTAGCAAATTGTTTATCAACCTCAGAGCCGGGATTTCAGGGCTCTGCAGAAGGTGAGCACAACTATTTATATTTCAAAATACCATTATAGTATGTGCAATTCTACACAGTTGTTTTTCTGCTTTTCTTCTCGTTGTATACTCCTGGAGGGACACTACCTGGGATAAAGGGGTGTGTTGCTGCCCTAAAAGCATAAAGGATCCTTTTACGGAGCCAATACCATATAGGCTCCTGTCCATGTGAGTGGTTTCAGTCATTACTTACTACCAATTATCCATTTTTGGAACATCTGCACTATATTTTTGTTTTTCTTGTTTTTGTTTCCTTTTATATGTACATTCAAGTTTTTCAAGACTGTCACTGTACCAAAGGGGTGAGTAAACCCCTCTACTGTTTAGAGCGCTCCACTTGTTTGGTATAATTTGTATACCTTATTTCTGTATATTTGTTTTTTATTGTGGGTAAGGGGTATTCCACTTTTAGTGTTGAGCAGCTTTTACATTTTGGGCACTGTAAAGAAACACTTTCTATCTCTTTATTGAGGTAGATTTCTCTATATTTATATAATTATTTATGTAATTTTGTATATGGACATATGTATATTTCGTATTATTTTTATTTATTTATATATATATATACAATTTCGTTCTAAGTGTATTTTGATATAAATATATATATATATTAATATCAAAATACAGTTAGAATAAAATGTCATATTGATATATAATATTTTTTTAAATTTATTATTATTTTTATTTATTTTTTTCATTTAAATTACTTATTATTTGTATTTTATAATAATATATATATACACAATATATATAGTTATTATATATTATATATATATATATATATGTGTAATTTAATTATAAGTGTATTTTTATATTAATATATGTACATATTAATATAAAAATACACTTAGTATGACATTATATTTAATATATATAGACATATATTAAATAAATATAATATATGTCTATATATCACATATATATATATACACATATATAATTATTATTTTTTTATTAACATTAACATTTCTTTTTTTTTTACACTAGCAGGGAGACACATAGACACCTATTGTGACCATGTGATCACTCTGTTAAACGATCCCATGGCCCCAGGGGTCCTAATCCAACATGGGGAGACTGTCTGGGCTGCAGGCAGTCTCCCCACACCAGGAGCACCGCCGATCGCCGCCGGGAGAACGACGGCGATTGGGTAAGTACATAGGACTGTTGTGACGGTTCAGGACCGTTAGCGGTCGGCAACGCTAAAATGCCGATGACGATCCTGAACCGTCCTCAGTCGTTAAGGGGTTAAGTATTAAAATAGTTTTTTTTTTTTTTTTTTTAAAGTAAATTGATATATATATTTTTATATATTTAAATATGTGAAAAAAAATCCTGAAAAACTGACAGTAACTTGTGGTAGGACGTTTGATTTGAACAACAATGTAACACTGACCTATACCTGGGAGGAGAATCAATAATAATGCAACTGTTAAATTCTTTAATTGGCTTTTTCTAACACAGATTATTGCAAAGATGTTGTGCATAGGAGATTTGTGCCATCACTGGCAAAGATCTACTCTGAAGATAAGCATATATATTTATGGTGCTGTGGGTTTCTCTTCATATTCCTTTTTTTTTTTTTTTTTAAATAGAGCCATCAATGATAAAAACTGGGCATGATAATGTTTGTTTACTATGCAAACACAACGTATTCTCTGATTTCTGAATTAAACAAATGATTTAAAAATGCTCTCAAACCGCTATTCAGATTTGATTGCTCTATTAAGAGTTTAGCTCAATGACTAAAATGCTAACATAATGTTCTAGTTACACTGTATCACAGCATTTTTATCATAAATTGATAACATATTTGTTAGTATTATTTAAAATGCTTCATAGAAAATCCAATGACTGTAATTTAAATTGATTTGAGCTGTAATATGACTTGATAGGGTGAAAAATCTATATTTAATTAATATCGGATGACAGCCAGTAAGTGTTGCCCAACCACCTCCCCCTCCTTCCCCTCACGCACACACACACACACACACACACACACATATGTTATATGTTTATAAACTTGAAATTAATTTTGCTATCAGAGATTTAGACATAGCAATTATAACAGATTGTCCTAAGGTTGAATATGCACCTTTTTAAAAAAACAATTTAGATTTAAGGGAACATTCCAAGAACCATAACAGCAACATCAAAATTAATGTCCATGGTGCTTCCTTACCTGTAGAGGTTAGGCCATTCATAAACAATTTAACACTAAAGTTAGTGCTGTTCATTGCTATATCCATTGACATCCAGTTACTGAAATTGAACTAAAGGAAGAGTGGACAGCTCCTGGGCAGGGCACCAAGATTAGGCTTAAAGCAGGCTAAAGACAATTGCTTCTGCTCCAGTCTACAGGCTGAGGCTGTTGTGAGTTAGTGCCTGGCTCTCCTGAACTGTGTCCCCTCCTCTCTCCTCTTTTACTCCTTTCTCCTGCATGGCTCCACATCTATGAAAACTGGAAGAGATCTCCTAGGCTGTTGAACAGAAAGGGACCTGGTTGCACTGTTAAAAGGCCACAGCACCTGACACATGCTCACCAGGTGGCCCTAAGTGCATGGGCCACACAATTAGTATGCGGTTCATGGTGCAGCCACACTGGCTGCACCGATGCTAGTTCCTGCACTCCTTCAAACTGAAATTCTAGTACTTTTTTCCAGACATGGCTCACTAGTAACACATGAGTACTTTTGTATGACATTTTGAGCAGATATGGGTAGGCTTCAGTCCACTACCAACCACATGAAAGTTTCTCATTCAAACCCTTACTGAAACATCAACTGAACCTGGGTATCTTTTTTTACCCAAGACTAATAATGACCTTAAATCTCTTTCCAATGAGCTCTAGTGGCACCGTCCAACTGTAAAACATTTTTTGTTCCCTGTAGGTCAGACATAATGTCCATAGGGACCTCAATTCCCTTAAGCAATATTGTATCTCTCATGAACACTTACATAGTGGCATTTCCACATTGTTCCCATTCTACAAACATTTTATTCCCTGCCTCACACTAAATGTCTTTAAAGATGGGAGATGGATTTTGGGCTTACTATTTCTTAAGCACAGTGGAAATAAAATATTTGAACACATCAGTGCTGATTCTCAGCCAACGTTCAGTTCCCATGGACTATGCTCCTTTCCTGCCCATCATTCAATTAAGGCAAGTGTTTTCCAATAGTTTTCTGACTTCCGTAGATTGTCCAATGTGATCTACTTTTCTCTCTCTTTCCCTCTCTTTTATACATATGAGATTCCCAGCTATATTTTTGCATGATCTTTTATGTTGGTATTCTAGTCTTTAGAGATGTATTTAATTATTATGGTGTCAGTGTAAAGACATTTCTAACAAGTCTATCTCTTGTAAAACTGGAAGATTTTACATTTTGCTTGTATCCCTTTATTTGCTCTGTTTCTTTTTTCGTTATATAGTTACAAAATTTGAAAATAAACATTGTCAAAACCAGCACAAAACTATCTTTGCTGAAACATAGATTGAGAAACCAAAGCTTAGTGAACAAACCATATATATTAACATGCAATATCTTCTGTTATGCCAATTTTAGGCTGAAAAATCACTTGCATTGACTTACTGCCAAAACCTTTGCCATTCACTGTCTGTAAACGTTGCTACTTAAAAGTATTTGGACAAAACGTATATTTGATTATTGTGTTTAGAAATGACAGGTCAATTACAATAACAAAGATTTACTGGATTTTGTCACGTACAATTTTGTATTTGTGTTCTTTTAGATTACATTTTAATTTAGTTTCCAGATTCCATATAGCTGTCAGCCTTTAAAAAAAATTGTTCTATTTTATTTACATTTAGTTTTGTCATGTTTATTTTTTATATTTTCTTTCCTTAAGTTATTTATTTGGTTGATTCTATTGCTAATAGCACAGTATAGGCACTTTGTATTTTCCGCCCCCTAAAAATCCATCTTTATCCCTATTATTTAAAAAAAAAAAAAAAATACACAATGAAGACTGAAGACAATTTAGCCTATCCAGTTATAAATGTGCTTGTTAATCACAAAGCTTGGACATTATCTGAACCAAATGGATGTGTTGATTATCAGCTTGATTGCTTTCAGCTGAAAAGATCTGTCATATTCTATCTGCTGCATGTGTCTTTTTTGTTACTTGCCATTGTTCTAACAATGACTGTATTAAGTCTAATAACAGCATCGCTGTTATACTGTGCTTGAGCAATTTATAAAACAACGACTGATTGCCATGTCATTGATGACATCAGCAGTTTTTCAAAAGTGGTTTGAAAATAATCTGCGTGCTCCTTCCTTTGCACTTGTGATTTAGTCACTAAAATCCCCTCCAAACCACTGAGAGCTATTTACGTTACATTTTAATTGCATCTGCATATTGCACTGCATATATAATTGCACCTGCATATCAACAGAGGACGAAAATTATTGTGTGCTGTTATATAACCATTCTATCATTTGCATTGTTGTCAAGCTGGGTTCAATTTTTAGTAAGAATGTAAACAAATGATGCCGAGAAATAGTGAGTGCCAAGTTAACAGCTTGGAAGAGTATATTAACCCTTTAAGTCCGGAGGACGTACTATTACGCCACGCAGAAACCGTCTCTAAACGCCGGCGGGCGTAATAGTACGTCCTCGCTTTTATTGCCGCCCACGTGGCCGCGGTATTCTCCCGCTGCAGATCGCGGTCGGGGGGGATGCCTGGCCCCCCGGGCAATCCCCCCTGTGGCCGGTGACCACGATCTGCAGTCTCTGATCGCAGTGACAGGCTGTCACTGCGACCAGTATTCAGCATGTGTCAGCCTATTTCAAATCGGCTGACACATGCGGCCGGCGGCTTTCCCGTTGTGCAGATCGCGGTCGGGGGACTTACCTGGCCCCCCAGGCAGTCCCCCTGGGGTCAGTGACCGCGATCTGCTAAGTCTGATCGCAGTGACAGGCTGTCACTGCGATCTCAAAGCACTCTGATCGCAGTGACAGCCTGTCACTGCGATCAGTGTTACATGTGTCAGCCTATTGGCTGACACATGTAACTGGCACAGTGATCCCCCTGCAGATTGGAAGGGGGGAGTGCTTGTACCACCCAGGCACTCCCCCCTGTGGTCAATTACCCAATCTGCAGGAGGTGATCACAGTGACAGGCAGTCACTGTGATCACTGATCCTGTGTGTCAGCCAGTGATGTGAAATCACTGGCTGACACTGTCTCTGCCCCCTGTCCTGTAAAAAAAATAAAATATTAGTTCAAAAAATAAATTAAAAAACTTACAGTTACAAATAAAATATACTTAGATCATATATATTATATATATATATGATCTAAGTATATATATATACACATACACACACACACACACATTTACACATACACGATGTGTATTTAAATATTAATAAATATATATATATTAATATCAAATTACACGTAGACTGATACTGATTAAATATATATATAATTATTGTTATATATATATATATTTATATATAATATAAAAAAATATATATGTAAATACGTAAAAAAATAAAATTAAAAAATATTTAAAAATAAATAATTAAAAAATATATAGATGTGTGTTATTTCGTTCTAACTGTATTGTGATAATAATATATATATATTTATATCAAAATACACGTAGAACAAAATAATATATATCATAATATATATATCTATATACATAAATATATACGTATATATCACTATATATACCTATATATAAATAAAAATATTTAAAAAAAAAATATATATATATATATATATATACGTATATATACACATATGTATATATATACATATATTAATTCTACACATATAATTATGTAATAATTTTACATAATTAGGTATCCTAATTAATTACAATTAGCGGGACCTGCCTGACAACCCATGCCGAAAGTATAGGGAATTTAATTTGCTAGCACTATATTTAACCCTATAACTTTCCAAGACACCATAAAACCTGTACATGGGGGGTACTGTTTTACTCGGGAGACTTTGCTGAACACAAATATTAGTGTTTCAAAACAGTAAAATGTATTACAACGATGATATCGCCAGTAAAAGTGACGTTTTCTGCATTTTTCACGCACAAACAGCACTTACACGGACGATATTATTGCTGCAATACTTTTTACTGTTTTGAAATACAAATATTTGTGTTGAGCGAAGTCTCCCGAGTACAACAGTACCCCACATGTACAGGTTTTATGGTGTTTTCAAAAGTTACAGCGTCAAATATAAGGCTTGTGTTTCATTTTTTTCACATTAAAATTCGCCAGATTGCTTACGTTGCCTTTGTGACCCTATGGTAGCCCAAGAATGAAAATTACCCCTATGATGGCATACCATTTGCAATAGTAGACAACCCAAGGTATTGCAAATGGGGTTTGTCCAGACTTTTTTAGTAGCCACTTAGTCACAAACACTGGCCAAAATTGGCGTTTTTTGCATTTTTCACACACAAACAAATACTAACGTTAACTTTGGCCAGTGTTTGTGACCAAATGGCTACTAAAAAAGACTGGACATACCCCATTTGCAATACCTTGGGTTGTCTACTATTGCAAATGGTATGCCATTATGGGTGTAAATGTAATTCCTGGGCTACTATACAGTCTCAAAGGCAACGTAACCAATCTGGCGAATTTCAATTTCAAATGTAACACGCTATATTTGACCCTGTAACTTCCCAAAACACCATAAAACCTGTACATAGGGGGTACTGTTTTACACGTGAGACATCGCTGAATACAAATATGTGTATTGTATTGCAGTAAAAGCAAACAGTATTTTGACATCCACAGTTAAAATGTCACATAGAACTAAAAAAAATTAAAAAAATATTTTTTTCTCCCATTTTTTTATATATTTTTTATATTAAATTATGTTTAATACCTAAATATTTGATGTTAAATGAAAGCCCTGTTTCCCCTGAACAAAATGATATATAATAAGGGGGGAAGCATTTCATATGAAAGAGGTGAATTACGGTTGGACAGACATATAGCGCAAATGCCAGGTTTTGTTTACGTTTTGTTCTGTTCACAACTTGTACATTTGGCTGCGGTGTTAAGGGGTTAATGAGTTATATATACAAAGTAATATGTACATGCCAAATAAGCAAGTTACTATGTGACTGGGACAATTGCATTTATTCAGGTTCATGCAGGTATTCATAAATGATGTTTTAAATGGTTGTGTATACACGATCAAAGCAATGCTTTACTTTTTTTGTGTAGTAGTCTATTCACTGTGAAGATGATTAACGTGATTTTAGAAATACCTATTTAAATTAAAGCAAAAATAGCAGAATTTTTAAATAATCTCAAACTGAAATGAAAACGGATATTTAAAATATAATTTTGCCTAAATATTACACATGTATATTTAAGTCATTACAATCATTTTCTGTGGAAAGACCCAGTGGAGGCTTGTCCATGGGAGCACGTAGGGCAGTGGTAAAAGAGTATATATTTATATATACTTTTTATTTATTTATATATATATATATATATATATATATCATTTAGCCCCTTTTTGGTTTCTTCTTTTGATAAGAGAGTAAACTACTGAAATTGCTTCTCTTTGGAAAAGGGTTAACTTTCAAATTTCCATTATAAAGGGTAAACATACAGCAGTGCTATAATTCCACACCCCCTTCTTCCACTACAGCACAGATTAATTCACTAATAGCGAATGATGACTGCCAATTTGAACTGTTGAGGGCAACCAGGCATGTGTAGAATTTAGGTTGTTTCTGAAATCTGTCCATTCAGTATGCAATCCAGACATGCTCTGTATGCCCCTAGGAGGTGAATTTTTTTTAAAGTGCCCTATTTAACACCCAGTAAGGAATGTGAATTGGATGCCCAGTATATCATAGTTAAAAAGTCTAAATATGACAGAAAATAATTACTTACAAGATAGTCTAGAGGTAGTGTACTAAGCTTAAAAGCACTAAAACCTGTCAGTTTAATTCCTGTATTGGAAGGTTTATTTTCTTTCTGTTCATTCTATACATATCAGACAAGGGGTTGTGATTTCAGTTTTCTACATTGCAATTTTTTTTCTGCTCATTATGTTTCCATAGGTGTCATATAATTTACAAATATACATTATATATATATATATATATATATATATATATATATATATATAATATATTTATATAAAAAAAAACAAAGGCACACTTTTTACATTATATATATATATATATATATATAGTGAATGCCCTTATTGAAACTTAGACAAATATTTATTCCTCTTATGGAGTTTCTGTGGAGTGAATATGCAAGAGTCAGTATGATTACTATTTTGTTTTGATCCTTGTAAAATAACATACACTGCATGTGTTATCTCAAGCAATGTTTTCTTTTATACGATTTAGCAAAATGTATAATAAAAAAAAAATAATCATACTCAACAGAATATGAGTCCAGATTGACAAACACAAAAGAAAAAAAAAAACTAAACGACTAGGCTATTTAAGAAGACATAAATAAGTATAGCTCAGTTTCAACACTAGTATTCAATTCTAAAACTATGTGTGTCTGCTGACAATGTGTAACCTTATAGGAGCACTGTGTTCCTTATTGAAAAGTCTCCATTATGTCAGCTCTGTGTGCGTCTGATTTAAATGTGTTCCCAAAACCCCAGCACTGTGTGCCTTCTGGAAATATTTTACCCCAGACCCATCACACTGTGTGTATCTGTTGAAGCATCCTGCCAGAATTGACCAGATTTCCAGGCATTCCAAGTTCTATTATTGCATTGACCTATATCATAAAGTTTTCTTTTATAAATTGGAGTTTTCTGTTCTGGTAATTGCAATAATTCCATATTTTAGCATGATATATTGTATCAGTCAATCAATGACTCCCCATTCATAAAACTGTTTTGAAAAGGGTAAGTTTCTTTCCAAGTCAGTTTTGTGAATGGGGAGTCACTTATTGGCTAGCAGTGTCAACTGACCGCTTTCAGCCAATCAGTGGCACCCCTGCCCAGAGGCACTCTGCGGTTCCTGAAACTGAAATATCCCAAGCCAGATGTTGCTTGGGGGGAGTATCGGCTCTGAAGGAAACATTTGGGTAAAACCATTCGAGAACCGTTCTAGAATGGTTTAACCCCTTGAGGCAAGAGTGTTCCCGGGGGCCTCTTGGCAGCATAGCATTTTCATTTAGATGAATTTGTTATGGTGCCTGGTGTGTTTTTACATTACAATGCTTTGTTTGGCAAATCTTGATAGTGAGGGCTATAATAGGTGATTTGATAGCTTGCTTATCTAAAAAGAAATCTGATTGACATTCTTTAAGAGAAAAGTTTTTATTGTTTTTGGATGCAAAATTGGAAACAAAGTCACTTAAGGTTGGATTATGTTACTTTCTTTTCAATTAACGATGTTGCTAGATACGAGGAAGATAATGAGATTACAGTTGGCATGTGATAATTAGCATTGAATATTTATTTACAATTAAATATTGTAAATGTGTTGCTTGGTCTGGGAACTTGCATACAGAAGAGCATGTAGCTAAGCATGATTTATGACGACATGGTTCTATTCTTGGCTACAATTATGCCCTTTTAGAAATGGATATTTCCAGCAAAATAATGACCACAAATTCAAAACATGATTCATTTTAAGCAGGAGCCTCAAACACCAACAGCATGGACCACAATCTCTGACCATTGACTTGAACAGTTTACAGTAGCTGACTGACAAGTCCACTCATAACTTCCAAGCGGCAGAATGATTACACGCAAGAACCTAGCAGGTCTTTGGACTAATGGGGAAAAATGAAATCTGGCTGCATATTGCTAAAAACCTTTCAAAATAAATTATTAGATTTAGGTTTAATTAAAGTTTAACACTACGACCAAATAATTTATACTTATTCATCTCACTATTATTAATTTTCACTATATTCATGTCACTAATTTACACTTTTATGTAGAATTCTTAAAAATCTATTTAAGCAGCGCTCTCTTTTATCCAGAAGTATGCAACATGGACAATCAATCATTCCTATTAAAGTATCTGTTACAAAACATAATATTACTGCCTCTACAGGACCCCTTTGGCTTTTACCTTTAAAAGTGGGATAACACTGTCATGGACAGATCAGCTTTAAACCTCCCTGACTCCGTTTACATAACTTTTCTATAACCTAAAGCCATAGCAAATAAATCTTCAGTGCTGAAATATTAAACTTGGTTTTGTTAAAAAAAAAAACAAAGAAAACAAAGGCACACTTTTTACATTAATATGTTATTGCCTTCTTTCAAATTTGGAACATTGCTAAATAGACTAGATAGATAGACAGACAGACAGACAAACCGGTCTTTAAAATCTAGAATTTATAATGGTGAATCATGTATTATAGGATATAATGTCATAGAAAGGTTGTGGAGACATCATAATAAACCACAAATTTCTATGTCAAGTAGGTTTATAAATGGTTCCACAACCACAAGAATTCATTATTTTCCCCAAATGCATTCTTCAATATGATGTATAATTTTATTATATAGTATTTTTAGGTTACAGTTAGTGTATTAGAGTTGAAGTTAAGGTTAGTGTTTGAAAATAAGGGTACAGCTACAGGTACAGGTAGCAGAAGGATTGTGTAGGGTGAAGGGCTAGAACAGGGTTTAAAGTAGCACTCTAAACACCATAACCGCTTAAGCATGATGTAGTAATGGTGCCAGAATTCCTCTGGTTCTATTCACTGGTAAGGAGTCAAACACTTTTGGTTGACACTTACTTTGGATCCCCAAACACCTACATTGCTTCTTGGGGTCTTCCATATAGCTAAAGTGAAAATTCAACTTCTGCATTTTTTCAGGTCACTTACTGGCTAAGAGTGTCATTCAACCAGACGTGTCAGGAGAACCCAAATAACTGTGTAAGAATTCACAAATTGCATATGTGAAATATATGTCCTGGTGCTAAGATTAGTTACACTTCTGGGAGGCAGCTATTTCAGGAATAAATAAGAGGGTTTTTCTTTAGGTTTTTTTTTCCTCATTAATTCAGATCTACATTTTCAGATATTACATTTACATAATTGGAGTCATGGCATAGTCAAGTATATATATTATATTTAAGTATTACAATTATCTGGAAATTGGTAAAAGCACACCAAGTTGTATAAGCCATAGAATAAGTTTAAAACGTCAAAATAGTTATCCTTTCATTCTTAACATGCTCTTTGTGTAGAAAGGAACTTGGAAATGTGTTGCTATTGAATTCATTTCGCAATAATTACAACTTGAATAAAAGCTGAAAATCTAAGCAATTGCAAATTCTTTTTTTGTGATATGTGATCTGTGAGCACAGTACATTATTATATTTTTGTAGCAGCTTACGTTTGGTATTAGGCAATGAATCACAAGCTATACTGCAATTACATTTTGGAATTACACTCTATTCGTTTCTTGGGATTTGTGCAATAAACTACAGTTTCTTTTCGTTTTCTTTTTTTAAAAAAAAGGAAATAACATGTCTTCTACATCGCTAAGAATTTAATGGCATAGTAAAGGTAAAAATAAGTGCAGTTTATATAAAGGTACACACTTTAAACATTCCAAATGTGTTTTTGATTATGGCACAGCTTTTAGAGTGTTAGTAATCTATAGCACAGTCTTAGACCATTCCTAATCAAACTATAAAAATTAAGACTTTTTCTCAGGGAAAAATACATTGTTGCACGCAGTCTTGACAATGCAATACAATGAACATTCTGTCTCATGCTTTTATATATGACACTTTTAAACCAGTGATTTATAATCACCCTTGGTATGAGAAGTAACAGTATCTCCCAAAGTGTTCACAAAAGTATAGGGACTCTATCAGAATACAAAAAAAAAAATATATAAAATAATAATACGTTGAAATACCCCATTGAAAGCATGCATGCATTTAAATATGTATTTTTTTTTAACAGCGGTATGTCTAAAAACTGTTTTCAAAAATTGTGGATCTATTGTTTTCAGCCACTTAAGCCCCTTTCCCTTTCTAATCCCAGCCAGACTTTCTGTATCTGTTCAATCACAGACTTCCCAATGTAGCTCAATGAGAAGTGCCCGGTGCTCTGGGCAATTGCCTGCCTCAAGAGTTTAGCTCCACTGAGCTAACCAAAACCAGGAAGTAATAGGACCAGTTGTCTACACATTTTGGAAAATGAAAATAATAGAGCACACTCTTTACACATAAGGCACCTTACGAAGCTCAAGTGCTTTAGGGATCTGGAGTGTTGCTTTAAGCTAAACAATGCAACTAGTATTTCAAAAAGACTCCTAATAATTAAACTACAATGTATGTTACATATGGCAATTACCCAAATGATGTGAAGGACATACTGTTTGTTAAAACAATATGTCATGGGAAAAATTGATGTTAAGGGACCTTAAATGAAGCCAGAAAATATTTGAAAATAAAATATAGTTGGTAAAGTAATTTTGTAGATACGTTTATAAAACTTGAATGGCATTTTATAGTAAGAATTAAACCAATACACGTGCTCTGCTTTCAGTACAGTA
This sequence comes from Pelobates fuscus, assembly GCF_036172605.1. NCBI lineage: Eukaryota > Metazoa > Chordata > Amphibia > Anura > Pelobatidae > Pelobates > Pelobates fuscus. The sequence goes on along the minus strand of NC_086322.1, from coordinate 119,704,857 downwards.
GTTAATCTTATGAATTGTATATTCATATTCATGTTTGTGTCAGTGAGCTTGTCTGTAGTGAGTTTGTGTATATGTGTTTGTATGTATGTATATATAATATATTATATATATATATATATATACACACACACACACACACACACACACAGGCTCACTACAGACAAGTTCTGTGTATATATATTGTGGCAAGGTCAGAGAGGCTTTCTATGTGAGTAATAGATTGGAGCGATCTCTATTCCCAGCATGATGGGGTTAATTGGGGGGAGTCACCCCTTGAATGTTATCAACCAGGTGAATGTAATTAACCAGCCCTAGGGTTTTAAAAGGTTAGCCTCTGAAGACATCAGGGAGTCTAACAGCTGGGAGAGAGGAGGTGGTTAAGCCTGAGACTCTGAGAAAAAGGTACTGTGTGAAACCTGCTAAAAGTGCTGTATTTCATTTTGTTTAAAACTGGGAACTAGATTAGCTGGCCAGTTGGATAGTTAGTAATACTGTTGTTTAGTAAGTCTCCAAGTTGGAGTAGGATTTATTTTCTTTTTGTTTTATTTTGTGGGAGAGCACAACCTTGTATAAATTGTGGAAAGTGACAATAAACTGCAGTACTATTTTATCCTGACTGTTGCACTTGAAGTTTATTGTGAAGAGCCTGGCCATCCTGCCACAATATATATATATATATATATATATATATATATATATATATATATATATATATATATACATATACACACACACACACACAACACAGTGATGAATTTAATTTTTGTATATTATTTGCCAGTGTGTATGTGTGTGGTGGGGGTCTGTGTGTATGTGTGTGGGTCTGTGATTGTGTGTGTATATCTCTGATTATGTTTTGTAGATATGTTATTGTGCATATAGGTCTGTGACTATGTGTGTATGCGTGTGTGTGTGTGTGTGTGTGTGTGTGTGTGTGTGTGTGTGTGGGTCAGTGATTGTTTGTGTATGTATATAACTGTGTGTATAGGTCCATGATTGTGTGTGTGTATATTTGTAATTGTGTGTGGGTCTTTCATTGTGTGTGTGTATGTGACTGTGTATAGGTCTGTGATTGTGTGTGAGTGTCTGTAATTGCGTGTCTATATATGTTATTGTACGCATAGGTCTGTGAGTGTGTGTATAGGTTTGTGATTGTGTGTGTATGTATGTGTTTGTGTGTGAGTATATATGTGGTTATGTGTGCATATGCATGTGTATGTATTTGCTAGATAGCTCCCTAATTTGGTATCCTTAAATATGACAAAACCACATAAGGATAACAAATAAAGGTGTTATCTACTAAACAAAATTAGTAAAAGATGTTTTTAAGTTGTATTATATAAATTAATTATATGATAGATTTTATGTGTGGCCCAAAACAATTCCTCTGCGCTCAATGCGGCCCAGGGAAGCCAAAAGATTGGACATCCATGATATAGGATATTTGTTGACAAGTTGCTGTTCAGAGGTTTACAGGAGATATGTTACTACTTATTATCCTATCAGGGTTATTCACAAAAATGTTAAACATTTGGAATTCAAAGTGAATTTCAAATTTAAGGTCATAATATCCTAACTCTGACTTTGAGAAATTTAGCATTTCAGCTATTTTCATCTAAAAATTAACATTTATTTTTAATTCCTGACAAATCTCACTTTAGTGAATAATCTTGTTTGTAGAAGAAGAGAGCAGGCAGCCAATCAGAGGCTAAGCTCCTGTTGCAAAGTTTAGGGTAAGTGCAGCACAAATAAGTCCTGAATTTAGGGTTTCTTGGGCTTTGAACCAAAGTTGTGATGGGTATGAGAGAAGTAGAATTTAAATTCTAATAGTCATGATGGATTTCGTTACTGACAAATAGAAAACCTAGTACTTGTCTGATATTTGGACTTCAAAGTCTTCCTCCTGCGTGAATTTACAATGTTGAATACAACATTGAAATTCACCTATAAATTGTGCTTATTTTTTTCATTGGTTGCTATTTTTCTTTTAAATTTATATTCACATTTTTACAAATTACATCATAATCCAGTTCAGACATGGAAAAGCCAAGGCAAATGAAAATGAAGAGAATCAATAAAAACATTGTTTAATTTCTCTTTTTCTCTATATGCTTTCTCAATGCTGACCGTCAGGTGCAATGGGCAGATATGCATAAAACAACAATGTGTAATTTGATTTGTGTTCTGCATGAAGTTATAAATATTATACTTTGGGATAAACAAGAAATTGTATTAAAGTCTATGTGCAATAGTTTTGGATTTTTGAAGGAAATATACAAGTTATTAAATGTACTGCCAAGCCCACACATTGTCAGTCAACCTATTAGGTTTATTTGGAGAATGAAGGACATGAACAAAATACATTTTTCACAGCTGAAAAATTGACAGGTTCCCAGCTGCTAGATGCATAGTTATCGAAGTCAGAACATTCCGTGTTTCTTCTCCCCTTCAGTAAAAAAACAGAAATCAGTGTTTGGTAGGGTCTCCAATAAACTTATTGTGGGGATATCAGAGCTCCAGGCAGTGGTAGCAAATCCGACATCAACATGGTATATATTGTTAGAAAGCAGTTTGGGAAGTTAATATGTGTAATGTTAACTGAATTTCGGAGTTTGTGTAATTTTTTTTCAAAACTGTTTTCTTAATTTAGCTATCATTATAATGCTATTGTCATCTAAGTTCTCTAAAAGAGCTCCTACTTATATGTTATACACTCATCATGTGCAATTTTGTAATATTTTGATATATTGTTTTTTTTTTTTAAATATGATTGTCATACATATGTCCTAATATATGAATATTTTGAAAAATTTATTTTAAATGTTCATCCAAAAATATTAAATCATTTGGATAGCTTATCAAACAATATTAAGTTGAGGCTTTAATTCATATATAAAGCTGTATACTATAAAATGCAGAAATTTGAAGGTCAAGAAGGGAATGTGCAAATAAAGAGGAAATTCACAGATTAGTAAAACAACAAAAACAACAAAATAACAGAATCACAGAAAAATAAGAATATCTTGTACGGCAAATTATATATGTCTGTCTATCTATCTATCTACCCTTTTTTCCATGATATTCTCTCTCTCTCTCTCTCTCTCTCTCTCTCTCTCTCTCTCTCTCTCTCTCTCTCTCTCTCTCTCTCTCTCTCGTGACCAACATTTTTAGATTTTAGAAGAGTACATTGAGGTTATGACATTTTAAACTAAATGAGCTGTCCATTACCGTTTAAAGATAAATGGATCTGCCAACAATATGCTATAACAAAAGTTTACTGCGTCTCCAGCTATGCAGTGCAGCAGTAACACTATAATTGCATTTAACTTCTTAGTGACCAGATCGCTTTTCAATTTTTTTACCGTTTGGCACCATGGCTGTTTTTACATTTCTGCTGTGTTTGTGTTTAGCTGTAATTTTCCATTTACTGTACCCACACATATAATATACAATTTTTCTCGCCATTAAATGGTCTTTTAAAGATATCATTATTTTCATCATATAATTTACTATAAAAATGTTTATAAAATAAGATGACAAAATGCAAAAAAATACACTTTTTCTAACTTTGACCCCCAAACTCTGTTACGCATCTACAACCATCAAAAAACATCAAAAAACGCCTGTGCTAAATAGTTTCTAAATTTTGTCCTGAGCTTACAAATACCCAATGTTAACATGTTCTTAGCTTTTTTTGGAAAGTTATAGGGCAATAAGAACAAGTAGCACTTTGCTATTTCCAAATCATTTTTTTTCAAAATTAGTGAAAGTTACATTGTAACACTCATATCTTTCAAGAATCCTTGAATAACCCTTCACATGTATATATATTTTAAAAGAAGACAACCTTTTCAAACTTTATTATTATTAAAAATTATTCAATAACAATAATGCCAATAACTATGGATGAATTACAGATTGACTTAACAAAAGTTAAAAAAAATTAACAGAAATAATAAAAAAAAACATAACTAGGGAAATAATTAATAAATGTTTCCGGTTTTTATTGCATATGTAGATGATATTGTTTGTGCTATAGTCATTGTGCAGTATATCTAACAACATATAAAAAGATCTCATATCTACTTTGTCTAATTTATTTTGTTTTATTACGATAATAAAAAATAATAATATTGGATAATTATCTGTTTTAATGTCTAGTCAAGTGAGGCAGGTGTTAAAGTGAATATCTTTTTCTGACGTCCTGCTTCCAGAGTCCCCATTCATACCTTAAGGTTTCTAGAGTGTATGAGGGTGCTCTGAAGGACAATTCACACCTTTTGATCTCTAGTATGTTGTTTATACCATCATTCATAGAAGGAATAGTATTCGTTTTCCAGTATCGAGGAATGACTGAAGTTGCTGATATGATGATAGTATAGTTTCTGTAGCTTTGGGCAAACCATCCGGGAGTTTCTTCAGAAGACACATTGTGGGTGACAAAGTTGGAATTAAAGTGGTAAGGATTCCAATTAATGTTTGTATTTCTTTCCAATATTGTGTGAGTTTTGGACATGACCAAAAGAAAATGGAAAGTGTGCACATTTCTCCACACTCTCTCCAGCATTTGTTCATATTTAATAGTTTAAAATTGAAAAGTCTGGAGGGTGTGAAATACCACCTGTAAATGAGTTTATAGTGTGATTCTAATAGGGCAGTGGACTGTGTGACTCCTAGTAAAGCTAACATTATCTCATGCCATTCCTCAACTCTGAAAGTTTTGTTCAGTTCGCTCTCCCATTTTGTCATGTAGTCCAATTTTGGATAAAGTATCCCGGCAAAATAAGTGAAGCACATCAAGATGGTTCGTCTCTGGCCAGGATTTGAATGATACGTTTTTTCTAATGGAGATATATCAATTATACGAGCATCCAAATCTTGATCAGACACTTTAACATGATTACTCATTTTTTTCCACCATCTGTCTGTGTATTGGTGCAACAGAGGCGTCAAAACCAAATTTGGGCTGTAACTGATCAAAAGATAAAAATGTATTGGACAAAAATAAATAATTGATATGTTTGACATAATGAGAGAGCCAATATTCCACGTCCAGATCAGGTAATGTGGATCGCAAAACCGACAGAGGAGCAGCCCTGGACCAAAAAGTAGCGGATTTAATTTTTTTGAGTCTTAACAGTGGTCTTGGTGGTAGGGATGTTCTCCATCCACGGCCGAACAGAGGGGGGCGACCATAACAATTCAGTTATCTTATAGGGAGAGATCTTAGTAGTGTCCATCTCCAACCAAAGCTGGCGACCACGCACCAAATTAAAGTTAAGAGCATTAGCTACATTAGTTGCTAAATTATATTGACTAAAATTTGACTAAGATTTTTTATTCCAGGCAAATGCCAGAAGGGCACAGTGAATCTTCTTAAGAAAAGAAGAAGGTATGGTGAGAGGAATGGCTCTAAGAAAGTATAAAATTTTAGGAAGGAAAGTCCTTTTAACCAAATTTATTCTACCCAACCAAGAAATTTCCAGACTACACAATCTCTCAATGTCATCACTAAAAGCTGGCTAGACCTCAGCTAAATATATGTATGCATCCTTGACAGGTTCTTACAGAGATTAATACCTAAATAGGAGATATCTGTATCCCTCCAGTCAAAATCAAAGTTTTCTTTTAAAGTGTTCAATGCGTGCCGTGGGACAAAAAAGGATAGCACCTGAGTTTTATTCGTATTTAGTTTAAGAAATGTCTCCAAATTTTTGCAAGATAGATATTAATGACGGGGCTGAGGTCAGAGGATTCTTTAATGATAACATAATGTAATCTGCAAACAGGTCTATTTTATGTTCCCTTTTCTTCTACAACAATTCCCTCAATGTCTGCACACTGTCTTCTAGACTCAGCCAAAGGCTCCATTGCTAGCACGAATAACAGCGACGACAACGCGCAGCCCTGTCTGGTCCCATTAGATAAGACAAAACTGTCAGATACAAAGCCAGTCACGGACACTGTAGCCATTGGATTACAGTACCATGTAAACACAGCCCTGATGAAGAAATCCGGAATATGAAACCTAAACATAACTTTTAAACTTTTTTTAAACTTTTTTTTAAACTTTTAAAAAATCCCAATGCTTAGTTGTAGTTAAGTATTCTTTAATTCTCTGTCTATTTTGTTCTAACTAAGTTACCGACAATAACGCAGGAACAAAGAAAAATCTTGGATGCTCCCTCAAAATAATAGAAGTCAAAAAGGCTATAAAAAATACAAAAATAAACAAATCCCCAGGATCGAATGGAATGTCTAATATACTATATAAGAAGCTATCCGAAGTATTGTCTGCTCATATGACAAACCTTTTTTTTTTTTAATTCTTTATTTATAACAAGGCAAAACACCACATGAATTCAAAAGACAACAGTAAATAGCAGTGACTGATGGTATATAACATCGCATATAATGACAAACCTTTTTAATGAAATAAAACAAATTAAAAGATTTCCAGAAGAGATGCTTCAAGCATCCATCCTGCCCATTCCTAAGTAAGATAAGAATCCCACACGGGTAGCAAATTATAGACCAATATCATTAATTAACTTTAATACTATGATCTATTTAGCTTTATTGGCTGAGAGAATTAATACATTTCTGCCCTCGATAATTGGAATGCACCAAACAGGGTTTGTGAGATCCCGCCAATCAACTAGTAACATTCGGAAGATAATGAACTTAATTGAATATACAAAAAGTAAACATCGACCGATGTTAATGTTGTCTATTGACGCGGAAAAGGCCTTTGACAGGATCAATTGGCTGCTTCTGGAAGAAACTATGAGAGCATCTAATCTTGGTGACAGTTTAATTGACTCTGTCATGGCCTTTTACACATCCCATCTGCGACAGTGGTAGGTCAAGGATTCTGCTCAAATTGGTTGAAGGTTAAGAACGGTACGAGATAAGGATGCTCTTTAGCTCCAATACTTTACATCATGTCCTTGGAACCACTTGCTAATATTATACGAAACAACAGAAATATTAAGGGCATAAAAATAGGCACAATAGAATGTAAATGTACCATGTATGCAGATGACGTGTTGGCGACTCTTAGTTCCCCAGAAATATCTTTATCATATTTGTTTAAAGAGATAGATGTATATAGCTCTCTGTCTAACTATAAAGTAAATAAAAATAAATCTGAAATTATGCCAATAGCAATTGAAGAAGAAACTATACACAAAATTTAAAGACAATATGGGATGGTGAACAAATTAGGGATTATATACTTGGGGATAATCTTAACAGACAATGTTGAAAATATTTGGCAAACTAATTTTCTTGCTTTAATTAAGGAATATAAAAAGAACCTAGCAGAGTGGAAACACCTATTTGTTTCGTGGATAAGCAGGATGAATATAATAAAAAGAAGATGTTGGATGTGGAGGTCCTGGGCTGGTGTGGTTACACATGGTCTGTGGTTGTGAGGCCGGTTGGATGTACTGCCAAATTCTCTGAAACACCTTTGGAGATGGCTTATGATAGAGAAATAAATATTCACTTCACGGGCAACAGCTCTGGTGGACATTCCTCCATTCGGCATGCCAATTACACGCTCCCTCAAAACTTGTGTGGCATTGTACTGTGTGATAAAACTACACATTTTAGAGTGGCCTTTTATTGTGGCCAGCCTAAGGCACACCTGTGCAATAATCATGCTGTCTAATCAGAATCGTGATATGCCACACCTGTGAGGTGGATGGATTATCTCCCCAAAGGAGAAGTTCTCACTAACACAGATTTGTGAACAATATATGAGAAATAAGCCTTTTGTGTAGATAGAAAAAGTCTTAGATCTTTGCGTTTAACTCATGAAAAATGGGGGCAAAAACAAAAGTATTGCATTTATAATTTTGTGCAGTGTATATATATATATATATATATATATATATATATATATATATATATATATATAATTTATTAACTTGATTTATTTTTGTAAACGTTTGTTTTTAAACTTTTTTCACCAGCAGGGGGACTGCCTGTCAGGTCAGGTAATCCCCCTGCTCTCAGCACTATATATATATATATATATATATATATATATATATATATATATAATTTGCAGAGGGGGGGACTGTCACATATTCTAATTTTAGAAAAGTCTGTTTTTCTAAAGTCTAACCCTTTTGTTTTTGTGTGGTATGACTCAGTCACTGTTCTTATATTAAACTCTAAGAGCTCTCTGAGTAAACTAGTAGATGCATTTAAACCCTGTTCTTATATTAGTTTTAACAGTTTTCCAAAAATTCCCACAGACTTTAATAGTGATTTCTGTAACTAAATCATTTGGACAGTTGCTTTGATGTAATATTGTTGAATAGATTTTTAAATTATTTTTAAAATATAAAAAAAATAAAAAAAAAAATATCAATATATTTTAAAAATATCAACATTTTACCAATTTTTATATTTTTCATATCATTTGCTAACATTATACAAATATATATACAGAAATAAATGTAAATTGTAATTTAGTAACATGTTTGACAATAACTTCTACTGACTAACAAGGAAAGGGAATATTACCTACATCAACGAAAATATGTTTTTTTTTATAAATATAACAGCAAATATATGGAATTTATATATATATATATATATATATATATATATATATATATATATATATATATATGTATATATATGTATACCTTTAATGAGGGTTAGGGTTATATGTTTTTATGTGTTGCTAATAATGATAATAACTTTATTGTCATTTTGAAATTCTGAAGGATTTTTTATTCAATGTGAAATCTGAAATTTGCTTCAATGTGGTTTTTGCCTACCTTTGAGCCCATAAGAGTAGAACTATGTGTGAACCATTATTTTTCAAGAGCTGTGCAGCACAATTGAGCAAAACTATAATTTTGCAGTTTTCTCCTTAACATAGATATAACAGCTTGGCTAGCAGAGAAAATGAAAATGTTTTTAAGATAATCCCAGTAAAGTATCGCAATATATTGGTATAATATATTATTTATACCTCTTAATTGATTATCTCCACTCAGTGTTATAGTACATTCAAAGAACATGATTCTCTTCAGTCAATGATAAAAATCTTGTTATATCATGTTTTTTTTTTTTTTTACATTTATACTCTTTATTAAATATTTTAATACTTATACAACACATTACATTAATGGAATCTTTGTATACATTAACACATCACCAGACAAAATGCATATTTACAGAGTCATATCACGTTTTCAAGATTGTGTTAACGCAACTAATCAAATCCTCTTCCTATGGATTTACCCAATAAATATATCCACATAAATAAAAAGAAGAAAAAGGAAATAATACAAAAATAACTCCATATTCAACTAAACATAACAACACAAACCTAGACATGTAACACTCATGGTCATTTTACATTCAATCTATCAACTTGATCCTCAGGGGGGGCATACCAAGAGACTATAGAAATCCCATCTCAGTAGAAGCCCTACCTTCATATAAGTCTCACACTAGGTACCTATCTTAAGGGTCCTATATTTAAAATGAGGTGTATAATAGAAAAATTAACTATTTTCTATCTTTTCTAACCAAAGACCGTATCTATGTTGTTGACCCTTAACTAGACCCCTTTCCATTTTTATTTGGAATTTCAGTTGTTCTTTAACTATAGGCCAAACTAGAACCAGAGAAAGTTTCCAATGTCTTGCAATAGCAATCTTAGCAGCTATTAACATGTGAATTATGAAGGGGGCTAAATTACCACATAATTGTCTGATCTTTAATTGAAGAAGAAATATTTGGGGAGAGAATGCAATTTGCAAATATCGAAGTTAAAATTTTAATCTTGTGTAATATCATCTTCAAAAATAGCTGTAGAGGGCCACAATCCCACCATATATATTTAAATAGTCCTCTCTTTCTATATTGCACCTCCAACATGTTTGATCTTGACTATTGATAAATTTACTTGTTCTACTGGGAACCATATACTATCTATTTACTATTTTATAATGGCATTCTACTTAATTAAGGCAATGAATGTTTTTATAAACTAATGATAAGGATAAGGAATTATTATTTATTAAATTATCTATTCTTACCACCCCTCCTTCTAGCCACCTATCTAGCTTTATATTAGGCATATAATATGCGAAATATGCCAGTGGAAGAGAGGGTATTAACTTGTTATACAAATGAATTTCTTTTCTACTCTTCGCCTAATCAGTCAAAATACCATTAAGCGTGACACTGCAAGAACAGTATATTAGTAAACTGCAATATTTTGGCTGCATTATCCAAAATAAGGGTCCCAACTCTGTTGAAGACCCTTCAACTTGAGTCGAATCCTGTTCAATTGTATACCAAATTTCCACACTAGAGCTATCTAGCTGAGTGGTAAAGGCATGTGATAAGCTACAGGCCTTTTGATAGTCTTTCAAGATAGGGACCCCTAATCCTCCTAATTTAACTTTTAAAGATAAACACGTCATATTTTTTCCAAACGTTTTACCCAGCCAGATGTATTTATTAATAAGAGATTGTGCTAATGTCACCCAGCTATCTGGATAGGGCAGGGGTACCATTCGAAAAAGATATAGCCATTTTGGAACAATATAAGATTTTACTACATTAATACGCCCCCACCAGGAGATTTCAAGATTTGTCCATTCTTTTTCTTTTTTAGTTGTATATTTAAGGAGTGGTAAAAAATTATGTTCACTTATTTTACTTACATCATTTGCAATTTTAATCCCCAAATAATTAATTGATAGTTCTGCACACCTAACTCCAAACCCATTCTTCAATACTTTAACAGTCTCCTGGGTCAAATTAATGGGTAAGGCTATTGATTTAATCAACATCCATTAATTAAAGAAGAGGGGACAAAGGACACCCCTGTCTCATCCCATTCTTTAGAGAGAACCATGTATAGAAAAAGATCATGTACATAGTGAGTTGATATTTATGGTAGTGTAACCGCTACAAGCCACCTGAGTGGGAACCCCTTATACCACTCTAAAGAATTAACATAAAATACATACAATAGGAGGATCACACGTCTGATGTCTCTAAAAAAGACAAGATAATATAGTACAGTATTGCCTAGTACAAACTTACCAGGAAAGGTTAAAGGATCTTAACATGTATAGCTTGGTGGAAAGACAAGACAGGGGGGATATGATAGAAACATTTAAATACATAAAGGGAATCAACACAGTAAAGGAGGAGACTATATTTAAAAGAAGAAAAACTACCACAACAAGAGGACATAATAATATCAGGAAGTATTACTTTACTGAGAGGGTAGTGGATGCATGGAATAGCCTTCCAGCTGAAGTGGTAGAGGTTAACACAGTAAAGGAGTTTAAGCATGCGTGGGATAGGCATAAGGCTATCTTAACTATAAGATAATGCCAGGGACTAATAAAAGTATTTAGAAAACTGGGCAGACTAGATGGGACGAATGGTTCTTATCTGCCGTCACATTCTATGTTTCTATGTTTCTATGAAAAAGTTCAATTGAGTCTATTTAGTCCAATGTAGGTTCTGCCTGGTGGCTGATGGGTCCGGAACGTGTTTTGCCCTATGGTGGGAGCTTCCTCAGTTGGTTCCGGGCCCATCAGCCAATCTATTTGAAAATAGATTTAAATAAATTTCAAAATCTATTTGAAGTAGTTAGGCTATTTAGGAATCAACCTTCATTTCCTACTTTCCCGAAGAAGTGATAGGCTTTGTGTATTCAAACTTATTTTCAAGCAGTGGAAAACCCTTTATAGTGTGCATTTATCCTTATACTAACACCACTTGCTATTAAAGCGTCCTCCATAATATTGTGTTATATCACCCATTATCTTATCTTCACTTAGAATATGTGATACCACACAACCATAAGTGGTATTGTAAATTGAAGTGCCCTATATAAACTCAATAATTCTATAGTGGTAATGCCATAATATCTTACATTTTTCTAGACTTCTATTTTAAACAAGTGACCTATTAAATCCAAGGGCATCTTTCTCTTTAGTGCAAAACCCTTATTTAAAAAATTGTTCCTTTGTATTATTCACAACACTCTTCCAAAGAGAAAAAAAACAAAAAACTATCCCCATAGACTTTAATAGTGACTTCTGTAAATAAATCATTTGGAAAGTTGCTTTGATGTAATATTGTTATATAGGTTTTAAATTATTTTTAAAACCGAATTTTTTTTTTTTTTTTTAAATATAGAAATATATTTTTAAAAATAGCAAAATTTTACAATTTTTTTATATTTTTCATAACATTTAATAATTTAAAAAGTTTAACCAAAAATATTAAATAATTTGGAAAACTTATCCAACTATATTAAATTGAGGCCAGTATTGGATCAGTTGGAGATTTGAATATATCCAGGCCTAAGTCAAAAGCCAAAAAAGCTATTTTGTTTTACCAAATACTTGATGTCAGAGACAGACATATCAGAAAATATATTTGGCACACCTTTTTGGCAAGAACATATATTGGATACTGGAGGTCAGTCAAAGAAGATTCATAGCAACAATGACTCACATAAAAATGGAAATACAAAACTCAGTTGTTTTCAATATTACTAACTTATAACTGTTAAATATCATGCTTAATAAACCAAAGAGAAGATTTTAGTTATGAAGAAACAAAAAATTTTGCATTACAAAAATGATTTGCTAACATTATACATATATATTATAATAAAGTGGGGGGTGCAACATAAAAGTAAGAAATGCAGAATATATACTTAGTAGTAGCCGTTCCTTGGGCTTAATCTGCAAAATATAAAAGTCCATACATAGTGTAAAACTGTGGATAATATAAAAATGTAAGCAACGGTAATGGGTCACTCACAATATATAGAGCCTTAAATAGCAGGCTCTAGCTTGATTGCCTGTGGAAAATCAGCTTTTCCAAGCTTTTCAGACTGTCCCCACGATCTTCCTATGGATACTGGTAGTTGATTGCAGATGCAGGAAAGATGAATGATGGACCAGAGGTAGAACTTTAAAAAAGTATTTTACTGGTATAAACATAAATAAAAGGTAATACCATAAAAAACACAACGCGTTTCGACAGTTCGTCTTTTTCAAGTGTATACAATCTTCTCCTTTCTGCGTTCTTTTAAATCCCTATTTCCGGAAATCGAATCTCCCGCCGACTTTCACTTCGTCATACCGGAAGTGAAAGTCGGCGGGAGATTCGATTTCCGGAAATAGGGATTTAAAAGAACGCCGATTGTATACACTTGAAAAAGACGAACTGTCGAAACGCGTTGTGTTTTTTATGGTATTACCTTTTATTTATGTTATTTTATACCAGTAAAATACTTTTTTAAAGTTCTACCTCTGGTCCATCATTCATCTTTCCTGCATCTGGAATCAACTACCAGTATCCATAGGAAGATCGGCTTTATTTATTGTGAGTGACCCATTACCGTTTCTTACATTTTTATATTATCCACAGTTTTACACTATGTATGGACTTTTATATTTTGCAGATTAAGCCCAAGGAACGGCTTCTACTAAGTATATATTCTGCATTTCTTACTTTTATGTTGAACCCCCCACTTTATTATATTGTTTTATCTCTGTTTGTAAGTGTCTTTGAGTGATTTTAGACACTGGGGGTAGTTGCCACTTTGTATACAGGGCCAATCCACCTATATCTATTCACACTTTTAGAGGGAATTTTTGTTTGTTTGTAATATATATATATATATGTGTATATGTGTATATGTGTATATGTGTATATGTGTATATGTGTATATAGAAATAAATGTAAAGTGTAATTTATGATAATCAATGAATGTATTGTTAATAATGATAATAATAATAACTTTATTGTCATCTTGACATTCTGAAGGATTTTTAATTCAATGTGAAAGCTGAAATTTGCTTCAATTTGGTTTTTGCCTACCTTTGAGCCCATAAGAGTAGAACTATGTGTGAACAATTATGCAGTTATGCAGCAGAATTGAGCAAAACTACAAGTTTGCAGTTTTCTCCTTAACATAGATATAACAGCTTGGCTAGCAGAGAAAATGAAAATGTTTTTAAGATAATCCCAGTAATATATTGGTCCCAGCAATATATTGGTATAACATATTATTTATACCTCTTGATTGATTAGCTTCACTCAATGTTATAGTACATTCAAAGAACATGATTATCTCTAGTTACTGATAAAAATCTTGTTATATCATGTTTAACGTGGCCTGACAAATTGTCTTTTGTGTTAAGGTGTCAAGACAGAAACAAAATATTATTACAGCTATCAGAAATTAAATTGGATATCATTTTTGGGATAACATCTTGAAATGATATCATGTATTGAGGAAGTCTTTGTAAATGACAGCATAAAATCTGGCTGTATTACTGAATTTATGAATGCTTTTAATTTTGAATAGTCAACAAAATCAGACATTTAAATTAAATTTGGAAGGAGAATTGGTGGAAAACAGCAATTGTGGGCTGGTCAATACTGCCAAATGCAAAGTCAAATATTAGCATCCTGCGTAACTATATTATTGTTGAAATACATATATGTCTCCTGTCAAATATTGGACAATTTTAAGCTAGGACACTTGACATTGCCCTTTCTTTCATTTATCTTCCACTTCCAACTTCAATGTTTGCCCATTCTATCTATTTTCCACACAAGATACCACAACATTCTTGTTCACTCTCTTATAATCACTCATCTTCAATACTGCAGCCTCCCTGTCCTCCAATCTACACAAAATGCTACTGCCTAATTCAGCATCTTTGCATATTATTACTCATATGGTGAGCCAGTCTATAAAGTCCTCTACATGCTCTTCATCCAGACAAGAACATTTAAACCTCAGACCTTCATTTATAAAGCCTTCTAAGCTCTGCCATCCTTTATATTTCAGCCCATAATACTCTATATAACACAGTATACAAAATAAACAAGTCAAAATAGGTTCATTTGAGAATCATAAGTTGTATCAACAAGTGGTTATATCAATGAGTAATAAGTACCTACAAATTAACTCCCACAAAGAAACTGCCTTTTGTGGACAACTGGCGTTATTGTTGTTTAACCATAGGTGATGTTTTTATTTTATTTTTTGCATTAAAGAACATTTATAATCTTTTTTAGTATTTATTTTGGTAATTTGTATAAAACCTATTCAAAGAAGTGTTTTTCCATATAGTATTTTGGACTTAGTTGGAAAGACATGGTGCTCAAGGGGTAGATATTTTTTTCTTTGATTACAGTTGTTTCTATAGATTTTAATGTATAAAATTAACCTGGATTTTTTTCTGGAAATTTGGAAAGCCATTCGCAACATAGTTAAAAGAGATCACATCCTGGAATCAAAGATGTATACATAAATATAATATTTACAATTCCTTACCTCTTTTATTACTTTTGTTTGCAGTTCTCAGTTTGTTTGAAGAACAGGGGCATTGTCCTTTACACTTCACTGAAATTTGTTTGCCTGAGTTGCATGCTTGATATTCAAGTTTACACTGTTATGAACAAGAAAGAATACATCCATTTATATGGCGGAACATGTGCAATTATTATTTTTATTAATATATATATATATATATATAATATATAACAACAGTGATGTCTAATGTATTTTTTATTCTTCCAACCTATAACCACAAAAGTTAAATGAACAACACAAGCACTGTAACCACTACAGCCCACTACATTACATAGGTAATGGTGTCAAGGGTGCCCTGGTGCCCTGCGAGAGTAAGTAGTTAAACCATTTGACTGCTTGTAATGTTTGTTAGCTCCACTGGGCTAATCCCTGCCATGCAAAGCTGATTCAGTGGCGGAGAGTGTCAGCTAAGGAGTGCTCTAAGCCAATGAACTAAGTCCTGCACTTAGTTGCACCTCTTGCTGTCGCACAGCATTCTCAGGCACTGGGAAACACCGGATGGCAGTCTCTTCACTTCCCTCTGATGTTCTCAAGTCCATATTCAAGGGATAACCCCTGCTGCTTCTTTTGAGCAACATCCCCATTTATTAAACTTGTATTGCAGTGATAACACTTTCCAATAGTGTTACACTACATCCTATGTATTTCCCCTCTTGTGCCTTGTTGTGATTTTTACTGCCCTAGAGTGCATTATCTGATGTGTATTTTCCTGCTATATGTTCTGCTTCATTTGACTACTCTGACTCTCTGAATTCTTTGACCTTGGCTCCCTTTATCTTTCTGTCATTATTCTGTATTCCTTGACCTTGGCTTGTCTGTGACTTGCAGGAGAATTGTGCCACACTGGGGATTTTTACCTTAAGCCTGACTGTTAATTCCAGATATTCATAAAAGAATGTTCTAAGCACCATCAATATTTGTGTGGACTGTAAAAGTTATTGTGCTTGGAATGCTCCTTTAAGATGACTTTGTTGTGGTCCCCTTCTCTTTTTAATCTAAGCAATTTTTTCATTCTACTCTCACCAGTTTCTCTCTCTCAAGTATGTCACTCTTTTCAAAAACTAGCTTTACCAGTTGCAATCATGAAATATCATCTTATAATGATCTTGAACTTACAACCATGTCCAAAATAGCTGTCATTTTCTCAAATAATACTACAACAGTTATATTGTTATGAATGATCTTGCATGTTGTACATATTTCACATTTTGTACATATTGTACAAGTAGTTTTGGAGCTCTTTCTTTTAAAGCTTTGCGAAAATGGTATTTTTTAACAAAACTAATAACATTCTAAGGTATGTGTTGCCATTCTTTCATTCTCATTGGAATATGTTACTTAAATCTTACGCTGTTTTTAGAATTACCCCACCACAGTTTTGCAGGCTTTTCTTTTATGTCCAACTTTGTTTTGTTTTTAAGTTTTCTGCTAGTACTTAGTTGTAATTGATGAAAGTAGGATCCAGAGCAAGTTCAGAAGTACTTAACCCTTATCCTTCCTACTATTATATGGGAAGAAATGCTCGAAAGTGTTGCATAGTTAAACAGCTAAAAAAAAAAAACATGTGTCCATCAAATTCAGCCTTTCTCACATCTGTTTCTGCTGTTGATCCAAAAGAAGGAAAAAATCCAGCTTCAAAGCGATCCTATAGTGCCAGGAAAACAAAGCTGTTAATAGGTCACCTGATTCAGCCACTTACCTGAATCAGGCTCCGCCCACGCTCCACCCCCACCGAATCAACCGAGGGGGGACACCTAATGTGCATGCGCAGCAATGGCCATGTGGGGGCAATTCACCAACACACACACTGCCCCCACACATACATACACTGCCCCCCATACACACCATACAGATTCAAATATTGCCCCCACACACACACACTGCCCCACACACACTACCCACCCATACACGCACTGCCCCACACACACATACACAGCCCCCATACACAAATTGCCCCACACACATACACAGCCCCCATACACACGTTGCCCACACACTCACTGCCCCCCATACACACATTGCCCCACACACCCTACACATTCACATACTACACACCCACAAACACACACTGAACCTTTCACACACACTCCATCTCTCACACATTGCACCACTCACACACACCACTGCTCCTATGCCCTACTACAGCCCCATATCCAAGCAGATACGTTGTCAAACTGTTCTTAAACGGTTTGACTACTTACTCTGGGAGGGGGTCACTACACTCCTGGCACCATAACCCCTACACAGAGCTGTAGTGGTTATTGTGCATGGATTATTTCTTTAAATAATCTACAAGTGCCCCTCCCGAGACCAAGCTCTGGATCTGCCCCTGATTGCCTAAACGTCTATTTTACTTGCATTTGTGAAACTGTTCTGTATTACTTGTTTCTCTATAGAACCTATACTTTTATCTGTAGGTTTTTCTTCTCTATTTAAATATCTTGTTATTTGCCTGTCTGGGGCATATTGCCTAAATCGCCTTTTCTGTTCTCCCTTTTTACTTACCTTCCTCTTCCATCTTTGGCTTTTTAGGTATTCTAATTGTGTGTAACCATGTCTAAATTTCCCAACATAGTGCCAAATGTTAACCCTGTCATAAGTCCCTGACCTGCTCAAGACCGTGACAAATATTAAGTTTTGGTAAAAAATAATTCAGTTGCTGTTTAAATGGAAACTATAGTGACTGAAAAGACTTTATTTTCCTGGCACTATAGCCCCCTAGATTGCCCCACTGTCCCTCTGAGGTGAAGGGGATAGAAAACCTCAGTCCAGCGCCGATGTCCCTCGAGACTATCTAGAGTCTGCCTGCTTTGCTGGGTTAAAGGACCTAGTAATATGCACCCAAACCACTCCAATGAGCTGATGTTGTCTGGGTGCCTATAGTGTCCCTTGCACAGAGTGGCTATAGGGATTCTAGACCAGGAAGAAACAACCTAAATTATACCAGAAGAGGGATGGTTTGTCTCTAATGTTACAGGTCTTGGCTGTTTATATAAGATCACAATTCATCACCCCCACCATCAACATCACCTGCATCTGTATTTCTTTTTTTAATCTCTCTATATTATATTTTTAGAAGTGTTTACCAAAAGAGCTAACAAGTTTGATAATAGTTAAGAGCACATGGCTTTTTCTATCTTATTTGCTACCACACTAAAGTAATTGTCTAATTGTAATAGCTGTGCAGGAGGGAGATAATGTGTATAACAAGATAAGCACTCAGTTCTCATTACTGCCTTTGGCAAGAGACGTTATTATGCACTCTTTGCAGTGAAAAAGAAGCATGCAGAGGTAAACCATAGCAAGTTACTTACAACATAAGCATATGCTTCCCTTCAGTAGCTTGAAGCACTGCTTATACAATATAATGTACTTGTTATTACATCAAATCTCCTCTGATGATTATATCACAAAAGTAATGACTACACTATAAGTACACAAGATAAACTTAAGCACATCACAGCGTTAATGTACAGTTGTAATTGAATGAATAACAATTAGAAATAGATATTATTTAAGCTTTGAATGTGACTTGTTCATGCCCCAGTGAGTGTCATCGGCAAAAGAATAATGATTTTCGCTTGCAAATCTAGCATTGTCTGTATGTTTCTCAGACTAGAAACACCACTTCAAAGGCTCACCCCAAGATGATCCAGATCACGATGGATATTAATATTTTATTGTAATTATTTTATAAATTTGGGGCAGGCTGCTGATGTATTTTTGGAATGATTAATTATATTTGCAGTAGTGTGGTTGAGCAGCATAGGAATGAGAGTCCTGATAATATGCATGCTCTGACAGATTATTCCTTTTGGTACCAGGTGCTGTGAATGCGTACAAAGAGTGTGTACATGACTTCATATTAAACCTCCCCCTCCACACATTACATAGTACCAAGAATTACGGTAATATATTCTACAATGTTTTATCTCTCACTTTAATGCCTCTCGGCCACACTACAAGGTAGGCGGAAAAAATCTGAATTGGTGACAGAATCCAAATGGGGACACGAGAAGAGGGATCACAATTAGGATGGAGCAGATGAACTCAATAGGAAATATGGCCAAAGGTAACCAAATTTAACATATGGGCAGGGGGAAATTAGGGAGGATATTTATTCGGATATAGATTTGCCACTCCATGTGGAGTTTAGCAAACAACTCTAACAGTATTGAGTACTATAAGATTATGGTGCTCCTTTTGAGATTGAAATCTCGATCCACCATGTTCTTATTTTTAATCTTTTGATTCACATACCCTGCCACACAGATTACATAATCTGTAAAAACATAATTTTATCATCCTAATAAGGCGACTTGGTCACATATCTTATGCCCAAAGTAGGAGAGATGAAATACATGCCAGCTGAGGATTTTCCTATGCAGTTTGCATTCATAAGCTTTGATTATGCACTACTCTCTGGTGATGTTTGATCCTTTTAAGGATGCTTAATTATTTATTCATTGAGATGTCTAAAGTCTCACATAGAAGCAATACAATGTTTACACTTTAGCAACAGAGCAAAGGTAACCTTCTTCAATGCTTAAACTGTGAGATATAGCTATAAATGCATGAGATGTTTGAGAAGCTTGAGAGGTATAATAAGTAAAAAGGTATTCATTAAAGTCTGCCATGTTTTTTCACTAGATCAGATTCAAAAACTTATGTTAACATTTAAAAAAAGCCTCTTGGTGTAGGAAACAGTGGAGTAGAGTAAGTTTATTGAACGTTCTCCATTCCATACCCCTTTGTCAATGACTTGCTTTATCCATTACATACAGTTCTGTTTTTCTAGACCATAGTTTGTTTTCTGGCTTTTCCTTTGCTGTTAGTCCAGTTTTTGCTATTCTGTGTTTGCGTTAATCGTGGCCAACTCAAGGACCTGTCATGCACCTTCTACATTTCTGTAAACCTATCTTACTTAGGCATGACCTAATTTCTGCATGTTGACCCGAGTTGTACCATGACATAGTGGTAGCCATTTATTCCTTAAATTACAAGATGCCTGTGGAAATCGGAGTACCTAGTTATGCAAGTAAACATTTAATCATTTCAATTTAATCATTTGAATTACCTGTTTTGGACAGGATTTGGTATACTAAAGATCTAAAATAGGCCTTCTCTCCTATATCGATGGAAAGTTAATCTAAGGGAGACAGAAATGACATCTCCATGCTCCACTATACTTAGATGTGAGTGTTGTATTGTACATTTGACTAAATCACCAGTTATTCATCACGGTAGCTGCTTTTTCTGCCTTTTGTTTCTTACTTCTGTGCCCATATCCACATGGAGTGATCTGTTGGTTATACACTCTCTGAAAAGTAATTTAGACCATATAAAGCGAGAAAATAAGTATATCAAGCTTGAATAATTGCAAAGTTGTGTCTATTGGCAAGCCCCCCTGTCCACCTTATGGCAAGAAGTCAAATTATTGCTCATTTCTTGAATCAGTAGCATACGACGAAGCACAGATCTCCTTTATCATGTCGTTATTAGAATTCATTTTGACGCATAACTACATATTATTCAATGGCAAATACTATTTGCAAGAGACCGGGACTGCGATGGGTACGACTTGTGCCCCCACCTACGCAAACCTCTTCTTAGGGTGGTGGGAGGACAAAATATGGAATGACCCACAATATAATCTGTACCACAAATATATTTTAAAGTGGTACAGATATATCGACGATGTGTTTATACTCTGGACAGGTTCAATTAAGACATTTGAAGATTTTGTTAAAACTCTAAATGACAACACTATTAACCTATCACTCACACATGTCATAGATGAAAAAGAACTGGTCTTCCTCGACCTAAAGATCCTCCTGATGGAGGACGGTACTATTCAAACTGAGCTCTTCAGAAAGCTGACTTCAACAAATAGCCTCCTGCATTGGGAGAGTCACCATCCTTATAGGTTGAAAGCATCAATCCCATATGGCCAATACTTAAGGGCAAGAAGAAATTGCTCTGAGGACTCAGCGTACTACCAAGAATGCCAATCATTGAAACTTCGTTTCAAGGCATTGGGGTATCCAAACAGGGTTCTAAAAAAGGCATACCAACGGGCCAGTGGTACAAATAGAGTGGAAAGTTTGAAGACTACACGCTCAAAAACTAATTCTTTGACCCCGAGATGTATCGCCACCTTTGACGGTGGCTGGGGAAAGATGACACAAACTCTGTCTAATCACTGGCCGATCCTTACACATAACCCTGTGTTGAAAAAAGTCATTACCTTGCTATCCAGCGATCACGGCCTGTAGATCAAGGAATCTGAAAGACTACTTAGTTCACAGCTTCCTGGCTCCTATTCCAACTGAGCCTAATTGGCTCACCAACACAAAGGGCACTTACAGGTGTGGCCACTGTAAAGCCTGCCCGTTCATTACCCCCTCCAAGTCAACTACGTCCACGCAATCAAAAATTATCATTAAGACCAATGCACTGGTCAATTGCAGTACCACTCGTCTAGTATATCTGATCACATGTACATGTAACATCCAGTACATTGGCAAAACCATTCAACCTTTTCGTCGAAGGATCCTTCAGCATATTAATTCTGTAAAGAACACCATCACACCTACCCCTGTGGCAAGGCATGTCATAAACTTTCACCAAGGTAATACTGACAATCTGAAATTCCAGGCTATTGAAAAGCTGATCCCTAACCCTAGGAAAGGGAACTTTAATCAGCAATTACTTCAAAAAGAATCTAAATGGATATATTCCTTTAGAACCCTCGCCCCTCAGGGACTCAACGAGGAGTTCAACTATACACCCTTCATACATTAACTATATCCAATTGCCATACCTCTAGATTCATATAAAATTCATACAACTTTCTCAGTCATCATGACTGGCACTTCATGATCATAATTAATTATCTATACATATTACATTATAAATTTCAGTATTTTACCAATTATCTTTAATGATCCTTTGAACATCATAATTTCTTCTAATTACAAGATTTTTGCAGAAATTACCAATAACCAAGAACGTCTACTAATGTACTCATATATAGCACATATGCCATTGATTCCCCTATATGTTTGTTGTAAAACAGTATTGAACATGAGATAATGCACCTCGTGTTCTCTACATGAGACTACGGTATCGATTAGTATACCAATACCTAACATCTTCCCGACCCCTTGGAAAAGAGGATAATCTTTTGGACGGGTTTTTGGCTGTATTATTATTATTATTTTTATGGATCTCCCACGGTATAAATGACCTCCCAGTATAAATATATGTACATATGGATCTTATATGATACACGAACATGACATATTATGTGTTCAAACGGGATACTATCTACCACTACATATAGATGGGATCTAGTTATTTACCGATGCAATAGCCACATATATTGTAAGCATCATAATTTGTAAATACTGTATAGAATGAGGGTCTGAATCAAGCACCTTACGTCTCATGCCTTACAAAAACATATCTAATTCTGTAGATGAATTACAATCACTCTATCATGTAAAGGAGCAGAATTTATCGATCAAGCATTATGAGCTCTATATATATGTAACAGGTTTTAGGTATGTCACTTACTGTGTACATGCCATTTGCTCCTCTACATTATGTATCTATTTATTAGATACATATCGGTATATCGGTTTCACTCTTTGTGAAACACAATGCAAACAGAATTTGTACGGAGTGATATGACCCCTCTGGGCCACCGTCTCCCGTCAGACCTGACTGATGACGTCGACGTTCTCGTGATTCCAATTATAGGTTTGGGCGCCCTATTTGATAGCCCACTGTTACACGATCTCGTTCCCCTTGAAAAGCCGCCTTACCGGCGAAACGCGCGTCGGGGTTTTTCTGGTCTCTCCTAGCATTATACTCTCTGCACCAGCAGCTAATACCTAAGAATATTCTGATTACTAACGATATCAATATAGGTCGTGGGTGTATCGGGAGGGACACTAAGGTTATAACCACTGACACGGATTGTGGTTATAACGTTATTTATGTGTTTAACACATGCATATTATGGAATGGACATCTGATAATACTTTATTGTGTTGATATCCTAGTTATTTAGACGCAAGCCAGCTAGTGATTTGAAAGGAAGGTGCACTTGAAGGCACAGTCAGTACTTACTATTTGACTACTCTGTGATTAATTTAAATACCTCTCTCCTTCTGTACCTTTCCTTTTCCTGCAGTTAGCTCTCCTATCTGGTAAGTGCCCTTGAAGGCACAGAGATATATATTTCCTTTTTCTCTGTCTTTTCTCCACACTATATTTGGGGTAATTTACAATTTACTGCCCGGAGTAGGGACCATTGCAGGAATCGAACGTACCACTACCATAGCTTGCAGCCTATTATAACTCTAAGACAGCATTCAGACAGCACTGGTCTCCCGTTGTAATTCCAATTACAGTTGATATTTTTTTTCAATTTGAAACCATATCGAGATATTATTAACCTTAACGGAAGAGATATTACTCAGACGGCTTAAGTCTCCTGCACTTTGTTTATAGTTACAGAAAGTATCTTGTGCAGCTGGACGAACTGCCAAAAGTACTACTAATCGTAACGGTGGAGACATTGTAACGACTGATCTGAGAATAGCTGTGATCTAGGTGCTGTTGACTGTCCTTTTAAACCTTTTTTATTTCTGCGTAGCATCTCTGTATGCCCCTGTATGTAGCTTTACAGACGGCTCAGGAGTGGATGTATGAAATAATCACCCTGTTTTATTTTACTTTAAATCAATATAGCTGTATATACCAATATATACTCTATAGGCAGTGCTCTTTGCTCTTTTTGTTCAAGAAGTCAAATTATACATATCAGATGACAAAGTATCAACCCATTAGGTAATTAATGGAAAACTAATTAAATGTTTCAGAAATTATTTCTTTGATTTAGCAATTCAATTTAGCAGGCTAGCTAGTTGATATGTCACAAAACCTGCATGAATGTACCCTCTTGAACATTACCATCATTTTTTTTAATAAAAACCTATATATGATGGAGCTCTGGTGGGCAAGTATAAATATCTTTATAAGGGAACCTTTTTTAATGCTCTCCCATAGATTAGTGAAAAGTGTAAAAATGATCAGGCCTTTTATGTTTCATGAAAGTTGTGCTAACTTATATAAATTCTGGAATTAAGTAGTGGCAGGCTGGAATCTACCAAGGGTTTGCAACCAGTGCGTGGAGATTGAATATTCTGTTTTGTTCACCATACTAGATATCTGCTATTTCTCTGGACCCAACTGGATAGAGAGATTCCTCACTACAATTCAGGAATTTCCTAGATAGGTCTTTTATCACTATTGAGGGTATTGGACGCTGAAGTGATTTTTTCAAACCTTTCAAATGCCTAGTAAACTTCAGGTTAATTGCTGATTTTTGCAATAGGTTTCACTCTACTACACAAAACCTGCCTTTTATGCCCTTTTAGAGAGCCTATAAATATTGAAGTTTTAGTAAGGATACAATCTAAGATATAATCAAGAGCTATTTGTTTTTGAGTTTGTTATAACTATATCTATATATGTTAATAGTAAAGGACAACTGCACCTCATTTTTTTTCAAAATAGAATTATCCTTTCATCAAGCTTGGAAAGGAAATATATATTTTTTAAAGAACTATATTTAAGGAAACATCCCTACTTTTAATATATACATATACTTTGGGTCCGACATGGTTTAAAAACTGACAGTCTCTATGATCTTCCCTGCTTCTTTGCAGGGAGTGAAGCAGGGAAAACCATATAGATTAACAGTTGGTTTTCAAACACTGTCAGACCCAAGGCGCATGACTGAAGGATCCTGTCATATACTAAATGAAGATATGGTTAGATATTTGTTGTTGTTTTTTTTTTTTTTTTACATATACTTCATTTAAAAATATAAATTTCCTTCCAATACTTGATGAAAGGATTTTTATAATGAAAATAGTTTTGAGATGACATGTGTCCTTGAAGTACATGGCTATCCACGTGTTCTATATTTATCTGGAACTTTCCCCACTTTGCTTTAGGAGCTGTGGCACTTGCGGTACTTGTTTTAATACATGGTAGCAGTGTAAGGAGGTAGTAAGGTTTTGGAGAACTATATTTTCACTCCCAGGTCACCTTTTTTTAGTTTGATTTTAAATTAATTTAAATTTTAATGTCCAAATCATTGTCTTCTCATCTGTTTTTATATCCTTGTCTTATTGTCCCTGTGTTAGGATTTGTCTTTTTTTTTCTAGTATTTACAAAATGTCATTTTTTTTAGTAAATCTTTTTTTTTTTTTTTATTGAATTCTCATCACTTTTATATTTTATTTTTTTTTCCAATCACTGGCTCATTATTGCCAACTTGGTGAAAAGATTTGGTAGTAAATATGTATTTCTCCTATTTTTTTTCATCAATAAGAATAACAAAATATGGGAAACAATGAATATAATCTTTTTGAATTGAGATTATACTCAGTGGCTTTTTGTGGAGTATTTTGCTCCAATTTGATTTTTGTTTCCACATTCGCTGCTATACACATCTGTATGTTGCTCTACTTTTTCTCACTAAAATATAAAAAAATTACAAAATTCCTAAGCATAATTAGACACTACTTATTTTTGGGCAATAATTTACATTTATTTAGCCTACTGATCTTCATTTTGATTAGAAATAGTAAATGTTGTTTTTCTAGCACAGTTACTTATTCTGAAATAAATTATTGTACTTAAAATGTATGCCTGAAATGTGGTTGTACTGGAACATACAATTATACATCCTGAGACTTGAAAGCTGACATTCACTGATTGCATTTATGATTAATAATCAAGTTAAATAATCAAGTTCAATTTCTGTAATTACAGAATTCTGAAGAGGTTAGCACAGAGACATACGTTTTAATACCATTGAAAGGCCAAGATATTTCAACAATTTACTAATTATTTTTCATAAACATTACTACATTATACCCTCAAAGTTTTTTGCATCTAAAACTTAAGAGTCAGTGTGTGTGGTTTTAGTAATTTATACAAGCTATTTTAATATTTAACTTGTTAATGTAAGCATTGCAGGGAGTGTGCCAGGTGTGCACAGGCACTAACTAATCCCGGGTCAAATTTTCTTTCTTGACTCCCTGTTTAGATGCCTGTGAGCATCTTTGGGTTAGCTTTTTGAAAAGCATTCCTGCATACACTTTGTAATTACCACAGGGAACACGCGCCAAGATCCATTTCCATTACAATGCACTACAGTGCCAGGAGTACCACTCAGTACTCAGTTTTAAAATGGTTTGATCTCTTACCTGTGGTCTGCGGAGTGCCACTCCCTGACTCCTCTCAGTTACCAGTAGAACTAAAAAGCACCTGCTAATGAACTTCCTTTAACTCTCCTGAGTTTAGCAGTGAAGAGCAAGTACATTGGCTAAGATCATCAGCTTATGACTTATTAGAGAGCCACTAAGCTGAGCCCTGTGCCAGCAGGCTTAGATCAGACACAGAGCTTCCAACTTTTAAAAGGGTTGACTGCTTACATGAAGGGTAGCAACAGGGCTCCCTTGACATCATAACCACTACAGCTAGCTATGGTGCTTAGAGTGTTCCTTTAAATAAAGCTTTGATGTCTTTTTCTGCGTGCACACTCTACTGCAATTTAAATTAGGATATAGCCTGTTCTAATAAAAGTGGGAGTTCATAAAGCAAGACATGCCTGTACTGCTGTATTTGCGTATTTTATTTCTATGGTTTATTAAATGTTAATCCAAATATCTATTTCAAAATTAGATACCAACTACCACATTCTGTATATCAGCTAGAAAATGTAGGTAAAAATGAGAAACCCAAATCCTCAGGGGAAACAGTCTCTCAAATGTGGAACAGGCTGTAAACTGCCACATAACTATTAAATGTACTGCAACCATTTAATTTACTCCAGCTACTTTATGTACAGCAACTATATCATGCACCTAGTTCATCTACTGCAACTATTTCATGTACTCTAATTCATTAATTAACTGCAACAATTTTATGTAAGGTAAGTTTCATATTTTTATTTTGTGTACTAGTTGTTGTATTTTTGTGAATAGAAATGCAAGTTTAAATTATCCAAAGTAATGAGTAGATCATTGTTTGATATTGTATTTTTGCAATGTTGATATTGAAGAGTACACAATCAGGATAGGAGACATTCATTTTCAATATAATTTTTTTCTGAGTATGCATCTTTGGAATGTATATTAAAACTATTACATTTGGAGATTCATTCCAGTCTGAACAGCAGTTCATAAATTTGGGCCGATCCGGTGATTGGTTCATTTCCCGAACTATAGACCGAAATGACACCCAGTGGGTAGCAAATTTATGAGTCAATATCATTCACATATCTCAAATTGTGTAAATGTATGATCCAACTTATTTATTTACAACCATAATACTCTTTATGTTCAGATAAAGATTCTGAAAAACCTTAAAAAAAACAAATGAACAAATCATAGTGTAATGCAATAAATGGAGCACTAGACATTTCAGCTGGTTTCCTTCACTCAAAGACAAAGGAAAGATGGTGTACACCACCCGACTATATTTTGCCAAGAAACAATTACTGGAACTACTCTCCTCGGCTCTGGTGCTGTGTGATTTATGTTCACAGCTAATTTTGTAAATACTCCACTGTAAAAAAATTATTTTGTTTAGCTATACCTATTGACTTAATACAATTCAATTCATGGTCAGTCCAAATACTATACATAATACGCCAAAAAAAAACTGATGAGGGAGCGTATGCATATTCACAATGCCGCTGGACTATGGCCCCTGTTCTTTTTCCCTGCAGAAAGGCTGGTTCGTGCCTTTCTGCGGACTGTTAAAACCATGCTACCCCAGATAGCTATGCCATGGAGCCCAGCCATATACTGAAAGACTGTATGAAAGACTTTGGCTCCATGGCGATTGAACTGTGTGTATGTGATCTGAGCGCCATCCAGTAATAATGTGCGCTCAGATCTAAGCTATCTGGGGATAGGTAGAATGTGTATGTTCTATGTGATAAATGTAACAGTATGTAATTTTATGTCTTTTATTGTCCTTTGTCTGCCATGTGGCTAATGGAGTTTTACCTCTGTCCTTGGAGATAATTGGATTACTTCCCAATTATCTCCAGGACAGAGAGGAGGGATTTTGATGCATTGTGGGATTGTAAGCTTGTGATTGGTCAATGTCCAATATGTTTCCCAGTTTCCCATCTGGTCCCCTAGGGGAGTGTCCACCAGGTGGGAGACCTGCATAAAAGCCGGGCAGTTAGCCCCAGTAAACCAGACTCTGCTTGACCCTCAAAACGAAGTGTCATCTCGTTATTGTATGCTGATTGCCAGGAATGTAAGCTGATGGTATGCTTTTCCTGTTCAGCTGTTTCCAGTATTCATGTGTTTCCTGTTCAGGAGTTGGTGAATTCATGTGTTTGCAGTTCGGGAGATTGGTGCTTACAGTAGCTGTCGGTGCATCTGGAAAGGGGAATATCGCCTAAACGGTTTTTAACCTCTTGTGTGCAAAACGGTCCGTTACACAAGTTATTAACAGACAACCTGCTACTATGCTGTTCTTATACACGCACCCCAGACTCACACCTGACTGAGACTTCTACAGGACTCCCTCCTCCTTATGGAATGCCATTTGGCACCACATTTAATTCTTCAAAAATACTTCAAAAATATTTAAAAATGCTTGAGAGAAGATCATTGGCTAGCCCAATAACTTCTCACCCCTTACAATCTCCCTCTGCTATCTGCCATATACTGTGCTCCCTCCTCTCCATCACCTGCCCTTCGTTATAGCCAAATCATTTGATTCTCTCACTCCCCTCTGTATTTGTCCCTCATGCTTTCATATTGTAAGATTGTTTTGGCATGATTTTGTTAACCTACTGTTTCCGTATGCCAAATGTCTTTTGTCAGAATGCATTGTCTGTCTTAGTTTATTTATTGTACAGCACTGTGGAATATGTTGGCGCTATATAAATAATTGTAATTGATTAATGGAACTGTTTGCAATCAAGCCGAAGTCAGATGAAAATTCAGACAGGCAATGCTTAATAAAAATATACATTGAAAAAAGCATTTTACACATAAAAAAAAGCATTTTATCAAGGTGAAATGCATATTGTGTTTAGAGTGTTCATTGAAAAAACTAAAATACTTTGTACATTTTGTGATTAGTGATGTCGCGAACATAAAATTTTCCGTTTGCGAACGGCGAACGCAAACTTTCGCAAATGTTCGCGAACGGGCGAACCGCCATAGACTTCAATAGGCAGGCGAATTTTAAAACCCACAGGGACTCTTTCTGGCCACAATAGTGATGGAAAAGTTGTTTCAAGGGGACTAACACCTGGACTGTGGCATGCCGGTGGGGGATCCATGGCAAATCTCCCATGGAAAATTACATAGTTGATGCAGAGTCTGGTTTTAATCCATAAAGGGCATAAATCACCTAACATTCCTAAATTGTTTGGAATAACGTGCTTTAAAACATCAGGTATGATGTTGTATCGATCAGGTAGTGTAAGGGTTACGCCCGCTTCACAGTGACAGACCAAACTCCCCATTTAACGCACCGCAAACAACCGCAAACAGTCCATTTGCACAACCGCAAACTCCCGCAAAGCTAGCCATGTCCCGTTCCTTGTCCTCACTGATGTCATTGAAGGTCTCTCTTCCTCCACCCAGGAAGCGGGAGATGGAAAAAGATGCTTGGTTGGTCCTCCTACTTCAAATTTGGGGCAATGCGAGTGCAATCTAATGTGCCACCAGATAGGAATGGTGTGTTATGTAGTACTATTCCGATCAGTTTAATCCCTGTTACGTCCCCTATGAGGGGACGTGTATATAAGGCATCAATTTTAGGAAGTGGGAGATGGGAAAAGATGCTTGGTCGGTCCTCCTACTTCAAATTTGGGGCACTGCGCGTGCAATCTAATGTGCCACCAGATAGGAGTGGTGTGTTAAGTAGTCCCCCTCATCAGCCTTTTTAGTCGAATGTATCACCCACTGTCAGTCTCTTTGGGCTCCATCCCTCATTCATCTTAATAAAGGTGAGGTAATCTAGACTTTTTTGACCTAGGCGACTTCTCTTCTCAGTGACAATATCTCCTGCTGCACTGCTGCTGCACTGAAGGTCCTTTGTGACAGGACACTTGAAGCGGGGCAGGCCAGAAGTTCTATCGCAAATTGGGATAGCTCAGGCCACAGGTCAAGCCTGCACACCCAGTCGTCAAGGGGTTCATCGCTCCTCAGAGTGTCGATATCTGCAGTTAAGGCGAGGTAGTCTGCTACCTGTCGGTCGAGTCGTTCTCTGAGGGTGGACCCCGATGCATAGGACTTAAAAAGCTCCGCATGTCCTCCATCAACAACACGTCTGTAAAGCGTCCTGTCCTTGCCGGCGTGGTGGTGGGAGGAGGAGGATTACTTTCACCTCTTCCCCTGTTAGATTCCCGTTGTGCTGTGACATCACCCTTGTACGCTGTGTAAAGCATACTTTTTAATTGATTTTGGAACTGCTGCATCCTTTCCGACTTGCCGTAATTCGGTAACATTTCTGGCACTGTCTGCTTATACCGGGGGTCTAGTAGCGTGGACACCAAGTACAGGTCGTCTCCTTCAGCCTTTTTATACGAGGGTCCCTCAACAGGCACGACAGCATGAAAAACCCCATTTGCACAAGGTTGGATGCCGAGCTACTCATGTCCTGTTCCTCGTCCTCAGTGATCACTCTGAAGGTATGTTCTTCCCCCCAGCCACGTACAACACCATGGGTACCAGATAGGTGACAACGAGCACCCTGGGATGCCTGTTGTGGTTGGTCTTCCTCCTCCTCCTCAAAGCCACATTCCTCCTCTGACTCCTCTTCCAGCACTCTTCACAGGGCATGCTCCAGGAAGAAAACAAATGGTATGATGTCGCTGATAGTGCCTTCGGTGTGACTGACTAGGTTTGTCACCTCCTCAAAAGGACGCATGAGCCTACAGGCATTGCGCATGAGTGTCCAGTAGCGTGGCAAAAAAATTCCCAGCTCCGCAGAGGCTGTAGTAGCACCCCGGTCATACAAATACTCGGCTTTTTCTTGTTGGAGCAGGCGGTCGAACATTAGGAGTGTTGAATTCCAACGTGTCGGGCTGTCGCAAATGAAGCGCCTCACTGGCATGTTGTTTCGCTGCTGGATATCGGAAAAGTGCGCCATGGCCATGTAGGAACACCTTAAATGTCCACACACCTTCTTGGCCTGCTTAAGGACATCCTGTAAGCCTGGGTACTTATGCACAAAGCGTTGTACGATCAGATTACTTGCCCAAATGCAATGCCGCCAACAAATTTCTTCCGTTGTCACAAACCACTTTGCCGATCTCCAGTTGGTGCGGAGTCAGCCACTGATCCAACTGTGCGTTCAGGGAGGACAGGAGTGCTGGTCCGGTGTGACTCTCTGCTTTCAGCAAGTCAACCCCAAGAGGGCGTGTCACTGCCGTATCCGGGATTTGGAACAGTACCTGGGGAGCTGGGGGGGTGCCATTGATGTGGAGCAAGACGCAGCAGCAGAAGAGGACTCAGCCGACGAGGTTATGGAAGAGGATGGAGTAGGAGGAGTAGAGGAGGTGTCACCAACTCCTCTGCAGAGCCACACATTCGATGCTTGGCAGCCATCAGCAGGTTTACCCAATGCGCAGTGTAGGTGATATACCTGCCCTGACCATCCTTTGCAGACCAGGTATCAGTGGTCAGAGGGACCCTTGCCCCAACACTGTGTGCCAGACATGCCATTACTTCCTTTTGCACAATCGAGTACAGGTTGTGGATTGCCTTTTATGCAAAGAAATTTCGTCCGGGTACGTTCCACTGCGGTGTCCCAATAGCTAAAAAAATTTTGAACGCCTCAGACTCCACCAGCTTGTATGGTAAAAGCTGGCGGGCTAAGAGTTCAGTCAAGCCAGCTGTCAGACGCCGGGCAAGGGGATGACTTTGTGACATTGGCTTCTTACGCTCAAACATGTCCTTGACAGACACCTGACTATGGGCAGATGAGCAGGAACTGCTCAAGCCGAGAGACGAGGGGCAGATGGTTGAGATGGGGCAAGGAGGACAGCAGTGGTTAACGTGGTTGAAGATGCTGGACCAGGAGGAGGATGGCGGCTTTGAGTTTGTGTGCTGCTTGTACTCATGTGTTGATCCCATAGGTGTTTGTGATGTGCGATCATGTACCTTCGCAAAGCAGTTGTACCTAGGTGGGTGTTGGACTTCCCACGACTCAGTTTCTTTTGGCACAGGTTGCAAATGGTATCGCTGTTGTCAGAGGCAGACACACAAAAAAATGCCACACTGCTGAGCTCTGCAATGACGGCACACTGGTGGTGGCAACAGCATGCGTTGATTGGCGTGCTGTCTGACTGACCCCGGGTGCTGATGCATGCTGTCTGACTGTGCCACTAGCTCCTTTGCGACGACCTCCCCCTGCTTCCAACTTGTCTCCTCCTCTCTGTCTCCCCATCTGAACTTTCCCCCTGTTCTTCTTCTCTTCTAGCGGGCACCCACGTGACATCCACGGACGCATCGTCATCATCAACCACTTCACTTGTATCTGACAACTCAGCAAAGGAAGCAGCAGCGGGTACAACATCATCATCATCACACCGTACGTGTGTAATGCTGCCTGACTGAGACATATCCCTGTTATCTACATCCTCTGGCAATAATGGTTGCGCATCACTCATTTTTTCCAACTGATGTGTGAATAACTCCTCTGACAGATCAAGTAAAGTGGCTGTGGTGCTAGTGTTGGTGGTGGCGGCAGGCGGGCGAGTGGTAACTTGAGAGGTGCCCGAAGCTAAGCTGGAGGAGGATGGTGCGTCAAGGTTCCGAGGTGTCCTGTGTTAGCCAGTCAACTATGTCCTCAGAACTTTTCAAGTTCATGGTACGTGGCCTCTGAACACTGGGCATTATTCTAGGGCCAAAGGGAATCACAGCGCCATGACGGCCCCTGTGGGGTGGCCTGCCTCTGCCTGTCATTTTTTTTTCGATTAGTGGTACTATGCGTGCAAGCTACTGTGACAACAGATATGAGTGGCACTGGTGTGACACTGTGCCCTGGCAGGCCCTGAAATGCACACTCGTGAAGGAAACTTACTGCTATTATATTACAGTCCAAAAAGTTTAGTTTTTTTTTAAATGCAAGCTATTGGGACACCAGTGAGTGAGTGGTGGCACTGGGCAAGTGGGCACAGTATACGCTGTGAGCCTGACACACACGCTGGCAGACAACTAACTGCTATTCAATCTATTACAGTCAATTTTTTTTTTTTAATGTACACTACTGTTACACCATATATGAGTTGCACTGGTGTGACACTGTGCCCTGGCAGGCCCTGAAATACACTAGCCTAGCTATCAATTTCCCCATCAAATCAGCAGCAGCTACACTGTCCCTACTCTCACTAAGAATGCAGCTTCACAATGAATGTAAAATGGATGCTGTCCAGGAGGTGGGAGGGTCTGGGAGGGAGGGTCTGCTGCTGATTGGCTGGAATGTGTCTGCTGACTGTGAGGTACAGGCAGGGTCAAAGTTTACTCAATGATGACGAATAGGGGGCGGACCGAACAGCGCATGTGTTCGCCGTCCGTGGCGAACGCGAACAAGCGATGTTCACCGGGAACTATTCGCCAGCGAACAGTTCGGGACATCACTATTAATCATAGCTTTTTATCACAGAGCACAAGAGTCATATAGAATGAAAGAACGCTTGATATAAATAAGCAAATTGTATTAAATAATATCACAAAGAATTACACTGATGCACCAAGCTTATCACAAAATGCAACCTAAAAGAGAACATATTGAATTATTAGAACAGAGATAGAAATAGCTCTCTGTATTCTTTTGCTACCCATTTTAAAGCCGCACAGTTCAGTTGAGCTGCGTTTATGCATGGATGGACTTTACATCATAACCATTCTCATAGTCATTTCAAGCACAGAGCTTCTATATATTTTTGTTGATATTCTTCATTTGGATGGCATTTTATTTCACTTATATTGAACAATATGGATGTAATAGTCATTCTGTTTGCTTATCCTGCTAAAATGTTTGCACATCCTTATGTTTTCATCTATCAAGCGGAATACAGTTATAAAAATGAATTGTCTTCCTGACATGTATTTCTACATAAAACGCAGCATGCGACATTGTTTTGTAACCTTTTTTTTTTGTTCTGTATTAAAAATATTAATTCCGGCATTCTATGGTGCACACATTATATGTTTAACTTTTTTTATTAACAATTAAAAGATGCTTAATACCAATTTTAGCTAGCATTGCTTTATATCATATATATTCTAAGTGTTTAGAAATGATACAAGTAAATATGGTGAAACTAATATTACCTTACTGACAATTATGGTTTTTAATAATGCATACATTTGATAATAAAACAGTAACAATACAGTTGGATGTAAAGACTGTCGAATGTATGGGACTATGAAAAAAAATAAAACGGTCTTATGAAAGGGGCACTGTTAGAATACGTTTTATCATGCATACACACTGAACAGATTATACATATGTTGCATTGTATAATGTATGTTATAAAAACAAGGTAAAATTCAATGTCATTTTTCTTGCCATTCTATTGACAAGATGCCATCGTACATATAAACGTATACATTTATTTTTAATCACATTCCAATCACTCTGGGTGCAATGATTGTTGAACGCTTGAATTATTTAGCTAACTGTTTTGGTTCCTAAGGCTAAGTAAATTAATACTTTACTATTTAAAGTAAATAATTCAAGTCATAATTGCATATCTATAGCACAGCTACTATCACGTAGTTAACACTCCTTACAATTCATCATTTTTTTTCTCTCCAAATTTTGACTCTTTTAAGATAATTTTACAGTTTGACTACTTACATTATGGGTTCCTTGACCACTCTTGGCACCATAACCACTGCAGTGATTTTAGTACTTGGAGTGTTCCTTTGGGAAATGAAGTTCACAAACATTTGCAGTGTCATACTATGCCATTGCTTGAATATACTACTCTGAAAAACTCAGCAGATATTCTTTTTTCAACTAAATTGCAGTTTAACATATTTCACATAGCAAAAACACATACTAAACATTGGTAACTCTTAATAAAAAGGGATATTAAACTGAGGATTTTCATATAATCATCTAAAAATTATATAAAGCACACTAGTCACTAGATTAGGAATGCTTAATTATTTCCCCTGGCTTTGCTTTTATAGATCACAAATAGTGATGTCCCGAACGGTTCACTGGCGAATAGTTCCTGGCGAACATCGCATGTTCGTGTTCGCCACGGACAGCGAACATATGCGATGTTTGGTCTGCCCCTATTCGTCATCATTGTGTAAACTTTGACCCTGTACCTCACAGTCAGCAGACACATTCCAGCCAATCAGCAGCAGACCCTCCCTCCCAGACCCTCCCAACTCCTAGACAGCATACAAATTAGATTAATTCTGAAGCTGCATTCTTTTTTGTTTATTATACATTATCCTCAATAGCCAATAACCTGTGTTTATTATACATTATCCCCCATAGCCAGTAACCTGTGTTTATTATACATTATCCCCCCATAGCCAGTAACCTGTGTTTATTATACATTATCCCCCCCATAGCCAGTAACCTGGGTTTATTATACATTATCCCCATAGCCAGTAACCTGTGTTTATTATACATTATCCTCCCCATAGCCAGTAACCTGTGTTTATTATACATTATCCTCCCATAGCCAGTAACCTGTGTTTATTATACATTATCCTCCCATAGCCAGTAACCTGTGTTTATTATACATTATCCTCCCATAGCCAGTAACCTGTGTTTATTATACATTATCCTCCCATAGCCAGTAACCTGTGCTTATTGTATATTATCTCCCCCATAGCCAGTAACCTGTGTTATTATACATTATCCCCCAACAACCAGTAACCTGTGTTTATTATACATTATCCCCCCACAACCAGTAACCTGTGTTTATTATACATTATCCTCCCCATAGCCAATAACCTGTGTTTATTATACATTATCCCCCCATAGCCAGTAACCTGTGCTTATTATACATTATCTCCCCCTTAGCCAGTAACCTATGTTTATTATACATTATCCCCCACAACCAGTAACCTGTGTTTATTATAAATTATCCCCCCACAACCAGTAACCTGTGTTTATTATACATTATCCTCCCCATAGCCAGTAACCTGTGTTTATTATACATTATCCCCCATAGCCAGTAACCTGTGTTTATTATACATTATCCCCCCTTAGCCAGTAACCTGTGTTTATTATACATTATCCCCCACAACCAGTAACCTGTGTTTATTATACATTATCCCCCACAACCAGTAACCTGTGTTTATTATACATTACCCCCACAACCAGTAACCTGTGTTTATTATACATTATCCCCCACAACCAGTAACCTGTGTTTATTATACATTATCCCCATAGCCAATAATGCATACATAACCTGTGTTTATTATACATTATCCTCCCCATAGCCAGTAACCTGTGTTTATTATACATTATCCTCCCATAGCCAGTAACCTGTGCTTATTATACATTATCCTCCCATAGCCAGTAACCTGTGTTTATTATACATTTTCCCTCCCATAGCCAGTAACTTGTGTATTATACATTATACCCCCATAGCCAGTAACCGGTGTTTATTATACATTATCCTCCCATAGCCAGTAACCTGTGTTTATTATACATTATCCCCCCATAGCCAGTAACCTGTGTTTATTATACATTATCCCCCCATAGCCAGTAACCTGTGTTTATTATACATTATCCCTCCCATAGCCAGTAACCTGTGTTTATTATACATTATCCCCCCATGGCCATTAACCTGTGTTTATTATACATTATCCCCCATAGTAATTTATTGTTGGACCTAGGCAGCATGATGTCTTAGGTCGGCCCAGAGAGTGAGTGAGTGAATAATATAATATATATGTTCAGAAACATATTAGTAATATATGTAAATCGGGTCCATGCAAAGAGGGTGAATAGGTATTAAAGAAAAACACACTTATTGCATCAAATTTACAAAGCCAAACTTTTAAACGCTTTTAAAAGCTTTCCTCATTTCTTTCTCGGGATGAGGAATATATCGGTTGTAGACTGAGGATTTCCATCTGCCCAATCTTTTAATAATATGAACTGGAGTGTCAGTGTTGAAGGAGACCGAAGCTGCCCCTATTCTAAATGAAAGACCTGAGACATGGATACAACCCAATCTTAGGAGTAGTGTTCTGATGTAGAAGATGAATTTAGCCGTAGTCAGAGATATTCAGTGAGAGTAGTGGTGAAATGTGTGTGGCATGACTAAGTGTGGGTAAGTAAGAGTCAAGTATTTTAACTGGGCACTAGTTCTAGGTGGGATAAAGTGGTATAGCGGATGGATGAGTAGTTTGGTTCGTTTTAGAGGTTTGTAGAGAAAGTATATAGTGATCATGATTTTTAGCGATATCCAATATTTTTAAGGTGGTCCCAGTGCCACCACTCATATCTGGTGTCACAATAGCTTGCATTTAAAAAAAAAAACTTTTTTGACTGTAATATAATAGCAGATAGTTTCCTTCACACGTGTGCGTTTCAGGGCCTGCCAGGGCACAGTGTCACACCAGTGCAACTCATATCTGGTGTAACAGTAGTGTACATTTAAAAAAAAAAAAAATACAGGGGGTTTGTTGTCACCTTTCGGGGACCCTTGGTGTTGTATGTGACTGGGTGGAGGAAGAGACCTTCAATGACATCAGTGAGGACAAGGAACGGGACATGGCTAGCTTGGTATCCAACCTTGTGCAAATGGGGAGTTTGCGGTTGTGCAAATGGACTGTTTGCGGTTGTTTGCGGTGCGTTAAACGGGGAGTTTGGTCTGTCACTGTGAAGCGAGCATAACCCTTACACTACCTGATCGATACAACATCATACCTGATGTTTTAAAGCACGTTATTCCAAAAAAATTAGGAATGTTAGGTGATTTATGCCCTTTATGGATTAAAACCAGACTCTGCATCAACTATGCCATTTTCCATGGGAGTTTTGCCATGGGTCCCACTCCGGCATGCCACAGTCCAGGTGTTAGTCCCCTTGAAACAACTTTTCCATCACTATTGTGGCCAGAAAGAGTCCCTGTGGGTTTTAAAATTCGCCTGCCTATTGAAGTCTATGGCGGTTCGCCGGGTTCGCCTGTTCGCGAACATTTGCGGAAGTTCGTGTTCGCTGTTCGCAAACGGAAAATGTTATGTTCGCGACATCCCTAATCACAAAATGTACAAAGTATTTTAGTTTTTTCAATGAACACTCTAAACACAATATGCATTTCACCTTGATAAAATGTTTTTTTTAATGTGACGAGTGTGTTCTCTTTTTGCGTTTCCTAAAAAGTGCTTATAGTAATAGAACTTTATAAATGAAGCTTGTTACAACTTCACAGTTGTCAATTAGACAGCTAGATGAGCTTCTTCCTGGAAGTTTAGTTTTGTGGAGTTGTGTGGAGATAAACTCATGATGTAGGTGTCATGCTCACTCACACACCTGTGTTCCTGCCTCCAATCTCCACTCCAGCGGTTCCAATGCCAGCCGCTGTAGCTCCACAATCTTTTATGATGCAGCACATGCACGGCAACATCATAACGACGCGTGCATGCCGACGTCATTATGTCGATTACATCACAGCCTGCCAAAACGTCCGGATTCAAACATGTTGGGGGTGTGGCTTCCAATTTAAAGAGCGAACCTATAAAAGGTTGGTTCACACATAGGACTTTGCCTTGTTGTGGTTATTTTGTTGGTTCCCAATAGTGCTTTATATCTGGTTGTTCTATTTAGTAATTTTGACTTTGGCTATACTGACTATTCTCCATTCTCCTATATTGACTCAGCTTAACTATCCTAATATCTTGTTTCCTGACTCTGCTTGTATTGTGATTTCTGTCTAATGTAGAGTCTGGCCATTCTAAGGCACCTTGTGCAAAAGGTTTGGCTCCTTCATCATGAATCGTTTTGTTGATAAAAAAAGTTGCTTTGTCTGAAACAAAACCATTTTGCTCATTGTTAAATTAATTAATTTGGAATATAAATATACATTCTGGCCTCAAATCAAGAAGCAAATGAAAAAGGCACATACACTTTCAAAGAATCGAGGGGTTTTGTTTCAGGTAAATTGATTTGTTAACCAATGACTCATTTAGTTTTTGGTCAACGCACATTTTTGCACCTGCTGAGCAAAGACTTTACCTGCTGTGCAAAAAAAGTTCTCAGTGAACTGTAATACAACTCATTGGGGAGTCTATGACTGGACAGAGAATGTCTGTGCTGGGGATGAACAGGAGGGCTTGCAGCAGCTGCAGATACTAGATCTGCAGCTAATGCATTTCACGAGTTTATATGCCCCAGAAGAAAACTTGTATAACAAATTACATGCATATTTTCTATTAGGTATATCTATTAAATTGTTGTTCATAAATGGTGTGTTCCTTTAAAGGGACACTATAGTCATCACAACCAATGCAGCTCAATGTTGTGGTTCTTGTGTCTATAGCCTGTCCCGGCAGGCTTTTCAATGTAAATGCTGCTTTTTCAGAGAAAAGGCAGTGTTTACATTGGTGCATAGTAACACCTCTAGTGGCAGTCACCCAGATGGCCACTAGAGGTGCCTCTGAATCTAGTTCTGTGCAGTGAGGAGGTAGATTCAGGCAGAGCCTGCTATGGCAAGACCCGCACTGTTCAGGAGAAAGGGTGAGTAAAAACCCATTTTCGAAGTGATGCAAGGTGGTCCAGGGGATTAATATAATTAGTATAGTTTAACATTATAGCGTCAGAAAATGTTCCTTTAATATACAATGGTACACTTCTATAGTTAGGATTATAAAAATATAGAGGATTTCGTTATCAGGGTTATTCATGAAAGTGAGAATTCAAAATGAGTTCAAAGTCAATTTTTCATTTTAAGCATGGTAGCCAAACTAGACCATAGCTAAATTAGAGAATGTTTCCAGTTTAGCTTTATTGGCCTTACATATTCAATTTAAATTTACTTTAAATTCTGACATTGGTGAATCACCCTGTCAGTTATTTTACGAAATTGTCCTTGATTCATGACTATTGTGTGAAAGGTATTCATAAATGAACCTAACAAAGATCAAGTAACTACATTAGTAACTACAGGTAGTTTTGTTCCTTCAATGCCATTTTGCTTCTTCACTTTACAGACTGTACTTTAAAACAGTCAACATATGATAGCCTCTAGCAAATACAGAGAAATGTTACTGAAGATATTCGTCTTTACTATGTAAGCTTCTTAATGTAACAGGGTAGGCACTTGTGATTCTCAAGATTTTATTTTCCATTGCCAACATCTTCTATTGTTTGTCAGAATGCTTTCATATAAGGTTTTTGGTTTATAGATCATATACAAGGAAATGTCCTTAAAACCAGAGTGGAATGTTTTTGTATTTTTCCACATGACCAAAGTACGAACTGTGATTATTATTATGCTTATATCACAATTATATTTCACTGTACTTTATAATGTGTCACTGTCATCTTAAAAACAGTTTTCTTCTCAATTGATCTATTCAGAGTCCTTTTTCTCCCTGAATGTAAAAATGGATTGCATTTCTAAGCTGTTTCAAAAAGAAATAAGGGGTTCAAATCTTTCTTTGGAACATTTGAGTGGTAGTTGCTTACAGCTGCAGTAAAACATAGAAACATAGAATGTGCTGACAGATAAGAACTATTCGGCCCTTCCAGTCTTCCCAATTTTTTTAGCTACTTTTATTAGTCCCTGTCCTTATCTTATATCTAAGATGGCCTAATGACTATCCCATGCATGGTTCTAGTGTGTCGCCTTACTGTGTCGCCTCTACCACGTCTACTGGAAGGCTATTTCATGCGTCCACTACCCTCTCAGTAAAGTAATACTTCCTGATATTATTTTTAAACCTTAATCCCTCTAATTTTGTGGTAGTTTTTCTTCTTTTAAATATAGTCTCCTCCTTTACTGCGTTGATTCCCTTTATATATTTAAATGTTTCTATCATATCCCACCTGTTTTGTCATTTCTCCAAGCTATAAATGATAGAAACACTGCACTTTAATGTGAAAACTCAAAACGACAACAACGACAACAACAGATAGAACTGAAAGGTAGAAGTGGTGGGTCACATGTTAGATAAACTGTATATAAAAGTTCATAAGTATGTATGTTATAGATGAAATATATATATATATATATATATATATATATATATATATATATATATTTCTGTAACAATTTGGATTAGGGCTGATCAGAGATACAGGTGAGAGAAATACACAATAAGCATGCTAAATATCTGCATAGTGCAGTTCTATTACTAATTTTCTAGTACACAGCCATAAAAAGATACACTGTGTCCCAACATCCAGCTAAATAGTTCTCGCAGTATATTCGTTTTTTGGTGAAAAAGTATTGAGAAACAGAATTACTACTTCATACATATATTCTGAGTAGCTTGTTAAATGTTGAAACATTAATTATAAAAACATATTTCAAATTCAGCACTACTATATTTTGATCATATGAATCAAAGTTCTAGCCCGCATAATATTTCAAAATACTTGCAAACAATTTATTTGTAGGTTTCTATCACAATGTAGCAGAAATACAGGTGGATCATGTGGAACGTGTACATAGGAGCTTGCATATTTAGTGCACATTTAGTGTATCTAATATGTGATCCAACTTCCTCCTTCAAAATTAAAATCACTTGTACTTCTTAGTTTTATGTGTTGAATTACACGTTGTTGTAGTTTTGTGTTTTCACAATGGGGATCTGGTTTCAGCAATCTTCTTAGAAATTAGAATTATTTGTCTGGAGCCTTCACACTCCAAGCTTTTAATTATTATTCATTTTTATTTCAAGGACCAATTTGTTAATAAAGTACTAAGTTTAATTCCACCTTTCAATTTTAGACCCTGACTCTATACTTAGAAGTGTTGTATCATATTTCTTTTTGGAAATGTAAACTATTGCCTTTGATGGTATTTACAGTGAATGGTTTTGAACAAATTTTAGATTTATTGCATACATCCACTTACGTACTCACTTGCTGTTTTACCATTACTCTATATGACACCATTCAGTTTCTATTTATCGTTCCTTCATTTATAATTTGTCTGGCATCAACGTCTGACCTGTGATGCAATGTTAATATTCATTTTTCAATTGTTAGTATGCAATTAAACTAAATGGATTTTCAGTGATTGGTTAGGCATTTTTAAAAAAAAACATTTGCGAGGGTATTTATATAATGCAACCATCTTCTTTTGTTAAAGGGACACTATAGTCACCCAGACCACTTCAGATAAATTAAGTGGTCTGGGTGCCAGGTCCCTCTAGGGTTAACCCTGCCTGCTGTAAACATAGCAGTTTCAGAGAGTTTACATTTGGGGTTAAGCCAGCCTCTAGTGGCTGTCTTCCAGACAGCCACTAGAGGTGCATCTGCAACGCTGGAGACATATTATGCCTCCATCACGCAGAGTGTCCATAGTGGACACTTTGAATGCGCGCGCGGCACTGCCACGCATGAGCATTCCGCTTCGCTGACGTCAGCGGGGAAGGAGAGATAAGGGAGCCCGGCGGTGGAATAAGGTGAGTAACTGAAGGGGTTTTAACCATTTGTTTTCCTGACACTATAGTGATCCTTTAAATATATGATTGCAGTCACCAACAGCCAAACTGCTATCAATCTTTATTTTATTACGAGCCTCTTCTGTTCTGTTTGTATATCCCTTGTTTTTGTCATACAGCCAAAGAATTGCACCTATAAAGGTATGTTCCAATATGTGTAATGTAAAGTCATTTATGTGATAGAATTAAAGTTTCACATTATTATGGATTTCCACATGCAGTGTCAATGAATGTATCTTGCACAATACGCCTATTTGGGCTGTGTAACAACTGAAGAAAAATGTTTTGCACATTCACACATAAACCACAGTGTTTCTTAACATTTTTTAATTAACAGTCAAAACATGTTATCAAAGCAGCAACAGTACCACTCACTTGCAGTGGAGAAGAGAGAATATCATGGCATATCATTTGTTAACACTCATTAAGTTAGTTTCAAATGAAAACCAGTACATATTGAACGTGCATTTCCTGTCCATTTCTTCACCTTCCTACAATAGCCAAGCAATGTCATTCACTAAAGTGTGAACTGTCAAACATTTAAAGTGAATTACGAATTTATTTCAAATATTAAATTGGGGCCTCAGTTGTGTTTTAATTTCAACAATTTTGACATAAATCATAAAAATTGTCCATCTGATGGCAGCTCTGCTTATTACAATGGTGTTGCCCTAACCAAATACAATCGAAAGTACATTGAGATTCTAATTGATTTTCAAGAATGCACTTCCATATAAATGTATTACTTAATACAGGGTTAGTTGTTTATTGATTTGTCTTTGAATAAACCTTCTGCACTGAGGTTTTAATGGTTAATATGAAAGGTGTATGATGACTTTCATATCAACTTATTATGATTTTTATTTCTACCATTGAATTCTGATTCTAAGTGACTATAGTATCTTATTATAATGAGTTGCACAGACTGTCTATATTCACACTATATTCAGTTCAACAACAATGCATCCACTATTTTACCAATGCTTAATGTCAGCTTTTCACTTTATCCAGTATTATTTTTTAATTTTAAAGCACCCACATATCACACACCAATGGAGAGTGGGTAAACAATAATTCCTGCTATTTGTGACAAAACATGTTAAGCAAACGAAAACAAGAGATGACACAAATCCTGCTAAAACTAGATTTCAATTGAATGTTATTTCAGCTACAAATAGCTTATGATTTTTTTTTATTGATTCCTAATTCTTATCATATGAGGATATAACTGCAGTACTCTTGTATAATCTTACCACCTGTGGAGACAGGGACAGACTACTGATGTCTCTTAGAATATCTAAAATAAAATGTGTCTTGCTGTGACTCATTGTAAATCCTGTCCTTGC
Organism: Pelobates fuscus; assembly: GCF_036172605.1. Taxonomy (NCBI): domain Eukaryota; kingdom Metazoa; phylum Chordata; class Amphibia; order Anura; family Pelobatidae; genus Pelobates; species Pelobates fuscus. The sequence goes on along the minus strand of NC_086322.1, from coordinate 119,660,380 downwards.
TTGGGTGTTAGATTGAATATTTTTGTACCTTAAAGCTCATTTTCCTCTTTTACTAGGGATGACTTAATAGAATGGGAAGTAATGCAACCAGCCTGAACATTTTGCTTTGGTTTCCATGGTAATTGTTTTTAGAATTTTGCCTAATAATTGCTTATCATGTACGTAACCTCTATAGTGCATTACAGTCAGACACAAAGTCTTACTAATATGTGTGGGGACTTTAAAAGATTGCAATGCAGCTGTTCCATACCCAGCTGACTCTGTGGCATCCCATAACTGGCATGCTTAGAATTATGTAATGTCAGTTAAATAATTTGTCCACAGAGCACTATGTTGTTTTTAATTAAGATAACTTCAGTTAAGTATATTTTATACTGTATGTTGAACCCTTCATACTATGAACTCTATATTCACACAATTTATTGTTAGCAGTTTTACTTCAAAGCATTATAAAAATAATTCATTACAAATTAAAAAATACAATGAAGTATAAAAGGTGTTCGCATGTGTAAATACTCAAGATTTTCATGCAAAGACCTCTGCTCAGAATTTCTGCCCAGACCAATAAGTATCCATGATCCATCAGCTAATCATAACCAATGTAGAATTTTTCAAGAGACAGCTAAGAATTTTTTTTTCTGATATGGTTTATCATTTGGCAGCAGTTCTAATCATCAGAAAACATTAATGAAACTTTTTTTTTTTTTTTAATCTAAAGGCAACTGCAGCTTCTATCACTTACTCCATTCATGATTGAAGCTATAAATATGACATTAGCACCCATTTCCTTCATTTGTGTCTGTCCTTAGTGGTGGGAAATGAGAACGCCATTCAACTTAGAAATATAGTAAGGTAACATAATTCCTGACTGTTGCCCAAGCACGCAAAATACAATAACTAATAATGTGCATTCAGCTATACATTCTAATGGGGTTACAATTTAGCAGGTCTATTGACATATACAACCAAACTGGGATTCTTACCTGTGAAGAATATGAATGACCATCAGATCCGCACACTGGATTTGTATATATGACTGGACATTGCTTGCAACTAGATGAATCAGGAGCATTTTTCCAATATTTATGGCTTAGTCCTGCTTCCTTTATTCTGTAATGATAAAGAAATAATGCAGAATTTATTAAGAAAAATTAAGAAGAAATATTTAATTTATTCTAATTTAGTGTCAATTAATTTTACTGCAGCAGGTGAACAATGCATAGTTATGAGTCTGACTTGTACAATTCAATCATTAAAGGACCACTCTAGTGCCAGGAAAACATCTTCGTTTTCCTGGCACTAGAGTGCCCTGAGAGTGCCCCCACCCTCAGGGTCCCCCTCCCGCCCGGATCTGGAAAGGGAAAAAGGGGTAAAACTTACCTTTTTCCAGCGCTGGGCAGGGAGATCTCTGCCTCCGATCCTCCTCCGTTCCGCCCCGTCGGCAGAATGCGCACGCGCGGCAAGAGCTGCACGCGCATTCAGCCGGTCGCATAGGAAAGCATTTACAATGCTTTCCTATGGACGCTTGCGTGCTCTCATGATTTTCACAGTGAGAAGCGCCTCTAGCGGCTGTCAATGAGACAGCCACTAGAGGATTTGGGGGAAGGCTTAACCCATTAATAAACATAGCAGTTTCTCTGAAACTGCTATGTTTATAAAAAAAAATGGGTTAACCCTAGCTGGACCTGGCACCCAGACCACTTCATTAAGCTGAAGTGGTCTGGGTGCCTAGAGTGGTCCTTTAAGTTAAACTAAATACAACTTCTTTGCAGGAAAATTAAACCATATATAGAAGATAGAGTTCTGGTCTTGTTTACAAGAAAGAAGTTTATGAGTTTATAAAACGTGATTTTTAGATGCACAATGGGAGCATGCAGTTTTGTTATATGGTACACCTATAATGTTTAGGCAATGATTTATGAAATCTCACATGCTTAAGTCTGATTATCATACCTGTTTGCAGTGTATTTATATGTATTCTATAAGCACAAAAGCAACTTTACATTAAAGAGACACTCCACTGCTCAAATTTAAAAAAACAAAAAACAATCACTCTTAAGTAAATATACACTAAAAAAAACATGCATGAAATAAGGATTAATTTGTAATTGGGGGTATATCTCTTAAATCAACTTAACATAGCTGTAGATCTCTTGTCTGAAGCTTGACAAAGACACAGCATGTGTTGAAACGTTGCTGGGTCAGCTTGACAAAGACACTGTAAGTAGTGCAATGTTGCTGGGTCCACTTTATGGTGGAATAAATCTTAATTTGATTAACTTAGTGTTGCGGCTCCATCATTCTTTCTACTTTATGAAGGTTTTTGGGGAGTGGCCTTGGAAGCCTGCACCTGTACCATACAGAAAAAGTGATACATACAAGGATCTCCTTATAGACAGAGAAGCCTTTTCTACATAACCAAAGTACCCTTTCTACTCACAACAATGGGTCTAAGCTGGTACAGCAAATGGCTAGGTGGAAAAGTGCATACAATACAGGAAGAGGGCTGCAGAATTAAAAGAAAAGTGCACTAGGGGATTGTTGCTGTCAGGAGCCCAACACCTCTTCTTGCTCACTGTCTCTCCATGCCCCTTGTTTATGTTTACGTGAATTCTATTCACAATCACTTATACTGTGCTGTGTGTGTTCCAGTTTGCACAAAGGCTCTTATGAGCAGAAACATCATACTTCAGGCCAGAATAATAGCAGATTATAGTGTAAATTAAGAATTTTGCCTCTGGGAGCAAGGGTTAGTAAAGTCTCTAAAACAGAGGTGCCCAAAACGTAGATCCCCAGAAGTTTGAAAACATCTTCCTTTGTCATTCTAAAGACATGCAAAGCATCAAGGGAGTTGTAGTTATATATGGGGATCTGTAGTTAACATCTGGGGACCTAACTTTTGGGCACCCCTGGTCTAAAACATCTAGGATCATACATACTTACTTTATCAAACATGCATACTTTATCAATTTTAAAGATTGGAACCTTAAATATCTACATATAGAATGACCTCTGATCTAGGCTTGAATCTTAGAATTATCTGCTCATTTTGGTTTTGAGGTTGTTGTTAAATTTCCTTGCACGCTTCTTAAGAACATGATCAAATGTGTGTCGCAATCACTGGACAAGTTAAAGTCCAGAGAGCTCATTCTTATAAAGATGTAGGCATGTGCATGGGGAAAATTTTCGGTTAGGTACGGCATTCCGAAATTCGGGATTTTCGCAATTCGGAACTTCGGCAACTTCGGAACTTCGGCACTTCGACACTTCGGAAATTCGGCAACTTCGGCAACTTCGGCAACTTCGGCAACTTCGGCAACTTCGGCAACTTCGGCAACTTCGGCAACTTCGGCAACTTCGGCAACTTCGGCAACTTCGGCAACTTCGGCAACTTCGGCAACTTCGGCAACTTCGGCACTTCGGAATTTCAGAACTTCGGCATTTCAGAATTTCGGGACTTCGGCACCTCGGGACGTCTCTTGCAGCCGCTTGGTAGATAACTCCCTAATTCCCACGGTATTAGGGAGTTATCTACCAAAAGGCTGAAAGACCTAAATTGGTCTTTCAGCCAAATTTACTAATACTAAGTAAAAATTACTTAGTATTAGTACATTTTGCCCCTACTCGCTATACTGCGAGTAGGAGCATGTCTAGTAAACAGTGAGCAGCCTGTTCAATTTTACCACGCTGTGTAAAATTACGCAGAGCACTGTGATTGGATGGATTTCAAGCCATCCAATCACAGTGCTGTGTGTCATTTTACACAGCATGGGAAATTTCAATTTTCCCATGCTGTGTAAAATGACACAGAGCCTGTGATTGGATGGATTTCAAGCCATCCAATCACAGTGCTGTGTGTCATTTTACACAGCGTGGGAAAGTTCAATTTTCCCACGCTGTGTAAAATGACACAGAGCACTGTGATTGGATGGATTTCAAGCCATCCAATCACAGTGCTCTGTATCATATTACACAGAGTGGGAAAGTTCTTTGGTCCCCCCTCATTATTTTTAGGGTGAGGGGGGTAGGTAGGGAGATAATTTATTTTTTTGGGGGGGAGGGGTGACTAGGGTCCCCCCCTTTGTATTTAGGGACCCCACCCACCGCTCAGGAGTGGAGGCCAGGGGGGGGGACAGTAGGTCCCCCCTTATTGTTCATTTTAGGGTCCCCACCCACCGCTCAGGGGTGGAGGCCAGGGGGGGACAGTAGGTCCCCCCTTATTGTTAATTTTAGGGCCCCCACCCACCCACCTGGGGTGGGGGCCGGGGGGGGGAAAGAAAGTAGGTCTCCTCCCCCCACTTCAACCACTATTGTGGCCAGATAGAGTCCCTGTGGGTTTTAAAATTCGCCTGCCTACTGAAGTCTATGGCAGTTCGCCCGGTTCGCGAACATTTGCGAAAGTTCGCGTTTGCATTTCGCAAACCGAAAATGTTATGTTTGCGACATCACTATTCTGTCCCTCTCATGCCTGCTGCCCCAATAATTCTACAGAGGGCTGGATTTTCCATAAGGCTTCAGTGGCCTTATGGAAAATCCGTCCCTCTGTAGAATTATTAAAGCCAAAGTGTTTAGCACTGGTTTTGTAACCATTTTAATCCTCATATGACGGAATATCTGCTTTTCAAAGGGCCTCTTCGAATTGGGCCATAATTCTCAAGGATTTTATGGTAAAAATAAAAGTGAAAAGAGAAGAGGTCCAAAATTATACTTCAAACTAACCCTGTATATCCAATACATTTGCAGAGTTTTGAGTATAGGTACATATATTTAACAGAGACACAAAAAGTATGATTTGTTTAATTTTCTTTTTTTACTTCAAGGACTTAGATAACAATTTCTGTCAAAAGAATGTAAGAATATATAGAATTCACAAGTCTTCTTTAAAGACAACATAACCATTGTAGCAAGTTAAATCAGTTATGCTGCTTAGAATATCTCTTAGAGAACCCTTAGATTACTCCTTTGATCTCAAGTGAAACATATACATATTTTTCTCCTTCCTAAAACCTTCATAAGACCAGTTGATTAATGGAGACCAACAGCATCTGCTATGCTTAATATGATTTATTGAAGACTCCTCATAAAATTAAACTTATTTTAATAAGAGCATCAAACATTATTTTTAAACCAAAGTCTAGCAGCAAAGAAAAGTTACTTTTCAGTGTTCATTACAGTTGTTTAATGGTTTTCTGCTGTCAGATAGCACAGAAAAGGTAACTTAATTAGTACTTAATTATGACTTATCAGAGATTGTTGAAAGGGAAGAATTAGTGAGTACAAGAGCCCAATACGGTGTTGAGATAGAAAGTTTATTTTTAATGAAAACAGACACCAATGTTTTTGTGGTGAGAATATAGATTACGTATTACAAACACTGGCTTATCACTGATAAAATCAATTGTATAGTTTTTCTAAAAGGGACTCTATAGTCATCAAAAGAATGTCAGCTTAACCCCTTATGACCGGAGGGCGTACTATTACGTCCTTTTAAAAGCGGCTCTAAACGCCGCAGGGCGTAATAGTACGCCCTCCGGTTTTTAGTAACTTACCCGGTCGCCGGCGGTCCCACGCCGGCGATCGCGGTTGGGGGGACTCCCAGGGAGCCCCCCCCGCAGCAGTTCTTCCTCCTCCGGTCCCTCCCGGTCATGTGAGAGTGAGGTCCTTGCGAGGACCTCACAATCACATGGCCGGTATAGCTGGCTTCTGTATTGCCAGCAGGGGGACTAACTGTAATGACAGTTGGTCCCCCTGCTGGCTGAAAATAAAATCAAATAAAGTTAAAAGTGTAAAAAAATATATATATACTTAGATCATATATATATTTGTGCTCGGAATTTAAATACGTAATGGATAGTAACTGTGAGCAAAGTTGGTTGTGGTGTGCCGAAACCAACGTACGAGTGGGCCTGTAAATAAAAGAGGGCCCACCAAGGAGAATGTAATTATAACAGGGTGTAGGTGGGTGGGAACAATCAGCTGAAAGGCAGAGGTGAGTAGGGGCTGGGAGTTTAAGTAGGGGACTTACTCCTCCCACAAATTCAGGCCTCCACAAGTTCAGGCCTTTTAACTTGTGCTCGGAATTTAAATACGTAATGGATAGTAACTGTGAGCAAAGTTGGTTGTGGTGTGCCGAAACGAACGTACGAGTGGGCCTGTAAATAAAAGAGGGCAAAAAGATAAATTCGAGAAATACACACTTTATTGCATTTTTTACAAAACCAAGTTGCTGAAAGCTTGGCGAAGCTCTTTCTCCGGCTGTGGAATATATGCAGTATATATGGAGGATTTCCACCGCCCCAGTCTCTTGATGATATGGACCGGTGTGTTAGTGCTAGAGGCTGCTCCTATACGGAAGGAGTGCCTAGAGAATGCAATCGGGTTGTGTCCGAGCTTAGATAACAGAATTCTGATATGAACCATCAATTTTGCTGTGGTTAACGGGTGCCCTTGTAGTGTTAAGAGCGGAGAGTCCAGTAGGTGACCGTGCAGAGTTGACCGTAGGTGGTCTAGTACTTTTACCGGACACCAGGCATTATCAGTAGGGAAGAGAGGAATTATAGTAGGGTGTAGTGACCGGTTGGTTTTAGTTGTAGGGATCGAAAGTTGGTAGTGATCTTAGTGAGGTGTGATATTTTAAGTCTTAGCTTCGTATCTCCTTGATAAATTACGGTGAACTCTCTAGGTCTGAGAAAACCGTAGAAAGCGAGATATAAAGCAGATTTGATCACCGTATTTGTGCCGATGTCGAATGGGGCTGTGTCAAGGAGATTGCTAAGTGACCTGAAGATAGGCCCATCTATAGGTAATCTAATGGTAGAGAGTGGAGGTGAAACCTTTGATATTCCTTTCAAAACCTTTTTGACGGGGTATGAAGACAGGAAAGGTGTGTTGTTAGGAAAAAAAGGTGAGGCTGTGGTGCTGGACCCCCGTGAGATATAGTTTAATGGTGTTGTGAGATAGTTTAAGGTGTAGGTGGAAAAAAGAGGCAAAAGCCACCATGGTTTGAATAGAGAAGTCACCTTGTAAACCGAACTCTGCTGTGAATTTATTAAATATATTAAGAGCCCTATTGTAAGTGATAGCCGTGTTTGGTGATAATGCTTGGTGAGTGAGAGCTCTAGCGCGGTTCAAGAGTGTGCTTAATCCAGGATTAGATCGTGGAACCGTGGTGTCCTGATGGTTGTAGGTGAGCCGTTGGCAGTGCCTGAGAAAATGCCTGAAATTGACAACGAGAAAGAGCGTCAGCGGCCGTGTTGTGAATACCCGGGATGTGAAAACAAACTAAGTGAAACTGGCCGGATGCTGCCAACCAGGTCAGCTTGCGAATCAGCCGCATGATGGTCAGGGAAGATGATCGCCCTTTGTTCACGATTTCGCAAGCTGCCGAGTTATCAGAGTAGCATTTGACTGCCTTGCCAGACCAGAGATGACCCCAGGTGTGTGCGGCCGCCACAATGGGATAAATTTCAAATAGTGCTGAGGTCTCTCTGAATCCTGGCAAGGCATCCGAATCAGTGGGCCAATGGCCCCTGAACCAGTGGTTCCCAAAAATGGCTGCAAAACCGGTATTGACTGCTGCGTCTGTGTGGATGATGGGTGAAGAGGTGGAGAGAGGGGGAATAAACATGGAGATTCCATTCCAGTCCTTCAAAAACGTCCCCCACATAGCTAAGTCAGCCTTGGCGTGGGGGTCCAAAGAAACTGTGCCAGAGTCCGGAACTCCGTGCAGCAGGCAAAGGAGTCTGGATATGAAAGACCTTCCCTGCGGAATGATGCGCATTGCAAAGTTCAGGGATCCGAGAAGGGACTGAAGTTATTTTCTAGTGCAAACATCATTCCGCAGGAACAAGTCATCTCCCCTCTCAAACGTGACAGTTTGTCGTGGGGGAGGCTAGCTCTGAGGTTAACCGAGTCCAGTTCTATCCCCAAAAAGGTCAATTTAGTTGTGGGGCCTATAGTTTTGGCTGTGGACAAAGGGACTCCAAGTGTGGAAAATAGTGCAGTAGTGCTTCTGATTGCTGTGGGTGAAGGTGACCCTGGCTCTATTAGTAAAAAGTCGTCGAGGTAGTGGATAACGGAGTGACACCTGGTGACGTTCAGAAGCAGCCAGCATAGTGACTCTGCGAAAATGTCGAACAGTTTGGGGCTGCTTCGAGAACCGAAAGTGAGTCGTGTAGAGAAGTAATATTTCCCTCGCCATTTAACACCATGTAAGTGCCAGAGTGAGGGGTGCATGGGTAGTAATTTAAACGTTTGTGATGTCCGTTTTGCTAAGCCAGGGTCGATTACCAGATGATATGATGGACTGTATGGCGTCGTCGATGGTTACGTACTGAAGTGAGAATTCGTCTGCTGGAATGAGTGCGGTGCCGATAAATCAATAATTAGACGTTTTTTTTTTTGTTGTTGTTTTTTTTTTTTTTTTTTTTTGAATATTTGTGAATAGCAATACCAATGGGGTTAGTGCACCAGGAGGAGAATGGTGAAGAGGTGAAGGGGCCGATCATGAAACCGTTGGTGATTTCAGAGGCAATGAGAGTGTCTATGGAGACTGGGTCTAAACGTGCTGACTGGAGATTAGGGCATTCTAGTGTACCTGGGGGAATGGCTACAATACCCGTGAGAAACCCTTTAGTGAACCCTGTGGTGAGATAATCCACCAGATGATTAAGCCTGGCATCCCTTGTCTTGAGCACCACAGAGATCACCGTAATTGATTGCCTTGTTCACAAGTACATCCTGTGAGGCTATGAGCAAGGACACCAGACACACATCCTTCCCGTCTAGGATATCTTTCCTGATAGAGTCAGGGACGGAGTGTGCTGGTGACTCAAATGGTGTAATGGCTGTGCCCGGTGCTGGAGGGGGGAGTATAGGAGGGCATGTTGGTATAGTAGGTACAGCCTTGAAAGCGACTGGGACTACCGTGGTAGTACCTGGGGAGGAGATGGCGCTTTCCACCTTAGATAGCCTGCTATTGAGGGTCTGTAGATTGGCCAAGATCTCTGCCAGGGTATCCTGGGTGGCCGTGCTGTTGCTTGGTGGTTGTCCTTGAGAGCTAGTCCCTGGCCTGGGCTTGGGGGCTTGGTGAGTAAGTAGCCTATAAAGTTCAGCCTTCCTAGCTGTGACCGGAAAGGGGATTCCCCTGAGCCTAAGCTCGGCCGTAATTTTGGGAATAGTCCATGCTCTCAAGGACGTGGGGATTGAAAGAGTGAGTGATTCACCTGGAGACCCGGGTCTGGTAGGCGTGAATGGAGTTTCTTCTGTCAATTCTTTGGTTGGAATAGGTTCTTGGGACATTCTAAAAGGAATGATTATGTGAAAGATATATTAGAAGGGGCGTAAGGTAAGTAGGCGGGGTATGTGGGGTGGTGTATATGGAAGAACTGGACTGTAATGCTAGATGCCAAAGCGAAAAACTTAACTGTTGAATGTTTGGATAGGTGAGGCCCTGCTAATGCCAAGTGGCGGTGAGAGGCTCTACCTATGATTTGGCTTATGACGTAGTTGCCACAGACGTGGTGGCGGGATGTTGGCCTCTCGGTGACAGTAGAGAGAAATCAAAACGTGTGGCCGTGACAGGTGAGGCCCTGACTAGCGCCCTGTAGTAGGGCATGCGAGGCTTGTAACTATGATTTGGGCGTGGGGCCGTACCTCCGTGTTGAGGTGGGGGGGGATGGAAGGCCTCGTTGGGACGGGATTTCTGATAGGGTGCGCTAAGGCATTAGCCTAGACCCTGTAGCCAGTTCGATTGTATATTTAAGGATAAGGTGAGAGGACTGGAATGTTGTGTAGATACTAACCTTGACTTCTTGCGAATGGTATCTGGAACCTTCTGGTGGTAATAAGTGTGGTAAGTCTCGTCTTATGCTGTCCTTGAGGAAGAGTCCTGAGGCTTTAAGACAGATGTTGACGTATTTATGCGTATCGTGGTGGCGTATGATTTGAATTGGGAGTAGGTTGTTTGTTAGGCGCGCAACGTGAGATCCTGCATTGAGGGATCTGGAAGGTTTAAGTGTGTGACTGGGCTGAAATAGATATTTGTGAGAAGGCTGGATGAGGCCTTGGGGTGACGATTGGACGTATTTGGGTATAGACGTAAGTACCTGAAGGTATGGCTGAGTACCGGGTCAGGTTTTGGTGTTTACCGGAGCCTGATGGCTGTATGATCGTATGTCTGAGTAGAAATAATAGTAAAGAATTAACGTACCGTGGGCGTAAGCCTGTGGAAAAGTAGTAATGAACTTGAGACCGTGATAGGTTTTATATGAGGTGTAGTAACAAACGAGTTGTGAACTATACCTTGGTTTGACATAAAGAAATTACGTTATGCGAAACGGTTTAACTGTGTAGAACCGGGGGAAGCCTAGAATAATACTGGAGCTAAGGGTTAACCGAAGAAAAATTCCATAGTTAACGACAGGTGTGGAGGTAAGTAATAAAACCCAATATGTAAACATTTTAGGCCTATGGCTTTATAATGCAAAGTGATAAAAAACAATACCTGTTCCTGTAATAAAAGACCTTGAAATAAACAACTTTAGCGCAGAAAAAGCGAGAAACCGATGCAGTCTGTAAAGCCAAAAATATGTGACAGCGTGATTATATGGAAAATGAATAGTACAGACGTTTATGTGCCAGATATTGTGTTTATAAACAGTATTTATTAGTATATGTGACAAAATAAAGTGTTTAATAGGTAAATATGTGTTGTGGCAAGGTCAGAGAGGCTTTCTGTTAGTAATAGATTGGAGTGCTCTCTATTCCCAGCATGATGGGGTTAATTGGTGGGAGTCACCCCTTGAATGTTATATACCAGGTGAATGTAATTAACCAGCACTAGGGTTTTAAAAGGTTAGCCTCTGAAGACAGAGAGTCTAACAGCTGGGAGAGAGGAGGCAGTTAAGCCTGAGACAAAGGTACTGTGTGAAACCTGCTTAAAGTGCTGTATTTCATTTTGTTTAAAACTGGGAACTAGATTAGCTGGCCAGTTGGATAGTTAGTAATACTGTTTAGTAAGTCTCCAAGTTGGAGTAGGATTTATTTTCTTTTTGTTTTATTTTGTGGGAGAGCACAACCTTGTATATATTGTGGAAAGTGACAATAAACTGCAGTACTATTTTATCCTGACTGTTGCATTTGAAGTTTGTGAAGAGCCTGGCCATCCTGCCACAGTGTATAGAAACTGTACGTTTATGATAGACGTGGATATTTTAAAAAGTAGTAAAACAAATTAACTGGTTAACATAGAAAGAAAATCACAAGGCAGATTTTTAAACAAGCTAATTATATCCCCAAACTGACAAAAAAAGGTATCAGTAGCAATATGACCGAACAGGGAATATACGTAAAGAAAAGTAGAATTCGTGAAATAGAACTTAGTGCATACTGTAGCCTATTTGAATAAGAACTAGCCGAATATGGATTTAGAGCAAGGTGTTTGTGTTTTAATCGTACGAAATAGATTGGTCCTGGGTGACCAAACGGAAATAAGAGAATGCCCGTAATAATATTACTGTGTATATAAATAATAATAGATTAGGTAGTTTCCGTACGAATATGTAAAAGCAGTGATAAAGTGCCGAGCGTTCGTCTGTTTTGGCGTGAACACTGAAATCGGTTAAAAAAGCGTGTATTTGTACGAATATGATAGAGGGAGCCTACCCCTACGTTTTTAGGCCCGAACGGCGGGAAATAGCGGGGCACTATTTCCTACGCCTAACTTACGTGAACGTGCCGGTCTCGTGACCGGAAACCGGGTACCTTGACCGGGAACCGAGTGGAAGGCCTCAAACGGACAGAGGACTGGTCAGGACGTCTGACTGCTGGAAACAGGAAAAAATTCTGGAGGGAAGCTGGACAGGAAGTGCTTGTTGCTATGGGGACAAAACAATCAGCTGAAAGGCAGAGGTGAGTAGGGGCTGGGAGTTTAAGTAGGGGACTTACTCCTCCCACAAATTCAGGCCTCCACAAGTTCAGGCCTTTTAACATATTATATATATATGATCTAAGTATATATACACATATACACACATACACATACACTGTCTAGGTGTATTTTAATATTAATATGTATATAATTATATATATATATATATTAATATCAAATTACACGTAGACTGATACTGATTAAATATATATATATAATTATTGTTATATATATATTTATAAATAATATAAAAAAAATAAATATGTAAATAAGTAAAAAAAAAATAATTAAAAATAAAATATTAAAAAATATATAGATGTGTTTTATTTCGTTCTAACTGTATTGTGATATTAATATATATATATATTTATATCAAAATACACGTAGAACGAAATAATATATATCTATATACATAAATATATACGTATATATCACTATATATATACCTATATATAAATAAAAATATTTAAAAAAATATATATATACGTATATATACACATATGTATATATATACATATATTAATTCTACACATATATGTATGTAATAATTTTACATAATTAGGTATCCTAATTAATTACAATTAGCGGGACCTGCCTGACCACCCATGCCGAAAGTATAGGGAATTTAATTTGCTAGCACTATATTTAACCCTATAACTTTCCAAGACACCATAAAACCTGTACATGGGGGGTACTGTTTACTCGGGAGACTTCGCTGAACACAAATATTAGTGTTTCAAAACAGTAAAATGTATTACAACCATAATATCGCCAGTAAAAGTGACGTTTTTTGCATTTTCACGCACAAACAGCACTTACACGGACGATATTATTGCTGTGATACTTTTTACTGTTTTGAAACACAAATATTTGTGTTCAGCGAAGTCTCCCGAGTACAACAGTACCCCTCATGTACAGGTTTTATGGTGTTTTCAAAAATTACAGCGTCAAATATAAGGCTTGTGTTTCATTTTTTTCACATTAAAATTCGCCATATTGCTTACGTTGCCTTTATGACCCTATGGTAGCCCAAGAATGAAAATTACCCCTATGATGGCAGACTATTTGCAATAGTAGACAACCAAAGGTATTGCAAATGGGGTATGTCCAGTCTTTTTTAGTAGCCACTTAGTCACAAACACTGGCCAAAATTGGCGGTTTTTGCATTTTTCACACACAAACAAATACTAACGCTAACTTTGGCCAGTGTTTGTGACCAAATGGCTACTAAAAAAAAATGGACATCCCTTATTTGCAATACCTTGGGTAGTCTACTATTGCAAATGGTATGCCATTATGGGTGTAAATTTATTTCCTGGGCTACTATACAGTCTCAAAGGCAACGTAACCAATCTGGCGAATTTCAATTTCAAATGTAACATGCTATATTTGACCCTGTAACTTCCCAAAACACCATAAAACCTGTACATAGGGGGTACTGTTTTACACGTAAGACTTTGCTGAATACAAATATGTGTATTTTATTGCAGTAAAAGCAAACAGTATTATGACATTGACAGTTAAAATGACATGTAGAACTAAAAAAATTAAAAAAAATCTTATTTTCTCCCATTTTTTTTCATATTAAATTATGTTTCATAGCTAAATATTTGATATTAAATGAAAGCCCTGTTTCCCCTGAATAAAATGATATATAATAAGGGGGGTGCATTTAATATGAAAGAGGTGAATTACGGTTGGACAGACATATAGCGCAAATGCCAGGTTTTGTTTCCGTTTTGTTTCGTTCACAACTTGTACATTTGGCTGCGGTGTTAAGGGGTTAATGAAGCAGTTTTGGTGTATGGATCATGCTGTATTCTTGCTGCTAAAGTTAAATAACTCTTGTTTGTGTCCATGCAGCCCGAGTCACACCTCCCCTGACTGTGACTGACTCAGACTGCATGTAAAAAAAAGATTTAATTTTCAATCAGATGTTAACTTATTTTAAAATCTCCTGTTCTGTAAATTGAACTTTAAATAAGGAATTCCAAATTAAACAATCTGTGCAATAAAGGAAGTGTGAACATGAGATCTCACTTTACAGGAAGTGTTTAGGAAGGCTGTGTAAGTCACATGCAGGGAGGTGTGAACAGGGCTGCCTAAACAACATGATTTAAATCCTAAATGGCAGAGAACTGAGAAGTGAGACTGCAGTAGCATGATCTATACAGCAAAATAATAATAATAATAATAATAATAATAGATACAGTTGTTTTGGTGACTATAATATCCATTTAATACAGATATTCTTCTTATCCATTTCAAATAATATTATCCATATACCCCTACACTAAAATAAAGTTGTTCTGCATTTAAGGTTCAATGAAGTATTCATTGAACCAAGCCACAATGTTTCAGTACCATAGTACCTTTGTCAAATTTCGCAAGTATATTTATAATTTTATGAAAGCAACTTTAATTTTAATAATATATAAAATCAGTCTATAAGTAACACATCATAGTATCACAATATCAGCAAGTAACATATCACAGCATTACTAAATCAGTAAATAGGTAACATACCATATCACTACATTAATAAACATAATAAATATAATAGCGTCAATTCAGTAGTATGTAACATATTTCTTAGCTGATTAATATTTTATATAATTTCCCCAAATGACATCAAAGTAATCATTCAAATGTGGCATAGCTTCTAAAAATGTTATAGAACGCAAACATGGTAATCAAAAAAACAATAATAAAAGTATTGTGTGTATGTTAAGTATGAAAAAAACAAAAGAAAAGGTCTGCCAAAAATGTATTCCTTAATTAGAGTATAATAAAACTTAACTTTTAATAAATATCTAGAGTATATTAAAATAGCATATGCAAAAGTAACAAAAATAAATAAAAATAAAAACAAAATGGAAAGTACAGTCCTCTCTATTGAAGCAAATTAACAACAGGAATATAATAATGGGATCCTAGAGATGATCAAAGTACAATGCTTTCCTAGTTGTTAACAGCTTCAAGAGTATGGAGAGAAGGGGAATAATGTCCCAAAAAGTATATCTCCTTTCAAGATTCTAATGTGCCTTCGAGGGCACCCTTTAGAAAATCCTACTCTATTATACCTCTTCCCGGTATACTGCCTCCCGCTGCAGCTCCTATAGTCAAGAGTTCAAACTGTAACCAAAATGAGATAAAATAGTTAGAGAACTGTGCGACCATCTAAAACAAGGAAGCTACTTTCTCGTATTGACGTCTATCTATGATCAGATTTGTAGTATTATCGGCTATCTGTGGTGAGATTAGTAGTAGATGTTAACACCAAAAGTGTAATGAGTGAGCCTCCTGAGCCCTATAATTGTATTTATTATTTTTGTCACTTTTGCAATATTTTATTCTGCTCTAGATATTTATTAAAAGTTAAGTTTAATTATACTCTCTAATTAAGGAATACATTTTTGCTAGACTTTTTCTTTAGTTTTCTTTCGTTCACAGTTTAAGGGTTACCCCCCACCCCCCCCCCTTTTTTTTCTGCTACCAGTGTGTTTCCTTTTCCCATATAAGAGGCTCATTTTCTTTTGTTCTCAATTATCCTGAGTATGTGTCACATGTACATGAAAATACTATATGGTATCCAATGTGCTTCCTTCCTAATATGTTTTTGGTTGTTAATTTGTCCTCTTACTTACCATATGACAGGAATATGAAGAATTTTAATAAACAGAGAAGTATTTGACATTAGTGCAGACAACTGTATCTCTCCACAATTCATCTTTTTCCAGTTCCAAGAAAAGAATGTTTGCATATACACTAGTAGAATACTGATTTCATATCCCTTTCTAAAACAGAATATTAAATGGACCAGTTTGTTTTAAGTGCAGGGAACATGGTGTCCATAGAGAATCCATTATTACCGTAGTGTGAATGGAAAATGTGCTTAATACATGTTAATATTCTTTTAGACCACATATTTATTATATAATTACAATGATTAGCATAGTAATTAAGTTGAGAAAAATCTAGTTAAAACTTTAACAATCCCTTTTCTCTGGCAGTTTAGGGAGAATAGGCAGAGAATTTAAAAGTAAAAATAGCTCCTGGTTCTGTTTTGGAAGAAAGCGCTTTACAACTCAGAAAAAGTATTTATATAGCTCTTTTCTCTTGCAACACTTTACAGTTTCGTGTCACCAAAGATGGTCAAAATATACTCACAAAATACACTGATGGCTATAATTCAAAGACTTATTGGACTCAGTAGGGAAGACCATTCAACAGAGTCAGAGTGACATGACTAAAAGCTTGAGCACAAAATGTTTACTGGGACATTTACTCAATGAAAATGAACTTGCTGATCAAAAGGAACAAGTTGGAGTGTAGAAAATGATAGGTCTTTCAAGCAGCCGAGGCACTGGTTGTGTTGAGATTTAAACGTAAGCAAACACTCTGTAACATAGTTACAATTTTACAGTATGCCAATTCAATGAGCAGTGTATAAGAGTTATGTATAAAGAATATGTCACAACAGGTAATAATTTGTATCCAAATATGAATGGTGTATTATAGCAACCCAGGTATGAGGGCACAAAGGTAGGTATTAATGCCCTAAGATATTCTGGAAAATCTGATTTTAAATATTTGTTTTTTGTTGAAGGAAAATTTGGTTTTGGCTAAGAGGTGATTTTTAAGAGAATCCACAATTAAACACCACACAATAATAATGGCACATGCTATAAATTATGCAACAATATGCTCCATATTCCCGGCAAATACTGCAGTATTTTTCTCATTAGATGTATTCATATAATACATTCTATGTAAATATAAACGGAAGGAGAGGCCTACGGGGTCAGGTGCATGATAGCTATTATATCCGAATTTACCTCACAGTAATTCCATCTTCCTTGTTGGTGCTGTGGCTGAGCTGTCTCCAAGACACTTTACTATCTTGAAATTTAGAAAGTCTGTGATCTCACCTGCTGGGCAAACTATGGAGAAGTAAAAACTTACCAGGAAAATCTTTATTGCAAATTCAGATTTTAAATCCTCACAATTGACAAACATTTGTTTAATGCAGTTCATCCAGCATTAGGCTTAATCATGCATTATTAACTATAGCCTATATTTCAGTCCAGTGCATGATGAAACACCATGCTTAGGCTATTGTGGGTATTGAACTGACTTTTACTCTGAATTTGCAATAATGATCTTCCTGATGTCTGGTGGGACCACATCCTTTCCAAATTCTAATGCATACTATGTATCTGGCTTTAGCTTAAACCCGTTGGCACTCATTCAAACTAAGAGTTCATTAAGTTAATCATATTTTTATTCCAACTAGATGTTGGGCATACATGATAAGAATGCAGTGTGTACCATCCTCACAGCAATAGTTGTGTAGATAATAGTTATTATATAATGTCATCAACATCCCACAATTATGGTTAAAGTTCAGAAATTATAAGTGTTTACTATACTTTCTGAAAATCCCATAGGTCAGTCACATTTTCTCCTCCCTAAATTAGTCAGCCTTCTGAAATGGAATTTCTGTGAAATCTGGCAAAATGTACAAAGAAGAACTGTCACTGTTGAGATTACATATAGAACCTTTTAATCGTTGAATAGATGCCATTTTCTTAGCTTTCATTTCACTTTAAATTAATTTAGTCAAAATAATGATGGAATTTAGCCATCACTTTTCCTATTTTATAAATGTCCCCAATGTTTAGAAAACCTGTCCTAGAAAAATAGATACAAATCTGAGTCAGTCAATACTTTGATTTCTAACAGAAATATACTTAGAGATAAAACAGTTATTTACTATAGTGGTGATTCAAAGTAATATTAAAGTGAATTTCAATTTTATGATCAAAATAGACAAAATGTAAATAGTTTCTAAGTCAGCTATCCTTTTAGTTCAGCTACTCTGGACTAAAACTTGAAACTCACTTTGAATTGACCCCAATGTACTGAAAATTAGCACTAGGTTATTTTATGAGCAAAACATTAACACTATTGCCTGGTTGTTGGTCATAGCTCACTGACTATTTGTTCAATGCTTTTTTCTTACACTTCTTAAACATTTGTTCAAAAGGTTGAAACCTTATGTCCAATTTGGTGTCTTCTACTCTACTCTTTGCAGATATATTACTGTTTCAGTATGAGCACTGTGGCATAACTACATTCAACATCTGCTTTACTGTTTTACATTGCCAGATTATTTTTAGTTATGTTACATGCTAATTATCAGCTTCTTCTTTTTTTTTTTTTTTTTTAAAGCAGTTTCTTATTCTGATCACTTTTCAACTCCTATCTAATGTGATCAATCACAATCCTGGAAGTTAATTTTGTAAATTAGTTTTATAAAACTACTACGAATGAGTACTACATATGTACATGGTGATCCTGATGAAAGTCCACAAGATGGACTGAAATGTTGATCTATTTTAAAGAACTGGAATAAAAGTAAAATTTTATTGGAAATCCGTGAGTGCAGCAATACTACTTTACCATATATATAAACAAAGGGATACAGCTGTACAACCTAAGAAGGAAAATCAGAAATACATAGAGTAATACAATAAAAAGTATACAAAATAGATACGCTATTATTTGCACTCCCATGATGTAGACTGTGAGATTGCCTTATAGGTGCCACCCCCGATAACACTGGGGGTTAAAAAAAAAGTCTCTTGTCCTTTTTGGGTTCAGGAACCAGAAGGAATAGGAATCCAATAAAGTATAAACTTATTTGGCAATTAAAATGAAATAAAATTTAATTATAAGTCCGATCTTATGCTTTTTGTTCTATCAATAGAACTTCCTCATGGACCTTAAGTAATAAAAAAAAAAAAAAATAACATGCAGTAGAAAATGCAGCCTGATTTCAACCTTCAAAAGTTCACAATATATAGGGACCCGTCTTTCTGATGATTGGTCATGTCGTGGGTGTTCTCCCATCCTTCTTACTGATTCGTCTCCCGAAATCTGGATCAGCTGTTTTGATCTCTTTATTCCGATCACATGACGAGTGTGTAACGTATGCGTTCCATATCGCATTTCAATGCATTCCAGTCATGTCATTTCCCTTTTGCATTTTATTTATTTACCAGGAGTGTCTCTTTCAAGGAGTTTTGAAAGTTCCACATACCCAAATAAAAAAAAAAATCCGATATTTTAAAGGAACCACTACGAAGAAAACATTATTAAAAACAGAGATAGACAATACATGCATCTGTAATTCATAACCAGTGCCATTCCGAGAAAATTTTCTATATATATTTTTTATATATGAACGAATGAGTACTGCAGACATTGCTCATAAATTTTCCAAACTACCAATGCAAACTGTTTTCTATCTTTTCTTTTTCTCTTCAAAGGTGTTCACTCTTCTAAATATCAAATCATGCATTTAATTACATACATCATGATACCATTTGAAATATATTTGCCAAGTGCAGCAGTTGTGTGTAGATAAATTAAGTGTATCGTGTGATATTACAACTTTAAGAATAAAGCACTTAACATAATTTCTCCTCATCTTAGCGTAAAAACACTGCATATTTCTGCAAGTATAAAAAAAAACAGACAAGATTTTTAAACTTCGCCTCAGAGTATGTTGTACATTGCTGATTAAGTGTTGTGAGTTTCTAATGTTCCCTTCTTTATAAGCATATTTTAACCTAGCATACTATTGTATGGGTCAAACATGAAAATATCTTCTATGATTGGCCTTTTTTCCTTACGTGCACTTTGTACTCTCTGGTAAATCGTGCAGGAAAAGGAAAACCAAAATGAGAGCTTTTACAGCAGTAAATATATACTGATAACATACATTATTTCATACATTACAAAGAATTGAAACGTATTAAATATAGAGTTATTAATGTGATGAATGTTAAGGTACAACTAAAGCTTTTAAATTGAGGAATGCCCATGGAGCTAATATATGTGTGCAATTCATATATTTTGTTTTACAAATATATGTTTAAAATAGGTCCATAATGTTATATACTGCTAAAAAAAAATACCTAAACTTAATGCATTACAAAAAATGCATTCATGTTTTCTTTCCAACTCCCCTGCTTTCATGCTTCTCCTAGTCAATCATTTACTGTGTTAATCGGAAACGAATGGTACAGGTATGCCCATTGATACGCAGAGACCTTTGATGTTAGTGATAAAGCTATAATTTATCAGGAATTGGCCTAGGAATATTAAGTCCAAATCACCAAACTGATTCAATAATGCACTTAATGCACATTTATAGAACTAATTAATCTATAAAAAAAATAGAGCTGATATCAGAGCACTTCAAACACTAGTGAAGCAGACACATCAAGTAGATTGGAAGGTAAAATCATACTTGAGATGGGGAGTTTTTTTGTGAGAATGACCATGCAGAACACTGGTTATTTGTGAGTTGCTATAGCAAATTGCAAAGTTCTTTCAAGTACTGATAATTAATATGAACTGTATTTTCTGTGTGTATGTGGGCATACATACATTATTTATATATTCTACTGGTACTTTTGTGAGTCAGCACTGCTTAATTATTATTATTATTATTATGATATTTATAGAGCGCCGTCAAATTCCGCAGCGCTTTACAATGGGTGGACGAACAGACATGTAGTTGTAACCAGACAAGTTGGACACACAGGAACAGAGGGGTTGAGGGCCCTGCTCAATGAGCTTACATGCTAGATGGAGTGGGGTAAAATGACACAAAAAGGTAAGGATAGTATTAGACTAGTGACAGTTGCAGAAGAGGAATCAGTTGGGAGCTATTAACAGTTTAATTGATACGCTTTTATGAAGAAGTGGGTTTTTAACGATTTTTTGAAGGAGTGGAGACTGGGTGAGCATCTAACGGAGGAGGGAAGCGAGTTCCACAGGAACGGTGCAGCCCTCGAGAAATCTTGAAGGCGAGCATCAGAGGTGGGAGTACTGATAGAAGATAGACGTAAGTCTTCAGCAGATTGTTAGGGCCTAGACGGGACATACTTGTGTATAAGGGAGGATAGATAGGTGGGAGCAGCATTATGTAGAGATTTGAAAGGAGGAACCAGAATTTTAAATTGAGCTCTATATTTTATAGGAAGCCAATGTAGGGACTGACAGAAGGGTGAGGCATGGGAGGAGCGGGCGGACAGGAAGATGAGCCTCACCGCCGCATTCATTATGGACTGTAACGGCGCAAGTTGGGAGCACGTAAGACCACTGAGAAGCAGATTACAGTAGTCAAGGTGAGAAAGGACAGTGGAATGGACCAACACCTTAGTCGCATCTGGCGTTAAGTAGGGACGGATACACGCAATGTTTTTGAGATGGAAATGACAGGATTTGGCGATAGATTGAACATGAGGCTTGAAGGAGAGGTCGGAGTCAAAGAGAACACCTAGGCAGCGAGCCTGATGCAGTATTCCTCATTAATACTATTATGCAGGGTATTTGACAATTTATATTACTCTTTTTGTCATGCTTACTATATATGACTAAATTTGTGTTTCTGTGACTAAATTTGTGTTTCTGCTTCTGTTTAATATGGTATACATGTCTAAAATAATAGAATCTAAGCGATCCCAAGTCTCTAAAACAATTTATCCTCCAAAATAAATGAATGTGTTTGAATATTGAAAACAACGCGTTTCTAGTAAAGGAGTCAAAATGGAGAGAGCAGGGCCGGATTAAGAGCACAGTGGGCCTGGTGCTGAC
The DNA here is from genome assembly GCF_036172605.1 of Pelobates fuscus. Classification (NCBI taxonomy): domain Eukaryota; kingdom Metazoa; phylum Chordata; class Amphibia; order Anura; family Pelobatidae; genus Pelobates; species Pelobates fuscus. The sequence continues at coordinate 119,638,779 of NC_086322.1, read as the reverse complement.
AATTAAGATGGGCCTAATTACGGAATCTTATCGACCAAAAACACTAAAACAGTCATACCTCCCAAGCGTCATGTATCTGATGGAGATGTTGTTGGAGGGAAACTCAAAGGATACAGCTATACGAAAACACATACATTAGAGTGCTAATCTCTCTCTAATTTATGCTTTACTCTTTCAAGTAAATCCATACCCCCTAACAGCAGTGTCCAGTGAAGCAGGAAGTCAATGGACAGGGTAAAAGGGTGTGCCACTGGCGTCAATCACGTGACCAGACCTGCCAAAAGGGGGTGAACATGCCCAAAAAGGGGGCATGTTTGTCCAAAGAATTGGAAGGTCAGCCTGGCATGAATGCATGTCAGGCTGCCTGCCAATCCTGCAGGCTGTCCAACTAAGGGCATACTATGCAGGCAGCACCCTGAGCTTGACATAAATGAGTCTAATGATGCACTCACTCCATGCTTCCTAAGGACTTTACCCTAGCACTTGCTGGTCCACTTGTCTCCTTACCTTCTTACTAGCAGGCAGAAGTTCCTGGTATATAGTCTGAGACAGAGAAAAGGTGTATGTAGTGAGTATAGAAGAAAGGGAACAGGACACAGTGTTAGAGAGACCAACGTCTGCATTACCTAAACTAATTTTATTGTCAGCCAGTCCACACAAGTTTGTTGCCATACATCCCTCTTAAGCTTCCAAACTTAAAGGGACACTATAGTCACCAGAACAACTACAGCTTATTGTATTTGTTCTGGTAAGTAGAATCATTCCTTTTTGCAGTAAACACAGTCTTTTCAGAGAAAATAACTCCTTTGGCCGCTCCTTAGATGGCTGCTAGAGGTGCTTCCTGGGGCAGTACTGCCTAGTGTGCAGCACTGCCATTCAGTGTCTCCACCCTCTGCATGCAGACACTGAACTTTCCTCATAGAGATGCATTGATTCAATTTATCTTTATGAGGGGATGCTGATTGGCCAGGGCTATGTTGGACTTGTGCTGGCTCTGCCCCTGATCTGCCTAGTTGACAGTCTCAGCCAATCCTATGGGGAAGTATTGTAATTTGCTCAGAACACTACTTCTGATTATGTCAGCAGACAGTCAGTTCAGAGGCAGAGCCAGCAGCTTCAGACTTGAATACAAGTAAGATTTTACTATATTTAGGGAGGCAAGAAGGGGCCAGGGTGGTGGTTTTAACATAATAGGGTCAGAAATACATGATTGTGTCCCTGACCCTATAGTGCTCCTTTAAGCAAGAGTATGTAAAGAGTAGTTAAGGTTGCCACCTTTCTTGGAAAAAAATATCAGCCTTAATCATTTGTATAATTAATTAGTTATGCGTGACATCACCTGATGTAAATCACAAGGAGTGACATCAGAGAAAATTCTGTAAAATCACCAACAAACTACTCACAGTTTGATTCTGCTGTATAGATGGATTTCTCCCAGTGTCTCACTGTCTCCCAGTGTCTCAGTCTTGCAAGTCACCCAGTGTCTCAGTGTCCCTATGTATCACAGTGTCCCCATATCGCCCAGTCCCCTAGTCTCCCAGTGTCTCAGTTTCCCCATTTCTCCCAGTGTCCCAAATGTCTCAGTGTGTCCCCATGTCACTAGGATACTGGGGACACAGTGAGACATGGGGACACTGAAAGACATGGGGACACGGAGACATTTAGGGAAACTGGGAGAAATGGGGACACTGAGACACTAGGGACACAGACACTGGGAGACATGGGGACACTGAAACATTTGAGGACACTAAGTCAATAGGGACACAGAGACATGGGAACACAGACACTGGGAGACTAGGGGACACTGGCTGGGAGACAGACACGTGGGGACACTGGGAGACATGGGGAAAGTTGTGGACATAGACATGGGGACACTGGGACATATAGGGACACTGGGAGACTAGGGGACACTGGCTGAGAGACCAACACGTGGGAACACTGGGAGACATGGACAGTTGTGGACATAGACATGGGGACACTGGGACATATAGGGACATGGGGACACTATGCACACTGAGAGACATGGGACACAGACACTCGGAGACTTGGGGACATTAGGAACACTGGCTGGGGGACATGGGGACACTGGGAGACATGGGGACATAGTGTCTCCATGTCGTAATGTCTCCCAATGTCCCTATGTCTCACAGCATCCCCATGTGTCTCAGCATCCCCATGTGTCCCAGTGTCTCAGGGTCCCCATGTTTTCCAGTGTCCCCAAGTGTCTCAGTGTTCCCAGGTCTCCCAGTGTCTGTGTCCCCATGTGTCCTAGTGTCTCAGTGTCCCCTAGTGTCTGTGTCCCCCTGTGTCTCCTAGTGTCTGTGTCTCCTAGTGTCTCCATATGTACCCTAGTGTCTCAGTGTCCCCTAGTGTCTCCATATGTACCCTAGTGTCTCAGTGTCCCCTAGTATCTCAGTGTCCCCATGTGTCTCAGTGTCCCCATGTGTCCCCTAGTGTCTCAGTGTCCCCATGTGTCCCTGCTGCCTTTCCCCCCATCCCTCACTTACCTGAGCTGTAGAGCTGCTGTCTGGACTCTGTGCTGTGTTGCGGCTCCCCCACCGATCAGAGAGTTATAGAGAGAGGCAGGGATATGCTGTAACTTCCTATCCCTGCCTCTCTCCACACACAGTGACCCCTACCAGTTGGTGCTGGTATTGCACAGTAATCTCCATTTATTCTGAGAAAAATTTGTATTGCATTTGTATTGCCGGTATTACTGCAATACCAGCACAGCCAGGCAGCCTCAAATACCGGCTGTGCCAGTAAAATACCAGTCAGGTGGCAAACCTAAGAGTAGTGTGTAAAAAAAAAAAAAAAAAAAAAAATATTTTTTAGTTTTTTAAATGGGCCTATTCCATGGGCCTGGGCCTGGAGCTGCAGCTCCATCAGCCCCTGTGTTAATCCGGCCCTGGGAGAGAGATGCTTCATTTGTAGTCACAACCGTCACAAATGATGAGTGAATCCTTTTATTTCCCATAAGTGGTGCAAATAATCTTTATTTAATCACAGTCAAAATTTGTCAGTCTATTAAATACATTATGTAATCTATGGATATCAATTGTAATGATTCTATTAAAATTGATGTTTCTTGATAAATGATCTTAACTATAAGATTGGCAATTGGAGCACACAGCTTACAAAAATTACATGTTTTCTTTTAGGAAAAGAATATTAAACATTTTACTTCAATGCAGAAGTATTTATGCTAAAAAATCCACAGTGAACTATTGCCTGATATAAACTATAAAAAGCATAATTTGTTTTTCTAATCCCCTGCAGCTTAATGCTTTCATTAGAGGACAACTCAGCAGTTTTCATATTGTTTTGTACACACAGACCACCTTGTATTTATGTTAAAGACAAATCCTTTAAAAACCTAGAGAAAATTAGGTTGTTTAAAACATTCAATTCAAATTCAATTACTGCTCACAGCAAGTGACTTTTTATGTGAAACAGAAATTATACTTAATTCCTCATATTTACATATGCATACTAAGCTATAATATATATTGTGCACATATGCTGCCAATGAAAATTACACTGCACATTTTGTGTAGCAGTAACAAAATATCTATATTAATGCAATTTAAAGAGATTTTTATTTTGCATGTCTATACACATCATTTTTCATGCATTATCAAGTGTTATCTGTCTGTCGGTCCTTTCATTCATCAAACCATCCAATGGTTCACCCACTTTCTAAAACGTAATCTTTCTAAAACCGAATTTCTCATCCTCATTTCCCAAATAGTCCACTCCCATCTATAAACCACAACCCCTCAAGCTGCCTTGGAGTTACTTTTGACTCAGGTCTTACCTTTTCTCTTCATATGTAGTCTGTCTCTAAATCCTGTAACTTCCACTTTTAAAATAGTGCCTGTGTTCACCCTTTTATAACTCAATATACAACTAAAGGTTCTTGTTCATGCAGTCATTATTTCCCAGCTTGGATAATGCAACTCACTACTCATCGGATTTCCAAATACCCACTTTGCCCTTCTTCAGTCTGTAATAATTACTAATGACAGTCTTAACTTCCAGACAGGTTGTTATTTAAAGACGTCACTCCTTTGTTAATCATTATATTGACTCCCTGTACCATTCATGATCAATTTAAACAGATTATACGAACTCCAGAGCCCTAAATTCTATTCCTCACTACATGTTCCCTGTACTCAACAAATACACCAATTATTGTTCCCTTCACCCTGGAAGCAACCTTCTCCTGTTATCTGCTTGTTTCCATACTGCTAATACGTATCTGCAGGATTATATAGAAACGTCCCCATTCCTATGGCATTGTGTACCCAATACCATAAGACTCACTCCTAGCCCCCAATTTATGAAATCACTGAAACCACATTTATTGAGGATAGCCTACTTTACTAGCTTGCTATACTATATGCCACTTTTATTAGCCTTTTTATCAATCAATCCTCCTCCCGTGTGACATGCTATTATTCCTTTTCTGTTTCTTTACCCTTATCACTTGGATTGTAACCTCATTTGAGCAGGGCCTTCTTCACCTCTGTGAATATTATGTATGCCAACTACTTATTAAATATACCAAGTCTATAAACAATGTGGAATATGATTGTGCTTTATAAATGTTAATAATACATAATATCTAATTTCCCATTGACTGCATATAGAATGGACAACACTGGTAACAACCCTGGCACTTGAATTTGTCTGGTTATGGACAAAATGGGATAAGGATATTTGGCATAGAACCTAGAGTGTGGTTGAGCACTGTTAATGCCAAGGTGGCTGACCATCTGCTACTTTGCTTAGTAAAATTCCCAGGAGTATGCTTGCTAATGCTACCTCCGGATAATAAGAGGTTAACACTGTAAAAATGTAAACGTTATGCTTATTTTCATCACATTAAAAATGTTATTCATACAGCTGAAAATACACAAAAATAATCTAAATAACAGGAAAACCAACATGGGCATTATGACTATTATCACTACCTTTACCTTGCATTTCTGAAGGGAAAAAGATCAGGAGTCCGGTGTGTGGCCACCTCAATATTATATTAAGAAATACACTATTAGATGTATGAATAGGAGGAACTATTTATTGGGTTCCTTCTCATTAATAATGGATCTGGAGGACCTTCGCACAGTTGATGGAGGTCCCATCCTTTGAACACACAATGGGAATTGGAAAGCAACTGCACATCTCCATCCTGCTTCAGTATGTTTCCTGGAGACCCCAACTACTTCTTAAAATATCTTTGTCTCATTAACTGCTTGAGAAATGAACAAAGTACTGTTGTGAGAAAACCAAAGCTTACCCTACTGACACAGCAGGGGTTAAACCTAGCAGTGAAGACTTATTTTGCAACACTCCCTTTCATTTGATACTACTATTAAATAATGCAATTAATTTCCAGAATATAGCAATGAACTTGCATTTGTATGTAAAAGATACAAATTTAATTTAATTTGTAGAATTCTTATATATTCAATTGCTTATTTTGCTCAACAAAGGTAAGACGCTTACCATTGCTTCAAAATTCGGCTCCAGCAGAACAAATGGAAATTTTGAGTAAATCCATTATCACTAACATTAATGCAGTAGCAATCTTGAAAATGTTCCAAAAGGACAGATTGGCAGCACACATTATGCACAAAAAACCCAAAGCCTTCAGCAGGCTCAATACAGCTTGCGGTACAAGAATGATTAAGTGTTTGTGAATAGAACTACACATCATAATAATGAATGGGGCCGCATTTTTCCGTGATAGATTTGAATACGCCAGGTGGCCTTCTTCATATAACGATAGAAGAAAAAAGAATAAAATAAACTGCTCAATTTGCGTTTTTATGTCCAGGAAAAATGCTTCATTTATTTATCAGATAACTATTGTACTCAATATAATTGTCATATTTAAAGCACCCTATTCTTGGGAGACAATGTCAAAAAAATCTTTAAAGTGCTGACTTTTTATTTGTAGTTGGTAATACTTCTAATTTATTAATTTTTTTTTAAAAGTGGTAGATTTGGGGGATTTTTTTCTTATTTTTTACAGAACTAGCATGTATAATTTTAATTTCCATGTGGTTTTGAATAGGTTTATAAACTACCCTACCACCACCAATTTCTCTGTGTAAATTTCCACCTAGGGAAATGCATACATGCCTATACATATCTAATGCTTATTGCTTTTCTTTTTCAGCATTTCATTTTTCGTCACTGACTAGTGCTGCTGTTAAACTTGCTGTTAAAGAAGACTTGTGCATGGATTAAAAATTAAATATTCTTAATTCTCCATTTAAAAATTGCTGTTGTTTTTTTGTACAAACTTACTTAGGAAAATTAATTTGACACATAACTATGCAATAAAAAATATATCTTAGAAATGAAATAAGGATCCCCAACAACCTGTAAACCAAGAGAACTAGACCTAGATCCTCCTATTCTGATCTGATCATGGATGACATTACAAGGGTTAATAATCTAACTAGACGGAGAGCTGTGGGACTGAGTGTGGTTAAATATAAAAAGGTTAGTTTAGATCCTCCCCTTTCCCTGTCATTAGTTATCTTCATTTTGTCAAAGAAAATATTAGGATAAGAATTATTTGAAACAAGATGCACAGCTAATTTCTACTTGCAAAAACATAATATTCATTTATTCAGAGATATCATTTTTAATATGTGGGATAACAGCTTCTTGATCTAAGGAGAGAGATCTGACCTCCATTCTGGGGTCAAGAAAATTATGGCATAGAGACCAAACCCCACCCAAGAACACACAGAAGAACAGGATAACCCTCTCACTACACTCAACACATGACAACCAACAACCTGAAAAGACGTCATGAAACATATAGACGAGGCGAGGACTACTAAGGGTTACAACACCCCCCCCCTTCCCTCCCTTGCACCCCCAGTTCCCACTATCCCTATTCTAGACCCAATATTGATGAACGACACTGAAGACCGAAAGACACTTAAAACACGTAAAGACAAGATAACAGTGGAAACTACAACAAAAACCTAAGCATAGAGCAGAATAAAAAAAAGTGATTATGTGGTACACATTGTCTTCAAATAGTTTAGTAATTTATCTACATAATGCAATGCATAAATAGCACATAAATAAAGGATGGATACAACAGCATTTTTTTATAGACTGCCATTCAGGGATACTTAAAAAATAGTAATAAAAATTCACTAGATGGTTCAAAAGAAATAGATTTCTTCATCTAAAACAATTGTCTTTTCTTTAATATTTTACTCTTACCTGGAGAGAAGTCACAGAGTAAAATATTAAAGAAAAGAGAATTGCTTTGGATGAGGAAATCTATTTCTTTTGAACCATCTAGTGAATTGTTTAGGATGAGGGAATTTAACTATTAAATAGTCTGGCATGAATAGGGATTATGATTTGAGTATGTTTATTTAATTACTTTTATTTATCTTTACAGATAGGACCACTGAGGATGACTCCAGGGAGTCGGAATTCATGGCAAAATATCTTGTTTAAAGTATCTGTTTGCCCAGCTAGGGTTAAATTGAGTAATATGTTATTTAGCAGTTTTATTATTACACAATTTACTGTATTTTTCCATGTATAAGACTGTTTTCTACATTATTTTTTTTGTCTAAAATTGGGGGTTGTCTTATACACGGAATGTCACTGCAGGGGTTAAAAAAAAATACTTGTGTGTGACCAGGCTTGTCGCATGTTGCTGGTTCCTTCAAAAATCTAATTATTAAGCCAAATAATTACGGTACTTACACTGCGCAATTTGGGCACAAAACTTGGCTACTTGCTAACAGAACACTCAGCTGAATGTTGGGTTCGCTACTGCCAGGTTCCTGCAGGCATAGGCTGTGTTGTACACCTATGCAACCTGCGTACATACTTGAAGAAGAGGAGGTCGCTTCTCCGTGAATTAGATTTATTGTACGCATGTGTCTTGGAGATCTTGGGCAACCGCATGCTTCCTCTCATCACTCTGGACCACGCTAAGACCTCACGGCTCCGGACTACAGATTGACGCCACAGGGTGAGGCCTTACCTGGACATCCCCCAACATCCCCCATAGGATACTGCAGACAGAGGGCATCATTGCTGCCAAAAGCAGAATGGCTGTCCAGGGAACCAGTGTCCAGACGTGGCTGGATCTATGGGAGCGGCCTACCGGAGTGTGAGGGGGCCCGGGACCGGCTGGGGATCCTGATCAGCCAAACTGGAGTTCAGTGCTATAGATGTTTAAAATAGGTATTGCTAGCTCATTTGGCTTAGCCCTCTGCACTTACTGTTCCGGTATGCTAAATGCATTTTGTTAGAATTGTTTGTTTTGTTTAAAAACAAACAGAATATGCAGGCACTTTATAAGAAATTGTAAATCATGTTGAGCATTTCCCTCTGCTTTGTGTCTACAGTTGAAATGCCATTTGCCTTCTTGGTAATGGTTGCTGGTGCCTGGTCTGTATGTCTTAAGAATACTACAGCTAGTGGTGAAGTCTGACTGTCTGCCCTCTATAGTCACTCTGGTGCTAGACAGGAGGTCTGTTGATTTCCCATCTTTCTTCACTTCCTCTCTCTCTCTCTCTCTCTCTCTCTCTCATTTATGCCTTTCGGATGTAACAACATTTTTGTTTCTTGTTTTATAAAATCATTATTTTTCTGCTAAAACCCATTGGCTAAGGATTCTTAATTACTTGGAGATGTTCTATTACAAATTTCAAATTTCAAATTTCTACATTTGTGTTATGGGCACAGCACAGAAGCTGCAAGGATGGCCACACACATTGGAGCAGTGAATGTTATAGGAGTTGTTGTGCCTGTTCTCACATTTACAAATTACCTGCTATGCAGAATGCAGAATGAGCTTGTGAGAAAGGATTTCTTGGCCATTGGAAGAATCCCCACCAGCAACTTGTTCAGTAAGATTTCAGTAGGAGAAAAAGGACAGAAAAACAAGAACAGAAATCTCCACTTGTGTGAGTAATAGTTATTTATGTCACATTAAAGGAACACGGTAGCATTAGAAATACAAATCTGCATTTCAAACGCAATAGTGTTCTTACCATTATTTAGATTCAGGACTGCCTGAAGTTGAATAAAAATTGGGGAAAAAAGGTTTAACTTACCTTTTTTTCCACCATCAAAATCAAGTCCCTGCTGCTGCTTGTCCTGCCTCGAGCAAAGTCACACCAACACTTCTAACAGTTCACTCCAATGCAGTTCATGGAGGAGCAGTGGGTACTAAAAGCCCATGTGCAACAGTGCTGCCCTTTGTGGATGTTAGCTGTGATAACTGAGATTGACTCATGGAATGAGAAACTATGTGAAATACTCATAAAACAAAACTTCATTCAGAGTAAAGCAGACCTATGTCGATTTATCAGACAAAGAAATGGAAAATGGATGTATCTACTAGTTTATGATATGATTATGTGCAGTGAAAGAGGACAAGACTGTAATATGTATATGTATAGTAATATGTATAGAAGGGTAGCAGAGTAGTAGATAAGCATTTGTACCTAGCTCTAAATTGCAGACTTGATATTGGAAATATTGTACAGAGAAATAAGCTCTGTCTCAGTCAAACAGACTGAATTACACGCAAGATTATTACAATATCTCAAAAGATATGCTCATATAAAACTAACATTATCAGCTGTCAGATATTCCAGACTAATGGGATACATAGCTGCAAATTGGGCTGGTAAATCTATAGGTGGCCACATGTATTCATTTGGGAATGGTCCTATCAGCTGGACTAGTCGTATGCAAGAATCAGTGGTGCATTTACCTACAAGAGTAGAGCAAGTCTCCTCAGCTAAAGAGGACTTGGGAATTCCAGAGCCCAAACTCATCTAACTGATGGAAGGCAACCAGAGCTGCATAAAGTTTGTGCAAACATCAAAAGTAAATGCACACATTAAGCACATTGACATGACGAATCATGCAATAAGAGACCCGTAAAAGAAAATATTTATTGAGATGCAGAACTGTGCAACATCAGAGATGACAGCTGACATTTTGGTAAATCCCTTGCCAAGAGACATTTTCAACAAATTATGCTTGAAGATAGATTTAGGAGGTTTGAATTATGCACCATAGAGAAGGGGATTACTGGCAATGGTTAGTGGTGCTTGGTCTGCATGTATTGGAGAACTAACGTTGTAGTTGACATTTGAATGCCCTCTGTGGTGCTCTATAGTCTCTGCTCTAGAATTTGTTGATATCCTGTATTTCTTCATTCTCTCTCTTGCTATGCAGCCATTTTTGGTTTTCAGATGTAAGTTTTTGTTTCATATTTAATATTTTTTTTTCCTATTTAATCAAACAACTGAATAAGGTTTCTTAATTACATATAAACAAATAGTGGTATGTCTACTAAAATTCTCAAAATATACCAATAACAAAAACACCAGAAATAGAATTCAGAGCCAATATAAAACACAAATATACCAAAATAATCTAAATTTTAATAAATTAAACGAGGGAATATGACACACGAATTCTCTATTAAGAGTTTAAATTAAATAATTCCGAAAGTTGGGAACAATGGTACAAATTATTAACAATTTGACACCATTGACCATAGGATTTTAATAGAGCGCTTGCAGCACATCTGTGGTCTAGGTGGCACAGTCCTTATCTGGTTTAAATCTTTCCTCACTGGTAGATCACAGAGAGTAACATCAGGATCAAGCTCATCGGCACCAACAGAACTGGCCTGCGGAGTTCCACAAGGATCCGTCTTGTCTCCCATGCTATTTGTAATTTACTTGCTAACACTGGGGGACATCATTAGGCGACATGGCCTACACACAACTCTACTTCTCCTTTGCTCCAGATACCACAGACCCAACATGCCGCATTAACAGTTGCTTAGCAGACCTCATAGAATGAATGAATGCTAGTTGGCTTAAAGTGAACCTGGACATAATAGAGTTACTCCTGGTGAGGGGTCCCGAGGAGTCCCCGGGCAACAAAAATAGCCCATGATCACCCAACTGGCCTGGAGCTTGGAGGCTCTGAACTCATCAGTTAATCAATGTATGAAAACCTCGGAGTGCTGATTGATTCTGGACTATTATTAAAACAGCAGATTTCCTCCATAATAAAATCTGCCTACTTTCATCTGAAAAACATAACCAGGATACAACACATAATTCCACCGGATAATATGCCAGCATTAATCCATGCATTTGTATCCTCTCGGCTAGATTACCGCAATTTACTTTACTTGGGCCTCCCAGAAAAAGAACTCCATCACCTTCAAACTGTACAAAATGCAGCAGCCAGACTACTGACCAATCAAACTCGCTGCTGCCACATAAAATCTATTCTCCACTCCCTTCATTGGCTTCCAATTAAATGGTGAACATGTTTTAAAATTGGCCTGCTAACAGTACCTGAAAGAGCTCCTGACACCCTACATTCCATCCCGTTCACTTCGGTCAGCCAGCAATTCCTTCCTGTCAGTGCCAAGAATAAATACAGACACAGGTTCCAGGGCATTCAGCCCGACTGCCCCTACCTTCTGTAGCTCTTTACCATGCTCAATCAGAGAGGCACCATCCCTACAGATGTTTTAAAAAAAATCTAAAGACCCGTCTCTTCCATCAGGCATTCAGTCTGCTCATCTGACCTTCAGAAACTCCTTACTTTTATGTCTTTATGTTTGTATACTTGTAAAGTGCTTTGAGTCTCACAGGGAGAAAAGCGCTATAAAAATCACAAATTATTATTATTATATATATAGCTCATTTTTAAACACATATATTGTAAATACTGTTCATGTATAGAATGTGTTAAAGCCTTTAATATTTAGGTTTGCTTTTGGTTTTATCCAATTCACTTATAAAATGGGGGCTTTGTTAGATTTTAAATACCTTTAATGTATCAATATTAGTTATATCACTTTAATATTTGTTTTTACACTGCTCCCTAACTGTGAATTTCACTACAGAATATAATTTATGTTTATAGATGTTGCACTATTTTTTATATCAATTGTAATGATTTAAGATTTATCTTGTTACTGTTTATATTGTGAGATTGGATTTAAGGAAAATGACTGTACATGTTTAGCAATAAACCAGATTATAGTTTATACATAAATGTTCATTCAGTCATTAACACTACAAACATTCCCTTGCCAGTGATTCCTTATGTAAAGAAAATTTTAATCACTTTCAATTTTCCATATACTGGAAATATTCCCTCTTTGCCCGTTATTTAATGTAAATAAAGATTAGCATAGTAACACATCATGCTCACAACCCATCATCTTTCTTAATATCTCAGATATAATATGAATCACACACAATTTTGAATTATTCTCTCCCTGTCATACATTGCAATACAGTAGGCAAGAAAATCATTACTAATTGCAGTAAATTGGTATAGCACATTGATTAGCTGGAGGTTCTAATTTGATAAACTTCCTCAGATCTTTAATGTAAATAGAACATTTACCAGTCAATCACAAAACAAGTTTGCTTTGTCAGCTGACAAAATTTAACATATTTGAAAACATAAATCAGAAAAAAAGCAATACAATTGACAACAAAATGATACAAACACATGCATCATACTAAGCCAGGGGTAGGCAACCTTTTAGCAGCACTGTGCCGAAATAAGTTTGTGATGTGCCATAGCGTGCTGGTCCTATTTTTTTTTTAAATTGAGGTGTGTATGTTGCCGTATTCTGCTTGTGTTATTTATACTGCAGTTGTTTTGTATAGTTGTATTTGTGCGTATATGAGCCATTATGTTGTATATGTTCTTGAGTAGTTTGTGGTATTGTGTATGATACCTATGAATGTCGGCTAGGTATGGGGGCTGCTTGTGGAATTGTGTGTGTGAATGGATATATCACAATGTGTGTTTCGTAGTGTGCATGTGTGGGGCTGTTTTATGTATTGCATGTGAGAGACTGCTTGTGGAGTTGTGTGCATGTATATGGATTGTCAGTGGTGTTGAGATTGAGTTGTGTTGCTGAGTGGGCTCAAATTATTTGTATGAGGGGAGGGTTATTCTGCATTTCTGTGTATATCTAGCAATGTGGGTGGCTTCCCTGGGGTCCATTGGGGACCAGGCTGGTCAGGTACAGGTCAAGGGCAGGGGCTGCAATAGCTGCCTAGGGCCGCTCTACTGCAGTGTGGATTCCCATTCACAAGTGCTGGGAGGAATTGATCTGAGATCACTTTTTCTACATGCTGCAATGCATAAATTGAGGATTGTCCTTCACCACCTTTTCGTATTGGACATCTGAAGTTTCAGTGGGACTCCTGATAGGCCAGAGCCTGTTTGGCTCTAGCAGCTTTGAGTGCCGTGCAAAAGCACTTCGAGTGCCGTGCATGGCACACGTGCCATAGGTTGCCTACCCCTGTACTAAGCTATACTTACATTGAATCAAAATAGTGATAGCTTAGAAAAGTACATACTGTTAAGTGAAAATGGGATAATATTTCTCCATATGTAATTTGTCTTTTTGGTGGCTTCATGTAACAGCCACATAGACCACTGGTTGATGACGGTTCTCTTTGATAAGTACCTAACAACCATCAGTGCCATTGGATAACATGAGGTGAGTAGGAGGAACCTGACAGATATGTCTTTTGCAAGTATTACATATGAATGGAAGTACAACTAAAACCAGTAATGGACAAAAACGTCTCTATTGTTTTTTTATATGTTGTATTATTTTTTTTCTTAGTGCATAAATACCTGCAATGCAATAGGAATCTAATTTCAACCTCAAACACTTAAAACATTATAGTTTTGGGAAATTATATTGTTGTGAAAAGTACCAAAACTTTTTTTTTACAAATATAAGAAATAGAGTGCCAGTCCCAGTAGCATGGTGCCTATGAAATCTCTTTGACTCTATGGTTTGACTCCTTGCCATGGTAACTTAGAACACTATAGTGGTACTGATGCTTGGTGTGTTTCATTTCATATTCATTGAATAGCTGACATATTGTGCTTTGCAGATTCACATTGTGATTTCATTAATTGAAAGTGTTGTATCTTTTATGAGGCAATTACAAAACAATGACTGTGGAATTCATCTGGATGAACTTTCTAGCTTTTTACTGGTGAATAGACAATAGGGTATTAAAAGCATATTTGGTAAACTTGTGCATTCGGTTTCAAAGAAGTTGAAATTTGTCTGAATTTTGGGTGATCAGCAGGTATTTTTAATTATGTAACTATGGAGTGCCATATAGTGCCATTTGGATGTATCCTGAAACAAATACCACAGACAATGGATAAACAGTTTTGTTTGATTCATGATTTGGAGTTCTGCCCATGGCATCAAAAAAAGAGATGATTGATCAGGAATAATTATGATTAATGGTTAGGTGTCAGACACATAATGTTGGGTTTATTCATAGGTCAAGTGAGTAGTGACCAATAATGGGAAAAAGGGAGAGGCATTTAAAAAATCCATATTTATACATTTTATATTTATTAAATCGATTTTTTTTCACTGCTCCTCCATTTTTCCCTGTATTGGTTACATCTTACTTGATCTGTGAACCAAATAGTTGGAAAATGCGCCTATCAGTGTACTACAAAAAAAAAAAAATATATATATATATATATATATATATATATATTTGTGCTCGGGGCAACAAAGCAGTATCTTGTACTTGATGCCTTATTATACATGTAGAGGTATACAACATTCGGTTGTGGTGTGCCGAAACTGACATATCGGTAGGCCTGTAAATAAAGTGGGCCCACCAAAGAAGGTAATTAGAAAATAAATAAATAAGTAATATGAAAGTGGTGGGAGGGACCCAAAACAGAGCGATACCGAGGAGGAGTCTAGAGTTTATAGGGGTGTTCTTATATCAGCACTAGCCCCTCCCACAACTCCAGGCTTCACCTTTACATTTGTGCTTGGGGCAACAAAGCTGTATCTTGTACTTGATACCTTATTATACATGTAGAGGTATACAACATTCGGCTGTGGTGTGCCGAAACAGACGTATCGCAAGATCTGTAAATAAAGTGGGCAAAAAAGGATGTGTGCCAAAAATACTTTATTCAATCAACAATCACATTATTACAACATAGAATATCAAATTGATAAATGTTGGAATGCTTGTTTAAATTCCTTCTCTGGTTGAGGAATGTATATACAGTAGGCTGCAGATTTTCAGTGCCCCAAAGATTTTATAATATGGGTAGTGATGTTCCTGTAGGAGGCTGCCAAGGTCGCACCTATCCTGAAGGAGTGTCCGGAAGGGGTTGAGACCCAGTCTCATTAATAGGATTCTAATGTGAAGCATAAATTTGCTTGTAGTGAGAATGGCCCCCTGTACAGTAAGTAAAGGTTGATTTGACGGTGATGGTAAATTGTGTAGATATATATCTAGTGTCTTTACTGGGCACCATTTGTTAAATTTGGGGTAATAAGGAACTTTTACTATTTGACCTGGTTGACTGGTTTTGGTATGTTGCAGAGAGAGTACATAGTGGGTACATAATTTGCAGTACATTGATTGACCCATTTTTGCACCCTTTTGGTTCACCAGTCTAGTTTGGCCAAAAGTGATCATATGGATGAAATGTGTCTAAACTGAAATGCCTTGTGGACAATTTTAGGACTGCGTGAGCAAAAGTTTTTTTTTTAAATTTGATTAGGGCAAATAGAATTTTTGCAGTGTGCACAAATCTACTGTCTATTCTCTACAACCATATACACTGTGAAGGGATCCTGACTTCAAATCCTGCAGATTGTCACATATTTTTCTTGAATGTGCGTTACTAACAATTTAAGAAAATTAGAAAAGCATAGCACTTGTACAATGTTGTCTAGATTCTACACAGCTATCACGGGAAAAACATTTTATTTTTTTTCAGAAATGAAGCAGATTTGTATGCATTAAGTATAATTTTACCTATATTGGTTATGCTGTTCAAAAACACTGATAGTAGGTCTCTATATCCTAACCACTCAATTGCACTACGTTTTCAAAATAATCTTCAGTTCAATTATCACTGCATCAATTACTTATTTAAAAATAAACATGTTGAATAGCCATAGTAGTCATAATAGGAAAACAAATGTTGCTTAACACATAATGGCAAATAAAATTATAAATTAATCTAAATCCTTTATATTTAAAGAAAAATATTAAAATATAAATGCATAACGTTTATGGTTTGTAGACATGTCAAATACATATCTTTCATATAACCTCTAGGGTATGTTTTACCTCAATGAAACAATGCCACAATTTTTTTTTAGATTTGTTGAGATTTAAAGTGTACTGCAAGCTACTATAGAACAATCAATATCTATTGTGGGGCTTCAATTATTAACCCAGGGAGACCTAACCATTTATTGCAGCTAAATCTCCTCAGTCAGACTCGATTGCACCCCGACCCTTGAGTGCTCGTAAAACAATAACTCGGACAGAAATCGTGGTACGTTGAATCACTACTTCAATATTACTTGTTACTGTACAGTTTACAACATAGCTTGCAACTTATACTTGTGACAGAGTAAAAAACAGACAAAATAAGTTACCATAGAATATTTTGCAACAGTTTCCAGTTAATGTTTCTTAAAGAGACACCTTCATAATACTCACAATTTATTTTCAATAACCTTATTGTGCAATAGAATTGTAGATTTCACTTTGCAGTTTGTTCAAATTTATTATTATTGATTAGTCCTTCTATTGGAAGGACTAATGTGCATGCAGCACTCGCTGCACATGCATATTAAATTCCCTCTCCAGATGACGTGAGGCGGTAAAGACAGAGTCAGGAATAAGACAATATATAAGGCGTTTTAACGAATGTTAATCCTTTAAATGTCATGGGGGGACACAGGGACACTATAGTTTTAGGAGGACCGGGTATTCTTAACACTATAGTCTTTATAGTCTTGCTGTGGTGATAGCAGTGGCAGCTGCTGTAATTTAAAGATGGTGGGGAGCTGCCCCCACTGACTTGTTGAATCCTTGTCAGGATCATCATTTGGTTTTACACAATATTGTGTATTTGGGTCTGGCTGGGATCGAACCTGAGTTGCCTGCATCCCAGTCAGGATCCTTACATTGGGTTCCACACATCTTTGACTGTTTCTACATGTCCTTGGTATCCTGTAGCCTGAGCCTGTTTGCCTGGGATTTGCACACCTGTTCCTGGTTCCATGATCATTGCTTGAGACTCCCTATTTAAACCTCGCAAGTCTGGTCCTCGTTGTCAGATCGTGTTTCCTGTTCCGTTTGGTTTCACTGCTGTTTATCTGACTCCTGGTTTTGATCTCCTGCTCGTCTACTGTTTTCGCCTGATTGCCGCCAGTCCTGACTTCTGCTTCTGTTACCCGACTACTCTTCTGGATTTCCCTTGTCTGTACTGCGTTCCAGGAAGCACTGGTTATTTCAGCCCCAGTGCACTGTGTCACACCCTTGGGGATTTCTGTCCTGAGTCCCCTCGGTCTGTGCCGAATTGCAAAGGGTGCCTTAACTCTGCCTGCCGGACTCCCACTCCAGGTAAGATCCCTGACAGTACGATCTGACCAAATGGAGTCTGCAGAGTTGAGGATTACCGTTGCAGCCTTGACCCAGCAAGTTTCCCAGCTCACCCAGGCTTTGCAGGGCTTACAGCAGGAGCTGGCTTCCCTTAAAGGGAGAGTAACCTATGACTCTGGACTATCTGAACCGCTGGTTGCTCTACCTGAAAAATTTTCTGGGATCCGGTCTAAGTTTGACACCTTCAAGGTTGACTGCGAGATCCTGTTCTCCTTGAGACCACTTACCTATGCCACAGATGCCATTAAAGTGAGGACAGCAATTACCTTATTGTCGGGGCACCTTAAGATTTGGGCCCACCAATTGTTACTCACCAAAAGCCCAGTCCTGGATTCCTGGGAGTCCTTTATTCGGTCCTTGGGGCTACAATGCAACAAGACACAAAAGTCCTATGTACAGAGAACACCTACTGTTGCTTCCCATATATTGCAACCCGGACTGGAAATGGTTTACACTACTCCTTTCACTCGGACTGATGTTACTACTAACCCTATCACTCCCAAGTCTCCTGAAATGCCTGAAACATCCTATACATCTGACAGCGAGGCGGAAGAACCCATGGAGATTGGACTGGTTAGGTGTCGTCAGTCATCTCAAGAAAGGGCAAGAAGGGTGGCGCATGGACTGTGTTTTTACTGTGGGGAGAGAGGGCATTTAATCTCCTTTTGTCCCATTCGTCCTTCTAGGCCTCGGGTTCTCCGTCTGGGTACTACTCCGGCATATCCTATGAGACCTGTCTGCCAACATGCTGCCTGTCCTTGCTTGACCACTTTGAACAATCCTCCGTCTTCTACAGTTGTTGCTCCTGAGGATGTGCTGGAATCAGTTACGAAAGAACCTGAGATCGCTATTTCCACTAAGGAGTCTGCTTCTAGGAAGGCAAGCACCACAACCACTACAAGTCCTATCAAGGAAGTCCCTCCTGCTGGCTGTACCTATGCCTCTAATGGGACTCTAGTCCGGAAGGAGGACTTGCAAGTTTTTGAAAAGGCCCTAAGAGCTATGACCTCCACTCCTACAGGTACTACTAAAACCAAGAAAACTAAAAAGTAACCTCCTGGGTCGTACTTGCCTTCCTCTTCTCGCCTACGGCGTCTTTGAAGGGGGGGTAATGTCAGGATCATCATTTGGTTTTACACAATATTGTGTATTTGGGTCTGGCTGGGATCGAACCTGAGTTGCCTGCATCCCAGTCAGGATCCTTACATTGGGTTCCACACATCTTTGACTGTTTCTACATGTCCTTGGTATCCTGTAGCCTGAGCCTGTTTGCCTGGGATTTGCACACCTGTTCCTGGTTCCATGATCATTGCTTGAGACTCCCTATTTAAACCTCGCAAGTCTGGTCCTCGTTGTCAGATCGTGTTTCCTGTTCCGTTTGGTTTCACTGCTGTTTATCTGACTCCTGGTTTTGATCTCCTGCTCGTCTACTGTTTTCGCCTGATTGCCGCCAGTCCTGACTTCTGCTTCTGTTACCCGACTACTCTTCTGGATTTCCCTTGTCTGTACTGCGTTCCAGGAAGCACTGGTTATTTCAGCCCCAGTGCACTGTGTCACACCCTTGGGGATTTCTGTCCTGAGTCCCCTCGGTCTGTGCCGAATTGCAAAGGGTGCCTTAACTCTGCCTGCCGGACTCCCACTCCAGGTAAGATCCCTGACAATCCTACCCACTTAATCCCATGAGATACCAAGCCCTGTTTAAAACCAGCTGTATCTCTAATCATCAATAAAGGGTAGAATGGAAAATATAGATATAATCATGACAAACATTTGTTTTTCTTACACATACTTATCAACAATGCCAGTAAATTAGAGGGGGGGTGGGGGGGGCTCCACACCGAATGGTTCTGTGGTCCAGCCTCCACTCAGTGCTACCACTTGTCAGTGGATATAGAATCCCAACACACTATACCCTCCAGTATGAAAATAGTCCAGTGAACTGTAGCATGAATTCAGTGTCCAGGTTTTGTTGGTGGAAGATTAAGACAGAAGTTTCTGTTTCTTCTAGTTCTTATCTCTGACATCTCTCGTAAAATATCAATGTATGAAGTACATCCTATGTTTCATTATTTTCATGGGCACAGTACTTAGTGGTGCACTTATGATACTTAACTACCCTTAAAAATGTTGCTACAACAGCACCTGTAATATCGGTTCTACAAATTGGGTTTGTTCCCAATCCTACTGCAATGAAGTGAATGCTTTGTGTACATTGCGATTCAAAATACTACAGTTTCTGTGCACAAGCTAGATTCAGTTAGGCAATTATAGAATAATAGATGATGAGGGACCAATGATTAGCAATAGATTTCAATGATGGTCAGTATAAAAGGTCCCTCCATTGTGTAGCTGACTGATAGACAAAGGAATCACAATTTTCAGCTAGTAGAGATGGGAATAAAGCAAATTACAATAAGTGACAAAGAATAACAAATAATTGTGAGTCACTCTTCGAGTACAACATTAAAAAAAAAAGAACTGGAAGTATCTACTTTATGGAGCTGACACTTAGACATAGGTGCCATAGTTCAGAAATTGCAGAAGGTGAAAGCCGACATAGAACAATTGAGTTTTGGCAACAACAAATGAAACTACATTTCATTTACTTCTATGAGAACAATTACAATACAGCAGCTATTTAGGGTGATTTAAAAAAAATAAATAACTAACTCACATGTGAATAAGTAAGGTAGCTATATATTATATATATCAGCAGTTACAAATGTGAAATATTTGAGTGTTGGACAAAGGAATTGGACTTTTACTTTATATATATATATATATATTCTGATTAATTCTACTGGACTGTGAAGCAGATTTAATATGATGATACAGCAAAAAGTCTATCCTTGTCGATTTACCATTGCTGGTGCAGTATACCACGTTGTGTAGCATTGACAGATCAGTAGTGTGCAACAGTGCATTTGTTCTGATGTTATACATATAAGGAAAAGTGTGCTAGATGCAAGATATAATACAATTATATATATATATATATATATATATATATATATATATATATATATATATATAATATTTATTTCTACAAATATGTAACATGGCACATATGCCTGTCTATAGATGTATTTTCTGTATTGTGTATTGCTTAAATATTGGTTTTATTAAGCCCCGCACAACTGGCATACTGGTTATAATCACTAAATAGTTACTATTGTAGTGTCTTAGCCTGCTTTATAAATACATAAAACAATGTTATACAATTGTCAGGCAATAAAAAGATTCTAAATCACCAAACACATAATAAAAAGCAAAGTGCAAGTTTTGATATGTAGATTTTGTTATTATGTAGAAAATCATACCTGTGTGTTAGTCTTCTTTGACTAATGCATATAGCTTTTTCTTGATTTTGGGCAATACAGACTTTATGGTGACTGCATTTCATTTTTAAACATGGGTCTTTAGCTGGATCCAATGCTAGAAAAGAAAACACATACATAGGTTTGTTGGTTATATAAAATAATTATAGTACATAATTAAATATTAAACTGTACACAATCACATTGGAATGTAGTATATACTGTAATAGTATGAAGTTTATAATATAAGTAATCCAATGCTACAGCTAATTCATTGGAAATTGTACAAATGAAAATACTAGAATTTTCAATTATTGAACAAAGGTGCTATATTAATATATCTCCCACGTGCCCCTCTTTAAGAGTCAGGTTCTATTGTAGACACACATCCTTCTGTTTCTCATTTATATCCTAAACCCCCCTTTTGAGAGCTATGTGTATGACTGTGTAGGAAAGCTTCACAGAGCTTCACACATGCAATAATCTGAACAAATCTGTCTAGAACCTACAAATATTAGAAAGTCTTTAGAAATCTGTGTAACAATAATGCCCAGCGGATGCCAGTTAACCTGGCAGCAATAGTGCCCACAATTTCCTTTGTTGGTACCAGGGGAATGCCTTATTCTCATAACTCAGATCCTTTTCTGAAGCTTGAGAAAGACCTTATGGGTCGAAATGTTGCTGTTTGTGATCTGGTTCGATTAAATTAGCCTTTCTTGGACCTTGGAGTACCTAGACCTTTATTTATTTTTAACATATTATTCTCATGACATACATTTATTCTAAATAAATATAGATGTGGAGGCCCCCTAACATATACAAATTAGTTCAACAAACATGACATGTAGACATAGGTGCCATAGTTCAGAAATTGCAGAAGGTAGAAGCTGACATAGAACAACTGAATCTTGGCAACAATAAATGAAACTAAATTTCAGTGACTTCTATGAGAACAATTATAATACAGCAGAATGCCTCATTCCATTTTAAACATGGATTCCTTGGACTTTATGTTTTCTGTATACAACAGCTTTGAAACACAATTTAGGAAGGGATACAAAGCCAGTGAACCACTCATGGACAGCTGCTTCGTTGGTAATGCAACTCATCAGCATTAGATTGGTTAATGGCTTGCTATTGAGGCTTGCTGTTACTTGCGGAGCAGAGACGGCTTCACTGGTGTGCAGATCTGTGTTTAAAAATGTATTGACTAGGGGGGCGGGGCCTGACCGCAGAGCCGAGTGGTT
This sequence comes from Pelobates fuscus, assembly GCF_036172605.1. Taxonomy (NCBI): domain Eukaryota; kingdom Metazoa; phylum Chordata; class Amphibia; order Anura; family Pelobatidae; genus Pelobates; species Pelobates fuscus. The sequence goes on along the minus strand of NC_086322.1, from coordinate 119,616,672 downwards.
GACAACCTCAAGAGCTCCGGCACAAATACGCAAAAAAAACCACTTTTCCCGTCCAAAACGGAGACTAATCGGGTCAAAAGACCCAGCAATATACAGGGAACATCAAGCGGAGTGCAATGCTACCCATCAAGCGGCGAAACGAGCAATATATACCGGACAAGCGACGGAGGCCTACCCGACAGGTGGGAGCGGGAGAGGCGGCCGCTCTCCCCCCGCCACGGGTGAGGACTTTGGTGTGGAAGGGTCCCAGTTCCCCCCCCTCTGGACCGGTGGGGGTCATCCCGGTCCACCAGCATATGGCGAGCACCCACCTCTGGGACGCAAGTCAGCGCCACACCACACAGACTGGCCCACGAGGCCCAGCCAAGATGGCCGACGGTGGAGCTACTGACCTGAAGCAGCAAACTACTGAGGAATGGGCAACGGCTTTCAAGGCTAAATTTGAAGCTGTCTGCCTGCGCTTCTGGGAACGATTGGAGGCAAGGCACTCACATCCCAGACCGATGCCTTCTTCACCGACAAAGAATCATAGCGCACCCCCTAAAAAGCAGCCGGGACGCCCAAGCACAGCGCTGCCGATGCGGAGGAGAGTGCAGGGCGCTGGGACTCAGCAGACGAAGCGACGAAAGGGTATTACCCGCACGAAGCGGCCTGTTGGAGGCCATGCAAAGGCACCCCGGCCGCCTACGGGAAGCTCCGACGGACCGCCCACCACCCTCCAGGGCCACAGATGCCCACAACCAACATGGCACCATAATCAAAACGGAAGCCCAAAGCCATCTCCCGCTCACTGCTCCGCCAAGACAAGCCTGAAGGGCAGAGGCGAACTGACAACCGGCACACACCCAGCCAATAACAAACCTGCGTTACAGCCCAGATCAGGGACGACACTGGTGACCAGTGCCTACATGCACAAGCCTCCACACCGATGGCAGATCTCTCAGACAGCGTTGTGGGACTTTGCAACTCACCTCCTAAGGTCTCTGCACCTCCCGTTGTTAAACCCACGGCAGCGTGACCGCATTCCTCCCCGCAGACTGGGCATCGGATGAAAGGGAGGTAAGACCCGGTCTGCCTGATGGCCAGCTCCGGTGATGAAATCGACGTAGACGACCCGGAAAAACCCACTTAACCTGACGGACAAATGTAACAAGCCAACACCCATGGACATAGTCCTTCTCATAACTTGGACTAAAGTTTTTTTTTCTCTAAGCTGACACTGCTAGCCAACATATACCATAACTACCCAGAGATGCTGCAAAATTTGCCATAGACTACCTCTCATTATTATTTGTTTGGCTCAGAGCCAGGTAGTTTAAACTTACCTATGCGATTTTATAATCTCCATTATGTCCACCTATCGTTAAAGTGCAGCTGACTAGCAGGTTACCCAGCAGCCAAATAGCCTACCCGTAATAGCCTGCGCCAATTAATAGCTTTCTGGTACAACATTTATAGCACTGTTCCAAGTAATGTCTCAAAATTGTTCTAACGATGTTAGCAAACCACCCTCACGCACACGCATGTAGTCCCTTAATTCAATTGTTGTGTTCTGCACCCATAAACCATTTAAGCCATACATGTATACCACTACCACCAATCACTATAAGCATAAAACATGTAAAGCCGGTACCTAACGGAACCAAAACGTGCAGAAGTTTGCATAGTTATCCATAGTGATGACGCATCAGCGCGCCACACGCGTTTACTCTGTAAAATTTACGTTGAATAACCGAATGTTTAAGCTACTTAAAATCCTAGAATGTCATTTCCTGCAATTCTCTACCACATAAAAAATGTGCAATGTGTTATCAAGCCATGCTTTCTTACAACGCTGTTTATTGTTATATCGAGTGCTCATGCTGTTGGAACATGGCACACGCCTCTGTAACTGCTTTTTCCTTTTGCACACAAAAATAAAGAATTATAAAAAAAAAAAAAAAAAAAAAAAAAAAAAAAAAAAAATGTATTGACTATCAACTAAATTAAGGTGGAAGGGGGTTTAACTCACAACAGGATTTTGGCATTTTATATATATATATATATATATATATATATATATATATATATATATATATCCAATACACAAGATCCAGCGCACTCACTTATTCACTAAACAGCAACTTCAATGCTGACAGATTTTATTAGTATTGTTTTAAACAAATACCTAATATAGGCAAAAATAATGGGGGTTTAGTTACATAAGCCTGCCACAACGTCAATGTACCAATGTACCCCATCTTTGTCCGGTCCTACTCTAACAGCCTCTGATGAGCTGAACTAGCAAAATGCGCGCCAGGGACTCAGCTACCACCATTAGCACCCAACTATTGCAGTGCCACAGGCTTTTGGATTTGCTGTTCTCGTGACTACCTAGGCACGGCATAGATCCTAGCAGCTGTGGGGATCCGTTTTTTTACACTTACAGCGATTAGTGTTATTTTCAACTTATTTTACGTAAATATTGGGTGGAGGGATTTCTACTTTGTAACTGGACAGGGATATATTTTGGGGGTAAGGTGTGCCCATGAAGGCACATTAGGGCATGTTATCCACTCTCCCCTCGTTCCCATATTCCTCTATCCCTATTAATCACACGCAACTGATTGTAAGCCTTTCAGGGCCGTTATTGCTCTTTATTCTATTTTAGAAGATTGATTATGGCGCTTTGATACTATTCAACATCACAGAGTGTTACTAGCAAAGCTATATTCATTCCATTTACCATTATAGCAGTTCTGTCTAGATGTTCTGCTATTTCTCAGTTACATTGTGCTAACAATTATGGTAGCATCTAGTACAAATCTAGTACAAATACAAATGTAACATTTTAGACTGAATATTTTGAATATTTTTACACTAAGTTCTTGTCAGCGTCTGCTTAGCAGTGATTTATTTTGTCTGCTTAAAGGACCACTCTAGACACCCAGACCACTTCAGCTTAATGAGGTGGTCTGGGTGCCAGGTCCTTCTAGGGTTAACCCATTTTTTCATAAACATAGCAGTTTCAGAGAAACTGCTATGTTTATGAATGGGTTAAGCCTTCCCCCTATGTCCTCTAGTGGCTGTCTCATTGACAGCCGCTAGAGGCGCTTGCGTGCTTCTCAATGTGATTTTCACAGTGAGAGCACGCCAGCGTCCATAGGAAAGCATTATGAATGCTTTCCTATGTGACCGGCTGAATGCGCGCGCAGCTCTTGCCGCGCGTGCGCATTCAGCCGACGGGGAGGAGAAGAGGAGGATCGGAGGAGGAGAGCAGGAGGAGATCTCTCCGCCCAGCGCTGGAAAAAGGTAAGATTTAACCCCTTTCCCCTTTCCAGAGCCGGGCGGGAGGGGGTCCCTGAGGGTGGGGGCACCCTCAGGGCACTCTAGTGCCAGGAAAACGAGTATGCTTTCCTGGCACTAGAGTGGTCCTTTAACAGTGATTTATTTAGGATCCACTCAAACCATTCCTCTAGTGGAAATGTGCTTATTTATTATACTCTTCGAGTATCTTTATTAGAACTTGTTTTGGCCAATTCAATTTTAACACCTGTGTGCATATTATACTCTTTAAGTATCTTTATTAGAACTTGTTTTGGCCAAAACAATTTTCACACACATGTGTGCTGTTAAAAATATCTGAAATAGTTTCATAACTTTTTTTATTAATGGGCCATAGGTCACTACCATAAGATTGTTTTTAGATGTATTTTTCTTTTTCAATAGTACCATTTTTCTTTCTTTGTTGGTCTTCTTGTTTAGTCCTTGTTGGACTTCACTTTTACCAAGATTTATTGAAGGTTAAGTCTCAATTATTCTTGACATTTTACTTTTATAGTATTCCATATCTTTAGTACTTTAAGTGTTACATCCTCTATGTGTTTCTCTTTTTCATGTTATGAGATTACTTCACTTACTCGGGGCTCTTTACAGCACAAGGCTAAATAAGGCCCTGGGATGAGGCACCTGTGACAGGGAGGGATGAAAAACCAAGGACTCCCAAATATATATATATATATATATATATATATATATATATATATATATATATATATATGAAACCAGGGGGGCTGCATGCACTCACCTGAACATGCATAAATTGGGTGCTGCTGGGGGCCAATTTATACAATACACAAGATCCAGTGCACTCACTTATCCACTAAACAGCCACTTCAATGCTGACAGATTTTATTAGTTTTTTTTTTTTTTGAAAACACCTAATTAGGCAAAAACAATGGGGGTTTAGTTACATTATATGATCATGCATTGCATAAGCCTGCCACAATGTCAATGTACCCAAACTTTGGAAGGTCCTACTCTAACAGCCTAATGTCTGCTTTTATGAGATTAACCCACTTACTTGGGGAAAAAGTTTCCTCCGGGGCTCTCTGTAGTACAAGGCTAAATAGGAGCCACTCCTTTGTTGCCTTGGCTGTGTGTCATTGTCATGCTGGAATACCCATCCACAACCCATTTCCAATACCTTGACTGAGGGAATGGGAAATACTGGGATGGGGTAAAGAATGTAGAGAAAAGTGTATGGTAACCGTAACTAGGAGATTGGATAACGTTAATCTGCCTACTGCTACTCTTCTTTCTACTGAGATTCCTGTACATTATATGGAGGTTAAAGAAGTATTCAATAAGGTTCATACTGATACTTTGCCTCCTCACCGATCCTATGATTGTGTCATGGAGTAACACTTCCGGGTTCGGCACTAAGCTGTGAGGAGCCGGACCCCGCCCCCCTCTGACACAGCTCTGACGGTATTTAGGGAGACTGGGCAAGAAGGAGGGTGCTTGGTGATTGATTGTGTGAGCTAACGTGTGAGCTGCCTCCGCGAGACCGCGGGCTCCACAGGCTCAGCTACTGGGATCTACTTCCACCGGACTTGGCTCTCCACAAGCTCAGACAAGCCGTTCCAGCCTTTGAGCAAATGCAAGGATTGCTGCATGCCATAAAGGATTACTGGAGAACGGATACTTTGCTACTTTACAAGTGGACCATATCTCTGAACTATTGGAGGACTACCCATATTAACCTTAAGTATATCTTTCAGCTATTTGTCTACAAAATCATTTATTAATGAACTAATACTTGCTTACTCAAACCTTCAATGATCCAAGTTACTAATCTCATGAAGGACAACTCCCATCATCCTTATTCACTATGAACTGTTTCTTGCTTTGCAAATACATTCAGTGCTTCAATCTACTAATTACATGAAGGACAACTCCCATCATGCTTATTCACTATGAACTGTTCTTGCTTTGCAAATATTCTTAGCTACTTGATTATTGTTCCTATTGAAGATTATTCTCATGAACTTAAAGAACGTTACTTAATGGATCTCTGAAGAAATACTTAATAATGCACTTTGTGTTATTGATTACTTGCACTTCTTCTTATTGGATTATTGCCTAAATGCAATTCATTTAAGTTTAACACTTATTCAAACTTCGGTTGAATCAAGTTTCCAGTGATTCTCTCTTTTCTTAAAGCTACAGTATTGATACTTAAGGATTCTCCATTTCTTCACTATTGTAATTAGGGAGTTTACAAGCTGCAGTTGAGTTCCAATCCAAATCACCCCTAGTAGCGTAACAGATTGCTCTATACATTTGTTACCCGATACTATACCCCTTAAAGGAGGGGTGTGTACTTTATCACCTCAGGAAAGTAAAATCATGGAGGACTACATTAGAGTCCTTACAGAAAGGCCACATATGTAGATCTTCTTCTCCTGCAGAGGCAGGTTTCTTTTTTGTATCAAAGAAAGGAGATCTGCGTCCTTGTATTATACGGCATTAAACAAAATAACCATTAAGAATGCTTATCCCATTCCTCTGATCTCTGAATTATTTGACAGATTCCAAGGTGCTAAAGTGTTTACCAAACATGACCTTAGGAGTGCTTATAATTTAGTAAGAATTAAGGAGGGACATGAGTGAAAAATTGCATTTAACATGAGAAATGGACACCACGAGTATCTTGTAATGCACTTCGGCTTATGCAATGCTCCAGATGTATTTCAGGACCTTATTAATGATGCTCTTAGAGAATATATCTATACATTCATATTAGTTTATCTCGATGATATACTCATTTATTCTCCCAATCTCCAGACTCATCATGGGCATGTGAAACAAATGTTGCAAACATTACTCAGAAATGGGTTGTATTGCAAACTTGAGAAATTCCTGCTTGATCAGACAGGTGCAGTTCTTATGATATATAATTTTGACTTCTGGTTTTCAGATGGATCCATGTAAACTAGAAGCTGTTCTGCTCTGGCCATTACCTAATGGGTTGAAAGCAGTTCAAAGGTTTATTGGGTTTGCTAACTACTATCGGAGATTCATAAAGAGATTCTCTACAGCAATAGCTCAAATTACCAACCTGACACGTAAGGGGGTTAATTGTCATATATGGTCCAAAGAAGCTAAAGAAGCTTTTGAGCATCTAAAATTATGATTTGCTTCCACTCCTATACTAGCACACCTTGACACTAGCAAATATTTGAGGTCGATGCCACTGAAACAGGGGTAGGGGCTGTCCTTTCCCAGAGGGAGAAACAGGATACTCCTTTGCATCCTTGTAGGTTTTTCTCAAAAAAATTGTCGCCAGCAGAGCGTAACTATGATATAGGTAACAGAGAATTGTTAGCCATTATCCTAGCTTTGAAAGAGTGGCAACATCTTTTGGAGGGCTCTAAAGATCCACTTCTGATTATTATGGATCACAAAAACTTGGCGTACATTGGAGATGCTAAAAGGCTGTCTTCTAGACAATCTAGATGGTTGCTATTCCTGTCATGTTTTAATTTCATTATTACGTACAGACCAGTTCCAAGAAACGTTAAGGCTGATGCCCTATCAAGTCAAATTGATATAGGGGAGGAACAAGAGGAGGAAATCTCTCCGATCATACCTCCTGAATGTATTATTGCTTCTACGGTCCTTTTTCTATCTTCTCCTCTTCTCTGTGCTATAATGGCAGCTCAGGCACCTAGTGAAAAACCTCATGTACTATTTGTGCGGTTTCAAAGGTACCTCATAAACGGCAATGTAGGTTATTGCAACCACTTCCTATACCAAATATCCCATGGTCCCATTTAGCGATGGACTTTATTGTGGAACTCCCAATTTCAAAAGGCTATAATACCATTCTAATGGTTGTTGATAGTTTTTTTTAAAATGGCACATTTCTTCCGCTCAAGAAGTTACCTTCCTCCCAAGAACTAGTTCATATATTCGTATGCTAATATTGTTTCTGACAGGATTGATCCACGACCTGTGCGGCGTTCTAATGAACACTGGCCACTGCGGTCCCAAGCAACTATGTAACAAAGAAGGCACTTGACGTGTGTGTGACATCACGAAAACGATGCACACGCATGTTTTGGGGTCAATGGCCATGTCCAACCAATCATATTTAAATGCAAAATAGCATTTGGTCAGTGTCCTGTCGTGGTTTCCACTAGTTGGTTAACAGAGAGTGTGTTCCTATTCTAGTTCTTTTTGGTATTTGACTTTGGCTTGTACTTTGACTTCCCCGTATTTCTGGTATCCTTGACTTTTGGCTTGTTTCCTCGTTGTGTCTCTTTCTATGTCCCTGAACTAGGCTAGTATTCTTTATTTACATTATGTCAGGCCATTCTAGGGTTCCCCAGTATTTCATTATCCTTGTTCTTTGTGCATTACATAGTTCTGCGTGTTGGGTCATATAGTAATCGTGACAGATAGGAAGAAAAGAAAAACAGATCCTGAAAGACTAAGAGAAGAGGAAGCGATTGGGGAAAGGTAAGTTCGTGCCGCTTTAAAACAGGCCTGCCATTGCCCAACACATTTTTATTTTTTGTCATTCCCCACTCCCAATTTTCCATTTTTTCAAAGCCCCCACAATGCATTTTTATGTTCTGTTTATCCCTTTTTAACTCACTTTTTTCAATGAATTTCAGTGACAAATGTTTTTATAATCTGCTTCCCTTTTACAGAGCCTGATAGTGATATATAGTCGCTGCCTTTGTTTGCTAATATAACGCAAATGATGTCCATGCATGTCCAGAGCCCAGAGGCAAATTTACCTATACATGGCATGTGCAATGCTACGAGAAGGACTAGGAAGCATTGGGAGGAGCATTGCAAGAGTCGAGAGAAAGAACACAATGAACAGATGAGCAAAATTGGAAACTGGAACCTGACAAATCTTAACAAAGAAAGCAGAGCTTTCCTTAAACGACAACTGTCACTGGAATTTTTTTTTTTATATATTAACCCTTTTAATCAAGTTTTGAAAATAATTAGCTTTTTGTAAAATGAAGTAAATGAAAAAAAAAAGAAAACCTCATCCCTATCTTTAGGTTATGACAGGATCTTTCGGCTATCTACATCCACCTTGGCTAAGACAATGTTTGAAAACAGACAGATGTTTCTCTGGTCTCCTGTTTATGTTTGGGGAGTGAAGCACAGAAGATCATGGAGACTAACTTTGGGGTTTCAAACACTGTCTTATCCAAGGTATATATATAGATCGGTTTGGTTTGATTGATTAGCCTGTTACTGTCTATGCATTGGTCACATCCACTCATTATGCTAAAGTGTAATTTGTTTTTAAAACACTTGTAAATATATGTTACGGCACTATGTTGATAGGTCGCCATGGTAACGACCCTTGGCCGCGTCATTGAACGCGACGTCGCACGGCTGCTGACGCTTTCCGGGCAGCCGGCGCCAGTCTCGGTCCGTGCGTCCATGGGATCGGATGAAACACAGGTGTGGTGAGTAAACAATTTATTGTATGCTATATATGTGGGGTTTTTGTTGTGTACAGTGTATCCTGACGAAAGCTTGAGGAGATCAAGCTGAAACGTTGATTTTCACTGTTTTTACTGGAAGGTAATAAAAGTAAATTTTTATGCAAGTCCTTGGAGTGCTATCTTGGATATATTTTCTGAATTTTGGCTGACAAGCACCGGGCACTTAACATTTATACAGGAGGAGTGCAAGATTATTATTTTTTTATATATATATATATATATATATATATATAGCTAAATGATCTTGTAATTAACTAAAGATAGGGTTGGGTTTTGTAATACAAATCCATTTCCTTTCAAAACTTGATGAAAGGATTATTATTATTATTATTAGGGATGTGCAAAAAGTTTGGTTCGGAAGTTTTAGTGATTAAAAATAATGTGTCTGCTTCAGCAATTCGGACCAATGGCATTTGGTTCGGTTTGGCACTTCAGAACTGCCGAACATTGTCACTTCAGAACTTTGGCGCTTCTGAACTTCGGACATTCGTAAGCATCCGAAAGTCCGAATGGCATGAAATTCGTACGAATGAACATTCAGAACTAAACAAATTGCACATGTCTACTTTATATATCCTAAAAAATAATTGGCAAAGGATGTTTGTCTGATGCAGTCATGCGCGAGACTGCGCAAGACTGCGCGAGACTGCATGGGTCTTGGAACCCAAGCCCCCTCACACGTCCTTCATGGTCCGCTGGCAGCTGCGATGTGACGCATACAGGATATTACGTCATTGCACAAAAGGAATTAGCTTATTGGTTAAGATTCCTGTCATCATTCACTTAATTTTCCCTCCCTGTCTCTTGTTTTGCCACTTTTCAAAAATAACTTAGGCACTTAGGAGCTTCGGCACTTCCGAACTTTGGCACTTCCGAACTTCGGCACTTTGGCACTTCGGACATTCGTAAGCATCCGAATGTCCGAATGGCATGAAATTCGAAGCGAATCACACATGTCTAATTATTATATCAAAAAATAGCTTTGAGGTGACAGTTGTCCTTTAAGCTTCCCCTTTGCCAATATTTGTTAGGCAGAGGAAAAACACGTAAAACAGAGCAGCCCCTACTTTTTATGTATTATATGAGAAGAAGATCAGAAAGGATGAAAAGAAGAACAGATTTAGAGAGAGGAAGAGAAGAGGAATCAATAGAAGGTACGTTTGTGGTGACAGAGCCACTTTAGCATACATAACCAGTTAATAAACAAAGATATTTAAAGCTAAAGATTATCAATCTACAAATCAAAATCAATTAAAAGCTATTAAATTAGCCTAACAAGAAATAATAAATAAAAATGGTTAGAATCTTCTTTATCACAAGATAAATCAATAAATAATTGAGGTTTAGTTTTGGCAGCAAGCATGCCATCAGAAAACCAGTGAATTCAATTTATGATGACTTTAGGTTTATGTTTTGTGCTACAATAAGAGAAAACAAATTGCCCAAAAAATTATATATTGTAAGCTTTATCAAAGACTCTCCAAGACAACAGAATGTATATTTTTTTATGATATCACTGTGTTGACAGTCTCTAAAACATTTAATAGATCAGGGAGTGCTTTAGCAGATTGTTCAAAACAAAGTAATAAGCATTTAAAACCTACTAGGGACAGGTACATATACACATATGTCAAGATTTAGCAGACACCATTAAAAGTCAGACCTAAAGTCTCCAATTGTAGACTTAAAGGAATTGCTTTGCCATAATTGCAGCCATCAGACCTCAATGTCAAAAAGCAAAGAGGGATCTATAGGAAAACATTAATCGAAAGCAGGCATTTGTCAATCATTTCTATAACAAAGAATGCTTGTTGTAGGAGAAATCACAGACATGTTCTAGTGGCAATAAAGACATACTTTCCTTTAAGTGTAAAAACACATATGTCATTAACCCCTTAAGGACCAAACTTCTGGAATAAAAGGGAATCATGACGTGTCACACACGTCATGTGTCCTTAAGGGGTTAAACAGTAAAATATAAAGCATCTGTTTCTCAAATCTTATTCATAATGTTTAAAGCATCAATAGAAACATAGAATGTGATGGCAGATAAGAACCATTTGGCCCATCTCGTCTGCCCAATTTTTTTTTTTTTTATATTTTCATTAGTCCCTGGACTTATCTTATAGTTAGGATAGCCTTATGCCTATCCCACGCATGCTTAAAATCCTTTACAGTATAAACCACTACCACTTCAGCTGGAAGGCTATTCCATGCATCCACTACCCTCTCAGTAAAGTAATACTTCTGGATATTATTTTATGTTTCAATAAAAATATCTATCTTTCTGTTTAAGCACAGCCTTATGTACTCTAATGTATGTTATACTAAACTGATACTGTAATGTATACTGTGGCCTGGTAAAAATATTTTAAGAATTACATTTTATTAGATGGGTGGGGGACTTTTCATTTCCATCTCAGCTACTAGGAGTAAACATACGATTATTTACACCCTTTGCAAATTGTGTTAAGCATAATAGCTTAGCATAATATAATATATAATGATTTTCTAAGATCTTGCACATAAAGGAAGAAATGGGTCACCCTGACTCCATGCTTACTAGGTTAAATGCACTTAGTAGTATTACCATTGATAGGATAGTATAAATCATACTATAGTCTGCAACCCAAAACTGATAGCAAGTGCTCTCTAGCCTAAATCAGCTTACAGATAGTTCAATTCATTATTTTATGACTGTAACTATAGATGGAAAAACACATGCATCTATCTGTCTGATGTAAATCAGTTAGAAAAGTGGGAATGGCACTAATTTAGGGATTTTTTCCAATCAAACCCTACCCTATAAACAATCACTAACCATGTGCTTCTCCAGCTAAAGAAGCTAACACAGTGCATAGCAATTATGTTATCTCCACATTTCACCAGATAACATTTTTAATCTTCAAATGGACTCATATCCTTTTTTGGTTAAAACAAAATACAAACAAACTCCACATGTTCAGTCCCACAGAATTGTGTCCTGCCATGGGACAGACCTAGCCATAAGAGTGTGGGAAGCCAGGCTAAACTCATTACTGAGTCTACATAGATCTGGATAGCACATGAAATGGAATTTAAGCCATTGCAGCTTTTACACTTGGGAACATGATCAGTCTACTCTTGACATTTTTTCACTATGTTTATATTTTTGAGATAAGCAAGACAGTCCTTGGTTAAAGAAAATGTTACAAAACTGCCTTTGTGCTCCTGTAAGCTTTTTCATAAGAATAGTTGGTATAGTACTACTGGATGGTGCTGGTATTGAAGGTGTTCCCCATAACAACCTCAAAATAATACAAAAAATCAATGGCCCCTGGGGCCATTGAAGGGACTGGTTCGTCCCGAGCGCACAGCCCAGCAGTCACATATTGAGCAGGACGTGGGTGAGAGCAGCCAAGCAGCAATACATGCCCAGCACAGCCTAACAACATGAAGGAGTTCTGAAATTGGACATACCCATTGTAGGAGTTTACCCTGATTCCTCGGTTGGCAGATCAAGGGACTCTGGTGTTACATTCTATTTAACAACTATTGGACATCCTACTACTATTGGATTATTGGAAGTTTGGGATTGCAATCCTCAATTGGTGAGATCCAACCAACTTTTTTTCCCTCTTTTTCTTTTTTCTTTGTATACACACTGAACATTCAATTATTATTTTTTTTCCCCTTATTTTGTCCTTTTTATTTGTTCCGATGGTCTTTTTTATATATTTTTTACATTTTTTCCTTTTTTTTATTATTTTATTTTGAAATTTTTAATTTTTTCTAGTTTTTTCTCTGAGAAGTATATGCATTACTCTAAACATAGAGAATTATTTAGTAGTGGATCCACCTGAACACCAATGAACTGTTGAACTCTATTCATATTGTGTATATAGACTGTAAATAATTGTACATACTCTGGGATGTATATACGATGAAGTCTGTTAAATTAATGAATTCATAAGGATATCATCAAATTACTTACCCATGAATTGATGTACATAATTTGTATAATAAATTAATTTTTCTTTTTTGCATATATATCAATTGACTCTCAACTCTTTTTCTTACAAATTCATATATTTGAGTGCGGTATTGAATTTATTGATATTCTAGCTATATACCATAGAAAAAGAAACTAAAACAAGCAATCTGATAATGTAACCCCAGAAATTAAAAAAGCATTAACTGTACATTAAATCTCCACAGTATTCATTCCTTTTAGAAGGTTTTTCATACGTTCATTTCAGTAGGACTTTTTCAAGTTTTGTCTGTCAACATTGTCTGTCTTTATCTTGTTTATATATATATCCCCACTGTATAACTGTAAAATGATGTGTAATAATTTGGCACAATATTAATACTAATAAAAATAATAAATTCAAAATATAAGTGTATAGTAAAATGAAATGCAAAATATTAAATGTTTCTTTGATGCTTCATTTGTTGAGGAAATAAAATTATATTTCTAGTGAAATATGCATAATGTTGAAAGAAACCATGAAAGAGAGTAGGAAATGTGTTACGGTTCAACAAAAAAAAGGATATAAAGAGGATTATGTTATCTTTTTCTATTATGTTCTAAGAAGTTGTCAGGATAAGCTAATTGGCCAATTCAGGTAAGCAGCGGGGGATAATCCAAAAGGACAATCCTAGGTCACAAAAATTTAATATTGGAAAAGAAAATGCCACTATAATTGCATTAGGAAATTAACAAAGCATTGTAAGGAAAAATTAAAGGGACACTATAGGTACCAGAACAATTACAGCTTAATGTAGGAGTCTTGGTTTCTTCATCCTGTCTGTGCAGGCATTTTAATGTAAATCACTCAGACAGCCACAGAGGTGCTTCCTGGATCAACAGTGTGAGCACGTCTAAGGCTGCAGAATGGATGCAGGACCCTAAATTGGAACATGTGCATGTGTGTGTGATAAAGGCTGGGAATGCTGCATGAATTGGGTAAATGGGAAGCTGCATGTGTTGTGTGTTTAAGGAGGCTGAATGTGTTGTGTGTGGTGAAAATTTGCATTTGATATGTTTGGGCAGGCTTTGTGTGTTTTGTGTATGACAGGCAGCATATGTAGTAAGTGTGGAAAGCATGCATATATTTTGTTGACTTGTTGTCATAGAAGACTGTATGGGGTGAGTATGTGGTTTTATTGATGTATGTATATATGTATGTAGTTGATGAATGTGAACAATGTGTGTGTGTGTGTGTGTGTGTCTGTGTGTAGGCTGTGTTTGCAGTGTTCAGCGTCCCTATACATTACAATACCAGTATCCTTACAACTTAAGAGTGCCGACTCAGGCAGATGCTCATTGTGAGATATATGTAAATTTCATGTTGATATATATTACCAATTTATAATTGTAAAATAAGTTGGCACTGCATATTTAATAATAGTAATGCATACTTAATAATTATGCATTTTAAAATTAAATGCAAGCGATTATATGCTCCTTCAACACTTCTTTGTTAAGGGAAAAAATTTACACTTTTAATTAATGTATTTGAAAGAAAACAGCACAATTTAGAGTAGGAATATATGCTACTGTTCAACAAAGGAGTATAAAGAAGATTGTTATCTTTTTTTATTATGTTCTGCAAAGTTGCCTGGATAAACTAAGTGGCCAATTCAGGTAAGCAGCAGGGGATACTCCAAAAGGTATCAAAGATGTAATATTATTATTATGTAAATGCTCCTAACTTTTGATGGATTAGGTAATGGACAGTGATATTTACTATGAAAAGGTACGTCTTTATACTACATACAAATGTAAATACATAACTTTAAATACATGTAAACGTATTTAAATGTCACTAGCCTTTGTTCTACTTTGCCTTTAAATGCCGTATTCTTAGTCTACAAATCTTTTTAAAAAGTAGTCAGTAGAAACAAAGAATATGTTAGGTTTGAAACATAGACTACTCATAGGGATAAAGCTTACAATAAAATAAATAACCTAATTTTTCCTACCTTGTTTACTTCTCTTCTATTTTTCCTACATTGTTCTCTTTTCTTCTTAGACTTTTTCATTTTCATTGTTTGACTAGCATGGTAAAGGACCACTTCAAATAAAGGAGATGTCTGTTCCCAGCTTTATTTTTTTTTACAATAAATTTTAAACACGTATTTTCCTTACTTTTTAATTTTGAAGGCATATTCTAACATTTTAAAATTATTCTTTCTCATTTTTTACTCCATAGTAAAGAGCAGAATTAAATACAAGTTCTAGGTTAACGCAAATACCAAAATATGGTTATCTACAATACAGAAAAAAATAAAAAAAATAACATAGAGCAATATTGTATGCACTTGGAGTGAGCTGAAAAAGAATAGAAATCCACTCACAAACCCAAATTGATTGTAAGCATATCAGTAAAGTAAAAGAAGTCTTTGTAACGGAATCAGGATATGTAAGAGGAAAGAGAATAATAATAGTGCAGAGTTTCTATGATCAATTCAATTTTTATACAGGTTGCACTTACAAGATACAAGCTAAAAGTAGGCACATCACAATCTGTCAATCAATGTGGGAAGAGCAGAAGATCCCGGCAAAATGGTCCAGGCATGGGACATGCCTCTTCTTAGGGCACAGAGAACAATGTCCAGTAAAAAAAAATAATAATGATAAAAATCTGTTTTAGATGCTCAAATACAAGTTAATCTATAAGTAGAAAAGGGGACAGATCACAAAAAATCAACCAAGTCAAAATCGACACTAAGGCCCCTAGACTGTAGAGTTTGCAGCTTATGAATCCAGTATACTTCTCTTCTTCTCAAGTGAGTCATAAGATCGCCACCTCTATGGTCTAAAGTTACCTGATTCTTTATATTGTTTTTGTGCTCTAGAAATCTAACTTTACCTTTAGCTTTCCTTCCCATTCTCCCCACATACTGCACACCACGGCCGCAGGTGAGCAGGTATACAATGTGTGTGGAAGAGCAGGAGGCTAGGCTCTTAACCCCTTAAGGACCAAACTTCTGGAATAAAAGGGAATCATGACATGTCACACATATACCGCGAGTAGGGGCATGTCTATTAGCCTGTGGCTGCTAACTGTAAAAAAAAAAAAAAAATGATTGACCCCCCCGGCTCCCACCCCTGAGCGGTGGGTGTGGGCCTTAATTTAAAATAATGGGGGGGACCTATTATCATCCTCCCTGGCCCCCACCCCTGAACAGCAGGTGGGGGCCCTAAATTGGAATAAGGGGGGACCTAGTGTCCTCCCCCTGGCCCCCACCCCTGAGCAGCAGGTGGGGGCCCTAAATTGGAATAAGGGGAGACCTAGTGTCCTCCCCCCTAGCCCCCACCCCTTAGCGGCGGGTGGGGCCCTAAATACTTATAAGGAGGGGAACCTAAGGTCCTCCCTCCTGGCCCCCACCCCTGAGCGGCGGGTGGAGGCCCTAAAGAAAAATGTCCTCCCCAGGTGACTAGGGGTCCCCAAACCCCTAGTCACCCCCTCCCCCCAATAAAAAATATCTCCCTACCTACCCCCCTCACCCTAAAAACTATGAGAGGGGGACCTTTAACTAAGTACCTGTAAAAAAAAAAAAAAAACTTACCATTCAGTGTTTTCTTTCTTCTAAAATCTTCTTTTTTCAGCCCCAAAAAAGGACAAATAAAAAAACATAATAACCGACACAAATATCTTCTTCACCCGGCGAGGGCTCCGCGCAGACTGAGCTCTGCAGGGCGGGGGAAGGCTTATAAAGCCTTGCCCTGCCCTGCAATTAGGCTCAGAGCACTCTGATTGGTGGGTTTAAGCCATCCAAACCTTCTAATTCACATTATTCAGAAAAAAATGAAGAACACAACAAACACAGACATCACACTCATCACGGTGCTCAAGAATCACCCCTTGTCGTAAGACCTAAAACTCACAGATACACATTTATACCAGACTCTCCCAAACAGAAACAAAGTAACAGAAAGTACTCTTGGGAAAACCCAAAGAAAACTTATAAGAGACAAAATGAGAATAAACCATCATCACCACAAGATCTAACCAAAAACAATAAATACCATGTCTTGTCCTTCTGCGATCAATTTGACGAAACATCTTTTTTAGAGATCCCTTCCAACAGAGAGAGACAGACTCATCAACTCAACATTTCTCCCATAAAAAGCCGCAAGAGAGGTTTAGAGGGAGGAGATCAGGCAGAAGACATCAAAAAAGGACGGCTAGAGAGCTTTTAGACCAGAAAACACAGGAGACACCTACTGGTATTTTCAATTTATCCGATAAAATTTTGAGTACTACAGAAACAAATATTCTAAAACAAGGCTTGAAGTTCGCTCCTACAAAGCCATATAATTCTTTCCTAGCCTATATAGACGTGAATAAATTTGTTAGGAACGCTACCTTAAAACGTTTTTTTGTTAATAAAGGCAATTCTAATCAAATAGCTAATACGGTAAATACTAATACAAAATAATATAAAAGTAGTGAATTAAAAAACAAATCCACCTTTTATCCTGCACATTTCAAATCAAGCGCTTTAGATATATTCGAAAAGAAAGTATGTAAGGACTTAAAAATCCTAGACACTAAAAAAATAAAAGATAGACCTAATATGAATAAGAAAGAAATGAGAATATTGAAAGAGTTATATGACGACACTTCAATAGTAATTAAACCAGCCGACAAAGGCGGAGGTCTCGTCATTCTATCTAAAGAAAAATATGAAGCAGAAGCTTATAGACAGCTTAATGATCATAATACTTATATTAAATTAGATAATGACCCAATAGTAGATATAAAATCTGAATTTTATGATTTTTTAAAAAGGGGAAAAGATATTGGAATTCTAAGTGAGAAGGAGTATAATTATATAAAAATTCAATTCCCGAGGACTCCAGTGATATATTTTCTCCCAAAAATTCATAAGAACCTTAACGACCCACCAGGACGTCCCATTGTATCGGGAATAGGATCCCTTCTCTCAAATTTATCTGAGTATATCGATATAATGTTGCAACCGTACGTCAAACAAGATCTTACTTAAAAGACACAATAGATCTTCTGAAAAAATTGGAAACCATAACCTGGAAAAATGATTACATACTTATTACATGTGACGTACAGTCATTATATACGATTATTCAGCACGATAAGGGATGTCAAGCAATAAGATCCATCCTAGAACGAGACGATTCTATACCCCAAGAACAAATAAATTTTATTATTGAAGGCATAGACCTAATTTTAAAACACAATTATTTCTGGTTCAAAGACAGCTTCTTTTTACAGAAAACTGGGACAACTATGGGCACCAGGTTTGCACCCAGTTATGCCAACCTCTATATGGCAGAGTGGGAGGAGCGGTCCGTTTGGAGGGGGCATGACTGAGTGGAAAGCCTGGTGTCCTATTCTCGCTATATAGACGACCTCCTGTTTATCTGGAGGGGGTCTATTAGTTCAGCTAAGGATTTTATCTCTTTTTTAAATAACAATGAAGAAGGTATAATTTTAACAGCGGATTTTAGCAGTACTATGGTAACTTATCTAGATTTGAATATATACATTAAAGATAATCAAATACAAACAAAAACACATTTTAAAGAGGTAAATGTAAACAATTATATAAGCACTGAGAGTTGCCATAATAAAATATGGTTAGACAGCATACCTAAAAGTCAAATGATGCGTCTAAAAAGAAATTGTTCAGATAAGTCTGTGTTTTTAGAGCAAGCAAATACATTAAAGAAAAGTTTTATACAAAAAGGCTATAATGCGAGTCACATTGATTCAACTATCAATCAGACTGTTACAACGAATAGGAATCAACTTATACATAAGGTTAAAACTCCAGTGAATCAGAGTAATCGCGATTTCACTTTACCAATTGTATTAGACTACAACAACAAAAATAGACATTTAAAGAAAATCCTAACTAGACATTGGCACTTATTGAAGGATGACGAAATTTTGGGTAAATTAATCCCTGAAAAACCAAAAGTAATATTCAGAGGAGCCCCTAATCTTAAAATGCATTTAACAAAAAATTTTACAAAAAATAGTCCCAATAAAATTAACATTTTTTTGGACAAAAAAGGTTTCTATAAATGTAATTGCTGTATGGCATGTAAGAAAACAAAAACCACTAAAAGAACTATTACTGACTTTAAATCAAATACTACCAATAAAATATATAATATAAAAGAGGTCATTACATGCAATAGCAAAAATCTAATCTATCTATTGGAATGTTTGTGCGGCCTTCAATATGTAGGTAGAACGATTAGGCCACTAAAAACCAGAATTGCAGAACATTGCAGAAATATAGAAAAAGGTTTACAGAATCACTCAATACCAGCGCACTTCTGCATGCATAATAATGACCCTAAACACCTTACGTTTATTGGGATTAAAATAGTTAAGAACCACTGGAGAGGGGGAGATGTCATAAGAAAGATTGGACAAACTGAAATGCAGTGGGTTTACCAATTAGATACCCTACACCCCAAGGGGTTAAATGTCGATTTTGATTTATTTAATTTTTTATAATTTTTTATAATTTTTTATAATTCTTTATAATTTTTTAAAATCATATTTTTTCTAATTTTATATATATATATTTTAGGTTATTTTTTTTATATATATATATATATACATTTTCTTTTATATACATTTTTTATCAAAGTTTTTATGCTTTTTTCAACATTCCTGTCCATCTTTCTCATAATATGCCCCAATATGTACACATTATTTGGGTTCATTTATTTTCTGATATTTTTAATATTTTTAATTTTTTAGTACTTATGCCCTAATACTGCTAGTGACTCTGATTATTATGTCTAATGACTTTCATGTGCCATTTTTTATTGACTTATCACTGAAATATTTGTCCCATAGTGGGGCTGTCTCTTTTTCTTTGCACATATTTGCTTGTACACATCTACACAGGCTGCTGGTTATTTTAAGATTAACTTCTGTATAAATATAATCTTTTCGGGGGCCAGGCCGCCGAGCTGAACAGTCGCACAAGACAACAGCTCCTGCAATCTTTCCACAAATATAGCATAAAACCCCTAATTTTGCAACGACCTGACGACTGACAGCTACAGCACACTGCAGGGAGACACACCCGAACCGAGGCGAGGCTTGCAGAGACTGTTTTAGTCCCTTGGAGGGGTGATCCTCGTCGCCCACGATGAGGCCTACCCTGGTGGTGAGCGGGGTGGACGGCCGCCGCCCCGCTGTCCTGCCTAATAGGGCCATGTCAGAAGCATGAAGCTGGGTGGGCCTGGCCCCGTTTCCCCCCCCTCTGGGCCGGTGGGGGTGATCCCGGTCCGCACCCCAGGGCTCCACATATGGCTAGGACAAACAATACAAAGTATTCACCCGTAACAATTATGTGGAACAAGACACACAGACAGTATTTATAATGAAATACCTAAATGATTCTCAGCTGTAGAAAAATAGGACTCCTCCCAGTCCTCACTGTACAATATATAAAAACAAAATCTACAGAAAAGAGAATAAAAACTCATAGAGTAGTATAGCCAATATACATATATACGCCAATATTACAGGTTACACTCACAAAAATAGCTTGATAGTAGGCGTATCTCAATAGTGTAAGATGATATGAGGTCCCCAACACGAGAGCATGGGCATGTAGGAGGAAAAATAAAAAGAAACCACAAATAAGTGCAGATGGTAAAAAACTTTTTTTCCCCTTGCGCTGTTATAAATTGCACTTACAGAAATTTAGTGATATATAGGCATATCACAAAATGTATTCCTCAACCATCCTCCTTCAATTGTATCAATGAGAAGATGAAGAATATAGGAAATATGCTTTTAAGCTTGAAATCTATTTATTAAAGCCAAAAAAACAAACAGTATTTTACTTTTTTACTGTTTGTTTTTTTTGGCTTTAATAAATAGATTTCAAGCTTAAAAGCATATTTCCTATATTGATACAATTGAAGGAGGATGGTTGAGGAATACATTTTGTGATATGCCTATATATCACTAAATTTCTGTAAGTGCAATTTATAACAGCGCAAGGGGAAAAAAAGTTTTTTATATTAGACTACAACAACGGAAGACCGACGCTTTCTCCCTACTCGAATCACCACAAAAAGATGGCTGGCAGGGGCTGGACAGACACCAGGGGAAAGCATCTACACAAAAGCAACCTCAATCCCCAGATCGGCACCTACCGCAACCGGACCAACAGAGCACACAGGCCCTGAATGAGCAGGGGAGCCGGAGCCACGTCGAGCGGCACACGCATCATCGAAGCACCACAGGCTCATACAAGCGCACTTGCAGAACGAGTCCCCTCAGCGAATGTAGATGTCCCAGCGCTGAAGCCCAGTAAGCAGATCCCCTCAGAACACCGCACGGACGCCGATCAACACGGACGACTGATTGCCCACACATGCGAGGTCCAGTTCAGCAACCAACATAGCTGCAGGGACCTGGCGCCCAACAGCGGCAAACACAGGACTAAACCGCAGGTACACCGCATGGAGACTACCACCCTGCCATATGCCTGGACTGAGTCTAACACAGCAGTGTCATGGCCCTTGTCCCTACGCTGTTACCATTCTTTGACGGCAGGTCCCATGGCACTACACCACTGACTGTCACCTGGCTATCGGGGGGTTCACCTGGGGTGAAAAAATTCACACTTGTATGAAGCCTTCATGTATCACTGCTCTCTGCATGTTAGTTAGCTAGATATGTACTCTTAAAAAGGAGAGGCGTAAGACTAATCAGCCTAGATGTTTATGTATGGAAAGCATGTCTCTCTCTCTCAAGCACAGACAAGCGTAGTTGGGCATGTTCATATTACTAACGTTTACTTCAAGCTATTAAGTCAAACGTGTTTATACATGTTAGTTGTATTGTATGCTTAAATGTTCACGCTACTCGATAATCTAAACAACTGCTAAAATACCGTGTACCTAGCTAGACATTTAACTTTATAGAGGAGAGCTGTAAGACTAATCAACCTAGATGTCTATATATGGAACGCATGTCCCTCTCTCAAGCACAGACAAGCGTAGTTAGGCATGTTCATATTACTAACATTCACTTCAAGCTACTAAATCAAACGTGTTTATACATGTTAGTTGCATTGTATGCTTAAATGTTCACGCTACTCGATGATCTAAACAACTGCTAAAATACCGTGTACCTAGCTAGACATTTAATTTTATGGAGGATACTTTAAAGCGAGGACACTCACCGTAAATGTTAAAGAAATGTTCCTAATCGATCGATATCCTTTTGTGTTAACTAATCAAAAAAAAAAATGTGCTCTGTTTATCTATTACCCAATGTAACAAATGTTTTGAAACCTACGTATGGAATGCCGTTTGGGTACCATATGAAAGCCTGTAACTACCATAAGCACTGCAAAAATAAAGAATTACAAAAAAAAAAAAAAAAATATATAATCTTTTCATTATCTTTGTTTATATTAAAGATATGTATAGTCTATTAATGCAGCTCCCCTTTTTTCTTGTACACATTATTTGCAGAATCTTTATTGCCATTTCTAATATATTTTATTATTATGCTTTATCTATTCCACAAACGGACTGTTGCCCTCATCCAAAATGGCCGCCGCGCCATATTTTCATCACGATCAGCCCACACTCTGCTCTGTTGGATATTGGGGCGGGAGGCGCTCGGAACGCTACGCACACCACTCACTGGCAATGCGTGCGTTCCAAGGCGCCAGAATATCACACTTTTCTTCAATTATAAAGCCGCGAGCATTTCCGGTTTGACGCGAGCATCGCGTCATTTCTGGTATGACGCGGATGCCGCGTCATTTCCGGTATGACGCGGATGCCGCGTCATTTCCGGTATGATGCGTGCGTGTCAGCACCAAGCCGGAACCAGGAAGTAATCACACCAGGACATTATTGTTTCATCAATGAGGATATATAAACGGACTTTATTGGACTCCACACCACACTTCTGAAGAAGCCTATCAGGCGAAACGCGTTAAGTGGGACTATATTTTATATTTTATATTCTAATATTTTGTTTCTTTATATTAAAGTATACTTTTTAAAGTTTGGAAGAGAAATGGCCAAAAGGCAGTGGGTCCTATAGGACAGACCAGGGGTTAACCCTAAATGGTGAAGGAATAGAAAGAAAAGAACACAGTCTGTCCACATATGTATGCATACATACATCGATATCAAAGCAACAGTCGAAAAAGAATAATAATAACTTTATTAGGTAACACAAAAACTGAACTATGTACAAAGGGGAGGGGGGAGGGAGAGACAGAAGTATGTCTGATGCGGAAGCACCTAGGTAGTTAAAAATATATATATAGAGATAGGCCTATATATATATACACAGAAGGTTTCTAAGATAATAGAGACCGCTAGCTCGGGCACTCCTCTAGATCTCCTCAATACCATGGGAGGTTTGCCGAGTGATACAGTAATGGTACTGTGTGACTAGGCAGGGTAAGCGGCTGTATGCAGGACCACTATGGTGAAAGGGATATTACTCCTCGGTACAATGAATTCTTGCCGAGAGAGATAGACAATCAAACACCTCTATAAGGGTAATACATACATCAATAAGTGGAACCTGGCTGCAGATACCCTTAGAATCTCCTGGGTTGTCAGTGATTCTAACGGAGTGAAATAGTGGTAGTTTCACAGGATTATTTGTAAAAGTGGTAGTTACTGAAATATACGTTAGAGCGATGTAGCTCCAATTTTCCCCAATATTCTCCTCTGAGCAATAAAATTCTTGCCGAGAGAGACAGGAGAAAAATAATATACAGGTTGGCTGAGCGGTTAACACGGTGCCTGTGAGCTCAGTAACTGCGGTTGTCCCCACGGTTCTCCTCGGAACAATAAAGTATCTTGCCGAGGGAGAGAAGGGGGATAAGTGTAAAGGTAGACTGAGCGGATAACAAAGTAATTTGTCTGTGAACTACAGGGGATACAATGTCTAACACTCCGTACAGTTGGACTAGTCAGTTAGATGTCAATCTTTTGACTAATTCCAAAACGCTGGC
This sequence comes from Pelobates fuscus, assembly GCF_036172605.1. Taxonomy (NCBI): domain Eukaryota; kingdom Metazoa; phylum Chordata; class Amphibia; order Anura; family Pelobatidae; genus Pelobates; species Pelobates fuscus. The sequence goes on along the minus strand of NC_086322.1, from coordinate 119,592,865 downwards.
AACCTGACGAGGATCACTCAGTAGAGAAGAGTGTGCCCGTTTATACACTTCCACTTAACACCACACTAGTTTAGTAATATGATGAGCCCAGAGAAATGTAAAAATCGGGCTAGGGTATCGTATGTGTGGTAGTGAATAGTGTGATCAGGGGCCAAAATCCCTCCTCGTCATGTCATGAAGTGTAAAAATCCGTAATGGAGGAAAAGGAAAGGTGCCTTCTTGGGTACCCGGTATAGTAAAGAGGAGAAATAGAAGGACACAGATAAAGTGTGTCCTAAGTTTTTAGCAATCGTGCCTATGTAGTGCTCAACAGTACTAAATGTTATGCCCTGGTCGGCAACAGAATACTGTGAGTGAGTGCTGGCTAGTATGGGATCGGGTATTGATTTATCCGATCAGAGTAGGTGTTTAAATAACACAAGCCCAACTTTTGTAGTAGTGGGGCGACAGGTCTGGACACCCAAAAGCAGGTGTCAGACAGTAACGTTTTAGGTGAGGATCTCTCCAGCGTCTTGCCCGACGCGCGTTTCGCCTGGGAGAATGCCAGGCTCGTCAGGGGAAAATAATTCCCGGATGAATTAGTTTTAAATAGCCCGCCAAGAGCCCTGATTGGTTCCAGGGAGTCTCAGGGGGAGAAGTTCGATTACGGTGGCCGGAAAGGCTCATACCGGTATGGAAAAAGCGTTGTTCCAACTCGGGATAGGTAGTAAGAGCCTTGTCTAGGTAGTCAGGATGAGATTCATACTCCAGCGGTTGTGGAGTGAAAATTTACAGGGTGCTATAAATGTCAGCCTAATACATGCCCATGGTTGGGAAAAAATACTTTGGTGAAAACTTTTTAATGAAAGAATAAGTATGATGGTATACAAATGACACTTAAAGAGTTAGAAACCATACCAAACCAAGCACCAGTCCTGAACAATCTGAACCTAAAGGAACGACAGGCATTGAAAGACCTGAAACAACAACCCACGATTGTCATTAAACCAGCCGACAAAGGTGGGAACATCGTCATCATGAACCGGACAGAGTATGTGGAGATGTGTATGGTACATCTCAATGACCCACAATACTACAGGGCTCTTCCATCCCACTAAGGCATTTACTGATGAGCTCGTCACACTCCTCAATGATGCCCTGAACGATCAGATCATCACTAAAGACGAGTTACGGTTCCTTCTACCTCATAAAAGTCCTACCATTGCGACTTTTTATTGCCTGCCGAAAATTCACAAGGGTACCTGTCCCCCTCCAGGGAGACCCATTGTCTCCGGCAACAACTGCCTAACAGAAGCACCTAGCAAGTTTGTAGAAAAAATCCTCCACCCTCTGGTAACTACATTACCATCCTATTTACAAGACACTAAGTCTACTCTGCTGAAACTCCAAGACCTCATAGTTCCTCCATATACCCAGCTAGCAAGCCTGGATGTCGTGGCACTGTACACCAATATTCCCCACGACAAAGGCATTCGGGCTTGCAGGCACTTCTTGGAGCACACAGCATACACCAAGTGCCAGACCGATTTTATTCTGACCATCCTCGAGTTCATACTTACCCATAATTATTTCATCTTCAATGGGCAATTCTTTCTACAGGTCTCCGGAACAGCTATGGGGACGGCCTGTGCACCCACCTATGCCAACTTGTTCCTGGGGTGGTGGGAGCAATGTGTGGTTATGACACCACAGTTTCGCCACTTCCAGGACTTCATCGTAAGTTGGCATAGGTATATAGATGATATCCTACTAATGTGGTCAGGATCTGTCAGCCTATTTCAGGAGTTCGTGAAGGCACTTAACGTTAATGACATAAATCTAAAATTAACCTGTGTCATTGACGAACACGAACTTGTATTTTTAGACCTTAAAATTCTGTTACAGCTGGATGGCACAATTCAAACTGAATTGTTCAGAAAGGAGACCTCAACAAATAGCTTATTGCATTGGGAGAGTCATCACCCCTTCAAACTTAAGGCCTCTATCCCCTACGGTCAATATCTGCGAGCGAGACGAAACTGCACAGTTGATGAGACTTTCTATAATGAATGCAGAATACTAAGGACTCGTTTCAAAGAACTCGGGTACCCTAACAGAGTTTTGAAACATGCCTTTCACAAAGTCTGCGCTATGGAAAGGAAGTCCACACTGACACTAAACAGACCAAAAGCAGAACAGAAATCACCTCGTTGCATCGCCACATTCGACCAGGGGTGGTCTCCCATGTCTAAGATTCTCAAGAACCACTGGCCAATACTCCTACACAATCCGGTGCTCTCCAAGGTTCTACCAGAACATCCACCACTGACAGCCCGGAGGCCGAGTAATCTTCAAGATCAACTTGTCCGCAGTCATCTGGCACCCCTTCCACCAGCTAGGAACTGGCTAACTGAGACCAAAGGTACATATAGATGCGGACATTGCAAGGCCTGCCAGTACATTCTCCCCTCCAAATTCGCTACATCCACTCAGACTCAGGTCTCCGTCGAAACCAACACCTTAGTCAACTGCAGCACCACAAAGATAATATATCTTATCACCTGCAGTTGCAGGATACAGTACATTGGAAAAACCTTCCAACAGTTTAAACGGAGAATCCTGCAACATATTACTTCAGTAAGGAATAAGGTCACACCCACACCAGTGGCCAGACATATCCAAAATTTTCATGAGGGGAACCCTGAGAATCTAAGATTTCAAGCCATTGAACAACTACTCCCTAACCCGAGAAAAGGGGATTTCAATAAGGCGCTACTACGCAAAGAATCTGAATGGATCTTCTCATTCAAGACCCTTTCCCCCTATGGTCTTAATGAGGAGTTCAATTATACTCCATTTATCCATTAAACATTTTCCCTACCCACTATATTACTACCTGTACAACTCCCACAGTTAAACCTATCTATTTATTTTTTTCCGTCTCTTCTAAATGGCATGGTTTACTGATGTGACAACTGACAGTATCGTGGAGTCCATATAGGCATTTACCATGCCACACTTCACTGATGTCGTCCTACCTATGTCTACCATCATACTTATTCTTTCATTAAAAAGTTTTCACCAAAGTATTTTTTCCCAACCATGGGCATGTATTAGGCTGACATTTATAGCACCCTGTAAATTTTCACTCCACAACCGCTGGAGTATGAATCTCATCCTGACTACCTAGACAAGGCTCTTACTACCTATCCCGAGTTGGAACAACGCTTTTTCCATACCGGTATGAGCCTTTCCGGCCACCGTAATCGAACTTCTCCCCCTGAGACTCCCTGGAACCAATCAGGGCTCTTGGCGGGCTATTTAAAACTAATTCATCCGGGAATTATTTTCCCCTGACGAGCCTGGCATTCTCCCAGGCGAAACGCGCGTCGGGCAAGACGCTGGAGAGATCCTCACCTAAAACGTTACTGTCTGACACCTGCTTTTGGGTGTCCAGACCTGTCGCCCCACTACTACAAAAGTTGGGCTTGTGTTATTTAAACACCTACTCTGATCGGATAAATCAATACCCGATCCCATACTAGCCAGCACTCACTCACAGTATTCTGTTGCCGACCAGGGCATAACATTTAGTACTGTTGAGCACTACATAGGCACGATTGCTAAAAACTTAGGACACACTTTATCTGTGTCCTTCTATTTCTCCTCTTTACTATACCGGGTACCCAAGAAGGCACCTTTCCTTTTCCTCCATTACGGATTTTTACACTTCATGACATGACGAGGAGGGATTTTGGCCCCTGATCACACTATTCACTACCACACATACGATACCCTAGCCCGATTTTTACATTTCTCTGGGCTCATCATATTACTAAACTAGTGTGGTGTTAAGTGGAAGTGTATAAACGGGCACACTCTTCTCTACTGAGTGATCCTCGTCAGGTTGCCAGCGTTTTGGAATTAGTCAAAAGATTGACATCTAACTGACTAGTCCAACTGTACGGAGTGTTAGACTGGGACATTGTATCCCCTGTAGTTCACAGACAAATTACTTTGTTATCCGCTCAGTCTACCTTTACACTTATCCCCCTTCTCTCCCTCGGCAAGATACTTTATTGTTCCGAGGAGAACCGTGGGGACAACCGCAGTTACTGAGCTCACAAGCACCGTGTTAACCGCTCAGCCAACCTGTATATTATTTTTCTCCTGTCTCTCTCGGCAAGAATTTTATTGCTCCGAGGAGAATATTGGGGAAAATTGGAGCTACATCGCTCTAACGTATATTTCAGTAACTACCACTTTTACAAATAATCCTGTGAAACTACCACTATTTCACTCCGTTAGAATCACTGACAACCCAGGAGATTCTAAGGGTATCTGCAGCCAGGTTCCACTTATTGATGTATGTATTACCCTTATAGAGGTGTTTGATTGTCTATCTCTCTCGGCAAGAATTCATTGTACCGAGGAGTAATATCCCTTTCACCATAGTGGTCCTGCATACAGCCGCTTACCCTGCCTAGTCACACAGTACCATTACTGTATCACTCGGCAAACCTCCCATGGTATTGAGGAGATCTAGAGGAGTGCCCGAGCTAGCGGTCTCTATTATCTTAGAAACCTTCTGTGTATATATATATAGGCCTATCTCTATATATATATTTTTAACTACCTAGGTGCTTCCGCATCAGACATACTTCTGTCTCTCCCTCCCCCCTCCCCTTTGTACATAGTTCAGTTTTTGTGTTACCTAATAAAGTTATTATTATTCTTTTTCGACTGTTGCTTTGATATCGATGTATGTATGCATACATATGTGGACAGACTGTGTTCTTTTCTTTCTATTACTTTTTAAAGTTACTTTTTTTATATCTATTACTTTTTATTTCCTGGTATCCTGTATATCCTTGGTGGGGATTATACCACCTAAGCTGTTTACACTAGAGCAGGTCATATGCTCTGGATATTGTAAGTACAATACTATTTATTATCTGTTATATTATTGGTACTTACTTCACCATATTGCTGCTATTTCTTTTTTATACCAACTACGTACATTGCACCCTGAGAACACGTGTGACAACTACTGCAAATCCAAAGACGGGGATTGTACCGTCCAAGCGCTTCACAGCAGAGCTCTGTTATAGCTCATCTCCATGTGAGTGGACTGTACATAGTTATTAACCATCTACTTTTTTTTAAATTACTGTATTGCACTATTATTTTTTCTCAACTTCTTTCTTTGAGGTTACAATTAATTGGAATATCCAAGGATTCATGTATGTATTTTTTGCATATATAAACTAAAAGGCGCGGTATACGCCCTTTCTCTTTTTCTGTCATCCAATCAGAGTGCTCTGACAGGTAAATGAAGAGACTGACAGGTAAGTCTCTTCATTTACCTGTCACAGCACTCTGATTGGTTGGTTTGAAATCCACCAATCAGAGTGCTCTGTGTCATTTTACACAGCATGTAATTTGACTCATAACTTTCTGATTGGTCGATTAAGTAACCAATCAGAGAGTTATGAGTCAAATTACACAGCGTGGGAAAATTCCAAAGAACTTTCCCACGCTGTCTAAAATGACACAGAACACTCTGATTGGTGGATTTCAAACCAACCAATCAGAGTGCTGTGACAGGTAAATGTAGAGACTTACCTGTCAGTCTCTTCATTTACCTGTCAGAGCACTCTGATTGGATGGCTTAAACCCACCAATCAGAGTGCTCTGAGCCTAATTGCAGGGCGGGGCAAAGCTTTATAAGCCTTCCCCCACCCTGCAGAGCTCAGTCTGTGCAGAGCCCTCCATGGGTGAAGATGGATAAAAAAAAATTGCGCTCTTTTTTTATATAATTGCGTCGATTATTATGGTTTTTTGTTTGGCCTTTTTTGGGGCTGAAAAAAGAACATTTTAGAAGAAAGAAAACATTGAATGGTAAGTTTTTTTTTTTTTACAGGTACTTAGTTACTTAGTAAAGGTCCCCCCCTCATTAGTTTTTAGGGTGAGGGGGGTAGTTAGGGGGATACATTTTATTGGGGGAGGGAGGGGGTGACTAGGGGTTTGGGGACCCCTAGACACCTAGGGGGGTACATTTTTTTTAGGACCCCCTACCCCAGCTCAGAGGTGGGGGCCAGGGGGGAGGACCTTAGGTAACCCCCTTATTAGTATTTAGGGCCCCCACCCGCCGCTCAGGGGTGGGGGCCAGGGGGAGGGCTTTAGGTCCCCCCCTTATTAGTATTTACGGCCCCCACCCGCCGCTGAGGGGTGGGGGCCAGGGGGAAGGACACTAGGTCATCCCCCCTCTTATTCTTGTTTAGGGCCCCCACCCACCGCTCAGGGGTGGGGGCCAGGGGGGAGGACATTAGGTCCCCCCTTATTCTTGTTTAGGGTCCCCACCCACCGCTCAGGGGTGGGGGCCAGGGGGGAGGACATTAGGTCCCCCTTATTAGTATTTAGGGCCCCCACCCACCGCTCAGGGGTGGGGGCCAGGGGGAGGACATTAGGACCCCCCTTATTAGTATTTAGGGCCCCCACCCGCCACTCAGCGGTGGGGGCCAGGGGGAGGACAATAGGTCCCCCCCATCATTTTACTTTAGGGCCCCCACCCGCCGCTCAGGGGTGGGGGCCACAATTTTATTTTTTTTAAACAGTGAGCAGTCACAGGCTGCTCACTGTTTACTAGACATGCCCCTACTCACGGCATAGTGAGTAGGGTCAAAATTTACTAATACTAAGTAATTTTTACTTAGTATTAGTAAATTTGGCTGAATAACCAATTTAGGTCTTTCAGTCTTTTGGTAGATAACTCCCTAATACCGTGGGAATTAGGGAGTTATCTACCAAGCGGCTGCAAGAGAAGTCCTGAGGTGCCTAAGTCCCGAAATTCCAAAATGCCGAAGTTCCGAAAATCCGAAGTGTCAAAGTGCCGAAGTTCCGAAGTGCTGAAGTGTCGAAGTTCCGAAGTTGCCGAAGTTCCAAATTCTTGAAGTGCCGAATTGCCAAAGTCCCGAAGTGTGAAAATCCCGAATTTCGGAATGCCAAACCAAACCGAAAATTTTCCCTATGCACTGTTTTATGTGTTTAGAGTTTTTGTTTATTTGTTCCTTGTTCAATTTTGCTTGATTTTACTACATTGCTCTCTGTGCCCTAAAAAGAAGCTTATCCCATGCCTGGACCATTTTGCCAGGATCTACTGCTTTTCCCACATTGATTGACAGATTGTGATGTGGCTACTTTTCGCTTGTATCTTGTAAGTGTAACCTGTATTAAAATTGAATTGATCATAGAAACTCTGCACTATTATTATTCCCTTCCTCTTACATATCCTGATTCCATTACGAAAACTTATTTTACTTTATTAATATGCCTACAATTAATTTGGGTTTGTGAGTGGATTTTTATTCTTTTTCACCTCACTCTAAGTGCATACAATATTGCCCTGTGTTCTTTTGTTATATTTTTCTGTATTGTAGATAAACATATTTTGGTATTTGCGTATTCTGTATTGAGAACTAGGAGGAGTCCACTATCTACATACTACCAGTGTACAGGGGTAATTTGCTGCTATATTCAATTCACCCACTGTGTGCTTTTTTTCACTTTGTATCGGTGTCTCTGTTACATATACATTGAAGTTCTGGGTCAAACCATACATATCTTGTAATACACTAGATAGACATAGGGAGTTGAAATAAAAAAATATTTATTAGTTTTTCAAAATAATTTGCCAAAGCCCCTTAAATCATAACATTTCTGTGAGTTCTAGAGCCAAGCTGACCCTCTCTCTTTTTACCCGACACTAACCTCCTTGCTCTTGTTAGACACTGTCCTTTCAATTGATTTTCATAGAGAAGATTTAAGACACAACATAGACTCCTCTGCAATGGTCCAATCCAATGCTCCTAATAGAGGAGCATTGGGGGACCTAATGTGCATGCGCGGCAAGCAAAGTGTGCACATTTAAGCTTTTACGTAGGAAAGCATTGAAACAAAGCTTTCCAATGGGGGCTTCCACATCACATTCATGAGTTTTACTCAATTAGTGTAACAGAAGCACCCCTAGTGGCTGTCGGTGTGAAAGCCACTAGGGGTAGCCTTAAAAACTAAAATGTTTAACATTGCAAGGGTACAGCACCCAGACCACTTGATTGAATTGATCTTGTCTGGGTGACTAAACTTAATGAGGTTTTGGTGCTTAGAACAACTGTTTAATCCTCTGTGATATACTTGTGACGAGACCAATCTCGCCACTGTGCATTAGAGGAGCCTGGTTGCCTGCCTGCTGCCTTTTGACTATGGACCGGCATTTAAATACTTTATTTTCCTATGCAGAAAGGTCTATTCATGTATTTCTGCTCTGGCGTTCTGTAGATTCTCAGATTATCTGAATGAACTAATTGAACCCAGATAGCTATGCCATGGAGCCTATTCGTGTAATAAAAGACTTTGACTCCATGGCAATTGAACTGTATGTGTGTGGTCTGAGAGCCATTCAGTAATAATGTGCACTCAGACCTAGCTATCTGGGGATATGCTGCATGTCTGTATTTTATGTAACAAATGTTATCTTGTGTATTTTATTGTATTTTACTGTCTTTTTACTGCCATGTGCTTAATGGAGTTTTGCCTCTGTCCTTGGAGATAATTGGATTACTTCCCATTTATCTCCAGGATAGAAGACTCTGTGGAACTGGTTTTGGGCAGAAAATCCATGCTTCCTTTGGTCACAAAGGACTTCTATCTATCGTTTGAACCAATGGACCAATGTGGATGATTTTGACATATGTTTGTATTTGGAGTATGCTGATTCTGAAAATGTAAGTTATGTGAATATGATGCATACTTTTAAAGTTATGAATAATGTGGAAAAACTGTATTTCTCTGCCTGTGATAATTGCATTACCCATTGTGTAAGGTAATTGTATCACAGGCAGAGGGGAGGATTTTGTGTGGGAGTGTCTGAGTGTATTGTACATGTTTATTGGTTGTTTTCCAAAACCCTGTGGGTGATACTAATGTGTATATAAGAACAATAAACCCACAGCTCTGTCTGTTCCTGCTTGACCCTCAAAACAGAGCCTTGTCTCGATCTTGGGGGAATTTATTGTATGCTGTTCCACTTTGACTGCCAGGAGTGTAAACCTATTCGTATGGTTTTCCCTATTCGGCTGTTTACAGCATTCGTATGTTTGAGAGCATTCATATGCTTCTCCGGTTCGGTGGATTGGTGTCTACAGTAGCTGTGCCTGTGTCTCGGGAAGGGGAATATCTACTAAACGGCTGTTAACCCCTTTTTATGCCTGGGGGTACCGTTACAATACTAATTTAGCTCAACAACATGTTTATATATGACTGTTCAGTGCCATATATCCCCCACATTCTACCTTGCTATTATGCAAATTACTGGAAGATAAAAATGACATATTACTAAAACAAGTGTTACTCATACCTGCCCCCAAAACCCATGCAAAACATCAAAATTTAATAGGATCCCTACTTCAGCCCTAAGTATAAGCCAGTTACATTGAGCAATGTGTGCACTGGCTGATATATTTTCACTATTGACTTATATATTGTAGGATCCTGAGAATCAACATTACTAAATGAAATAATAAACAACATATGTAATATAACTAATGTCATCAAATAATACATTATTTCTTAGTCTGACTTAGAACTTTTGTAGAGTTAGTAGCGTAATCTAATCTTGTACGTGCTGGTGCCAAACTGCAATCTGGAACAGAGGCTGTGAGCAGAGCCACTATGTGCCAAAATAGCCAGTTGTGTTAAATATAAATGGAAATTGCTGCTTATTAAAGACAGAAGAATATCACCGCACACAAACGTGATTATAAGTTTGTAAACTAATAATATGTTATTATAAGAATAACTACATTTCATTTATATTATTTTAGTAATGAAGAGTTCTTGTTAGTTAATTATTAAGCAATGCATCAATCAAATTCCAGATATGTAAATAATTGATGTTATGTTAACTCTCTAATAATTCCTCAAAATATACAATTTTAAAATGCCCACAAGTACTTCTAATTTTAGTATATTAGAATAAAAACTGATACTTTCAAATGTAACCTTAAAGATTGAACCCATACACGTTTAAACAAAAAGAATGCACATCTACCTAGATATTTATTTATTTATCATGAAAGCAAATTTTAAACTTTTTAAGAAATATATAATTGTCTTTATGTAATATTACACCTCATCAATTCATCCACAACTATTATATGTTATATCTGAGATCCAATTACATTGTAGAATAATATCATTAACCATCTGCCTGGATTTGACAGAATATATTACAATAGTAGTTGTATAACAACGACAAAAGAACACTCCAAGCATCACTACGACAGCAGACTGTAGTAGTTATGGTACCAGGAGTGCCATGGGAGTATTCTGTCAGACCATTTTAGTATGATATGAAACTTAACAGACTCTCCCTGGGTACCTGTGCTTGATTTAGTTTTCTAAGAGCTAGAGAAACTAGATGTCAGTTAGTTCAGTAAAGGCAACATTCTTTTATTGATTTCATTCAATGGCTTAGAACGCCCAGTTGACGCTCTCTCAACCAATATATTAACTCCTCTGGAATATCCAGCTCTGAGAAGACCAGATGTGATGTGGGCTCCTGGGGACACAGGTAAGTGTCAAACTGCACAAAATGGTGTGACAGATTACTCTGTGATAGTAACAGAGCATCTAGCAACACCATAGCAGACTAATCCATCCTTGTCTCACCTCACATAACATCTCTTCCCAATACCTGATATAACTCTATCACACCATTTTACTCTGGAACTACTACATATGTCATTTTACATTACTAACCCGCTTCTTTTAGGCTGCATGTTGTTTAGTTGGACCCTCTCTGCCTTTAGCTTCATTTCATTCACCATTATACAGCACTATGGAGGTATAAGTTATTTTTTTCTTTTAATAAAATAAATACAAAAAAATCCTTATGCTCTATTAAAGAGACACTACATGCACCCATGCCACTTCATCTCATTGAAGTGGTCTAGGTGCAGTGCCCCTGTTCCCTTAACCCTGCAATGTAAAACAGCATATTGAAAAACCCCGTAAGGAAGCACTTAGTTAATACTTTCTTATACAGAAGGCGAAATTCACACACAGCACTCGATGTGCTTAAAGGTCCCCCATCGGCTGATGTTGGAAGAGGAGAAGCCCTACCTAGCGCCAAAGAACAAGGCAAGCATATAAAGAATTAATCAACTCTTCACATTGCCAGTGGGAGGACCAAGGGGGCGTGAGGGCATAGGCACCCTATTGTGCTAGGAACACAGCTTTGTATTCCTAACACTATAGTGTTCCTTTAATGGCTCTGTTTTTTTCACTGTGTTTTACTGCATGCACATAACTTTTTTAAGTAACCATATTTTTTTATTTTAATTTTGTAGAAGCAGTCGTGAAAAGATATGTACATTCTAAAGAATTTCCCAATAAAGAAGACAAGTGATTGGCTTAAACGCATCAGCTAATGCTATCACCTTAGCCCATGGTAAAGATTTTTAAGAAGTTTGGACTAGAGGAAGAAGCAAATGAGTCAGGAGCCATGAGCAAAGTTTATACTGTTTGAAAACAGACTGCTGACCCAATCAGTTAAGTGCTAGGACCACCAAATGCCATAACAACTTCATTGATATGAGGTTGTTTTGGTGCCCAGAGTGATCCTTTTTTTTAGTTGACACATTTCATGGAAAATAAAAATAGTTACATGGCCTTGTGTTTGAGTGTGATTGAATATTATTATTTATTTATTAGAAATGTTTGTCTTTGTAACAATGTCTGTGATGTTTAGAGTTTTAATTCATATTATCCTACTTTAAAGAATTACAAGGAACCATACAAGGAATCTGCAACTGCAAATTGAGACACATATTGCAAAGAGTTATATAATAGAAACTAGTAGTAAGAATGTTTCTTTTTCTCCAATTTTCATCAAAGCAGACATGCAGCATGCTCACTCTTGTCTTAAGTTACTATTAAACAAAACAAAAAAATAAAAGTGGTCAAACAACCTTCACCTGTGGAGCTCCACAACTGTTGAATAATACTTCACAAAATAAAAATTACACTTGTTTAAAATTGCTGAGATTGTGATGGGCATAGGGTGAAGTGAGGCTTTGGGACTAAGCTACAAAGTGTTTATGGCCACTTACCCTTCCAATACTAGATAATTATAGTGGGGGACCATAATATCTGTGTCTTTAGGTCTCACTTCCTTTACTGGGAGGCCTCCTTGGGAATTAATCCTGATACCCTACTCTACTCTCTATATCTTGTTAATTAACTAAAAATGTATTTCCCAAATTTAACATAAAATTGTGCATTGGTTTTCTATATCATGCTTTTATATCTAACTGTTTGTCATTACATTATTTGTCTATGATGTCGTGGCATTGCAAACTTGTCTGTAACTGCTTTTTATGCACAGAAAAAAAAAGAATAAAAAAAAAAGGTGATCTTAAAAAAAATAAACAAAAAAAAACATAAATTACTGTGATGGTTGCTAATGTTTAACCATTTGTTTTGCATGCCCAAAATATGCAATCTATGATATTGTGTTGTTCTTGCTTCCCCAGACATAAAAATAAAAATCTAAATGTATTCTTACTTGTACACACTTCCTAAATAAAAAAAAAATAATATATTTATTGTATTCAAAATGTTTCTGACATCATTACCCCTTTAAAAAATAAGGGACTTTTTGGTAAACTGTGAATTGACAAGGGACTACATTTTTTTTATAGGTCAAAATAATTAAACTGGAAAATATCTTTGTCACTGAGCTATTTTTTCTCTTTTGTACTTTTTTGCTGCCTAAATGTAGCTATTCCCATATCAATTCTTCCAATCCCCAGTTCAGTGATTAAATCCCGCAATCAATTTTTTAAAAACAGTAGCAGATTATGTGCTATAAGTGATATATGACACAAGAATAAAAAGTCTGAAAACCAGAATCACACGTTAATGCTTCAAATAGTGTGGATTGCTAACTGTAAAGCATTAAGTTGAACAGCTCTTTTTTAGTGATCCATTCCCAGACGCAATTCACAATTACACGGCAAATTGATGTCAATTGAAATAATTGCTTGCATGCCGCATCTAGGCCTGGTCTGAATTAAAGTGGCATGTGGGAGAGTTGTCAAATACATCTTTATATTAAATTGCTAAGTGGTGTCTGCAATTTTTTCTTTTTTTCATATAATACAAATGGATGTATTGTTCTGGCAATCACCTGCAATGTCTTTTTTCTGTATGAAATGTATAACTGGTTTAATATGTAATTATCTAAACTTTTATTTGTATTTCTCACCCTCAACTTTTCATGTTTTGAAAAGTATAATTATTTTAAATTACAATGTAGCTTAATGTGTCTTCCAATTTCCTAAAAGTAAAAAAAACTAAATTTAAAAAATATGAAAATTCTCACTTTTTTAAATACATTTATTTATACAGTGACTAAAAACACATAGCAAATTTTCAGTTATGTATGTGTCATTTAAAATATATGTATGATTTAGTGTAAAACATTTTTTTTTTTTTAATAGAGAAAAAATATTATGAAATACACTCCCTTAAACATACACACCTAAGATTTATTAGATGTAAGTAAGGGTATTTGAAATAGTGTTTAAAGAGTTGTTTTTTTTTTTTTATAATTCTTTATTTGTAAATTTTCATCTTTATAAAAGTCACAGAAAAACAGAAAGTGCTTGTTATACAAAAACATTACAAAAGAAAATAATAAAGCAGATATTGTAAAGACCTGTTACCGCTGATAAAATGTGGATCAGATTGTGATATACATATATCGCATTTCGGTTCTGTGATATAGGTAATATATGAATCGCATTAGTCTGAAATTGTAGAGTGAAGAAGATTAACAATTAAATATATAGATATTCAATGAACAATGAATTTATCCCAAATATTGTGGGGAAAGAACCACACTGTAGTGGAAACAATAAGTAAAACATAATAAGGTCGGTACTGGGGTGGCCATTTGGAGTCCAGATGTGTTAAGGGAGATATTATGCACGTGTTGTTTGAGGCCTTTAGAAATGTTGGCATATCAAGTACTGATGTAACCAGTGGTATAACCAATCATTAGGTTAGAACATAGAGAGAGAAAAGGAGAAGAATTGGTAAAACAAGCAATGGAGGTTCTCTATGATTAGCGATGATATCTACAGCAACCAAAGCAACGTGGAGGTAACCTGTGACTGTTTGTATGGTGATATCTTAGGAGGTTATAGGATAATGTGAGGTGGCTTCATTAAGCTTATGTACAGAACCAGTATAAGGATAAACTGTGGTAAGGTGATGTGACAAACGCCATTTTCCACAGATGCTTGCCATGGACTCCTAGAGAAGTGTGGAAGCTGGCCTCCTGCATACCGACTATGGGCCAGGTAAGCGACTGTAAAGACCCATATCTTATTCCCCCTGGTTCCCCTGGTTCGGGACTTTCCATTCGTGTGCATATAAAACCGAATACTAGCTCCCTGGCGGTCATTCGCATGGACCAAAACCGCGAACAGACTTCAGGGGGACTTAGCTGCGAATGGCCTGGAACTATTTTCGGCCTGAAAACTTTGTGGCTCCTGGTTGGTTCCCAGCGGCATTTAGCCGTGATTCTATGGAAAGGGTTTTGGGCATTGGGACCATGAGTGCTGTTGGTTAAATTAAGACTTCCAGGAAATTCCTGAATCGATCTGGGTGATTTGTGGATATGTTGGTCACCCAGATCAGGGCTATCAGGGGATGTAACCTTTAGGTGGTTTTATGTATTTTAAAGGTACTTTTGGGGTGTTTGGGAAATGTGTGTTTTTTTGTACCTGACGATAATTGAGTTTAATACAGTGCTTGACTCAATTATCTCCCAGGCACAGGGGAGGGATTATATTGTTTTGTATGGGAGTGTCCTGGACCTGAGAGACAATGTAATCTTGTGTATGTTTTTACTGTAGTCTACTCTCAGGTCCAGGGGGGAGTGCCCCTTGCATGGGGACCTGCATATAAGGCCAGTTGTGGCTGCCAATAAATGCATTCCAGCTTGTACTCCAAGAACTATGTATCATCTGGTTACTGGGAGGGGAAAGGGCTTATCACTGTTCCAGCTCGTTCCAGCGTGGAGGATTCAGCATGGACATTCCTTGTAAGGAATAGAGCTCCCAGGACTGAGTGTCGTCCACTGCCTGGGGGTGTCTAGAGCGAATTCACCATTTGTCTCTAGGAGGGAGCGATTCCAGGACCCCAGTCAAGTCACGGCGATGGTGGGCAGAAGTGCTGCGGTTTGTCCCCTGTCCCAGCTAGGAAGCGGTCCTTGGTGAAAGTACCCAGCCGGGGTACAGGGAGCTCAGTCACAGGTGATAACTAACAGTAGTGTAGCCTGTGCCCTATGAGGTAGTTGTGGATAAGAGGTCCACACCCCTACTCAATGGGGT
This sequence comes from Pelobates fuscus, assembly GCF_036172605.1. NCBI lineage: Eukaryota > Metazoa > Chordata > Amphibia > Anura > Pelobatidae > Pelobates > Pelobates fuscus. Next base: position 119,577,425 of record NC_086322.1, on the reverse strand, counting down.
TGATGGAAAGAGTGAAGAAGCAGAGGTAGAGTATAAAGAAGATGGGAAGGTGAAAGGAAAGATAGAGAAGAAAAAAGGGAGGGGTCTGGGGAGGTGGGGCATTGCGGGGCAGGGGAGGAAGGGAGGGACATGGATGGGGAGGTCTGTCCCACCTGTCTATGCTGAACTCTTTATGTACGGGTAAATTGTCCAGTAGCCAGTGATCCCAAATTTTGTAGAAAAAAGAATTCAAGGAATGACAGTTTAAACCTTTATCATGATAGGAAAGATACCCTGTATTAAAATGAACATCCTACCAAGACATATTTCTATTTAAAGTATTACCTATTTGGGTCACCAAAGGGGATTTAGACACCTTACAAAGAGAAATAGATGAGTTGTATGGTTGAACAAACTCCATAGACTAGCTAGAACCCTTCTCTAAAAACCAAGAAAATCTTGTTATGTGTCTTATCTTAAGAGCAGGTGTTTCAAATTCTATTCAGATAGTATGTAACTCCAGTTTGGTGACCTCTGCTGGTGATTTTGTTGTCACAAAAGTACATACTTACATATGTGGTGGGATTGCCCCAAATTACATGGCTTCTGGAAGAACATGAGAGATTTAGTGACAAAAGTCTTACAGAGACCTATTGATGGAGTTGGAATTGAAGGATTTCCCAAACATAATCAGAAATGTTTGAATTTAATTACACTAGAGGCCCATCGAGTCCTTGCAGCCAGATGGTTCAAAACTGAACCACGGCATGATATTGTTATAAAAATTAAAGACAATGCAGTACTGACCTCAAAGGTCAGGCTCTCACATGCTGTATTCTCTAAAGTATGGGGAAGTACCTGGAAAGAATTTACCTCCAATCATTTTTAAGAGAGCTGTGTCACAAACTTAGCATTACTCGGCGCTCTGCGCCGCTCCTCTCCTCTGGCCACGTGGGCAGAATGCCCCACATGGCCGCATTACCTCAGTCCTCCGGCTGCATGTCCCGAATGCTCCGCATCGCCTTAATAGATTGGTTCTTGACCTTGATTTTCTCTTATTTAATATAACCGAGCCATTCTAAGGCTTGGTTATATGTCTTTTGAATCCACCTTTGGTGTGTTTCCTATTTTCTGCGTGTTGGGGGGTACGACTCCCATGGCAAGCTGCAATTAACTTTCTGGGTAAGTTTTGTGCAGCAACACCCTCCTTCCTCTCCTCTCCTCTCTTTTTCTCTCGTTTTTTTATTTTTTACATTTTTTTTAAATATTGTTTTCTCTTTCCTACCCCTGTTCTTTAAACATTATGAGAGCAGGACATAGATCTTAAGACAATTGATACATGTACATATTGTTTTAATAACAAGCAGAATAAGGAATATAATTAGTTTCATATTTAAAATATTCTAAACTCAACTGCAGAACATATCATACATATTTTATTATTATAATATTTAATTACTCTTTTCTCTATGGTATATAGTTCATTTAACATGTTATATATCTAATCTTAAGATTAATGCTTATTTTGTCTAATTTGTATCTGCCTCTCTTAAAGAATAAAAAAAAAGTTCTAATCTCTAGAAATCTATGCAGGATTGGGATTAAAGCATCATCCTCCCTTCCCCCCACCCTTGGCTTATAAAGGGTCTAAAATCCTTATTTACTTACCTGATTTCAGCGCCAATGTCCTGCTCCTCCTCCTCTGACGTAATCTGATGGGGGGGGGGGGGAACTAATGTGCATGTGCAGCAAGTGCTGTGAGTGCATTAGGTCCTCCCCATAGGAAAGCATTGCCTGTGAAGCTGGATGTACTCATGCAGGTAGACAGCCATTAGAGGCAGTCTTAGTACTGCAATGTAAACATTGAGGTTTTTCAACTAAGGGGGCAGGAAAACAACACCAAGACCACTTCAATAAGTAGTCTTGGTGCCTATAGTGTCCCTTTAATTCTTGCCATTCTTGCAAATTATAAAAACATTCATCTATTGAAATTTGCACAATTGTTTTTTTAAGTAATCACATTATTATGCTACTTTGTAATTCGTTTTGCAATTATATTCACAATATTGTAATAAAAATAGCTTTTGTTGGAAGTAGGATAAAAATGTCAATGTTATGCTTGCATGAACATTGCATTGAGACAAAAATTAAATAAATAATTTGATGCCTTGTTTGTAGTTTTGAGATAGAGACTTGAGTTAAATTGAAAATGACAAAAGAGAATTTGTATTTCATATCATACGTTCTGTTTTTATATCTTCTGTCAGACTTTGGGTGCGCAAAGAATTCTGCTACCACAGGGACAATTGTAACTAGATTGCACTGACATTGTTTGCAATACGCTTTTTAAGTTATCTGTGTCATAGAATAAAAAATATATTTATATAACACAATGTTGGTAGTTTTTTAGTTATGAAATTTTTTAGTTATGACATATGAGAGAAGGTAGAAGCACCTATAATGCAAAGCTTTAGTCTCTTTAGTCCCTCCTCGAGAATCTATATATATGGCTGAGAAGTTCATGTAGGTTGCCAGTGTTCCTTAAGTGGGTCCTTTTGTACTCTGCTGTGCAACATGTGAATTTCAGTTCTTTCATGGGTGTAAAATTATGCCACCTCAAGAAAGTCCTTTGGACTGATCTTGGGAGACTCACTGGTGATGTTCTGGATTTCTCTTTGCAGAGCGTCTACTCTTAGGATTCAAAGTCAGCCAGCTATGATGAGGTTTCTCCTAATTTCCCGCTGCTCTACCGACTCTGTGTGATGAGTATTGACCAGGGTTTACTTGTGTAACTAATGAAAGGTGGGGAGGGATATATATCTGTTAACACCCAAATTAAACTAACTTCAGTCGCTTTTACTTATATGTATTTCTATTTATTTATTTATAAAATATTTTGCCAGTCCCTATTGTTGTTTTGAAAGGTGTTAATACATACTACACTATGTGCAGAATATGTTGACCTGTTAGCTTTTCTTTAGAGTCCCGGTGCCTTAGGCACTACTTTTAGGCCTCAGATCTGCTTTTCTGCCTTTTGTCTGCATATCCAGCTGGGTGCAACTCATCTTCACTGAGGCGGAACATGCAATGACAAGAGACACTTTGGATTGTGTCTGCTTGCTAAAGTAGGCAAACAAGATTGTGTTTGGTGACTATGAGGGTAGTTGCCACTTGGGCTTTGTAGCTCAAGTCCTTGTCAGCTGACTTGAGTTCTCACCTTTCAGGGGAAGTTTCAAGAGGTGCAACAGTGTATACAGGGTCATTCACTAAACTGATTATTCAAAGTTAATTTCAGATTTTAGACCCAAATTCAGATGAACACAGCTATGGTTCCATTTTGGTTATTGTTGCCTTAAATTCAAAATTCACTTGGAATTCACTTGGAATGCACACTTCAGAGAATAAGTCTGTCAGTGTGTTTTGCTCATGTTGTGCCTGTGTGGGCATTTGAGATAGCCTAGGTCAGGGGTAGGCAACCTCTGGCACTCCAGATGTTGTGGACTACATCCTCCATAATGCTCTTACACCCATAATGCTGGCAAAGCATTAGGAGAGGTTTAGTCCAAAACATCTGGAGTGCAAAAGGTTGCTTAAGCCTGTCCTAGGTCATGGATTCTAGTGTGACACTACACTCTGCTTGCTTCTGTACCCAGGTAGATAGCTACTGCCATGGGCACTTGAAAGAACTTTGAGTTAGAGATAGGAGATTGCTATTTTGTCATTGATCCTAATCTGAGATTAGGTTACCAATATACATTTGTTAAAAGTATTTATTTTTTGTTAACTGTTTGGAAAACAAAATACTATTTTTTTCTGAGTGTGTTCAGTTTAGTGTGTGCTGTTCACGTTTTTGAGCATGGTGCAGTGTTTCTTAATGTCAAACACAATAACGTTACAGTAATAAATCCACCAAGCATCAACCCATTTTGCAACATAAACACCTATTTTTGTGAATAAAGTTGTGTTACACAATATACAATTATTCATATACCTAATGTATTGCAATAAGACAAAGACACCCACCATCATCTATGTCGCATGCTAATCCCAAGATGAAATTGATGTAGGGTAGGGGAAGGGTCCTGCTTCCCAATTCACCATCAGCAATAGTGGCATGGCTTCTGAGAGTTTGAATCCCTCAGCCATGAAGACTGCGGAAACCTCCACCACTGTTGCCTCCACCGCCACCACCAACCCTATTAGTAGCATTCACCATTCAGTACTGCATATTTTTATGCTGCAATATCTTATGCTGTCACTTCCACACGTACTGCAACTTTTACTGCTGCTAATTCAAGCATTATAACTTCTTTGTGTCCACAAGAAAGAACTCAAGGAGAATACAGCAGAGCCTATGTTGAGGTGGTCATCAAAGCCAAACTTTAGTGAGGACTTAGCACAGAGTACAAAAGTAGTGTCCATAGTCTCAGTAATACATACATAGTGTGACTAGAGTTTACTGCAAAAGTCAACCATGTCTAAACTGAGTATGAAAGGTCTTTTTGAACTCTTATTGTAGTGGCATTGCCCTGTCTGACTGAGTCTTGCAGTGCCTGCTACCTCCTCATGTGCAGGGGGTATAAGCTGTCCTTGCACACTGAGTGACGATCAGTGGTGCTACAGACTGTTTGTGTAGGAAAGCTCTGTTCTTGCCAAGGTGAAAGGAGTAATTGCCCACTAACTTTTTCCCTTCCTTTTTTGATAAATCCCCTTTCTTAACTTGACATTACTCCTGTTGCCCATGCTTCATCAATACAAGATAGGGAAAAGGAAAATGATTGCAAACATTAATTATTAACTGAAGATCTCTCACGTAGTATTTTTTTAATTCAGATACATAATAATATGATTTTGGCTCGTCAGAATTTAGATTACAAATATGTCTGTAATTGGTAGGTTCCCCAATATTTTTTTGTAATCGAAAGTAAATTCTGCCGATCCAAAACAATCAAATAAATCTGCCAAAGTGCTTCAAATAACCAAAGTTTTTACCCCGGAAGAAGTCTACACTCTATAATTTAAACTTAGCACATTTCCTATGCATGTTCACAGAAATCCTAAACTATGAGCCACCAACTTCAACCTTCATACATTTTTTTTCGTTTACATTTATACTATGCCTAGAGAAATCTCCTCACTGCCAGAAAAAACTCTTTATTCCGTAAAGACCAAAGAAGTGATAACGCATTATAACAAAACAGCCTCTAAAGATCATAAGTCAAAATGGGATGTATCACTCATTTAAATAATGCCAAGCAGCATAGACCTGTAAACGCAAAAGAGCATAGGACAGTTATCGACCAGATTCTGAGTTTCAACTTTCATACATGTGGTCATTTATGTGAAAATATAAATGTTTAAGGCATAAGACGTGTTTAGTTTTGGTTTTTATTGTCAGAAGAAGTTTAGGTTTTGTAGAAGTCTGGAAAAACTTAATTCATTCACATCTGTGGATTTTCAGTAATTAACTATGATTTAATTCCAAGTGCAATCAAACTGACTGAAAACAGACCAACAGAAGACAACCAACGAGAATACAAACTTCATTATCTCTAGTTTCTTTTTCAGCTTTTTTTTTAATGCAGGTTTTATTGATGCAGTAAAATGTATGTTACGCATGACAATGTCTCTGTTCAACAGTCTTTTATACATGAGTGAAAATCATCATATATTTTTCCTGGAATCCTATGACCTTCCAGCAGGCTTAATTTCACATGTTGCTTTAGGTTTAATTGACTTTTCAAGTGCCAGAAAAGAAAACAGTACATTGCAAAGCATAATTTCACTCATTTGCATATCATTATCAGTATTTAGATATTTTCAAAACTGACATATGACGCAAGCTTGGTCAAGGATAGCCATGGATGTTATATAGAAACTTTTGTTATTTCTAGGTATTAATAGCTATAGCCTGGACAGGTTTTGCTGTTCTGACTAAATTAATAATGCAAAACTTTCATTTTGAGTATATAACTAAAAAAAAAACCAGAAACTAAATAGATCCCTCTACAGATTAATATTCAGCTGAAAATAACAGAGACAGAATACACTGAAGCCTAAAGATAAGGATTACCAGAATACTTCTGACAAATGGCTATATTTCGTATAAATTCTAGGGCACAGAAACAATATTACAGCACCAAATGGGATTTTTCCTTTAACCATGTAGATGACCCTCACTATCACCCATAGAACAAAAACTTTACTTTACAAAAATATTTCTTACCTTTTATTCAGCGGTGAGAGAGGGACACTGTTAGTGACGATAGTCTCCACCTTGTGTTTAGAAATTGTGAAACTCGGGGGCGTGGCTACGATGTGAATGGTGCCGGTCGCAATCTAGGAGAGCTCCGACGGCGGCGACATTATAAGCGTGATTCCACACCAAATTCATGAAGGGCATACTCACCCAACATCTGAGAATACCCAGCGATAAGATGGCAAGCAAGACGCCTCGTAAAATGAGGCATAAACCGGCAGCTAACAAAGTCGGGGCCCTGACCACGCCGGACAAGAGGCCGCAAGATGGCGACGGGGCAACACTTTCCCCAGCTTCTAGCTCTGAGTACAGCGAAATGACCTCCATCTCCCCCCGCAATGCTGAAAGGGTGGCGGAACTGGGCATTAAAGGTCTATTACTGGGACTAAGCGCAGGACTTCTCTTTTTGTATTTGTATTTACTTTGTATCACACAGCCTGGTTACAATGCTGCTGCCCATCCCATGTGTTCCCTATTAAGGGTTAATAAGTATAGGGGTGTATATAAAAAATACCCCTTTCTGTCTCATTAGAGATATCTTTGCCAGAAGCTCAAGGAAGCAAGGTGAAGGGTCAGTGTTAGGACCCGCTTAGGGGGGGTCTGCCTTGACGTTGGCAGGCGGGCATTCCCTCCAATGGCCATTGGAGAAACTAAATGACCTCCATTTGTCTAAATATACATAGGGATTAAGGAGAAAGCGCAAGTAACATTTTCTTTTCTGTGGTTTTTACTATATATTGGGGCTGATGTGTATTGTAGTCGTTGCTGCTGGCCCAGCAGTAATGGGACTAAGCGCAGGACTTCTCTTTTTGTATTTGTATTTACTTTGTATCACACAGCCTGGTTACAATGCTGCTGCCCATCCCATGTGTTCCCTATTAAGGGTTAATAAGTATAGGGGTGTATATAAAAAATACCCCTTTCTGTCTCATTAGAGATATCTTTGCCAGAAGCTCAAGGAGGCAAGGTGAAGGGTCAGTGTTAGGACCCGCTTAGGGGGGGTCTGCCTTGACGTTGGCAGGCGGGCATTCCCTCCAATGGCCATTGGAGCAACTAAATGACCTCCATTGTCTAAATATACATAGGGATTAAGGAGAAAGCGCAAGTAACATTTTCTTTTCTGTGGTTTTTACTATATATTGGGACTGATGTGTATTGTAGTCGTTGCTGCTGGCCCAGCAGTAATGGGACTAAGCGCAGGACTTCTCTTTTTGTATTTGTATTTACTTTGTATCACACAGCCTGGTTACAATGCTGCTGCCATCCCATGTGTTCCCTATTAAGGGTTAATAAGTATAGGGGTGTATATAAAAAATACCCCTTTCTGTCTCATTAGAGATATCTTTGCCAGAAGCTCAAGGAAGCAAGGTGAAGGGTCAGTGTTAGGACCCGCTTAGGGGGGTCTGCCTTGATGTTGGCAGGCGGGCATTCCCTCCAATGGCCATTGGAGCAAATAAATGACCTCCATTTATCTAAATATACATAGGGATTAAGGAGAAAGCGCAAGTAACATTTTCTTTTCTGTGGTTTTTACTATATATTGGGGCTGATGTGTAGTGTAGTCGTTGCTGCTGGCCCAGCAGTAATGGGACTAAGCGCAGGACTTCTCTTTTTGTATTTGTATTTACTTTGTATCACACAGCCTGGTTACAATGCTGCTGCCCATCCCATGTGTTCCCTATTAAGGGTTAATAAGTATAGGGGTGTATATAAAAAATACGCCTTTCTGTCTCATTAGAGATATCTTTGCCAGAAGCTCAAGGAAGCAAGGTGAAGGGTCAGTGTTAGGACCCGCTTAGGGGGGGTCTGCCTTGACGTTGGCAGGCGGGCATTCCCTCCAATGGCCATTGGAGCAACTAAATGACCTCCATTGTCTAAATATACATAGGGATTAAGGAGAAAGCGCAAGTAACATTTTCTTTTCTGTGGTTTTTACTATATATTGGGGCTGATGTGTATTGTAGTCGTTGCTGCTGGCCCAGCAGTAATGGGACTAAGCGCAGGACTTCTCTTTTTGTATTTGTATTTACTTTGTATCACACAGCCTGGTTACAATGCTGCTGCCCATCCCATGTGTTCCCTATTAAGGGTTAATAAGTATAGGGGTGTATATAAAAAATACCCCTTTCTGTCTCATTAGAGATATCTTTGCCAGAAGCTCAAGGAAGCAAGGTGAAGGGTCAGTGTTAGGACCCGCTTAGGGGGGTCTGCCTTGATGTTGGCAGGCGGGCATTCCCTCCAATGGCCATTGGAGCAAATAAATGACCTCCATTTATCTAAATATACATAGGGATTAAGGAGAAAGCGCAAGTAACATTTTCTTTTCTGTGGTTTTTACTATATATTGGGGCTGATGTGTAGTGTAGTCGTTGCTGCTGGCCCAGCAGTAATGGGACTAAGCGCAGGACTTCTCTTTTTGTATTTGTATTTACTTTGTATCACACAGCCTGGTTACAATGCTGCTGCCCATCCCATGTGTTCCCTATTAAGGGTTAATAAGTATAGGGGTGTATATAAAAAATACGCCTTTCTGTCTCATTAGAGATATCTTTGCCAGAAGCTCAAGGAAGCAAGGTGAAGGGTCAGTGTTAGGACCCGCTTAGGGGGGGTCTGCCTTGACGTTGGCAGGCGGGCATTCCCTCCAATGGCCATTGGAGCAACTAAATGACCTCCATTGTCTAAATATACATAGGGATTAAGGAGAAAGCGCAAGTAACATTTTCTTTTCTGTGGTTTTTACTATATATTGGGGCTGATGTGTATTGTAGTCGTTGCTGCTGGCCCAGCAGTAATGGGACTAAGCGCAGGACTTCTCTTTTTGTATTTGTATTTACTTTGTATCACACAGCCTGGTTACAATGCTGCTGCCCATCCCATGTGTTCCCTATTAAGGGTTAATAAGTATAGGGGTGTATATAAAAAATACCCCTTTCTGTCTCATTAGAGATATCTTTGCCAGAAGCTCAAGGAAGCAAGGTGAAGGGTCAGTGTTAGGACCCGCTTAGGGGGGGTCTGCCTTGACTTTGGCAGGCGGGCATTCCCTCCAATGGCCATTGGAGCAACTAAATGACCTCCATTTGTCTAAATATACATAGGGATTAAGGAGAAAGCGCAAGTATCATTTTCTTTTCTGTGGTTTTTAAAGGTCTATTAGACGACCTCAAAACTACAATGCGGGCCGACTTCCAGAAACTGGCAAGTGAAATAAAAAAAGATATTCAGAACATTGGCGAACGCACCGCACACCTCGAGGATAAAACTGAGGAGATAATTGTGGCCCACAATACACTGGCTGATGCATACTCGGAACTCAAGACCAAATTGCACCAACTGGACACCAAGGTGACTGACCTAGAGGACAGAGCCCGCAGGAATAACATCAGACTGCGAGGCATCTCGGAAGAAATCAGAAACCAAGATCTGAGAGCATACATAACACAGCTCTTCCATGACTTGCTCCCAGAGGCATCAGACCACGAGCTGCAGTTGGATAGAGCTCACAGAATGATTAAACCCAAGAGCTTACCGGCGGCGGTCCCGAGGGATGCCATAGTGCGGGTGCACTTTTATGGAATCAAAGAACGTATCATGCAGGCAGCTCGTGACCCGAACCGGATGACAGGCCAATTTGAAGGCATACAACTGTTTGCTGACTTGTCTCCAGCCACACTTGCAAAACGCAGAGCCTTTGGTCCGATTACACGTGCTCTAAGGGCGGCTAAAATCCTTTACAAATGGGGGTTTCCGACCCGCCTCATTATACATTGGAATGGCATGGACAAAACGGCAATCACCCCAGAAGATGGACTTAAACTGCTCTCTCAATGGAATATTCAGCTGGCACCGGAGGAGATCGCAACCAGAGAACAGGAGACGTCGCCCCTACATCTCGTGGGAGACTGGCAGAAGGTTGCTGTGGCACCCTAAAGACTTCCGAAAAAAACAAAAAAAATGAATACAAATTTACTGTCCTACATGCGCGAAGGGACGACTCTGGAAGGACCATTGCTGTATGAGAAGATATACCTGATCCCATTGGGCCTCAGGAGAGGTATCGCAGGGCGGATTATATTATATTATATTATGTTGTATTATATTATTTTATTTTTATTTACATTAGCATAAAACGCTCCCTACCCTAAAGATCCCTCCGGCCTAAATTGGTTGAGAGCAAGGTGGGAGAACAGGGGTCAATTGTGGAGGACGGTATGATATGACATTACTACAATACCACAAAAAAAAAAAAATAATAATAATTACACCATCCGATAAGTCCATGGTGTTTGCGTTCTGGCACACTGGGCCATCTATATGTAGGGCAAGTTGCCCCATAATGGGTTAATTCGCCGTCGCCGGCGAGCCCGCCAGGAGTTTAGTACGAGTGCTTTTGGTTACCCTTGACACTGGTCACACCCCACAGGCTCCTTAACGGGCCGATATGGTGTATGGGATCATCATATAGTTGATAGAAAGCCAAAATTAGACGGCCTAGGCTGTCGGGGTTCTCTTGGCTAATGTATATAGTTCTAGTTTTTTATGTGTTATTGTTTCTTTCTTGTGTAACTTGTCTTTGGAAATATTGGTACCAACAGCGGAAATGGAATGACAGATGTAGTGTATATAAGACAGGGCAGTGTACATATAACAATGGTCGGGTCTTTAAAATCCTTTTCCCCGGTTCCCAGGGCATGGTTGAGGCGTGTGGAGACATACCAAAGTACAAACCTTACCACAAAGCTTTCCATCCCATCACACAATGGTTTTAAAACTACTTTCTCTGAATGCTAAGGGTCTCAACTCCCCACACAAGCGCAGACTCGCACTGCGAGATGCCAAGCAAGCCCATGCTCAAGTTATTTTCTTCCAGGAAACACATTTTGCAAAATCTAGCAGGCCAACCTTTCAGTCCCCAGCATTCCCAACGAGCTTTCACTCCTGCTGCTCCAAGAAAAAAAGGGGAGTTTCTATAATAATAAGTAAAGATGTGGCCTTTGAATTTGTATCCAAACATGTAGATCCCAACGGCAGATATCTTGTTATCTTATGCCATATTAATAATGCCCCATATACCCTAGTGAATTGGTACGGCCCACACTCTGACCAACCGGGATTCCTAGACTGACTCCTACAAAAAATAGAGTCCTGGAGACTTGGCGAAGTCATCATAGGAGGTGATACCAACTTTATTCTCGACCACCACTTAGACACTTCCACAAACCATGAGGTGGCAAGCTCCACTCGACACCACCGGCAACAGATCTCTTCACGAATAAATCAAATTCTTTTAGAACATGGGTACATAGATCCCTGGAGGGTGACCCATCCCCTAGAGCGTGACTATTCCTTCCACTCCGGGGCACATAACTCATATTCCCGGATCGACCGTTTTTTGATTCATAGATCCCGTATCACAAACGTAGTGGACAGCACAATGGGGTTGATTACGTGGTCGGACCATGCCCCGATTACTCTGACACTGAGTGACCAGTACCATTGCAAAGGGAAAGGGGCATGGCGCCTAAATGAACACCTGCTGACTGACCCGCAGATCCGTCGAGACGTTGCACAAGAGCTAGAACATTATTTTCAAATAAATCTAGTGCAAGAATCAGGCATCGCCTCGGTGTGGTTGGCCCATAAGGCTTACATAAGAGGGGTCCTTATTAAGCATGCCAGTAGAGCCAAAGCTCAGAGGCTGAAAAAAGGAGGAATTTGTAACATACCTAGGAATTAGAGTCACTAAAACGGTAAAATCCCTATTCCAACACAACCACACTAGAATCTTTAATGTGATAAAACAAGAACTAGAGTCATGGAATGGGATAAAATTGTCTTGGGCAGGACGTATAAATGTTATTAAGATGATGGCTAAGCTACTATATGTGTTCAGAATGATTCCGACTCATGTACCCAAATCATATTGTTATAAAGTACAAAGACTCTTCTCTGCTTTTGTGTGGGCAAATAAGAAAGCCAGGATAGGAGGCGGCTGCCTACAGAGACCGCTAGATAGGGGAGGCATGGGGATTCCACATGTTTGGACATACCACAGGGCGACATTGCTAGCACAAGCGATTAATTTACATGCCCCTAGGGGTTTACTTAACTGGATAGACTTAGAACAGCAACAAATGCAAGGCAACAGCCTACTAGAGTACATGTGGACCCCCGAATTTCTGCGTGGTACACGACCACCACTATTCCCTACCACATTAGCATCCATCTCAACCAGGGATGCCTTATTGAAAGCTCGTAGATGTACCAGGAGGTATCACAGGCTGAGCCCCCTGGGGGCATTATCCGCAGTTTCTCCGTGGCTCTCCCTGACACGTTGGAGGGCACATGGAATAACTAAAGTATCCCAACTTCTCTCGGGGGGCTCAATAATACCATTTGCTGACCTACAACAGAAATATAACCTGCCCTCCAACTTCACGTTCTTATATCTACAAATGAAAAGTGTCCTTATGGACTATGTAGATTACAGTGTAACAGACATGCCTGAGGAGCGAACGGGATTCGCTAACTTAATTGCTACAGGATGGGACAGACCTCTAAAGCCCAAACTTCTTTTGCTTTGTTATAAATCACATTTTACCAACCCTGACAAGACCCAATTCCCATTTGCGGCTGCGTGGGAAAAAGAAACAGGGCAAAAGTCGACGACGGACCAATGGGTGGACAGACTGAATGCCCTCAAGGGCATGACCACTTGTTTTTCCCACTGGGAAGCACATAGAAAACTAATATATCGCTGGTATTTGACCCCCGATAGACTTAGTCATATGTATACAAATGTGTCAGGGGTCTGCTGGAGGTGTGGAGGGAATAGGGGCACTATGCTCCATATTTGGTGGCGGTGCCACAAAATTAGGCCGCTGTGGGAATCTGTGCAAATGCTGGTGCGTGAACTGGGACTTGAGACGCCTCTATCACATGAGACCTTCCTGTGGCTAGACTTCCCCCAACAATATAGCTTTTCTAAGCGTGCACTGTTGGCCCAGATTGCGCTGGCTGCTAGAGCGCTGATAGCTCTAAACTGGAAATCGGAGACATGTCCGTCCAAACAAATGCTACTAGATAAGATACAACTAAATGACTCCTATGAGCGTATGTCAGTGACTACCCCATCCCAACAACAAAAAATTGCAAATATCTGGGACTGCTGGCAGGTCAGATACCCACCTTGAACGGACTATAGGGGAAGGAGAGAGGGGAGGATGAGAAAGGGGGGATGCTAACTCGGATACTCCATCGGAGGTAGCCCCGCGATGGTTCTCCCAGTTAAAGTGAAGACCCTGACCTAAAGACCTAATGACTTAACGACGTAATGTAGTCTATATGTAACACTACGATGCCAAAACAAGACTCCATTCACTAATGTGAAACTGTACCTTATTTCCAGGTTTTTTTTTGTATCATACTTTCTGTTTCCTTTTCACCCTTCTCCCTGAGCTTAGTTATCCTGACCCTTTTGCTCCTTTTTTTTTTTCTCTCTAAATACGGGCAAACTCATACTGTTGGGGACAGAGTACGTTAATGTGCAACACAGCAGACGACATATCGTCAAAGAGGAAGAATGATTCACCCATAGCATACGTACAGAGGAGCTACTCAGTTATTCAAAGAGTTAAGAGGGGGGAGAGAGTCATCAGAAACCCCAAAACTAATTATCTGACAAGACGGGGGAACATACAAAGGTTGACTCGAAGTGGGTGAGAAGCTAGGCCATTGACGGTACTCAATGCTAAACTAACCCCTGTACTTTCGGAATGTCTCATGCTTGTCCAAATGCTGATATAGTGTTGTAGTGTGATATGGTCATATTGTTTTATGGTTATGCTGTGTTGTCAGATGGGTGTTGTACTCTTGATGTATGATCATGTCACTGTAACCCGTATACCCCCTTCCCCTTTTTTTTCTGTATCCCTCATATCTTGCCTAATATTTGAAAAAGTAAATAAACTTCAATTATAAAAAAAAAGAAATTGTGAAACTCGAGGGCGTGGTCTGGCCATCGACCTCAACGAGCCCCCCGAGAATCCGCATACAATCGAGCACTTGCCAGCAGCATCAACACCTAAAACCAAACTCGCATACCACAATTATGTACCCCTCAAGCTCCAGCACCAAATCATCATGGAAAAAACAGGGAGGGGAGAGGCGAAGAAGCATTACCTGTTGCGGACCTATTTGCCGCCTCACGCACACCACAGGCCCCACAAGATGGCCACCAGTCAAACCCAGTGGGCTCATCCTTTCCTAGTCTCAATACAGGAGACCGATGTGATGATACCAGGGTCTGGGGATACCAACCAAATACTCCAGAAGCTTGCAGAAGTGAAAACATACTCTGCAGCTCCCAGGAGGTAAAGTCTATGGGGGGACTCACGTCAGAACTGGAGCACCGCGTGGAGACTGTGGTTATGTCCCATAACACGGTGGTGGTGCATGCAAACTCCATGGCACAACAGATGGAAACCCTCAAAATGCTGGTGGAGCACCTCTCTAATCGCTCGAGATGAAGCAACATATGAGTCAGAGGCCTCCACGAAAAAAACAATGAAGGTCCTCTTACACAGATGATGGTGGAATACTTTAAACACCTGATACTAGATATGCTTGAAGATACCAGAAGGGTGGTGGACCGAGCCCACAGGGCTAGTTTTGCTATATGTGACGGACCACCTGGCACCCCGACCATCAACCGCTGCTTCCTAGTACTTGCAAGCACCATAAGCCCTCTACTGGAACACCATAACCACCGTAAACCCCACGAACCGCCGCAGCTTGGTTGGGGTCTCGCCGTCCTCCACCCACCCTGGATCCAAGACCAGGATCCAGCTTCCAGTGGGTAGACCAGCTCTTATAAGAGCTAGTGATTATACTCAGGGGAGTATTGTGATATAGCAATCCCCAGAGTGTATGTAGTTCTACAATCCCCCAAACATGAGCCAAGACTTCATGAAGGGGTAAACGAATCTCAGTTTAATGGGAGCCACACTTGACCTTATATGACAATCCCGATGCAAGGAGTACGCCCACAGGGACCTTGTGGGAAACTGATTTGCAACTTCACAGACCAATAACAATAAGGTTACAAGGCACGACACCCCCACACACAGCACACAATCCCTAACCTCTGCCTGGGAGATAATTGCATAAGTAACTGTACTATATCTAATTCAATTATCTCCAAGCACAGAAAAAAACATACTTTTTTTTAAAAACACTCCAAAAGAACCTTAAAAATGCATCCCCTGATAGCCCTGATCAGGGTGACCAACATATCCAAAAATCATCCAGATCAGTTCAGGGGTTTAAGAATTCTATGGAAGTCATTTATTTGACCGACCGCAGGCATGGTCCCGTGCCCAAAACAGTTCCAGAGAATCAGGGCTTGCGGTCGGTCTAGTTCGGTAGTTTGAAAACTAACAAACTACCGAACAGAGTCAATAGTCTTACCCTGGAGCTTGTTCCCTTCATCCAGACGAATGATCCCACCGAGCAGTGCTCTTCTAACATGTATTGAACCGAACGCAGGCGATGATGGAAGTCCAGCGGCGTTCATGCGTTTCTGTATCCGATTTTAGTTCCAGGAGATTCATGCCCAAACAACTCTGCCTGCGTTCATGCGAACAATATTTCCACCACCTCGTGGTTGTTCAAAGGAATTGCGGCCACCCAGACGGACAATTAGAACACTGTGGTGAGAAACGTTCCAAGTTGTTAATAGGTGTTAACAAGCTCCAGGGTGGTCTCTGGTTCATGCGGTTGTTCGGTAAATGAACCATATAGTCCTAATTACATGAACAGAGCCTGTTTAAAGTATTTTAACCAGGTCTATTGCAGGGGCCATAGTCACAGGGTAAGAAGCTAGCCAGGAAGCTCCTCCAAGAACCAGTGACGAGGTTCTGTTCGTCACAATATATCTGTACATATAAAGAGTGATGAGAGTGGGGGCGGGAGGGACTACGCTTCTGGGTGGGGGGAATCCTGGGAAGACCAATATGGGGAACTTTAAAGGGGTCCACTGATGCACTAGAAAGGGGACGACAACATGACTGGGGGGGCAGGAATGAGAGGGTTCGTAGCCCACTCACAACCACCACAATTATTCCACCACCTCCTCAGCTGACCCTGCTGTACCCAAGGGCTAACCTCCAAAGGATCACAAGTGGGGCAGCCCGGAGTGGAGTAGAACAAGGGAATCCCCTAGACTGTCCTATATCCCGGGGTGACATCCCTCGCTGTTTGGCGGGGTCCTTGTGGCTGCAGGTCAGTCTTGTGGAGGGGATACAGTTCCAGGGGACTAAGAATAAAAAATATGTATAAATTACTCAATTACATTGAGTAATGGGACCCGGCAGGGATGCCCACTGTCCCCTTTTCTGTTTGCAATTTCCCTGGAGCCACTGCTACAGGCTATTAGGCAAGATCCACTCATACAGAGAGTGACAATAGCGGGCCAACAATTCAGGGTGTTGGCATACGCAGACAACGTACTCATTACCCTAGCGGAGCCCCTCTAGTCACTGGAACACCTTATGGTGTTACTGGACCAGTACGGAGTCCTGTCGGAATATAGGGTTAACCTGACTAAGTCAATGGTAATTCCCTTCCACCTCTCGGCCCCGGACACGGAGCTGATACACACTAGATATAAATTAAGAATAACGCAATCGGATATTCCCTTTCTAGGTATACAATTCATGGCAGACTACACCCAACTATTTCGCCACAACTATCCTCTGCTGCTCCGCACCTTGATTAAGGATTTGGAGTAATGGACGGACAAACCAATCTCATGAATTGGTAGATTACACTCTGTGAAAATGAACATTCTCCCCAGAATACTCTTTCTATTTCAGACATTACCAATCAGTATCACATGGGGTGACCTCGCAAACTTGCAACAAGCCATAGACTTTCATTTGGCAGAGGGGATGTCCCAGAATAGCAAGAAACTTACTTTACAGACCTAAGAATAGAGGAGGATTTGGACTACCACACCTGCACTCCCCCCCAGACCACAGACACTGGATCGAGATAGAATCCTTATTCATGGGAGCTGATCTTCCACAGTTTCTAATTTGGCTCCCAAAAGAATACAGAGCCTTTGTGCAGACTTTATCAGACCATAGGACGTGACGGTAGCTAAATACTCTATGACTCCGATACTCAGCAACAGGGCATTCTCACGGGGAATGAGAGCCAGAGACTATAAGGAGTTAGAGAACACAGGGCTTCAGAGATATGTCCACCTTTATGTTGATAATAGGATAGTCACCTATGAAAGATTTAAGGAACTGGCCCCTCTCCATATAAGAGGCTACTTCTATTATCTTCAAATTAGAGATTTTGCAAAGAAGGCAGATGGAAAAGCAGTAGCTACCACTCCATTAACCTTCTTTGAATGTATGTGCTTTGTAGAAAAGTACCCAGCAGGGTTAATTTCACTCCTATATGTCCACATTGGCTCTGAAGCTAACGAATGGGGGAAACTTAGATACACGGATCAGTGGAAGGCTGACCTGGGCGAAACGCTTGAAGGCATAGAATGGCAAGATATATGGAAGGCATGTGCTAAATCCTCCATGTTCCCATTTTTTTAAATTAATTAATAAAAGTGATTAATTAGAACTTGTATGAATGAAGTTAAAGGGGGCACACAGATAACTCCTAAAGCCATTCAGGAAGCTAAAGTGCTTTAGTGTTCCTTTAATGATACCTGCTAATGTGTCCTAATGCAATTTACATTGATCCTGAAGAAAGTCCTGTTTGTTGGACTGAAACGTTGATCTTATTTTTTAACATGCAACAATAAAGATTAGATTTTTTTAAACTCCGTGAGTGCTGCTACCTCGTTGGATATTCTCTCTCTCTCTCTCTCTCTCTATATATATATATATATATATATATATATATATATATATATATATATATATACATACATATATATATATATATATATATATATATATATATATATCCTAGGGATGTCTTAAATTTATAATTACCATAAAATAGTGCTTAAAGACCTGTAGTGGCATGAACTAATTTAACAAACAGTGAAATAACTTACATTTACCTTACCTTGATCAAATGATCTACTGGGGCTCCAAGTACGGAAGTAGTCATCCTATGAAATAGATACCATATATCAAATTAATAAATTGCATTTAATACAGGAAACAGACAACAGTGAAACAAATTAAAAACATGCAATTATACACTATAGCATATGCCACGGCAGAAAGATGATTTCAATAAAATATACAAACCTCCACTTCCTGAGTAGGCAGCCAGCAAAATAAATAAAGAAATAGGTGACAGTGAGAACAATATAATTTAAATTACATTTAATACAAAAGGTCTTGGTTAATATGCTATTAGTCACACAGAATTGCATCAAACACTTTTTGTCCTCGTTTTGTTATATTGAAAATAACACATCATAGCTCTCTGGAATAAGATATCAATGATTATTTGTTCCTTTCATAGTAGGACATTTGCAACAATTATTTCAACAAGAAAACATTCAAAAATGTGTTCAACAATCTGCTGGAAGCAGTGATTATACTAGCAAGGTATGTAATTTTGCTGGTACAGATTTAATGATTATATCCACAGTTCTTATCACACCCGTAGTGCATTTAAAATGGTTGCTTCAGCTACATGCAGATAACCTGAAACACAGGATATTCAAAATGACCTAACACTTACATGGTCTATTTATCTGATTGAGTTTGTTAACCTACTCATTAGTAATATAACAATAAAATAATTCAAAAGGCTTTCTACAGTCTAGTAATATAGCGGTATATAATTTTAGATATTGAGAAAATGACATTGCTGTTCAAGTACAAATTATACAATGCACAAGCAAGGCTCCACCAAACAATACATTCTCTTATCCTTATTAAAAGAGAACATTTTCTTGGTCTTGTAGTTAATAAAGATGAGCTTTGCCTAGGAGTGTGCAAGATTGATCTCTATAAAAAAAAAATATATAAAATCCTCAGGAGACTGACTTTATTTATAATTGTCTCCAGAATCTCAATATGACATTGTTTCTTTCTGCATGCTTCATCATTATGTATCGTTCATATTTTATTTTAATTAAAGTGACACTTGAAGCACTATTGCAACTAGAGCATGCTGTTGTGGTTTTGGTGTCAAGAGTGCCCTAAAACTCTCTCAGTGTAAGTAGTCAAACCCTTAATGAACAGTTTGACAACTTACCTGAGTTCAACTTGGTTCCAGTCACCCTCCACCTTTGTATCCTGGTAGCTCCTACAAGGATGACTTACATGGGGGAGACACTATGTAAAATTGTAGTGGTTATGGTGTTTGGTGAGTTCCTTAAAGGTTAGTGTTAGGGTTAAGGATCCTGACTTTAGATCATGCTCCAGTCTGCCAGATTCTGGCATGTATAGGTGAGTACAGCATTTCTGCTGCCCAGCATGGAAGATTGGTGGTACTCTCCAGGGAAAATCCGACATTGGATCGCAAGAGGTAGAATACTTTGTCGGACATAGTTGGACAAAGGACCACAAAGAGTTACATTGTCTTGTCATTCCCATAACCACTTTCCTTTAAAAAATATAAAAAATTCTTGAAATTTAATTTATACATGTTGCTACACAAATTGGTAGCAATGGATTAAAAAACAAAAAAAAACTAAAGAATTACTCCTCCTTCACATGGCAATCATTTTTGATACTTATTTCTATGGCAATAAAATGCAGACAAGTGGCAAGTTTGATTGATAGATCTGAGTGCTTGCTAAGGTAGATCACAGTCACTGGCTTAACCTTCAAAGAAGCCACTACACATGCATCAGAGTGCTTTTGCTCTTCCCCTCAATGAATCCATCTCTACCAGGGGCGTATTAGCCGTGAGGCAGCACAAAACCAGGATACACCACTGATCTCTACTACTGGTTACTGTAAAGGGACACTGTAGTCAACAAAACAACTTTCACTTAATTAAGCAGTTTTTGTGTATAGATCATGCCTCTGAAGTTTCACATAGAAACCTACAATGTGACAGCAGATAAGAATCATTCGACCCATCTAGTCTGCACAATTTTCTAAATAATCTTATTAGTCTCTGGCCTTATCTTATAGCTAGGATAGCATTTTGCCTTACCACACATGCTTAACCCCTTAAGGACACATGACATGTGTGGCATGTCATGATTCCCTTTTATTCCAGAAGTTTGGTCCTTAAGGGGTTAAACTCCTTCACTGTGTTAACCTCTACCACTTCAGCTGGAAGGCTATTCCATGCATCACTACCCTCTCAGTAAAGTAATACTTCCTGATTTTATTTTCACTGCTCAATTCTCTGCCATTTAAGAGTTAAATCCATTTTGTTTAAGTTTATGCAACCCTAGTCACACCTCCCCTGGCTGTGACTGAGACAGCCTGCATGAACACAAAATGGTTTCAGTTGTAATTAGATGTAACCTGGTTTAAAAGTTTTTATCTCCTGCTCTGTATATTTAACTTTAATTACAGACAGGAGGCTAATGAGGGGTCTTGCAAGCAAGTGACAGAGCAGGAGATAATATATTCTAAATTAGACAGAGTTTGCATTAAAGGAAGTGGAAACATACTCTTTACGGGAAATATTTAGGAAAATGGACAAGTCACATGCAGGGTGTGCCTAGAGCTGGATAAACAAAGAGCTTTAACTCCTAAATGGCAGAGCATTGAACAGTGAGACTGCAGGGGCATGTTCTATACACCAAAACTGCTTTATTAAGCAAAAGTTGTTTTGGTGACTATAGTGTCCCTTTAAAATACAAATATGTTGATTTGCCTGGTTTTGTTGCTGTTGCTCCTTTACATCACAGGCAATAGGAACTTTACTGGTATAATTAGATATTGCAACCAAATTTGATATTATGTGCCAATGCTTTGCCTGTGCATGTCTGTGAGAATAAGGACTGGGGCTCTGCTGACAAATAAAATGGAGTGATTATGAGGTATCCCCATTTAAATATGCATATTGGGACTTGTGTCCTTTTTTAACTTGTGCTTCTGGGCTTCCCAAAGATGGGCAATTTGACAGGCTATGGGCTGCTGATGGGAAGCAAGGAGAACTAAAACGATCACCAATGAATGTGAATATGATGGTTATTCCTAGATGAAGCAAAGGTAAGTAACATTTAAAAAAAAGACATGACAAAAGATTAATTCAATCAGGTTGATTTGAAAAGTATTTGACTTTTTTTCAACTGATTGAAAATAAACCAGTTTTTCATGCAGGCGATATAAGTCGCAGCCAAGAGTGTTGCAAATAGCAATGCACAGGCAGAAACAAAAGTAATTTAACTCCTAAATCACAGAGAATTGACCAGTGAGAATAGTCAAGGGCATGGTCTATACACAAAGACTGCTTCATTAAGTCAAAGCTGTTTTGATGCCTATAGTGTCGCTTTAGTAAAAGTTGAACCTGGTATGATGATAGGTTCACTTTAAAATATCAGAATTAGTTTCTTTAATCGTTTTACAGTATATATAGTATGCATATTTGCATATGTTGGTATTGCTGAACAGTACTTAGGGAAGCACTGGGTGGAATATCAGGAACGTTCATTCAAAGATAGGGCACTTTAACCTTTGTAATCATGGGATTAATCTTAGAATTGAATCTTTCTTTCCTAGCGCTAGCAATGGGTCTTACAAATAACATACTTTTGCTGGAATACAGTTGAGAAGTAGATCTATAACTTCTGTGCTTCGGGTTAAGAAATGTTTTCCAACATTTCTGAAAACCAGTTTACAGATATGATTTAAAGCTTGGATTCTGAACAGATGCAATTTAAATCCTGTTTAGTTCCCTGAAGTAAAACACCGGGTTCAGTGAACATTTGCATGAATATTTAATTAGGAATGGCCATAGCATCAAAACTATGAAGCTATAATACCTACACAAAATCTTTCTCTTCTTACTAAGCAAACTTAGTCATGGCCTACATCCACAAAGTTCATTTTCCTCAGCTTACTGTTGGCTCAGAAACACATATAACCTTTTCTTGAAATATAAGTATATCAAAACCCTGTATTGCTATCCCATTAAATGCTGCTAGGTACAAATTTTAAATCCACAATACACATTTCCAAAGATGGTTATGTCACTGATTATGAGACTTTAATAACAATTAGAATCGGGCATTCATTTTTGGACGAACATGTTTTCGGACGAATTTTCATCAATTTGTCCATCTGTCCGAAAGGATACAAATTTACAAATTATACAAATTAAAATGAATGAAACAAAGAACTTATTGCTTGCTGGCCGAAATTTTGTCCATGCAATTCGTTCTTTTGTTTGTTCATTACGATCACAAGGAGAAAGCTACCGGGTTCGCGGCTTCCTACTTGGAATATTTAAAAATGTTCAATCAGAGCGCTTTGATTCAAATTGCATCTTGTGGAAAAAAAGTATAAGGCTTTCTCTGCCCTGCAAGCTCAGTCTGCTAGGAGCCCAGATAAAAATGTATTGGTTTTTGTTTTGCAATATACTTCTTTTAATCTTAATAGTTGTTTGCGACGCAACCTTATGGATTTTTATTTAGCCTTTTTTGGTTAAAGAAAAGAACTAAATATATATTTTTTATTTTACATGTATTTAGTTTATTAGCCACCATCAGTATTATTAGAGTGAGAAGGTATGTATGGTATTTTAGATTTGTTATCATAATAGTTGTTTGCAATGCGACCTTATGGATTTTTATTTGGCCTTTTTGGCTGAAGATAAGAAGTATATATTTTTTATTTTACATGAATTTTGTTTATTAGCCACCCCACTATTATTATGCCAACACAAATACACTCCTATATTCCATCTCTAGCACTGTACACATATACACCCCTGCATTTATACCTTTATGTATGTGTGTATCTGAGTGTGTGTGTACATACCTGTGTGTGTGTGTGTATCTCTGTGTGTGGATGTGCCAATGTGTGTGTGTATCAAAGTGCTTGTATCTGTTTGTCAAAGGGTGTGTATCTGAGTGTGTGTGTATGTATGTGCCAGTATGTGTCAAGGTGTGAGCATGTGTCAGTGTGCTTTTGTGTGTATCTGCGTGTTAATGTGTATATGTATATGTACAGACCCCTGCAAACACAAACATTACATACAAACACACCCGTTTGCTGAAACACCAATACTACACACATATGTACATATGCATTTAAAACACAACTCTACATCCAAACACCCCCTGCATGCAAATACAAACATTACATGCAAACACATTCCTGTATTAAAATGCTAAAATTATATACAAACACCAACTCTACACACAAACGTACACCTGCATTTGAAAGCCAACACTACAGACAATTACACATCCCTGCATTCAAACGCAAACACTACACACAAGTACACCACTGCATTCCAATGGTAACAGTACATACAAATACACCCCTACATGCACAAATACACTCTATACCCAGGGTAGGCAACCTACGGCACTGGTGCCATGCACGGCACTCATGGTGTCTTTGCACGGCACTCAAGGCTGCTACAGCCAAACAGGCTCTGGCCTATCAGGAGTCCCAGTGAAAGTTCAGATATCTGCTAATACAAAAAGATGGTGAAGGACAATCCTCAATTTATGCTTTGCAGCACATCTCAGATCACTTCCTCCCAGGACTTGTGAATGGGAATCCACACTGTAGTAGAGCAGCCTGCAGCTGCTGTTGCAGCTCCTGTCCTTGACCTGTACCTGGCCAGCCTGGTCCCCATTGGAACCCAGGGAAGCCACCCACACTGCTAGATATACACAGAAATGCACAATAACCCTCCCCTCTTACAAATAATACGAACAGCCCACAAGCAAACATACATACAATCCACACAAACGTAACCCGCTAACAATCCACATACATGCACACAACCCCACATGCAATACCTCAAACAGCCCCCACACATACACACACTACCAAACACACAATGTGACATATCTATCCACACACACAATTCCACAAGCAGCCCCCATACACAGCCGACATTCATATGTATCATACATGATACCACAAACTACTCCTTAACATATACAATATAATAGCTCATATCCGCACAAATACAACGATACAAAGCAATTGCAGTATAAATAACACAAGCAGAATACGGCAGCATACACACCTCAATTTAAAAAAAATAGGACCGGCACGCTACGGGACATCACAATCCTTTATCGGCACAGTGCTGCTAAAAGGTTGCCTACCCCTGCTCTATACAATAACATGCTGACATTCAATTGCACAAACACTGCTCAAAAATACAACCCTGCAAGGATGGTAGATCCCCAGCTGGCATAGCATCACAGGAGTTGTATGACAGATGGGGATCTGTCTTTTCTTTACTCTTGTGCTACAGGGCAGGCCTGCATTTTTATTTTTTTTTGCACCAAGGCACTCTCTACATTAGTTTCGCCTCTAGGTTGGGGTGGAGGGAGTGATTGCATGCCCAGGGGGCCCAAGCAGATGCTTGCCCAGGGTCCAATCAATATTAAAGACGCCCCTGATTTCTACATATAATGCAACACTGATGTTATTATTCTATTTGCAAGATTTATGATGTTAGAGCTATCTTGTAGAACATGTTTCTGCTCATTTATCAACTAAAGCTAAAATTTAGACGTATAATTATTTTACCATGTAATTATTTAAAAAGTTTCAGAAAAAATAAGTCAAATTAGCAATTGGGAAACTATCATACATTTGGCAGATTTTAATTCTCCATCTTAGGACATATGCGCGATGGTACTAATTAAACAGCAGTCCAGGTGTGCTTTTGTATCTTTCCAGATTTCTGTCTTTTTGATGTTTTAGAAATCACTCAGATTTCACTATTGTACTGTGTTTGTTGAAGCAAGTTTTGTAAATACTTGTCAGTGCATTGCCAGTTCATCATCACTAAACAAAGCAAAGATCCTGCTACATTTGTATTGTTCCTTTTATCCACATGTGCCAAGAGCTACATAATAAACCTCACACTGTTTTTGTCTGATTTATATATCCTGTAATTAATTTGCTCAGAATTATCGGTTCGGTGTTGGATGCAAATGATTCTTAAGATATACAAATATTATTTTTTAAATGACAGAAATCACATTGTTACCGATAGTAACTGATGTTTGTTATTTACACATTTATAGTATTATTCATTTATATTATTTCTGCAAATCATTTAAAATTTGAAAAATAATAAACACACACACACATATATATATATATATATATATATATATATATATATATATATATATATATAATCCATTAAACATTTCAAGTTATTTAAAAATGCTTAGGTGCATGTTTTAAATCATAATTATAATACACTGGGTATTTTTACTCTACACTACACAGTGAATACTGATTGTGTTTTGAGCACCTATTATCATTACATGGAAGACATAAATAAATCATATATATATTATCGTTCAATGTACTTCTGTTATCAACTGATTGTATCATACATAATATTGTAAACAAAATATAAATAAGCCCTGCAGTCAATCCCCCTCTATTTCTTGGATGGAAGCAATGGCTATAGTAGAAGTTATAAGTCAAAATATATAAAGAAAGACACAAAGAAAACTCAAGTCCCTTTACACATTACACTTCAATGGCCATTACGGTGGAAGCTCACCTCCCAACATCAGGGCAAACCTAACAATTCACCTTGCTGCAAAGGCAAAATCACTAATGAAAATGAAAAATGTATTCTTAATAATTCCTACAAACTAGTTAACTGTTAGGAGAGTGGACATTTGTAAAGATACACAACAAAACACTTGAGCAAACTTTCTAAATCATATCAATAAGGTAAAGAACTTGAATGTTAAAAAAAAAATGCCCAGATTTTAGCATTTGGAGTGACCCTTTACTTTTGACTTTTTCTCCTCTCTCACCACTGTTCCACTCTGGCTTGGGACACTGTCAGTAATGACAATATCCCCTTCTTCTTCAGAGGAAATTGGGCACAAATGCACAAATCAGATGTGGTGATTACCAATAGAATGCTTCTCCTAGGGAACCATTGATAGATGTTAACCTCAAAGCCAGTAGAGCTTCCTGGTCACTCAGTTGAAAGTTTATTCAAGTGAGTGACCAGGAAGCTCTGCTGGCTTTGAGGTTAACATCTATCTATCTATCTATCTATCTTTTTATAAACTTCAAACAACATGACAAACCATGTAGGCATTCTGACTATACATATGCAAATGAGATTAACAAACAACCACCATTTTACAACATGGATTCCTTCGAGTTTGTCTGCTGTATATAACAGCTTTGAAACACAATTCAGGAAAAGATGCAAAGCCAGTGAACCACTAATTTTTACTGCATTTTTAATTCAACTCATCAGCATGAGGTTGATTACTGGCTTGTTATTGAGGCTTGGTGTTACTTGAGGAGCACCAAAAAAGTTATGGTAAGGAAAAAAAGTGATTGTAAACTCCTTCCACCTGAAGTCAGTGAATAGTCAATACATTGTTAAATCTCATTGTTGTCTCTAAACTATAACAAAGTGGGTAATATATCAAATGCCGTATATCGCCAATGGACAAAGGACAAAGATGATTGACTGGGTCATCTGATGAAGATCCTAGTTTGTTGAAACACTTTGTTGGCTTTTATGTTTGTTTTTACTTTTCTCAATAATTTTGGTGTTTGTGGATGTGAGCAGTTCTTTGAAGCTACCACAAAAGTATCAATATCAACAATAATCTAACTGGAAATATATAGTTGTGCTCAAAAGTTTGCATATCCTGGCAGAAATTGTAAAATTTTGATATTGATTTTGAAAATACGACTGATCATGCATAAATATGTCCTATATGGAAGTACAGTGATCATACAAAGCTATTTATTATCATATAGTTTTTGGCTCCTTTTTAAATCATTATGATAACATAAATCACCCAAATGGCCCTGATCAAAAGTTTACATACCCTTGAATGTTTGGCCTTGTTACAGACACACAAGGTGATACACACAGGTTAAAATGGCAATTACATGAGAATTTACCACACCTGTGGTTTTTTAAATTGCAATTAGAGTCTGTATATAAATAGTCAATGAGTTTGTTAGCACAGGCTAGATTATGAGCCATGGGAGCAGAAAAGGACTGTCAAAAGGCCTGCGTAACAAGGTAATGGAACTTTATAAAGATGGAAAAGGATATAAAAAGATATCCAAAGCCTTGAAAATGCCAGTCAGTACTGTTCAATAACTTGTAAATCCATAAGGTTGCATTGCAAACAACTATTAAGATAAAAAATATAAAATACCATATCTACCTTCTCACTCTAATAATAGTGAGGGTGGCTAATAAACTAAGCCAAGCAAAGGTCAGGTAGACGAATAAAGATTTCAGCCACAACTGCCAGAAGAATTATTCGGGATACAAAGAAAAACCCACAGGTAGCCTTAAGAGAAATACAGCCTGCTCTGGAAAAAGATGGTGTGGTTGTTTCAAGGAGCACAATACGATTATACTTGAACAAAAATTAGCTGCACAGTTGAGTTGCCAGAAAGAAGTTTTTACTGTGCCAATGGCACAAAAAAAGCCGGTTACAATATGCCCAACAACACCTTGACATGCCTCACAGCTTCTGGCACACTGTAATTTGGTTGTTACGTGACCAAAATAGAGTTTTATGGTCACAACCATAAGCGCTATGTTTGAAGAGGGGTCAATAAGCCTATAATGAAAAGAATACCATTCCCACTGTGAAGCATTGTGGTTGTTCACTGATGTTTTTTTGGGGGGTGGGGAGGGGGGAGGTGAGCTCTAAAGGCACCGGGAATCTTGTGAAAAATGATGGCAAGATGAATGCAGTATGTAATCAGAAAATACTGGCAGAAAATGTGCAGTCTTATGCAGGAATGCTGCGCATTGGGATTCTCTTGGACTTACCAGCATGGCAATGACCGTAAGCACAAGGCCAAGATGACCCTCCAGTGATTACAACAGAAAAAGGTGAAGGTTCTGGAGTGGGCATCACAGTCTCCTGACCTTAATATCATTAAGCCACTCTGGGGAGATCTCAAAAGTGCGGTTAATGCAAGATGACCAAAGACATTGCTTGACCTGGTGGCATTTTGCCAAGAAGAATGGGCAGCTATACCACCTGCAAAAATTAGGGGCTTCATAGACAGCTATTACAAAAGTCTGCACTCTGTCATTGATGGTAAGGGGGGCAATACGCAGTATTAAGAACTAAGGGCATGCAGACTTTTGAACAGGGGTCATTTCATTTTTTTTCTTTGTTGCCATGTTTTGTTTTATGATTGTACCATTCTATTATAACCCACAGTTGAATATGAATCCTATAAGAAATAAAAGAAATGTGTTTTGCCTGCTCACTCATGTTTTCTTTAAAAATGGTAGATATATTACCAATTCTCCATGGGTATGCAAACTTTTTAGCACGACTGTACTGTTTCTCAAATTAGTCAATGATGTCACTTCCACATTTTTGGTATGTTTTATCCCTGTATTTGTATTTTTTAAGTGGATTCAAGTACTGTTTTAAGTTTCCAAACATGACCTGTATGTTCAAAATTTACTTTTCACTTGCTAAAAAAATATTTGGATTAACGTATTTATCTTCTCAATTATCTAATCATCAATATATATATATATTATATATATATATATATATATATATATATATATATATATATATATATATATATATATATATATATATATATATATTTCTGTTACTAACAATGCATTTAACATGTTGTAAACATCAGTCACTCCTGACTCTCTTTAATATCACCAATGTAAATCTTTATTCAGTAACATATCAAGTTACAAGTGCTAAGTAGTACAATGAAGACCATTAACAATTCAATTCATTTCACACGAAGAGTGTAAATGTATGATCTGAGTGGATTCATTAAATTAAAACAGGGGTATACTACCAAGTCAAAAGAAATCTAAAATAAACAGCAAAAACAGATGTGAGAAAGGATGTAACTATTCATTCTTTATGCATAACATATATATAGATAATTCAGGGAAAGTCTGTCATTACTTACAATGCATCAAAATCTATTTGTTTATGTAGCACATACGAAATACGAGATTGAAAGCATTTGATGTTCTAATTAATAATGAAGACAATTTTTTTGCAGGAATCATATTTCATAAGTGAAAATGTATACTGATAAAAATGATAAGGAAAAAAGAATTTACGTTGGCTAGGTGTTCGGTGAAACTGTTGGAGTTTTGTTGAAGGATCACGTTTTTATTTTGTCCCATTGTTATCATATTAGCATCCCAGAAGTTCGACGCTTCACGTTTATGTTCTTGTAATTTCCACTTACCTTTATCTGAATGTGTTAATAGTTACTTCTTGAAGAACAAATAAATTATTCCTTAGCTCCATTGTGTCTTTGAGCCACCTATGTGACAATGAACAGGAATCTTTCCAGGCGAAAGTGTTGTAATTACAATTTAAGATAGGTGAAATGCATGTATTCTCTTGACATCAGTTCATTATCATACTCAAAACATTTGGCATCTTCACAAGTTATTTTTTTGTTTTCCTTTTAACTTTCCTTTAGCATCCTTGACATAAACATGTGTAGTTCCCATTTAACTACACCCATTTTCTAAAGGTGTAAATAGGACATAAGCCATAAATACTGATACATTTAAATAACTGGTTTGTGACTTCACTGAGAGTGCATCCACTAAGTGTTTTGATTAACAACTGTAAAGGTGAACCTGTACCGAAAATATTAAAGCAAACTCACATTTGTACAATTGGTCGTATAGTGGTAACTATACAAGTAAATATGATTTACCTGTGGGATAATGTAATTTATTGTAGTCTTAGTAGTAATACACCAATATTAAAGCATACAATTCTATAGTCATTATTTAGTGCTACAAATAATGAACTCTCTCCTCCCGTAAAGACCTGGCAGACACACTGGAAAAACTTGAAGCTACATTCCAGACTAGGCTTGAGGGAACTGGAAGCTACATTCTAGACTAGGCTTGAGGGCCTAGAATCGAAACATCCTGCGAAGGGAGGTCTGAGCCTTGTTCAACGAGGTGAACACACTCAGAACACATCTAGTCAGTAATGTGGCTGTAAGACTCCTCCAAATCCCTCTTTCTTTGCTGCTTGCCTCCCAGGTGAGTCAATTCTGATTACACAGGCCCTTATATGAATATTTTACATATATTTACTTACACTTTATTCATTATTCTTCATTATTTGTATATATCTCCTTTTGCTATATTTAACTGTTGCCTTTGTTAATATTAAATTAACTTCTCTTTGCTTTTCTACTCCTGGGGCCGACATTGGTCGACCCAGAGGACCTTTGCCTCTCATTTGGGGCACTCAGTTTTTCACTGAGGATTTGTTTTCCCCTCTCTACCACCCCTTCGAGTTTCTCTGCTGTTGATCTACTGTGGCTTTGTTTACATTTTTTCATGGCTTGTTATACAGCCGCGACCTGTCAGCGGCTTTCTTCCATTTTTTCCATGCTTTTTCTGCCGCACGTGGTCTTCGCCTCCAAAATAGCTGGTGGCCATTTTAGTGTGCGGCAGTTTAACTTGGTGATGGTTTACTCCTGCCAAAGTTCCCATTACTGCTGCCCAGTTTGCAAGTTATTTATCCACTACTGCTGCCCAGTTTGAAGGTTATTTAACCACTTCTCTCTCTGGTTTCTTTTGCTAACCAGCTCCAAGGTAAGTCCCTTTTCCTGTGTCCAGTCATATACTGTTTTGTTTCCCTTTATGCTCTGATTACTCAAACTTTATTCTGTTTTATCTCATGACAGGTTCACTCAACTGGCATACTAAGTCCATTTTTCTGCTATTAGCCAGCTTTTGTTAAACCAAAAATTATATCTGCCACAAGGATGGCTCCCTTGATTATAACAGGTGACCCCTGTTTATGCTACAATGGTACTTGGGTCTCCATTGTTTAGCTCATGGCTTTCCAATACCTATGTGGACCCCCTTTTGTACCTGATTATCCAAGTGGGTGACCCCCACTTTTCTCTACATTTTGGTTAACCCCCATTTGCCTGTTTGGGTGACCCCCAAACTTAAATATAAGGGTGACCCCCTTTATATTCCTGGGTGACGCCCAGTCTTTATCAGGGTGACCTCATGCCACGTCCTTACAGGGTGACCCCCTTTTTTCTAACAAATCTATTTTATTTGATTTATCTTTTTTAAACTTGTTGATTTTATAACACAGCACAATGTCTGAACAACCAGACTTTGCTGTTTCAGCTGAACTGAAATCCTGGCTATTTTCAGCAATAGAAGAATCTATGCCTAAAGCTATTGCAGCTTATCACGAACAGGCTAAACCTGTTTCCAAACCAAATGCTGTCTTAAATGTTCTCGACTCGTAGATTATTAAGGGATTAAATCACTAGATGTACTCCTACCAGACAGGACCCACACACAATTACAAAAATTCCAATAAAACCCACTCACTCGCTTCCTCCAAACGGGACAATACCCCCAAAAAGGCAACCGTGCCTTCTCACAATTTGAACACACATGCTCCACCCATGCACTTAAAATAAAACAGGTTTCCTCCGTGTACTCAATACTGCAAAACATGCAACCAAAACACTCCCCACTGTTTAGTTCAAATTGGGCAAAGGACCTCAACTTGTCTTTAACAGACAAGGATTGGAGACAGATCTTTCTACTGGTATGCAAATCCTCAGTTAACCTGGCCACACAGGAGAGCAATTACAAGAGGATTGTGAGATGGCATTACACTCCATCCAAACTTAAGAAACTGTTTTCAACTTCTCAAAGTCAATGTTGGAGATGCCACCAACCTAATGGACACTCAGCACATTTCTGGTGGACATGCCCGGAAATTAAAAAATTCTGGTCTAGAATTTCCAGACTTATCCACACCATTCTAACAGTGCATATACCATTAACAATAGACATCTTACTCTTTCATCTACTACTAGCTACCCAAACGAAATTCCCTAATCAGACATCTGCTCACGGCAGCGAACCAACTAATCCCAATCCACTGGAAAAACTCCCCGTCCATCAGGGACTGGATCCAGAGGGTCGAGAACATTAGGATAATGGAGGAAGTATACCATTCCCTCTCCAAAAACTATCAGACATACAAAACCACCTGGGAACCCTGGTGCAAATTCCTGAAAATCAGTCAAGCTGAGGCAAATGACAATACCCCGCAACACAATCCCCAGGAAATATAACCCACCCCACCCCTTCAACACAGCTCCCATACACTTAAAATATAGTGTCACCTGCATTGTCAATGGCAATCCAGGCTCGGTCAGCCATTAGACTCCCCCTCTTCTCTTCCTCCCCCCCCCTTTTTCATTTATACCCCAGGCTCCACATCACTTATAGTTCTTAGTCACCTGGTGGCTCACAAGGTACCTACACCTATGCCTCTATCTCTATTAAAATAAAAATACCAACATAGTAGACACTGAGTCCAGAGGACAATTTCCAACCCCTATGAGGGGCATGAGGCCAGATCATCTAGCCCTACTTCAGCTGAAACCAGTTAATCAACACAGACGTAAACACGTACTAGTAGGCCAACATCACTATTACCCTAAATGTGAAGAGAAATATTATGTTTTGATGCTCTGCTATAATGGTCTACCACATTGGTTGCAATTTTGGAATGATAGAAAATGTTTAATAAATAATAAACAAACAGAAAATGATAATTTAAACCAGGTTTTCAAATGATAGATGTATGTGTATGACAAAACCTTGATGGGTCGCAGTACATTGTTAAGATGCTTACGAATATTATGGTTTACACCTTCATCTTATACCTTATGCTTCTGCTTGTACAACTGTTACACCCACAATTGTTTCATGTAATCACATGCAATTTGACAATAAAGAATTATTTTTAAAAAATTAAAAAGATACTTAGAACAGCTGTCTGTTGGTGGCATCTGCAGTTATATTGTACATTGGAAATCCAGTAATGGATTTCCTGCTTTGTTTCACAGTTCTAAACAGTTTCAAAAAATACTGAGCATTTTCCACAATGTTTGATTATGCCAACTCTATTAATCTTGCATTTCAAGTTCTTGTACCTGAGGAGCACCTCCTGCTCACAGTGCTGACTCGGGTTTTCTCTGCTATACCTCCTTTTTAAAGCCCATTCTTTGTGTATTTGCATCATGCATGGCCCCACTTACTCCCTGACTAATTAATGGTTTGATGTATTTATTCATTTAGTTACTAGAGTTAAAAATGTTTTCTTGGAAATGGAAGAGCTTGGAATTCAACAAAGCTCACCATGTTTGGGGTTTCCATTATCAAGATACTGTCAAGATCTTTATGAAGATACTAGAAAGGTCCTAGAATAAGCTTGGATAGGCCTTGTACAGAAAACATTCTGAACTTAGAGGGGGAATAGGCCCTTTTAGATCTCCATTCAACGGATCTGCTAAACATTTAAAGAGAAGATAAGGCGGACTACACAGTCTTGTTCGGTGCTAGACATTTCAGTAACATTAATCACATACAGCCAGCAACATAACATGTAACATTTGGCCTAATTGGCTAGTACACTAGCATTCACAGGATGGCCACTCCTAAATAATATTTTATAAAATATAACACAAAACTTGTTAGAAATTGGTAAGGAGAGACAGTCTTAGTTTTGGGCTCCTGTCAAACTGTCCTTGGTTTTGTATCTGAACACCAAGGAATTCTACTCAACAAGCACAGAGCAAGCATATAATCAAAGATTCTCTTGTGCTGTACAAACTGTACTCAGGGCATTCAGCCTATGAGAGGATCACTTTAATAGCACTCTGTGTAAGTGTTATTCTAATTATGGCTGGCTAGTGTGGTGGCCAGTCAACCTGGTATGCTGAGATGCCAGACGGACACACCTCTTTTTTAGGTTAGACCCACTCTCTTTTCAGATGATCCTTTCCACTTGGGTGTCACAAGTTATGTATGACACTTCACTGAAATGTCTTTTACATTCATGACAACTCCCATCTAGGTTTTATAGCTCCAAATTTCTACGATGCCTCTTGGGTTTCTGCAGCCTCCTTGCACAAATCTTGACACTGATTGTCCATACTCCAGACATACTAGCATGTATTTCAGTGCACACACCCACACGCTTGCTCACCGGTGCAATTCTGCTCACCAGTGCAATTCTGCCATCATTTTGAGCACTCCAATTCTGTGTATGTTTATGAAACTGAGAAGTCCTGCATCACTCAATAATAGTAATACTACTACTAGTGGTAGTAATAAAAAGATTGTAGTTATTGGTTTGTAATTTTTTTTTTTTCTTTTCAATACTCTACTGTTGAGATTTATGTTGATTATTTATGTTTTTTAGCCCAGTTAGCTCAACTTGAAATGAATGTTCAACTATGTTTCTTCAAAAGTCAGTTAACTGACTGCATTTCATCCTAATCAAATCCCTTTGTTTATTGTGATAAAGTACTTCAGCTATTTGAAGTTTTGTACAATAGTCCGGCACTGAGATTATTCAAGTGGTTCAGTTCAAGCTCCACTTTAAATCTTTACTGTGCTTTTCGTGTAATGTATTTTATTGTATAACCATTAGCACTTACTTTTCACAGTTTTACTTTTAACATAGCCGACAAATGTAAAAAAACACGTAACTTGACAAAGCTTCTTTTCTCTTTGTAATCACATTTTTTTATTGTTATTTTCTTCAATGTAATAATAAACCATTGTGTGATAACAATACAAGTAGAGTGTTATGTAAATAGGGGACTGCTTGATGCAGCTGTGATTCCTATTTCAAAAGTCCCATTTGAAGTTATATTTGGATAAGATAAATAAAGTGATTTACTTTGAACTTACTAATAGAATAACATATGTTCTCTAAATTGTGCATTTATAATATTCTTAATGGTGGTGTATACTAATATTTGTTTTCACAAAATATAGTAGGTGCAATAATAAACATTATGTTGTATTGTAGATGATGTAGTCTAATTTCTCTTAAAATCATACTGGTTTATCTGAACTTTTAAATGTCAATTTATTTTTTACAAAGGAATGCTATATGTATTATAATTATTAGTATTACTAATAATAAAAATTAAATTTTTCATATAGCTTCAACTATAATAAATCACTGTACACATTAAAACAAGTTGTAGTAACAAAACTTAAATTGTGTGATAACTAATTTAATATAGCAGGTTATGGAAGCTATGGCTTCAAGAACTTTCCATGACAAATTAGGTGGGAGATAAATATCTAGCTATGATCAGACTTGTTGCACACACACTTGTGATTATCTGATACTTTTGCTATTACAGCTCAACAGGAAATAATGATGCAAAGGTTTTTTTTGGTTTTTTTTAATTTTCTGTTACTACTTCTTGCTAGTTGAAATTCCAACACTTAACACTTATCATTGTAAATGTGCCAGCACCTATAGAGATTATTCTATAATTTCTATAACACAGTAAAGTTTTCTTTTAATTGTGCATATTATATTGGCTGGGTCATACATTAAACTGATAAAAGTTAGGAATTGAACAGGAAATTTAATATCATTTTAGGCCAAAATGGCCATTTTGGAAACTCTTTCTTTGTTAAGTAAAAGTTATAGTTTACCAACTGCAAACAGAATTTTCAATTAATTTTCAATTTTCAATTTAGCTTTCAATTGAATACCATTATCTAGTATTTTAGAAACATAGAAACAGAATGTAACGGCAGATAAGAACCATTCGGCCCATCTAGTCTGCCCAATTTTCGAAATACTTTCATTAGTCCCTGGCCTTATCTTATAGTTAGGATAGCCTTGTGCCTATCCCATACATGCTTAAACTCCTTCACTTAGTTAACCTCTACCACTTCAGCTGGAAGGTTATTCCATGCATCCACTACCCCCGTAGTAAAGTAATACTTCATGATATTATTTTTAAACTTTTGGCCCTCTAATTTAAGACTATGTCCTCTAGTTGTGGTAGTTTTTCTTCTTTTAAATATAGTCTCCTCCATTACTGTATTGATTCCCTGTATGTATTTAAATGTTTCTATCCTACCCCCCCTTTTTCGTCTTTCCTCCAAGCTATACATGTTAAGATCCTTTAACCTTTCCTGGTAAGTTTTATCCTGCAATCTTTGAACCAGTTTAGTAACACTTATCTGAACTCTTTCCAAATTATCAATATCCTTCTGGAGATACAGTCTCCAGTACTGCGTAGAATACTCCAAGTTAGGCCTTACCAGTGTTCTGTACAATGGCATGAGCACTTTCTACTGCTAATACCTCTCCCTATACAACCAAGTATTCTGCTAGCATTTCCTACTGCTCTATTAAATTGAATACACACAGAGTAGGTATAGAGATAAAAGAAACCTAAACCTCCAAGTGAGGTTTTAGTGCAGCGCTGTATATTTGTAATTTTTAACTCACCCTTCAGAACTCACCCTTCAGAAATTTCTCATTGGGTGAGTTCAAAATTACACATATACAGCGCTGCACTAAAACCTCACTGGGGGGGTTTAGTTTTTTTTATCTCTATACCTACTCTGTGTGTATTCTTTGTATTCCGACTAGTGGGTGGTTTTGGAGCACCTACACAGTGTTCAAGCTGCTACACCACATATTGTCTTAAAGGACCACTATAGGCACCCAGTCCACTTCAGCTTAATGAAATGGTCTGGGCGCCTGGTCCAGCTAGGTTTAACCCTTTTTTATATAAACATAGCAGTTTCAGAGAAACTGCTATGTTTATATTAGGATTAAGCCAGCCTCTAGTGGCTGTCTCATTGACAGCCGGTAGAGGCGCTTGCGTGCTTCTCACTGTGAAAATCAGTGAGAAGACGCCAGCGTCCATAGGAAAGAATTCTAAATGCTTTCCTATGAGACCGGCTGAATGCGCGTGCGGCTCCTGCCGTGCATGCGCATTCAGCCGAAGAGGCGGAGAGGAGGAAGAGAGCAGGAGGAGAGCTCCCCGTCCGGCGCTGGAGAAAGAGGTAAGTTTAACCCCTTCCACTCCATCCAGCCCGGCGGGAGGGGGACCTGAGGTGGGGGCACCCTCAGGGCACTATAGTGCCAGGAAAACGAGTATGTTTTCCTGGCACTATAGTGGTCCTTTAAATCAAGCGCCTATATTTCACACATTTGTTTTTTGCTCTATTACTTTGTCTGTCTACCTTTAAGTCATCTGAAATAATTATACCTAAATCCCTTTCCTCAGATGTTGAGGTTAGGACTCTATCAAATAGTCTGTACTATGCCCTTGGGTTTTTACATCCATCCAAGGTGCATTATCTAGCACTTATCCACATTAAAGGTCAGCTGCCACAACTCTGACCATGTTTCTAGTTTACCTAAATCATTAGCCATTTGGCTTATCCCTCCTGGAACATCAACTCGGTTACATATCTTAGTATCATCACCAAAAAGACATATTTTACCATCAAGATCTTCTGCAATATCACTAATGAAAATATTAAAGAGAATGGGTCCAAGTACAGATCCCTGAGGTACTCCACTGGTGACAAGACCATGCTTCGAATATACTCCATTGACTACAACCCTTTGTTGCACTGTCACTCAGGCACTGCCTTACTCATTCAACAATATTGGAATCCAAACTTAAAGATTGCAGTTTATTGATAAGCCTTTTATGTTCAACAGTGTCAAAAGCCTTACTGAAATTTAGATAAGCAATGTCTACTGCACCACCCTGATCTATTATTTTAGTTAACCAATTAAAATAAAATCAATAAGATTAGGTAGCCATGATTTCCCTGAAGTAAACCAATGTTGTCTCTGATCTTGAAATCCATGTGATTTTAGATGTTCAACAATCTTATCCTTTAACCCCTTAATGACACAACTTCTGGAATAAAAGGGAATCATGACGGAATATATCCGTCATCTGTCCTTAAGGGGTTAACATGGTTTCCATTACTTTCCCCACTACTGAAGTAAGGCTTACTGGCCTATAGTTGCCCGACTCCTCCTTACTACCTTTCTTGTGAATGGGCATAACCTCCAATCTTCTGGGACTACTCCTATTAACAATGATTGGTTAAATAAATCTGTTAATGGTTTTGCTAGTACACCACTAAGCTCTTTTAATAACTCTGGGTGTATTCCATCAGGTCCCATTGATGTATCTGTCTTTACTTTTGACAGTTGAAATAGAACCTCATCTTCTGTAAACCAAAATGTAACAAATGACTAATTTGTATTTTTTCCTAACTGAGGCCCCTTTCCTTCATTTTGTAAATATTGAACAAAAATATTAATTGAGGCAGTTAGCTAGACCTTTATCCTCTTCTACATACCTTCCTTCTTTTGTTTTTAATCTAACTAATTCCTGTATTCCTTTCCTTTTATCATTTATGCATCTAAAACATGTTTTTTACAATGGTTAAAAATTGAACAGGTAATACATTTTAGGCCAATATAGCCCAATTTGGAAAAAAGTTTCAACTCATTTCTTTTTCAAGTTTGCAATTTTATTATATAATTTGTATATCAATGTCATATTTCTCCATTCCTTATCATGGAATGGCCCCAGGACTGTTGTGGTTATGGCATGTGGAATGTTCCTTTACCTTTCAGTGAGAGCTTTACTCCTTATAAAAGTAGTGCCACCATTTTTCTCCATGGAGACTCATAAGTCCACACACCCTTAAAATGCATAATTTTTATACAGGATATAATGCAATGCAAGCCTGATTAGGATCGTATTCAAGTGTTACATCTCTGTTATGTAAAATTTGACCTTTGTTCCAAAATGTTCTGTTTGCAAATTTATGTTTTGCTCCATCTTCACATCATTCATTTTTTTTCTAGATTTGGTCTGTTAACTGGCTTTTATAAATTCCGTTGATGATTTTAACATCATCATTGTAAACTGCCTGCAGCATGTTAAATTAACAGCTTCATCAATTCCTTAACCACAGCTCATTCCTGAATTCAGAACTTTTAAGAATCAAAATTATGTTTCATCTAAAAAAATAGCGAACACATCTTATTTCAAAAGGAAAAAAAATACATTATACATTATATCACTATTTCTGCAGAATCCATACTGGTTTGTAAATGTATTGTGTTAGATCATTTTAATATATGAACTTGTTAATTTGGTATATTAAATGGTATATGAATAGAAAAAGGTTCAATTATGTTACTGAGAGTTCATTTCTTGTTCTAGTACTAGGCCTCTTCTAATCTTTAATCATTCACTTCTGTTTGTGAAAAATGTATTTGATAATAAGAATGTTTATTATCATTAAGACTAGACTTGTTTTCTTGACAATTTGTGGCCGACTGAAATGATGGGCCTTTTTTTGGGGGGTGCACTTGCTTTCTGCCTATTGGGGATAATTTGTATGCTTAACAATAACAGAGGACTCCTTGAAATAGAAAAGTCTACATAGTTGGTCCTTGTTTTCTTTGAACAATAGATAATTCTCTTCACCTGTTTTTTAAGTTCCATCATCTTTCTACATAATAACATTATTTAAAAAAGAAATAAAATGTGGAATTTGGTACCTTTATATTCCTTTTTGTTTTCTGGGTATAAACTGATGTGTCCGAAGGCATGTCCTACCATTTATAAAATGATTTATGGGAAAATTGATCATTTTTAAAATAATTATAGCAGTCACACTAACTCAACAATTGCTCATATAGGTTATTAACAAAATATTTTCTTATAAAGTAGTCACTGTAGCTTTGCATGAAGCCCGTAACTGGAATCTTTAATGAATTGATTTTAGGACGAATCTTTAAGGACTAGTCAGATGATTTATAATTCGTCACATGCTGGTTAATTATTTGTAATGGTACAAATACTATTATTACCAAACATTCATATTAATTTCCACTCTAAATACAAAACTATAAAAAAAAGAGAAATAGAGAGATTAATAGTTTTTAACTAGACCCAAAATGATTCAGCAGTGCTTTACAATGTTAAACATCGGGAATTTAACAAAAAATGGAAATTTATTACATAAGAAACATGACTACATGAGCATCTGCAGGAGGGGGCAAGGGGGGTACTTGCCTCCTACCTCTCCCCCGCCCCCCCCTGGATTTTTGGATTGAGATTGAGAATACACTGCAATACCGGCACCGGCCAGTAGGCGCTGTGTGTGGAGAGAGACAGTGATAGGAAGCTACATCTTATCCCTGCTTCTCTCTCCTGATTGAATCCACAGGGGAGCAGCACTGCTTCTCCCAGACTGCAGAGACAGCCTACAAATCAGGTAAGTGAAGTATGGTGGAGGGGTGGGGAGGGGGGGGGGCAGCCTACAGATCAGCTAAGTGAGGGATGGGGGGGCAGCCTATAGGAAGGGGGTCAGCAAGGAGCAGGAAGGTAAAGCAGGATAATGAGCAGAAAGGAGAAGGAACAGAAATGAGCAGGAAGTGTCAACAAGGTGCAGGAAGGGTCTGCAAGAAGCAGGAAGGGGCAGAAGGAGAACAAAGGTAAAATAACTGAAAGAATCAGAAGAAGTACAGAGGTAAAGTGGGAGAAGAAGCAGAAAGGAAAAGAAATGATCAGGAGGAGAAGGACCATAAAGGGACAGAAGGAGCAAAAGGGTAAAATAGAAGGAGCAGAAAGGAACATAAATGAGCAGGAAGGATCAGCAAGGAGCAGGAATGAGCAGGAATGGTCAGCAAGGAGCAGAAAGGGACAACATGGAGAAAGAAGGGACTGAAAGAGCACAAAGGTAAATTAGCAGAAATAATCAGACGGAGTACAAAGGAAAAGTAGGAGAAGGAGCACAAAGGAACAGAAATAATCAGGAAGGGTCAGCGAGTAGCAGGAAGAATCAGCAAGGAGCAGAAAGGGTCAGAAGGAGCAGAAGGGGCAGAAGAAGCAGAAAGGGATCAGAAAGAGAGAGGATAAGAAGGGTGCAAAAGAAGCAGAAAGTAGCAGAAAGGTAACAGAGCAGAAGAAGCAAAGGAGGAGAGAAGACAGTGTCAGAAGAAAAAGAAGACTGTGTCAAATGAAGGAGAGGAAAAGGAGATTGGTGCAGGAAGGACAAGTGAAGTAATCCCTCCACTTCATTCTAGACACCACATCATAAGGCTTTGGTACCTGGCCTGGCAGGGAAACTTTGGACCTTTTCATCTCCCCAGGTAAGAAAATAACAGTCTTAATGTGTTCAATTTTATTTACGTAGTGTCACAAAGCCCAGAGTGCCGCTGAGTAGGGCTGCTGCTGATTGGCTATAGCGGTCAGCTGACAATCTTAGCCAATCAGCAGCACCCATGCCTGATGTCAATCTGCACTGCCTGACACTCTGTTTCAGAAGCCGAATACCACTGAGCGACCTGGAGAGCTTGAGGAAGCATTTGGGGTTAAACCCCTTGAAGGGACACTATAGTCACCAGAACAACTACAGCTTATTGAATTTGTTCTGGTGAGTAGAATCATTACCTTCAGGCGTTTTGCTGTAAATACTGTATTTTCAGAAAAAATGCAGTGTTTACATTACAGCCTAGTGATAACTTCACTGGCCACTCCTCAGATGGCTGTTAGAGATCCTTCCTGGGTCATGGCTGCCTAAAATGCATCCGAACATTCAGTATCTCCTCCCTCTGCATGCAGACACTGAACTTTCCTCATATATATTCATTGATTCAATTAATCTCTATGAGGAGATGCTGATTGGCCAGGGCTCTGTTTGAATAATGCTGGCTCTGCCCCTGATCTGCCTCCTTGTTAGTCTCAGCCAATCCTATGGTGAAGCATTGTGATTGTATCAGGCCACCACTTCAATGTCAGCAGACTGCTTAGTTTTTTTTAGGCAAACAGTGTGCAGATCTACAGCTTCTGGCTTGAATACAGTATGATTTTGCTATATTTATGGAGGCATGAGGAGCACAGGGGGGCTAGATGGTGGCTTTAGCACTATAGAGTCAGGAATACATGTTTGTGTTCCTGACCCTATAGTGATCCTTTAAAGGAAAGAGAGTGCCTAGAGGCCTCCTGGCAGACACAATACAGCTCTGCGTGTAAAAAGTATATTATATAATTATAATTGTAATTACATGAAGCTATTTTAAAAACATAAAGCTAGTTTAAAAAAACTGCCTTAATGCATGTAAATAATAGATTGGTGGATTAATTAAAAAATAACAAGGTATATTACAAAGACACAGTTTTCAATAGTTAAGGTGATAAAACCCATCGATACAATATGTTCAAAATGATCCATTGAAGATCGTCAATTAAAAATGACAAATTTATCTCAAAATAGCAAATTCATTTATCAGACAGGCTTCATGTAATTACAATTATAATTATATAATATACATTTTACACGCAGAGCTGTTTTGTACACACTAAATAGATCTGTCGTTTTTATGTCATAAGGCATAGGGCTATAGACCGGCATTTGTTACATAGAAGCCGAGTCCCGTCCAATGTGCCGATACAAATAAAGTTAATCTGCGTTCCACAGTGGAACGCACGTTGGCGGCAGATGCAGGCGTAATAACGTCACGTCGCCGCGCATGCACCGGAAGAGGACGCGACCAGGCAGATTTAAATCGCCGTACACAGAAGAACCAACAGTCTGCAATAAAGAGACGAAACGCGTTGAGCACCTATACAGCCCAGGAAAGATTTCGGCAGCCAGAGGTACCAGATTCACTAGGACTGAATTGCTGAAGCCCTGAATCACCTCCACAAAGACTGCTGCATCCTGGGCAACAGCCTATCGGCTAATACACTTTTGCTAATACACTTTTGCACATATTGATTCATTTTAATTGTGCCATTTTATTTGTGAGTGTTACATTTTTATTCTGTTTTTATCTCTTGTGAAAAAATGCTGTTTTCTTTTTATCTTTATGTGAGTGCTTCTAGCTCATCATCCAGTTGGTAATTATATAAATCATTGTGTTTGTGAAAGTGGCACCCTACACTGTATTTGCACTTTGTTGTTGTACAGTTTTTTGTTGCACTCTAAAAGTCAGGCTGTTTTGGAGATGCTCTGGCCCAGTCCTCTAGCAATCACTATTTGGCCCTTGTCAAAGTCACTCAGATCTTTTCACTTGCCCATTTTTCCTGCTTCCAACACATGACATTCAAGAACTCACTGTTAACTTCTTGCCTAATATATCCCACCCCTTGACAGGTGCTATTGTAACAATACAGGCAATGTTATTCATTTTACCTGTCAGAGGTTTTAATGTTGTGGCTGATCAGTATATCATATCAATAAATATATACATCCCTAAACAAACAATCTACACACTACATCATCTATACACACACACACACACACACACACTACAGCCCCTATGCACACACTTTCTGTATTCCCTACACACATACTATGCCCTCTATACACACACATACACTACAGTATAGGGATACACAAGCTCTCTACAACACCTAGCCACATAAACTAGAGCCCCTCACCACACATATTAAACCACAAACAGAACACATCTGAAACCGATCTATTGACACAAAACATCACACCACATTCAGCTTACTCTGCACATGCAATCCCACAAGCAGCCTTCAAACACAGACACAATACACTTTCCTGGCACTTTTGATAGGGGTCACTCTGATAAAAAAAATGCCCAGGCCAATTTTTTTCCAAGTCTGTAAGAGTGTATTTGTGCCCAAAAATGGACTGTGCTTCCAAAATAGAGATACTTGGGAAGGATAGATAGATAGATAGATAGATAGATAGATAGATAGATAGATAGATAGATAGATAGATAGAAAAAATAAAATAAAAATAAAATCATCTCAAAAACTGTAGATGCCAAATGTCAAATTACCAATATAGAAAAACTAGTTATACTTAATCTCACATTTTTTTCCCTTAAACCATTCTATCTCGGCTCCTTTAACCTCCACTTTTCAGTTTAACTAGTCTACTTGGTCAGTTCCTATATTATGTAATTCTTAAAACATTTCTCGTACGTGACAAATGAAACCTCTATTCTGAAGCATCAAATATCATCTTATTTCCTCGCAATCTGAAGTCCCAGATAAAAATCTGTCTTATTAATAAAGCTTTTACAGTAATAACTTCAAGACTTGACAACAGTGTCTCTAAATATAGCCCAACTTCTTGACAAAGTACTACAAGTCACTGTACTCTTGTCTGTGATAACCTAACTTCTAGACAAATCACTATAAATCACTATACTACAGTGCCTAGTCAGTGCCTAGTCCTAGTGCTTTTGACACAAAATAATTTGTCACAACAGTTAATTTTCTCTATTAATTGCAATTACTACCTACCTAGAAGAAGTTGTACTCAAGTTAAAAATGTATAACATTAAAAAATGTTTAGGAGATGTCATC
This sequence comes from Pelobates fuscus, assembly GCF_036172605.1. NCBI lineage: Eukaryota > Metazoa > Chordata > Amphibia > Anura > Pelobatidae > Pelobates > Pelobates fuscus. The sequence continues at coordinate 119,532,815 of NC_086322.1, read as the reverse complement.
GTAAAGAACTAAAATAAGTTTAACCCCTTAAGGGCACATGACATGTGTGACATGTCATGATTCCCTTTTATTCCAGAAGTTTGGTCCTTAAGGGGTTAAACTAGAGTGCACCTGACGAAGGTGCATGTAATTTGCACCGAAATGCGCATTAGGAATTGATCACCTTTTTATCACTGTGCACTTTATTGCACATTTTGCACTAAACAATTTCAATTTGCTTTCTTTATGTAACTCTACCTATTCTACCTATTTAGTTATATGTATTTTGTACACCTATTGAGAATGTGTAGTCTCTATAGATTTTTATGTGTATCTATCATGTTACTATGAAGGACCATTAGTTTTACCAATATCTAGCGTGGACTCTACCTCTTTCCCCATGGAACCAATCATATACCAATCCATATTGAAGTTATGTATACATAAATGTTGGCCTTGAATATCATAAAAACATGTTTATTTATCTACCTTTAAATGTCACTGGATATATGTGGTACACAGACAGAATATTTAAGAGTCTGTTTATATATATATATATATATATATATATATATATATATGAAAAAATCCCCTGCACTCATGCTTTAACTCATTCACTGCCAGGTGCATAAGCCTGAGCTCCAAAGATACAAATCCAATTCAGAATGGCTGCTCACCGGTCTTTTAAAACATAAATGCTTTATTAGGTAAAGTTTAAAATGATGACCAACGTTTCAGTCCCCTCTCTGGACTTTCTTCAGGGTCAAGTAACAGGACAACTTATGTTTCAAAAGACCGGTGAGCAGCCATTCTGAATTGGATTTACACACATATATATATATATATAAATCCAGAAAGCTCTTGCACTATAAACAAAACAGTTATTCAATACCGGGTGCTCTGGTAGCTTGAACATATAAATAGAAAAAATTCCGGCACTCCTAGGCTTTCCAAGTAAGAATTCTTTATAATTCTTTATAATATAATTCTCTGGAATAAAGAATTCTTACTTGAAAAGCCTAGGAGTGCCGGTATAGAGTGTGTGTGTGTGTGTGTGTGTATATATTTTGGAAACCTCTCTTTTCCTTTAAGTTTTTGTTGGAAGTGCACTTTGTTTTGACATGAGAACAAAATAAATCCTAAGAGCAAACTACCAGACAGATTGTTCTAATGTTAATGCAGAGTTCACATTACACTGGGGAAGTAAAGTATTACCATATAGCTACAAGTAGCAAACATTCTGATCGGGGCTGTAATACCACCAATCATAAAATATTACTATTAGACTGAGCATATAACCGAGATCTGTGCTAGTAAAGTAACCTTTTTAGTGCCGCAGTAAATTGCAGTAATGTTACACTGAAAGGGATATAAAACAACTAATATATATATATATATATATATATATATATATATATATATATATATATATATATATATAAAACATGGGGGATGGTTGCACTCACCTGAACATGCTTAAATGGGGTGCTGCTGGGGGCCATATTATACAATAAACAATACACAAGATCCAGCGCACTCTCCTATCTACTAAACAGCAACTTCAATGTTGACAGATTTTATTAGTTTTTAAAAGTTTTTTTAAAAAACACCTAATCTAGGCAAAAAAAAATAAAAATAATGGGGATTTAGTTACATTATATGATCATACATTGCATAAGCCTGCCACAACGTCAATGTACCCCATCTTTGGCAGGTCCTACTCTCACAGTCTAATGTCTGCTCTCCCGCCCTCCCTGTTACAGGTGCCTCATCTCAGGTCCCTATTTAGCCTTGTACTGCAGAGAGCCTCAGATGGAATTTTTTCCCAAGTAAGTGGGTTAATCTCATAAGAGCAGGCATTAGACTGTGAGAGTAGGACCTGCCAAAGATGGGGTACATTGACGTTGTGGCAGGCTTATGCAATGTATGATCATATAATGTAACTAAATCCCCATTATTTTGCCTAGATTAGGTGTTTTTAAAAAAACTTTTAAAAACTAATAAAATCTGTCAACATTGAAGTTGCTGTTTAGTAGATAGGAGAGTGCGCTGGATCTTGTGTATTGTTTATTGTATAATATGGCCCCCAGCAGCACCCCATTTAAGCATGTTCAGGTGAGTGCAACCATCCCCCATGTTTCATATATATACATTGACGTTGTGGCAGGCTTATGCAATGTATGATCATATAATGTAACTAAATCCCCATTATTTTTTATTATTTTTTTGCCTAGATTAGGTGTTTTTAAAAAAAACTTTTAAAAACTAATAAAATCTGTCAACATTGAAGTTGCTGTTTAGTAGATAGGAGAGTGCGCTGGATCTTGTGTATTGTTTATTATATATATATATATATATAACTCTGAGAGATGAATGGTTTTCTACCACACTTAAAACACAAATACAATTTTAAAAAATAGTACCCCGTGGATCGTCTAACTCTTCCTGCATATGGAGTGGAGGGTACAATTCACCATGCAACAGTTTAACCCCTTAAGGACACATGACATGTGTGACATGCCATGATTCCCTTTTATTCCAGAAGTTTGGTCCTTAAGGGGTTAAGCAATTCTAACAGTAATACATTACAAGGGATGGACTGAACACTCAGGAACAACCTATACATAGAATAAAGGTGAGTCTTAGAATCTCAATGGAAAGATTTTAAGATTTTATTTGAAAATAAAGATCTCAAGATCTTTAGAAATCCTGATAAGAATGAAATACATTGATGTAGACAATGTGCATATAAACATGTGCACTCAAGCGAGAAAGGAAATCTTAAAATCCTGATACCAGCATCTACTTAGATTTGTATATATTCCTTGGGTGTGAATGCAGTTGCCTCCCATTGATTCTACATCTTGTTTTTTTAATTATTGTTTTACATTTTTAAAATGAATGATATAGAATCGTGTTATGCACTTTTCTTACAGATTTTTTTAGGGTGTAAGGATATTGCTAACACATCATTCTAGCTGCTTGAGCATAACAGGACAGGTTGTTGATGAGTTAAGCTTACTATTTGTTGGCCTTTTATAACAGACATTAAATCTAGGTCATGAGAGATTATTAACCATTAAGACTGTCTACTAAATAGTGCTTTCTATTTTACTGTACAATGTCTCTATACTGGCTATTATTAGTAGCCCTATAAGATTATAGCGCTGGGAGTACATTTTATCTATATATGTTGTTATGTATATTATATCTGCTACATTATACTGTATTTAGAAACCATGCAAACATACCCATATCTTGAAAATGAGGAGTAGGCAACTATTTTAATAGTGTTTCATTGAACAGAATTGAATTGAGATGGACAGGAAGCTAAAACTGACATAAATCCTTACAGATGGGTTAATATTGGTTTATCTCTTGACTCACTGTACAAATCCCTATGTAAGCATAGCAAATAGGATTATCTGAAGAACATTTGGATTATTCGGCAATCCCTTTGCAAGACTCCTTGCAGAAAATCCATGAGCTGTGAGTTTCTACAACTCATTTATTTGGAATTTATGCGTGGATCTGCAGTATTTATAAACTATATTTTTTAAATGCTAGAGTAGCAGATTTTTACATTTCTGAACACAAACTAACATATTAAATAATATATACCGTACTTAAAGAAAAATGATGCAATTCCTCTCTCCCTTTTTATTTAAATTTTTCTGTCTAGAAAATGCTCAAGACAGACAGATAGATGATAGCAGAGATAGATAGATGATCATTAGACAGGTAGCTAGGTAGATAGATAAACATCAAAGCCTCAAAAGAGTTATGCAATGAAAACTTAAATATGAATAATAAATAAAATATATATATATATATATATATATATAAATATATATATATATATATATAAATACTAAATTTACTTAAATGTGAATTTCCATATTTAAGCCATTATGGCTGAAAAATGCTGTTTTCAGATTAGATTTCTGGCCTTAAATATAAAATTAACTTTAAATTCACTTTGAATTCTCACTTTTGTGAAAAATGCTACTGAAATCCATTTGGAAAGTTTATCTAACAATATTAAATCATTTGGAAAGCTTATTAAATAAAGGCCTTGGTGTCATTTTGCGAACTGTGTTAGGAAATATCATAGATCATTTACTTGAGAGTGTATTTAGCAGCCACAGTGGTTTTACCAGCATTTAATAAATCAAGCTGCTAGTCTCATCCATTTTTATTAAATAATGTATAAACTATGTATTAATGTATAAAGCAAAAACATTTTTGTTGCTTTTGGATGCAGGTAGCTTCTTTGCAGGATCTTATAAACAGTGAAATAATACAAACATAAAATAAGCAGTTAGGGCCATGATCAGAAAACATATATAAGTATTATAACTGCCATAATGTTGTGATCTTGATAATTTGTGTTTTATGAGATTTGCTAAACCAGGGGTTTCCCTGTTTCCCAGGGGTTTCCATGTTGGAAGACCACATTAATTTAGCTGTAATCATATAAGGCCACATTCAAGAAACTTCAATTAGATATACTTAAAAATGTAAATTGGGGGGCAGAGCCTGACCACCAAGCCGCCAGGACGCATGATACACGAGTTCCCGAACTAATGAGGGATTCCTTGGCTGTAACCTACATTCTTGAACTGCGATCAACCCAACCATGTAATGCTTGCACAAGGAACACTCTACTGAATCTGGGAAGTCCACTCTTGCCCGGCTTGGTCATTTAGGGCCTGAGGTGTGACCAAGCAGCCTACAAGTGCCGGTGTTGGGAAGAGACAGCCGCTCTTCCCACTCTACAGCTTTCTGCACGGACTCACCTCGCTCTTACTCCCCCCCCTCGGGTCCGGCGGGGGATATCTGTATTAACTGGGGATCACCAAGTATGACTAACAAACCTCCAGGAGTAGATCCAGTAGGGAGCTACGGTGGCACCGCCAAAGCGGGCCAATCATAGGGGTTGTAGCAGTGACAGCCAGGTCAAACAGCCCATACTCTGCCTGATAAGGTATCAGGGAAGTGAGAATTTCGTGGGAGGTTCTCCCCCTGTAATACCTCAGGGGGTATGTCCCATAAGGAGGTATAGTGGCCCAGGCAACGCAGGTCCATCATAGGCCAACTCAAGCAGGTAGACCAGCTATAAGATGTAATGTAGTGGTTCCCTCCAATCTTCCATCTGGTATGAGGCAGAATCACTGGGAGGCTCTGGTGAGGAAAGCAGCGATACGTACTGTAAGAGCTGTAACATCAGCTGTAAAACTACAGTATGTAGTATAAATATCAATATTGGGCAGAGTTCATGAGGGGGCACACCCTCTAATAAGCCATCAGATCCTGTTCTGGTAAGAACCTGTTGACAGTAACCAGAATAAATATCCACGTTTGACATAGGTAGGGGATGTCCTCACCCTCCAATAAGTGAAACAGTATCCTGTACTGCAGTAAACTGTAACGTCAGCAGTATATTGTAACAAATTAGCATCGGGCAGAGTTATGAGAGGGGCTCATCCTCTAATGGAGAAGTAGGTATCAATATCAGCAGCTGTCTGCGTTTATTGGAGGGCCGCACCCTCTAATAATATAATTAGTCCCCATGTCAGCATCAAGCTGCATTTATGAGAGGGCCTCACCCTCTAATAATGTAATTGGTATTCGTATCAGTGTCCATCTGATTTTATGGGAGGGGCCTCACCCTCTAATAGCAAAATTAGTAACGATTTCAGTAATGGGCTGAGTATACGAGAGGGCAGCACCCTCTAATAATGTAATAAGTAACCCTATTAGCATCCGGCTGAGTTTAGGCAAGGGCTGCACCCTCTAAATAATGTAATTAGCATCCATATCAGCATCAGGCTGAGTTTATGAGAGGGCCACACCCTGTAATAATGTAAATAGTGTCCATATCAGCATCTGGCAGCGTTTTTGAGAGGGCCACACCCTCTAACAAAGAAATGAGTATCTGCGTTGCAATCGCCTGTAACCCAATAAAACTAAACATGGCTGTTGGTATCTTGCGCAAGTGCACAGCAGCAAAGATGGCTGGTGGTTATCTGAGGAGGTGCTCACTCTGCAGCACGCGTGGGAGCTGAGTAGACCGCTCAGAGGAAGTGCTCCCTCGCCAGCCACCCGCCAGCGCCCCCTGACCGCCCAGCAGCCCGCCGGCATGTCTGTTAGCCGCAAGGCTAACAAGACATTTGCCTTGGGCATTTGGGGGCGGCTTTTTTTGCCACCCCCTGGAAAATGACGGCCAAGGCAAATGCCTTGTTTGCCTCGCGGCTAAAACGTCCCTGCCTCCACCACCTCTTCCTACTCGTAACAAGTTACAAACATCTTGGACCAAGAAGTCATAACTCCTCTTTAAAACTCCATTCAGATCCCGGCAAGTGTAACACCCACAAAGCTAAGGAAATGGCGGCACTGGACCGAGTTATGACGAGTGATATCTTCACTTAAAGCGGCACTGTCATGCCGAATTCCGTTTTTTTTTATCCCCCCTCCCGCCTCAACTACATCCAATCGACCCCCTAGTCACCCCCAAATGCCCCTATGCCCCCCACATTACCTATTTTTTATTCTTTATTTTCTGCCCCGATCTATATTCAGGGCGCCGCCATCTTTGTGTGGGTAGGTGAAGTCCCTGTGGGACACGTCATCTACCCACACTAGATAGCCCTGAGATTCCCGCACATGCCCAGTGAAACATCTGGACATGCGAACGGGAATTTCACCTATTCATTCATTCATCAGACAGACGAATGAATGAATAGAAAAAATCAGACGAACAAACTAACACTGTGTATCAGTGTTCGTTTGTTTGTTCGGTTTATTACAAGGAGGGAGCTACCGGCGTGCAGCTCCCTCCTTGCAATATGTAAAGACAGAAGCGGCAGGGAGCAGTGCTCCCCACCACTTCATAAGCCCCCCAGGTCCCCTCCTCACTCTATGGGGGTCAATATGACCCCCATAATAGCACAAGGGAGATTAAAATCTCCCCAATGCCCCTACTCGCTATACCGCGAGTAGGGGCATGTCCACTAAACAGTGAGCAGCCTGTGGCTGCTCACTGTAAAAAAAAAAACCTGGGCGGCGGGTGGGGGCCATAATAGTAATAGGGGGGGGGACCTACTGTCCTCCAGCCCCCACCCCTGGGCGGCGGGTGGGGGCCATAATAGTAATAAGGGGGGGGGGACCTACTGTCCTCCAGCCCCCGGCCCCCACCCCTGGGCGGCGTTTGGGGGCCCTAATGGTAAAAGGGGGGGGACCTACTGTCCTCCACCCCCCGGCCCCCACCCCTGGGCGGCGGGTGGGGGCCATAATAGTAATAGGGGGGACCTACTGTCCTCCCCCCCGGCCCCCACCCCTGGGCGGCGGGTGGGGGCCATAACGATAATGGGGGGGACCTACTGTCCTCCCCCCGCCCCCACCCCTGGGCGGCGGGTGGGGGCACTAAGTAAATCCCCCCCCATCAAGGTGACTAGGGGTGCCCAAGCCCCTAGTCACCCACCCCCCACCCAAATAAAAAATGCCCCTACCTACCCCCCTCACCCTAAAAAATAGTGAGGGGGGAATAAAATTGCTAACCTGTAAAGTAAAATTAAACTTACCATTCGACGTCTTCTTTTTTCTAAAATCTTCATTTTCAGCCCCAAAAAAGGCCAAATAAAAAAACATCATAGCCGTCGAACTAAAAATAAAATAAAAAACCCGAGCGCAAAAAAAAAAAACCCGACGAAAAAGAAAAAACCCGAGCGCACAAAAAAATAATCCATCTTCACCCATGGAGGGCTCCGCGCAGACTGAGCTCCGCAGGGCGGGGCAAGGCTTATAAAGCCCTGCCCCGCCCTGCAATTAGCCTAAGAACACTCTGATTGGTGGGTTTAAGCCAATCAGAGTGCTCTTTGTCATTTTACAAGCGTGGGAAAGTTCTTTGGAATTTTCCCACGCTTGTAAAATGACACAGAGCACTGTGATTGGATGGCTTGAAATCCATCCAATCACAGTGCTCTGTGTCATTTTACAAGCGTAAGAAAATTCCAAAGAACTTTCCCACGCTTGTAAAATGACAAAGAGCACTCTGATTGGCTTAAACCCACGAAGATTTTAGAAAAAAGAAGACGTCGAATGGTAAGTTTAATTTTACTTTACAGGTTAGCAATTTTATTCCCCCCTCACTATTTTTTAGGGTGAGGGGGGTAGGTAGGGGCATTTTTTATTTGGGTGGGGGGTGGGTGACTAGGGGCTTGGGCACCCCTAGTCACCTTGATGGGGGGGGGAATTTACTTAGTGCCCCCACCCGCTGCCCAGAGGTGGGGGCCGGGGGGGCAGTAGCCCCCCCCTCCTTATTACTATGATGGCCCCCACCCGCCGCCCAGGGGTGGGGGCCGGGGGGGAGGACAGTAGGTCCCCCCCCTCTTATTACCATTATGGTCCCCACCCGCCGGCCAGGGGTGGGGGCCGGGGGGAGGACAGTAGGCCCCCCTACCCTACTACTATTATGGCCCCCACCCGCCGCCCAGGGGTGGGGGCCGGGGGGGGAGGACAGTAGGTCCCCCCCTCTTATTACCATTATGGCCCCCACCCGCTGCCCAGGGGTGGGGGCCGGGGGGGGAGGACAGTAGGTCCCCCCCCTCTTATTTCCATTATGGCCCCCACCCGCCGGCCAGGGGTGGGGGCCGGGGGGGGAGGACAGTAGGTCCCCCCCCCCTCCCTACTACTATCATGGCCCCCACCCGCCGCCCAGGGGTGGGGGCCGGGGGAGGACAGTAGGTCCCCCCCCCTCATTATCTTTATGGCCCCCACCCACCGCTCAGGGGTGGGGGCCGGGGGGGGGACAATAGGTCTCCCTCCCTTATTTTACTTTACAGCCCCCACCCGTCGTTTAGGGGTGGGGGGCAATATTTTTTTTTTTTTTTTTTTTTTTTTTTTTACAGTGAGCAGCCACAGGCTGCTCACTGCTTACTAGACATGCCCCTACTCGCGGTATAGCGAGTAGGGGCATATTATTTACTAATACCAAGTCATTTTTACTTAGTGTTAGTAAATTTGGCTGAAAGACCAATTTAGGTCTTTCAGCCTTTTAGTAGATAGCTCCCTGATACCGTGGGAATTAGGGAGTTATCTACTAAGCGGCTGCAAGATGCAGCCACAGCAATGAATAGGATCGGAGTTTCATTCATTTGAATGAAATTCCGATCCGAACAAAGTACCGAATTGCATCCTAACACCAATGGAGAAACAGTGCTCATTCTGTTAGGGTGCAATTCGGCAGTTTTGCCGGCGTTCTGTCTAAGTGACAGGACGTTCAGCAATACTGACAGGAAGCATTGTGGGAACTGGGAGGAAAGCTAGGGATCATGGGAAAATTGGTCTGACCAGCGGAAATGAAGCACACTTTGCTCCTCCGCTGGTCAGAGCTGGTCAAGCGGAGGAATCCTCCATAAGACAGAGTCCCTACTTTGTCTTATGATTTTAAAGAAAACTAAAGAAGACAGGAAGAAAAGAATAACAGATCCCGAGAGAGGGGGAGAAGAGGAAGAGATTGAGGAAAGGTAAGTTCGGCATGACAGTGCCGCTTTAATTTTAAATTGAAGACATTATGTATCACTGTGCTCTGCATACCACAAGTTGAGAAGAATAGGGTTAAAAAGTACACTGCCATAATGCTAATCCCTGGACTGCAACATCTTTTATTTTAAACCTTGCTAAGCATATTTAGAGAAGGTGGTGAGGAAGGCTCTGCTCATATGATTCAAATGATCTATGGTATATAACAATATATAACGAAAAGCTGTGCTGGCACTCTCATTCTTCTTTCAAAAATATTTATTTCAAAGAAATATCAATGTTTCAGTTCCATACTGGAACTTTCATCAGGACAATCAGACATTTATCATCAGTAAAATGTGCTTATTTATCAGATATGGAAAAACCGGTGAGTATAAGTGCTCAATATCTATAATTAGCAGCAAATCACCAACAAGGGGTTCTCTCCACCATTGTGAAGTGGACAGTAAAGATAACAGACAGGAAGTGATCAGCGCTTAAGATTATATATATATATATATATATATATATATATATATATATATATATATATATATATACGATACAGATGATATTCTTAGTATATGAATCTATAAGTACAAAGCAAGAAACAGATTATTGTGCATTACAGTAGATGTTTGTGAAGGGAGTACAAATGGGCAAAAGTACACACTCACACTTTTTAGAGCTGTCTCAGCTCTACTATGAAGGCCTGGATGGAATAATCCCCGTCTATGGATATAAGTGCAGGGTCTTTGGAGCTTGTTTTCAGGATGGAGTAGGTATAAGTGAAAAAAGACAAAATAGGAAATCCAATGGTATTGTATATACAAACAATTGGTATTGATGGAGGAAAATATCCTACTTACGTCACCCAGAGCAATGTCCTGCTCTGGTATGAAGAACTTGAGGTGGAACAATCCCCACGTAGGGATATATGCTGGAACCAGAAGGATGATAAGGGCTGTATGAAGGATGTACTCCACAGGTGATGATGTATAAAATAGTAGGTTTATTAAATAAAAAGTTGGAAACAACAGCTATATAAGTAAAAATAAATAACAAACAAACTGTGGATGAAATAAGTCCTCATGTAACACATTTCGCCAAAGTCTTTCTCAAAAGTGAAAAGGCATTCATACAAATAACAATATATAACGAAAAGCTGTGCTGGCACTCTCATTCTTCTTTCAAAAATATTTATTTCAATATTGTCAAATAAATATCAATGTTTCAGTTTTATACGCCTGTGGGGATAGAGTTCGCTCTCACGAGATCGAGCGTTGCCAAACCTTGCAAGAGGAACCCGGCGGAGCTACAGGTAAGAGCTCCACCAGGTCCTCTCTCCCTCCCTCCCCAACCGGCGGCCACACATAACTGCGTGTGGGCACACAGCAAAGCCCGCGCTCGGATAGTGCCAGCCCTGCATGGGCTGACAGGGAAGATCCTGTGATCTGCCTTGCTGGCATCGACCCATGGCCATCGCGGCCCACTCTGCATTTGCCCGGTATGCACTATGGCCAGTCCGGGCCTGCTCGTGAGGCAGTGACAAACATTACTACTGATAACTAGCTGGGAATAGTCCCTTTCCCAGAAGTGACAGGTTCACTTATATTTAATGCTAACTCACTAAAAGTAACATACCATCAGAAACGAAACACTTGAATAGCAGTACACTCTTCAACATTCTATGTTTTGAATGCTTTATTTTGACTGCACCATTTAAAAAAAGATACTATAGAATTAACATCTAAGACTTAAAGTATTAATATTGCTAACATGAATTAAAATATAATGTGTAATCTGTGTAATTAAAATATATATTTTTAGTAGCTGACAATATGACATTACCATAAGGGCCAAAAGAACATCTCATAGTTCCAACCGTACTTGCCAGTTAACGTTAAAACATATTGCACTACAGACCTTGTAAGTAGAGCAGTGGAAGAATCTTAAAATAAATAACTTCCTTCAGCTGTGGCACATCCTAATTAATTAGTTCACTCATGTATATTAATCAATCTTTAACCTTTTTGATTTATTTTTGGCCCTAAATACCAGCCAACAAGCCAGTATAATATTGATAAAGAAAAAGGTTTCTATTTGATATATGTTATTAGCTTTCAACTAATAACTGTTTAATATTCATACAGCATAAGAAGTGTCAGTAAATCATTTACTAAATCCTCCTGCATATGTTTGTCAAAAATTGTATTGTCTCAGATGTATTGTCACTTTGTCTTTTTATTTGTACCTATTCTACCCAAGTACAGCATTAAGAAATGTGTTGGCACTTTATAAATAAAATGTAAAAATAATAATAAAAAAAATAATATTCATCTGCAGTTTTATACCAATAATAGGTAAATATTAAATTAAAATTGAGTTCATCATAATCATCATTCACATGCATGTTGCATAAAGTCTAAAGAGTACATTGGTGCTTTATTAATTCAAGTTTATTAAGAAAATAGTTATGTAGATACACCAGTAGAGTGTATTACAGGACAGAGTACAGTATATTATTTGTATAATCTTTAAACTTTCTATAATTGCTAGAGCCATTAGGAAATAACAGAGATAATTTATTGAAAAAAATAGTTAATACAAAAAAGAAAAAAGCAAGGTTGCTCAGTGGTTAATGCTCAAACTGCAACTCTACTGTATGTTCTGATCTTAGGATTGCTGAATTTGAATGGAGTTTCAACTCAGTCCTTCATCTACACATCCAAGGTCAATAAATTATACCATTAAGATGACTGATAGTAATAGCCTAAGGACATACTTGAAAACCAGTAAAGGCTATATAGGACTTCTATAATATGTTATTATCATACTTATTACTGTGACAGAGCTACCTATTTCCTTGGGAAGTCTGACAACATCTCTTTTCATTTAACAAGCAAAACTACTTACTGGGACTTTCAACATGGCTACTACACTCACATGAGTTAAATTCCTTTTTATATATTGGAATTATAAAGCAGTAATTTGGAATTTCATAAATTACATCTGAAAAATCCTAAATCCTTTATAGTGTACAAAAACCAAGGAATGCAATGAAATTTAAATATAAAATAATTACGTTTTTAGTCTGTAGACTTTCCCGTTTGTTGATGAACTCCAATTCCACTTACAAAGAATACTACATAAAATACAAAACTATAGATAGCTATTTATAAGCTATAGGATTTTCTTTAAAAAAAAAACACACAAAAAAACACATGCTATTCCATACACATCCATAAACTTCAGCATCCATACAACTGTCATTTTTCTAGATTCATAAACATGAGAAGGAAATCATCTTTACTTAGAATACTTTTTTTATTAGTATAATTATTATTGTGGTTTGTGTACATGGGAGTAGTTACAACATAGCTGGAGATGGGTGTAAGCTAATAACATTAAGAATGTCCAAAACCATTATTGAAGGTCGAATGTTTACAGTACCCTATAAGGAGTAGATAAAGCTGTAGTAAGAAAGTCTCCTTTTGAGAGGTGGAGACATAATAGGTTTGCTCCAGACACAGTCAGAAGAATTTAGGTAATTATGATTGAAATGAAGGTAGCAAGTTATCCAGTATAACGCTTCAAAAAGGGTTTTATTTCATACTAAAAACAAATACTTGAATTTGAAACCCACTCAACACAATACGGAAGAAAAAAATATGCAACTCTACAAATAGGGTAAATATGTTTTCTTTAGAACGTCATATGATTTAAAAAAATATATTGTTTTTAAGCATTGATAAAGAATGCGAAGACATTAGAACCTTACAACTTTGTAAAGTACTGGTCAGATTATCTTAAAATAAATAAGGAGCCTTTAATCTCCAAAACACTGAGCGTCATCTGCACCTAAACAAAATGTTATAATAAATATTTAATTACCAATAAACTAACAAAGGGATGTCTTTCTCATTATTTGTTAACAAAATCTTTGAACAAATTACCATTGACTCTTAGAACATTAAATAAGGTCACTACATAAATCTGTAGTTTAGAATTGTCGACAAATTGTCCTGTCCATGCACCTCACCTATAAGGTATATACCATTGCATGTACTATTACACAGCTTTGTAAATCATATTATCTTATACATCATGCGAATCCTGATTTGCAAACATATTACAATTTGCTCCAGATTAGTAACTTGTTCGTGGTGGTGGCATCTGTTATAGTAGATATTTTAAACTACTCTTTACGAGTAAGAACATCTTATAATGCTGCCATTCTGCTACAAGACTGTTTTTTTAATTTATATGATGCTAGCAATATTATAATGGTATTATTATAGTATTTCAAAGCTGTATCATTATTTAGATGCTTGTAAAACAATATGAACAATGTGATCATATCATCAAAATCTAAAACCACATGTGTCCCACATAGGTAACGGTGAACACTTGCATGTCGCTACAGTTCAGGTAAATTATTTTTTTAATGAATTTCTAATCTTGTCCCTAATTCTAAAATGGGCATCAATTTTATGTTTTTGTATAAACATTTAAAATGATTTAACATATTTGGATACACCTACCAAATGATTTCATATTTTGAAAATGATTTTAATATTCTGATAGTTTTGGTATAGTGATGCATTGCTACGAATGGTATATTGTTTGGTATGTTAATATGAAAAAAAATTAAAAAAAAATTTGAAAAGCTTATCCATAAATGGCAAATCAAGGCCATATTTATTTAATTTGGTTTGATTAATTGATATTGATCATTTGCATAATAACAAATTAATAATAATAAAGTATTCTTTTTTTCTCCTGCACTTACAAAAAATTGAATTTTTTGGTCAAAATCTGAATTTAAACAATTTTCACTTTTCCTCTTATAAATATATAATAAAAAATATTAAATACAAATGGCTGACAATATTTTACCTTTTTTATCTTTTAATAAAACATAGGAAATGTCCTTTCATGTTTAATATTGCATATTAGATTAGCATATTAGAGCTTAACTACTGGGTTTTAACCTGATCTAGAGTCCCAGTGGTATTGTAGTAAATCTCAGCACGCCCTTGGTAATATCCAGTAATATATTAATTACTGTAGTAGCATTGCCTTCTTAAGTACAATGGAGACCACCAAATACTGGAAAGAGTCAAGGGTGTTTTTTTTATTACAGAATTTATTTGATATAATTTAAGAACTATATACAAAGATGTGTTACTGAGGCCATTTTACAATTACAGAATGGCCGACCAAGCTAATGCCATTGTACCAATGTGGATTTTTGTCAAAAAAAATGTATGAACTATCATTTTAGATGGTACACCTCTTTAAAGGACCGAAAAATAACCTGGGGTATTAGTAGATGCCTTTCAAACTCATTGTATTTATTTATTTATTTTTCTCTGTATATTTAACACTGCAAAATCTGATGGCACTGTACAAATAAATGATAATACTGTGAAATATAATCATACATAAATTTATTAACAACTAGAAAGCCCTGTCATATAAAAGAATGACATTTCTGCTTCCATTGCTTTGTGTCATCAGCTGTAACACAGCATATCATACATTGACATTATGTACATTATATATCACATCATTATAAGAACCAGTCAAATGTCTTTTCTTGTGGCTGAATTCCAAGGTCAATGCTTTATACCCTGTATATTTCTGTACATTTTGATATTCAGAAACAATTTAGTAATTTGTTACTGGAGTGTTTTCCAGCCTCAACAAAGTCTTTCTGCACCTTTCAATCTGGTTTCTGTTCATTGTTATTTGGCTGTCAATACATGTCATTATTTTTGTTTAATACATTGCATACACTCAAGTACATGACAGAGTTTCACGTGTCAGGTGCTTAAACACAATAATAATAGTAATATCAGTAAAATGTTTATTCATTTTACCCAATTCAAAAAGCATATTGTGACAAATTTTACACTATAGTAATTCATCCATACAATGAGTGATCCACATAGCTAGCAAATGCAACATAGATAAACTAAACTATAGCATTTAACTTTTTAGCTTATATGATGGTAGCATCCTTAAGCTGTATTTAAATATTTTGTTTCAAAGGGATATAACATGCACCTTAAAAGTTATTACTATGGTACAAGCAGAGCAGAATTTGCCATTAGGCTAAGTAGGCAGCTGCCTACATGCTCACGTGCTGTAGGGGGTGCCTAGTTTCAGCCCTTATAATGTGCCTTATTGAGCAGGTGGAATGGTAGGATGGAATAAGTAGCCTTGACCAGTGTCCTCTGGAGTTCGGTCAGCCTCCAATGCTCGATAGTAGAGCTGCAGGAACAGTTTAAGGGTTTAAAAGAAAGTGCTGTCCTAGCTTCTCCAGTGTCTGTGTGTGAGGCTGGAAAAGGAAGTGAATGAGGTCACTTCCCATCTGCCACTAACAGCCTCTAATACAAGAAATGCTCTTTTCTGAAGGAAAACATTAGTTATGAGTGAATGCTAGAAACGGCTTACTCTAGATACATACCTAACCCGGTACAAGAAGTAAGAAATGCCTTTCAAGACATGTCTGGTTAAAGTATGTATATTGCTGGTATGTAATAAATTAGATTTTCTACTTTTGCCCTCTTTATTTACAGGCCTACCTCATCGTCGGTTACGGCACACCACAACCGACTTGCTCTTTTAATACCATCCTACACTTATCAGTGTTTGTATCTTCTGTACTATCATGAGCCCTTAACACAAGTATTAAGGCCTTTTGGCCTGTAATTGTGGGAGGGGCGTATGACACACCTCTTCCCTACTTAAGGGACACCCCTTACCTGGCTCCATATCGTTCGAGGTCAGCGCTGCATCACCCTCCCACCCACTCCTCATTATTAACTCCTTTTCTCTTTACATTTCTTCTTGGTGGGCCCTCTTTATTTACAGGCCTACCTCATCGTCGGTTCCGGCACACCACAACCGACTTGCTCTTTTAATACCATCCTACACTTATCAGTGTTTGTATCTTCTGTACTATCATGAGCCCTTAACACAAATATATATATATATATATATATATATATATATATATATATATATATAGCGCTATATATCACAAAGATACATGGTGCATCCAGTGTAAATTATATTGATTTACTCACTTTTTCTCTGTTCCAGTGCCAATTCGTGGGTGTTAGTCTTCATGTAACACCCACCTCAAGGCCATCCTAAGCTCCGCCTGGACTCTTCTTTGGTATGCTGGCTTCATTGCCAGTGTGCCAGCATTGGAACAGAGTGATGTCACTTTACTCGATTCCTATACTCCCTAGCCAGCACTAGAAGCACCGACTCGGGAGTTTCCATAGCAACCACAACGCATGTGCTCGGCATGCTGAGCCATTGACCGACAACTGGGAGAAAAACCTATTTTTACAAATAATACAATTTTACAAATAATAAAGGATCATACCTATCAATTATATTTGGACGTGAAATTTTAAGAGTAATATATTTTAGTTTTTGGTACACCGTATTGCAGAAATATTTATAATATATACTATCTATTTATATTTCTGCATATATATATATATATATATATATATATATATATATATATATGCAGAAATATAAATAGATAGTATATATTATAAATGTTTCTGCAATATACATATGTATATATATGTATATATATATATATATATATATATATGTGTATTGCATAAGGATAAAAATTACCAATTTATAAATATATTCTGAAACTGAAAATTAGTGTACCTCATACATCCAAACATTCTGCTTGCAAAACCTGCCTTACAAAAGGACTCTACAGCCTTGTCATGCATTTACCCTGTTGCTTTACAAATCTCACAGAGGATTAAAAATAAAGTTATTTCTTTTACATAAGACATAATATTGATAGATGCCAAGCACAAAGCAGTAAACCGCAGTGTCTTTTGTTCCCATACCACGATGATGTCTTTTGGCAGGTTCTTTGGTCTAATGAGCAAGTTGTCGTACTGAAAAAAAATCTAAATTAAGTAAGTGAAAACCAGCTGTCAATTCTGAAAGTACACAAAGTGCATTTTAGCATTTCATTTAAAATAAAAAAAATATTTTATGCCTGAAAAATAAATATGTATTCATGATGACAAAACTATGCCCTAACATGTATTAAAGTATTGTGAAATAAACATGTCTTTCCATCTTGCAATCACTATAGTATATGAAGCATGAATTCATGTGTATCTCATCCAAATGTTCCAATATAGGTGGTACGGACAAGACTGGGCACCCATGTGATGATTTTCCTCTGTGATGTCCAACTTTGCAAAACATTAGTTGAAGTCTAAATCTTTGACTAGGTTGCCACTTTACAAGCCTCTAGAGATCCGTTTCAGTCTGGTTAAATGCAACTGCATCCATTTCTGTAGTAAAAAATGTTAATAGTAAAAATGCATCTGCTTATGTTTGGAACCCATCATGGTCCATGAAGCTAGTTAGATGCTTCACATTCACAAATAGGGGATACCCGGTTACTAAATTAGGACACTGCTTTAAACACTGCGTATGGAAGTGAATGAGCAGTCTGTTTCTTTTTCTGGTAGAACATGTAACTATCAGTGGTCTCATTGAAATCCCTTAGTGTATAAAAAGTAAAAAAAACAGAACTATATCAATATACACTAGCTCAAGGCACCAGGGATGAACAAAAATGGTAGTTTATTTTCAGTCCACAGTGGTATAGGAAATGTGGTGAGACAAGGCTCCTTTAGGACTTTGTCAAGCTTCTGATGTCAAAATTAGAATTCCGGGCGGGAAGGTTGTAAATCCCCAAATATTGCAGAACTACAACTGCCATGTTGGTTTAACAGCTTTAGAATTCCAAAGCTGGGAATATACCTTTGCTCAATCTTACATTACCAAGTCTGTCTTCAGGATGAATAAACAATACTTTCCCTATAGCACTTTAGACGTAGAGTTTATTAATTGGATGCAAACAATATGGAGAATACAGCTATAGATCTTCAACGTAAAAAACAAATAATAGTGTAATACTGTATATTATATTACATACATATAAATATGTATGTGCTCTATAATAGGTAAAACTCACAAGAAGGGTGCAAATAGCTTGCCCAAGAGTGCCTCCCCTGATTAATGGGGGGCCAAATCCACTCATCTTTCTCCAATGATATTAAAACTGGACTCAGGATAGGTGAAAAAAATGTTGGCTTTATTGTAAAATAGTATAAAACACAATAAAATTGATATGATGCCAGGTCCTACGTGTTTCATCCTATAAGGACTTCCTCAGGGACCTCCTGGTATTCAAAGCCACAAAAGTGTAATGGTAGTAACAACATATATAATGTTTTTTTATGTTGTAGACTAACAGCTGTATTCTCCATATTGTCTGCATCCACTTGGTATTTAAGGGATAATTACTGGGATATCCCTGGAGGAAGCTGTTACCACTGTCTATTAAGATAAGTGTTTGTTTTCACCACCCATTTATTTTGTCTAGTGTGAGTAACCATACTTGTTTTTATTTGTATATATCTCTGAGAGTTTATTATTTTTTAAGTTTATTTTTTATTTTTTATTTGTTTTTTCCCTACCAGGTCAAAGATAAATGTTACCCACTATGAATTGAAATTATATATAAAAGTATAATGAATAACTGTTTTTTTTTTTTTTGTTTTGTTTTTTTACAATGGAATAGGAGTAGAGAGCAGCTGGAACAGTGAAAGCTTAGAACAAAAAATAGTTTTGGCAAAAATAAACCAGGCGCTAGTCGAGAGAAAACAGATGAAAAACAATCAAAAAGACCAGCCGAACAAAAGTAAAGCTGGACATGAATCCTTAGACCCCCCCAAAACATTAGGGGCCCCTCCAGAGTAGTATTTGCATCAAAACATGAAATGTAGATAGATACATAGATACTAGCTTGCAAATATGATAAATGCATGCTACTAAACTGCAGTTTAACATCATACACAAAGTATATACAATAAAAGATACAGTACAATACAATACAGTAGTTCAATTTAGTTTTAATCTCACTTTGCAATTGCCGTCTTCTCTTTTATTTTTACTTGATATAAGCCTTGCTATTCTGTTTTACAGACTTCCATCCTCGTTCTGCCATACTTCATTTGCTTGAACATTAAAGACGAATAGCACTCTCTGCTGTCATAACAGTATTTTCTTTATGGATGAGTACAAGCAAATTGCTTATGTTGACAAAGTGCCCAGTAGTGACGTGAAACACGTCCCAGTTTTAATTAGGTTTTTATTTCGTTTTTTGAGATTTTTTTTTTGTCTCCCCCATGTCTTTTTTGATGCTTAGAGCAAAGATGTGTTAACCACAACTCCTATCACTGCTGCTCATTATGATGGTCATGCCATGTTCACAATATATTAATAAATCTGCACTACAAGGATACTCGTTCTCCAGATATCTCTTCTTTTTATTCTATTAAGTTTTTTTGAGTGCGCTATTGCTATTTTTGAACAACGATGAACAAATCTCCCAAAGCTAAATAAAAAGGACATGGTAAATCCATGAAGTGATGACATGTGTATGGCATAGATAATCTAATTATAATGTTGCTAAAGTGACACAATGTGGTCCTTAATTTATTTAATCTGCAATGTGCATATCCCATTTGTATTTTCTACATCCTCCTACTCACTCTCTCCTTCTTCCCTTTCTAGGAAAGCTAATATTCACCTCCTTGCTCTACTGGCAGGTTATTAACGTGCTAATGCATTACCAAGTGTTTTATCCCTTATATATATGTATTTCTACTGCACTTACTGTAACCTCCTAACTTCTGTAATGTAAAGCACTGACTACCCGCTTATTGCTTTATAAAAACAATATGCATGCTTTCAATTTTGCATTCTTTAATATCAGACAATAATGCTTTGTACCCAGCAAGTAAAGTTCATATTGCACTTTGCATTCTTAAGCAACACATTAATGTAGAGATCTGACAAATACTAGGGCTATCTACCACTGAACAAATGCATTGAGTTATAACTGACAGTGCACAATATATGCAATTATTTGTATACCTCATCTAATGCTTAAGAGAAGTGAAAGGATAACATTGTATAAATCAAAGGCTGCTGATTCCATTTAAACAAAAGTAATGGAAAGTCAATGTCAAACACATTTTATAACAATTACAAACAAACTTGACTATGAATTGTCCTTTAATGTTCCCACATCAGAGCATGTATCCTTGCACAAATTATATAGGTATTTAAAATGTATGGTTATAATTTTTTATATATATACATTTTATGCATGTGCTTACTTTCATGTTTTAAGAGTTTTGTTATGTAATTTTTTGAAACATGGTCATTTGGTGTGGCTCTTTATCAAGGCACTGGAATTTATATTTTGACTTTTTGGGACAATAATTAATACCATGCATTAGAAAGCCTTATATGTACTTATGTGTACATTGATCTATTTAATGTAAATGTAAGAGATTAAATATATACATATTTAATACATTTAAGCCACCCCCCTCCATTCTCCTTGCTGTCTAGACAGTTACAGAACTTGCAATCGTCAAAAGTGGGAATTACAGATCAGTGGTTATAATTGTGCAGTATCCCCCATTGGACGTAGACACACCATTTTTGAATGGTTTGATTTCTTATTAGGGTTTTGATACCACTCCAAGTCCTCACTTCCACTACTAATGCTGGACAGACTACATTTTCTCAGCAGGAGGTTCTGTTAAATCTCCTGAACTAAGTGCAGGGCTTACCTCATTTGTCTTAAAGCATCAGTTAATTGCTCTAAGCCAATGAGCTAACTCTGTATCAGTGACTTTGCTGAGCCCAAGAAACACTTAGGGCTTGAGCCCAATGAAAATGTAATCATCCCTACACTAACAGACATGTAAGGATGCATTGTGTCCTGTCCCTGCCTTGCCATGTTATGTTCCTCCTCTTTGCTTGTGGAGCCCCCGAGCAACTGCAAAACAAGCTCATGTGTTAAGACAGCCCTGGATGGTTGTGCAGCAAAGTTATTTATCCCAGAACCCATTCCCAGCAGTCTCCTGGGGCATCACCCCAACTCAACAATGATCTGGGGGCATCGTCTTCTGTATGCTACTACTATGACTGGCAACTGATCTATTTTTTTTTTTATAATAGACAATCATTTATTTAAAAAAAAAATGTTTTCCAACCAACTGAGAGCTAATTGAAGTTCTTCATTAGTAATGGAGGCAGGGAGTGGTACCTGGCAGACCCCAGGTAAAAAGTCAAACCATTAAAAAAAAGGGGGGCAAGGGCACGGTGCAGCTGTAGTGGGTATGGTGCTTGAAGTATTCATTTAAAGAAAACTGTAAAAATTATGACCTGGATTGAGGGTAATTATGTCTGCAACTACAATGAATTGAAGAACGAAATTCATCAACATCTCTTTAATACGGGTGAATGCACTGTCACTTTCATTACGGCGATATCATCTTCTGATGATGTTGAAATAGCAATGCAGTGCAATGCAGTCTACATAAGTTTTTCATTCTTCAAAATATCTTTGTTGCTGCATAAATGATACCATAATAATAAATATAATAAGAAAAATAATTATATTAATTTAAAAAAAAACTTTTGTTGGCATTTTTTATTTTAAATATTTTCCTTTTAATATCTTATTTATAATGTACACAGACCATTCCAAACTAAAAATGTATAAATAAGAGAAATAAGCAGGAATTTAGATTACTATAATTTGCACATGTATTCTACCCTGAAGCTGTAAATACATTATTTGATAAGTTCAAAAGAAATGAAACAGCTTTACCATGCGTGTAGTATTTGTAAATAATTTCACTTGGATTTATAAAGACTGAAAACTCGCATCTTATAAATTAATACTAAAGACCAGCTTTTGAAAGCAATCCAGTAGTAACGTTGTATGGGTAAGGAAAAGGACATAGTACAAGAAATTATAAAAGGTGTTGATTATACCTCTCAACAATGTTCATTTTATAGAAGGGAACTATATATTAATAGAAATGCAGATACAGGTATTGACAGACACTGATAGGTAAACACAGACAGGCACACATTGTTACAGAAAGGCACATATAGACATACATATACACAATAAAAAGATGGCTCTGTAACTTGGAAATTGGGTGAGTGCAAGGCACAGTCGCTGTTTCATCTGGGCTGGGCATTTTGGATCAGGACCTTGGACACTCTTTACCATAAAGGACCGTTCCTTTCTAGACACATGTTAAAACGCCTTATTACGCTTTTATGCCATGAAAAGAAGTTCATTACAGGAACTTTCATCAGGAGAATAAAAAGTAAACATATCTAATTATTGGTATTATTGTCCTGATGAAAGTTCCTGTAGTGTACTGAAACGTCAACTTATTTTGATGGAATAAAAACGCAATAAGGCATTTTTTTTTGTATTGAAAGACGCAGAGTGCCAGTATGGCTTGAAAAAAATTTAGATTTTGTGTTGCTGAGAACCGGCATATTGTTTACTGTGAAGTCAGCAAAGCTATTTTTTTGGAATTATATATACCTCTGTTTTTAATCTTTTGGGATTCTTTTTTTCAGGAATTGTACCGGAGGATTGGAGGAAGGCAAATGTGGTTCCTATAGTAAAAAAGGGTTTAAAATATTTGCCTGGAAATGATAGACCTGTGAGCTTAACTTCTGTAGGAACTTCTGGGAATGTATTTGCAGGGTTATTAAGGGATAATATTTAGAAATGCATTGGAAGGAACATTGCTATTAGCAAAAATCTGCATGGTTTTAGGAAACATAGGTCATGTCAAAATAACGCAATTGCATTGTAGGAAGAAGTAAATAGAAATGTGCATCATGTTGTTGCAGTTGATGTGATCAGCCTGGATTTTGCCAAGGAATTTGTTACGGTTCTGCACAACAGGTTAGTGTTCAAACTAAAAGAAATTGTTCTAGATGAAAATTTCTGTTCTTTTTTAGAACATTGGCTTAAAGAAAGAGTGAATTGGGAATAGTTATAGACAGCAAACTAGGCAACAATGTGCAATATCAATCAGCAGTTGCCAAAGCCAGTAAGGTATTGTCATGTTTAAACAGGGGCATTATTCTCAGGATGAAAATATAATTTTGCCTCTTTAATATTCAGTAGTAAAACCACACCTTGAATATGTTGTGCAATTTTGGGGACCTGTTGTAAAGAATGATATTATGGCACTGGAAAAGGTTAACACATTTAAACCTGTTTAACTTAGAAAAACAGTGCCTCCTAGGGGATGTGACATTATACAAATATATTCAGGGCAAATATAAACCATTGCCTGTAAATGTTTTCATAAATAGGACTATACATATGGCACGAAGTCACAAATTTAGACTAGAAGACAGGAGATTTAGCCTAAGGCAAAGGAAATGTTTTTTTCTACAGTAAGAATAATAAGGATGTGGAATTCTCTGTCTGAACCGGTGGTTTTATCAGGCTGTATACAGATGTTTAAACAGCAACTGAATGAATACTTGCAAAAACATATATTATTCAGGAATATTATTTTTAATTTGTGGGGTTATAGCTTCTTAATCCAAGGAGAGATCTGACTGCTATTCTGGGGTCAATAAGGAATTAATTTCTAGTTTGTTTCAAAATTGGAAAGCTCTTGAAACTGTTTTTTTTTTTTTAACCTATGTTTTAAAAAACAGATGTGATAAAGGCTGAACATATCTAATTTCAGCCCATGTAACTATATAACTGTACATATACGTATATATACTCTATATATACTTGACCTGATGAAAGTTTAAAACATAAACTGAAAAGTTGACTGAATTAAATTATTATACATTGAATTTCTGCACAAAGTCCCAGAAGTGATGTTCCTTCACAGAGTTTAGACATTACAGAACCTTATACATGCATTGTGGTGTAATTCTAAAACAAACACTCCAAGATAAATTCCAAGATAAATAATATTCAAAACATTATTAAATTATAAAACCCATTAGCAGTTTTAGAGCACTTCTATTGTTACTCTTGGCATAACCTGGAAATTATATATATATATATATATATATATATATATATATATGTATGTATGAAACACAATCTTTTGTTTGTTTTTTTTCCATTCTGAACTAGTTATAAATAGAGATGGTCTACCTACTCAGCATTAAAATGAAACTTGTTATTTATGATTGGTTTAAGTCAGGGATAGGCAACCTTTGACAATCCAGATGTTGTGGACTACATCCCCCATAATGCTCTTACACCCATAATGCTGAGAAAGCATCATGGGAGGTGTAGTCCAAAACATCTGGAGTGCCGAAGGTTGCCTATGCCTGGTCTAAGTAAAGGGAGTCTACTTCAACTTCTGGTGTTTTTGAAATCAATATTGTTTTGTATTCAATTACAGTATACATATCAGTGCCAACATTTACTGGGCAACATTAAAATTTTGATCGTTTATGGAAGACATGTGACAGATATATTCTGGTTATAGCTCATTTTAGAAAAAAAAAAAAAAGATTTCCAAGTGTTTATAATAAATACTATATCTTTTAAAAAATAATGGTAAACTAAAGTTAATACCACCACTTGAATTGTTACAAAATCTATAATTTCTGGAACATATCTCATGTTCAATTGACGTTAGACTCTTTATTTTCTGAAGACTAACCCAAACTTAGTATGACTCTTGATGGTGTCATTAAAGTCCAGGTTTCTCCTAATCACAATTACTTTTTAATGTATCCATTGGAGCTGACCACTATACAATTCATTATATCAGACAATAATAATAAATATTTTTTCAGCAAGCATGGTAGTAGTATCAACAAGGTTTCCTTTCAAGGAAAAGTTCATATTGGGGGCATACCTTGAATATGAATTTACAATGCACTCACAATGTATTAATCAAATATCCGTCAGTTTAAGTTATATTAATTTAGCAGTGGCACTATTTATGTAGTAAGTATTGTAATTATCATGTTGTCTCCCATGTTAAAATTTATGTAAAACCCACTGATATTGAGGTACTGGGATGTAGTGGTGGGCTTAACACGACATATCCATGTGGTGGTACTGATTCCCCATGTTTGTTTGCTAAAGTAGATGATTTAGTAGATGAAAGTAGACATTTTCGTCCATTACAACAGCCCTGCATGCCGCAAACATCCAGTACAAGTGGGGCATTCCCGCCAAACTGTTGGTGAAGCGGAACGGAGTAGACAAACCCATATTCACACCGGAGGATGGGAAAAAACTGCTTCAAGAGTGGGATATTCCAGTATGTCCTGAAGTAACCCAAAATTCCTCGGCAACTCATACACCCAAAGCGTTCCCTAAAGACTTATTGGTGGACCACGGGGCCTCCAAAACCTGAGGGACTTGTACACCGTATTGCTGTTCCAGTCCTCATTGGGATGGTTTGTCTCTCAAGCTCATAATTGTTGTTTTACTATTCACTTACATTGTGGTTAGTTAAGGCTGTCATCACCCCACTTAGTGACTCACAACTTTCACAGTGGTCGGGTGCTTCAGTGCCCACGTGTTATGTTTATGATTCTACAGTTTGACCCATGCTGAAGATCCCTTTAATACCTTACAGATCTCGGCAATTTCCATAACCAGGGCTACCCCCCAAGGCTCTCTGGTAGCCTCCTTTATCCGTTGATGGTAAATGGAAATTTGAAAATAGCTATTTGGTTGTTGAATCCCTTATTACCTTAATGAGTATGTTTTTATTAAGCTACACCTATCACCTAGTATTATGTCTGGAGCCTCACTTGCCAAGCAGTGTCCCATGGCTGGGGGTGCTTGCCAGGCTAAATCACCTCTTACCGTTAGATGGTGCTGAAGATTTTCTCATTAAATACTAAAGGGCTCAATTCTCCTAATAAGCGCAGATTGGCTGTGAGAGATGGTAAACGTAGTGGACGTAGTGGACGTTAACTCCCCCTGATTCCCTCTTGATTTTCATGCCTGCTACTCAGCCAAGAAACATGGCGTTTCTATTTTAATTAGTAGAGATACTGCCTTTTCCTTGGTGAGAAAAATGAGTGACATAAAAGGAGTGCTACCTAATATTACAATGCCTTCTTAATAACAATCCGTATACTCTGGTTAACATTTATGGCCCCAATGACAATCAGCACATGTTCCTCCTTAATGAACTGACTTTAACTAATATGTATGGTTATGGGGAGATAATCATTGGAGGCGGCACAAATTGGCAGACTCATCCACCTTCACTACACTCTCTTCCTGCCTTCTACGGCAGAGATCAATGCTATCAGCTGGTGTCTGTGACACACTTTCATCTCACCACCTAGTTGACCCATGGTGCATACAACACCTAACAGAGATTGATTATACCTGCCACATGGCAGCGCATAATAGTTACTCTCAGATAGACCGCTTCCTTGTCCTTGGCACTATGCTGCCCAAAATTGAAGAATCACTTATTGGCCTAATCTTATGGTTGGACCATGCTCCGATTACCCTAAGTATCTCATAAAACTTTCTGAACAGGGGGCAAAGTTCATGGAGGCTCATTGACTTCCTTCTGACTGATCCCTCCATAGTTTCCCAAATCTCCTCAGATCTTCAACATTACTTTTTAGTGATAAGGACCCTGACTCCCCCATAGATCAAATTTGGCTAGCGCACTAAGCGTTTATCAAAAGCAGCTTTATCAAATATGCTAGCTACACCAAGAAGCTAAGGCTAGCTAAATACACCTCGCTTATTGCTGAAATTACGACAATAACACACTCTAACAAAGAGGACCTTAATTCTAATACGCACACCAAATTACTTGATCTCCAATCATCTCAGCTTCCAGACATGAAGCTCACCAAAACGTCCTTTTTGCTACAAAAATCCAAACATAGATTATTTACCAACGGTAATAGGATGGGTGCCAAACTTGCTTCACAACTAAAACAATGCTCTGTCGCCTCCAGGATTGCATTCCTAGAAAATGGAAAAGGTGAAAAAACACTGGATCCCAAAGCTATTGTTAATCAGTTTGCTACTTATTACAGTGCTTTGTATAAGTTGGAAAACAACACACAGGCAAAACAGCCTTCATAACCTGAAATCAACAAATTTCTGGTGGACCTTGACCTCCCTCGGCTATCTGAGGATGACGTTAACCTTTTGCAGAGACCATTTTCTCTAGACGTACTAACAGAGGTAGTTTCTCACTTTCCAGCACGCAAATCTCCTGGTTCTGATGGCCTCTCTAACACACACTGCCAAACATTTTCCCACATCTTACCTCCACATCTACTATCTTTCCTTAACCATTGCGCCACTGCGGGTGCCCTTCAAAAGGAAATGCTCCTGGCGCATTTATCCACCCTTCCCAAACCGGGTAAAGCTCCAACTTTTAGGCCCATTTCTCTGCTCAATGTAGATGCAAAGATATACGCCAAACTCTTTAATAATTGCCCCACTTCTCCACAAGCTTATACATAATGACCAATCGGGGTTCATATGTGGCCGCCAAGGGTCAGATAACACAAGAAAGATACTAAATGCAGAGAAAGCATTTGGCCGGCTTAACTGGTCTTTCATAAACCGGGTATTGGCTAAATGTAAATTCTCACTAGACACAATTCGAGGCATTATGGCCTTATACAATGCTCCGGCAGTTAAAGTTCCTGACAACACCCTTCTCCATCACGAATGTTACGCGCCCAAGTTGACCACTGTCACCCCTCTTGTACATATATTCCCTTGAACTCTTAGTATGCAAAATCTGCAACCATCCTCTCATCAAATGTATCCCCCTACACGATAGGGAATACAGTTTAGCACTATTTGCAGACGACATATTCATATCCCTCTCTGATCCCCAAGGTTCTCTCCCACCTCTACTAGA
Source organism: Pelobates fuscus (assembly GCF_036172605.1). Classification (NCBI taxonomy): domain Eukaryota; kingdom Metazoa; phylum Chordata; class Amphibia; order Anura; family Pelobatidae; genus Pelobates; species Pelobates fuscus. The sequence continues at coordinate 119,504,484 of NC_086322.1, read as the reverse complement.
TCTTCTACAACAGTTTGGGAACATCTCCCACTACCGTTTGAACCAGGACAAAACCCAAGCCCTTCCCATCAACCTACCTTCAGACCTGTGTAACGCCCTATGATCCAGCTATTCCTTTGATTCGAGAGCATCCTTCTTATAAACTTAGGGGTTAAAATAGCACCCACCATGCTTGCCATATTTAAACTAAACTATAACCCTCTACTAGCTTTATGCAAAACTAAAACTAACAAATGGAGATTTGTAACACTCTCTTGGCTCGGAATGGTTAAAGCCTATAAGATGATGATCCTTCCCCGCATCCTGTATGTTTTTAGGATGTTACTTGTCAGACTCACATTGCAGTATTGTAAATCCCTACAAAAGCTGTTTAGTGTTTTTATTTGGGATGGGAAAAGACCCCGGGTGTCCGCACACCTTTTACAGGCTTGGGGGTTTAGGACTGCTGAATATCTGGTTGTATTATAGAGCTGCAACGTTATCAGTTGGATTCACCATACACACACAGCCTGACGTGATTCATTGGGTAGATAAGGAGAAGGCACAATTTACAGATCAGTCACTCACAGACTGATCATTTGTCTGTTTGTAGTGAACTAATAGTGCTTCTCACAGGCAGAAAAATGGTTAATAAATACTTAACTTATAATTATAGATATATTCAAAATGAGTCAAGGCTTGTAAAATTAAACATCATATTGAAATATAATTTCAATGTTTTGGTAATATTTCTAATTACCAAATATATTGAGTAAGATGACATATAAAGGACATTATGTTCTTGTATGATACAAAAAGATAAACTTGTAGACATTCATTGATCAGTTTGCAGCCTGCCTATGCTGTATCTAGAATATGTCTGCAACTAAGGCTCCCAAGGGTTAGTGTTGCATATAAGTTCTGAAAATGGAACCCGGGGGGACGAGGGGGTACAAAAACATTTTACTTGGTTGCAATATAAACATTAGGAAGAGACACTGTGAACACATTATTGGGCTAAATATTTCATATTCTTAAACACATTGTAAAACTTGGCATCTACTCTTACTTCTAAAAATATGTTTTAAGTCATAGTATATGCCAAGACAATATAATAAAATGCAATCTAACTGCACATTTAAAATGGACCAGTCACTCAGGGATCTCTGCATACCTAATAAAGACCCACTAACATATATGCTGGTGGATGGCGATAGGTAGGAGAAGCATTACCTTGTATTCTTTCTCCCTTGACACCCATGTCAAGATTTATTTACCTTTTAGGCATGGCAGGAAACATGTCACTTTCTTTTCTCTCTGGCATGCTCAATAATATAGAAATTTAAGGTTCCTTCACAGATCTTTTCACATATATGAAAATGGAAATATATAGGCATCTCATGTGCGTCATGCAATATAATGCATTTTCCCATAATTTGTTGGGAAAATCAAGACAAGGCATTTAGAAATTAATTAATACTCTTGCTTAACCACATCTAAAGGTATTTTCATTAGGTCTGTAATTTCAGTTAAATTACAGTACAAAATTGGCTGGTGGTAAGACACACACCCTTAGAACTTGGAAACCCAGGTTTGAGTCACAGTCAGACCACTTTACCAGTAAGTGTCCTTAGTCAAGACACCTAACAGTATATATACAGCTACTTCAAATTCTCATAGATTGTAAATTCATTTGAGCAGGACCTTTTCACCTCTAAATATCCCTTTTATATAATTGTAAAGTGCTACAGAATATGCTAGTGCTATGTTAATGCTATTTATTTTAATAAAAATACTTAAAAGTTTACAAGTAAATTTTAATGTCTAATCAGATTATGAGAGTGGAACATTTGTCATAAACATCAACAACATTTGAATATTACTGCAGAACAATTTTAAATCCTGCCCCACAGCATTGTGGTCAAGTGTGAATTGTCATGAAATCAAAGTGAATTCAAATTAAATGTCAAATATTAAACCAATAGAGCCAAACTAAAACCATAGGTGACATGTGTTAATTTTATAATTTGTCTAGTTTGGAATTACATTTGAAATTAACTTAGAATTCGCAACAAATCCATAACAATTCACATTCTAGTGAATACATTTGACTTTCTTTATAAATACCTATTCTGCAAATCCATCTTATTAAACTCAAGTACTTAGTAAACTGAATTTAAATTTAGTCTTCATCTTCCTGTCTGTTGTATAGTCAGATCTGTGCACAACTCAAGTACAACCTGCTGGATAGTGGATTCTGGATGATAAGACGTGTTTTTGGTCATCCTTATTTACAATTCCTCTCATTGCCATTTAAACAAATTAATTCCTAGTTTAATGTAATTTCTAATTCAATCTCTAATTCAATTGTGCTAACTATCCAAGTTATTCCTAAACCAGAAGCAGCAATGAGGATTGAATTACTCGGGTATCATTTGTATGAATTTAAATACTGTTAATCTATAACTGCATGATTCACTTAAACACAATAAACTATAATTGCACTGTAATCAAACCTATTATTATAATGAATGTGCTTTAGTAATGGATTTTGCAGATTTAAATTAATATTATGTAAACTTTCAATTTCTGACGTGTTATTTTGAGCAAATCTTATAATATTTTCAAACTATTTACTCTGTGCTATAATGAGCACAGATGGCTGCAGTCAATCTCGATAAGATTTAAGAGTTAAGACAGGATGAATGCTCCATTTCCATATGCACTAAGTAACCTTTCTTCAAGTAAAACAAAAGATTATTGTTCCTTGAAAGAAGATCAGAGTAAGATGAAATGGCATTATCTTCTTTTTACAAAGATTACAAAGGCAATCTTTGCAAATAGTATTAGTTCACTTTAACTTTTAGAAAAGATAATACTGATATTACTAATCCCAAATCCTAGGCGATTAAGAAAAGAAAAAGAAACAAAAAAAAAAAAAAACAATTCACCACTTAAACCATTCAGTAAAACAGATGGAAGAGCAACTTAATGGGGTTGATTTACAAGCTAGAGCCAGCAGTTTTTTTTCTGACTTTGTTGCATATTTAGATGATTAAAAGTGATGTAATAGGGAATAAAATGAAGCAGCATCCTTTGGAAAAAGCATCCAGCTAAAAAAAAAAAATACTGTTCCATTAGAAAAGATGGAGACTGCTGCACCATAACCTATTAATAAAATGACATTGTGGTGAAAATGTTTTTAAAACTTATGTGCAAATTCTACCGTTAGTGGGATCAGGCACAACCTCTCACTATGTGTAGCCATATTAGTCCAGTGTTATATATATATATATAAATCAGCTTGCTGCTTGTGTAAAAGCGTAACCATCCAGTACTCAAGGTGCAATACCAAATGTATATAACAGAAAGAGAAACATTGTAATATTCCTTAAATACCGTTCCATTTTGCATAGTAGAATATGAGTTTGTTGCAATATCCTCTATTTTAGAGCTGGGCAAATGGTAGATCCATTGATGTTGTAGAATTGGAATCCAAAGACTGGCAAAGTACCATGGCAGTTGAAGTTCTAGAACATCAGGGGATCTACAATGTGCCCAACCCTACTCAATACCGGCGAATATTGGGCCATATAATCTTTTGACTTATGTTCACATTATCCTTTTTATCGTTATCTGAACAACTGCAGATTTGAAAAATAGCCATTCTATGCTGTAAGGTAATGATGACTCTGGAAATGCAATTACCTATCAAATAATGTAGTTACAGATAATAAAACATTGTTGTAAATAAAATTTCTTCCTAAATATGTAGCATAGACGTTTTCCCCACATACATATATAATTGATTTTCGCATCCCTCCAGGTGGTATTTTGTCTATTTCTCATTCTCACTTCTTCTTCTGGGCACAGATCTTCCCTGGAATCTGCTACAGCCTTCACTTTTCACATCCTTTCTAACTCCTCATTTAGCCATTAGTGTATGTTTACCTTCTCATGTTACTTCTTCTTGATGTTATCGTCACTGGATATAGCAACATCCATCACCGCTGCAGTCTACTGTTCGTCTCCTACCATGATTTCATGCTAGTTGGCCAGAACTTGCCAGTCTTTCTGGTTCTAAGATCTGACTCTGTGGGAAGCTAATTGTGACACAGTAAGTGTGTGTGTGGGGGTTGGGAGGGTGGCTGAGTGTGATAGTGTAACTGTTGTGACAGGATGAGTGTGACAGGTTGAGTGTAGGGGAGGCTGTGTCTTAATGCACATAATACAAAAACAGGGAAGTATGCACTCTGTGAAAATAATAATGTTTAGGGCAGGGGTGCCCAAAATGTTGGTCCCTAGATGTTGTAGACCTACAGCTTCCATGATGCCTTGTCATGTTAAAGCATTCTAAAGGCATGCAAAGCATCATGGGAGTAGTAGTTTTACAACATCTGGGGATCAACCTTTTGGACACCCCTGGTTTAGAAGATCTGGAGATAGCATAAATCACAAAACTCAAGGTTGAGTAGTTCATAGATACATTCAGAAAAAATAATGCCATTGGTAAATAATTGCAAATATTTGCCCTAATACATGTTTCACTGATTAGAATCTTTTATACTGCATACTTTTATTTTATTTTAAATATAAAATAAATAATATTTTATTCCACCGTAGCTGGAAAAACAAAGGTCTTCCATTTCCCGCCATTCAGCTGCTGTGGAATGCACTCACACACTCAGACTTCCAGACCTCATCGGCTGCTACTATCTAAGTGTCCCTTTTCCACTTAATGAGAGCCAGTCGAAGCATGGAAGGGAGCCTCTGCAACTATGAGTATGTTGCAAGTCTGTGAATGTACAAGTGTCTGTATTTATGTTTTTTTTCCACAGCACCTTGATGCTGGAAATGGAGCATCTTTGGTTTCCCAGCTGCTGTGGAGCAAAATATAATTTATTTATTTAAAATAAAGTATGAAGTATTAGAAATTTTCCAATGGCATTATTTTTATGGATGTACTTATAAATCATGCAGCCATAATTTTTGTGGTACAATTTCACACATTAACATAAAGGTGTCACGACACACCTACGATCTTAACGCATTAAAACAGGGCCATCTCTGGCCCCATACCTGCAATGTCATTTACTGTTTATAATTGTTTCCAGTATACTCACTAATGCTGATGTGGCACAGTGAGTCGCTACGTTATACGTATACTCATGTGTAACAAAAATAAAGAATTAAACTTTTTTTTTTTTTATGTACATTTACAGTATCGGTGTTAGTGATGCCGAGATAAAAATGTTTAGTATCTTATGTCGGTTTCCGTTAAATAATTCAGTCCATACTCCACATCTTATACTATAACAGTATAGTTTCATCCTCTACATAACTGGAGCTTAAAGGGACACTATAGTCGCCAGAACAACTACAGCTTATTGAATTTGTTCTAGTGTGTAGAATCATTACCTTCAGGCTTTTTGCTGTAAACACTGTCTTTTCAGAGAAAATGCAGTGTTTACATTACAGCCTAGTGATAACTCCACTCCTCAGATGGCTGTTAGAGACCCTTCCTGGGTCATGGCTGCCTAAAATGCATTCAAACATTTAGTATCTCCTCCCTCTGTATGCAGACACTGAACTTTCTTCATAGAGAGTCATTGATTCAATTCATCTCTATTAGGAGATGCTGATTGGCCAGGGCTGCGTTTGAATCATGCTGGCTCTGCTCCTGATCTGCCTCTTTGTCAGTCTCAGCTAATCCTATGGGGAAGCACTGTGATTGGATCAGGCTACCACTTCTGATGATGTCAGCAGACTGCTTGTTTTTTTTTTAGGCAAACAGCATGCATATCTACAGCTTCTGGCTTGAATACAGTAAGATTTTATTATATTTATGGAGGCATGAGGGGCCCAGGGGGGCTAGATGGGGTTTTTTAACAATATAGGGTCAGGAATACATGTTTGTGTTCCTGACCCTATAGTGATCCTTTAATTGCCTATATAGTTTTGGAATTATTTTTGTCACTTTCCTTTTGTATACAACGAAAATATCTTTTGATAGACCTCTCCTTATAAGATATTGTTTCTGGCAGGAAATTTACAAGGCAGAATTTATAAGCACAAAAATAAAAGATTATTCCATTTTCCATTAGACTTTACAATCACTTGCAACAGTCCCAATTTGGTCTGACTGGCTGTCGTTCCCTACTTTAGCACTGACAGGGATAGGAGTGTGCGACAGTTGAACAAAGGCTACATAAAAAATTATATAGGGGGGGAGGACGATAGGTATTTAGGCACCTCACCCGCCGCTCAGGGGTGGGGGCCGGGGGGGGAGGACATTAGGTCCCCCCCTATTGGTATTTAGGGCCGCCGCTCAGGGGTGGGGGCCAGGGGGGAGGACAATAGGGGGGACCTATTGTCCTCCCCCCACTGCCCCCACCCCTGAGCGGCGGGTGGGGGCCCTAAAAAATATGTCCCCCCAGGTGACTAGGGGTCCCCAAACCCCTAGTCACCCCCTCCCCCCCCAAAAAAAAATGATCCCCCTACCTACCCCCCTCACCCTACAAATAATGAGGGGGGGACATTTAACTAAGAACCTGTAAAAAAAAAAAAGAATAACTTACTATTCGATGTTGTCTTTCTTCTAAAATCTTTTTTCAGCCCCAACAAAGGGCAAATAAATATCCATAATAACCGACGCAAAAAAGATAATCCATCTTCACCCGGCGAGGGCTCCGCGCAGACTGAGCTCTCTGATTGGTTACTTAATCCACCAATCAGAGTATTATGAGTCAAATTACACAGCGAGGGAAAATTCCACAGAACTTTCCCACGCTGTGTAAAATGACACAGTGCACTCTGATTGGTGGATTTCAAACCAACCAATCAGAGTGCTGTGACAGGTAAATGTAGAGACTCTGCGCGGAGCCCTCGCCGGGTGAAGATGGATTATTATTTTTTTGCGCACGTTTTTTTTATTATGGTTTTTTATTTGCCCTTTTTTGGGGCTGAAAAAAAATGATTTTAGAAGAAAGAAAACATTGAATGGTAGGTTATTTTTTTTTACAGGTTCTTAGTTAAATGTCCCCCCCTCATTATTTTTAGGGTGAGGGGGGTAGGTAGGGGGATCATTGTTTTTGGGGGGGCAGGGGGTGACAAGGGGTTTGGAGACCCCTAGTCACCTGGGGCGGGACATTTTTTTTAGGGCCCCCACCCGCTGCTCAGGGGTGGGGGCCGGGGGGAAGACAATAGGTCCCCCCCTATCGGTATTTAGGGCTCCACCCGCTGCTCAGGGGTGGGGGCTGGGAGGGAGGACAATAGGTCCCCCCCTATTGGTATTTAGGGCCCCCACCCGCCGCTCAGGGGTGGGGGCCCGGGGGAGGACAATAGGTCCCCCTATTGGTATTTAGGGCCCCCACCCGCCACTCAGGGGTGGGGGCCGGGAGGGAGGACAATAGGTCCCCCCTATTGGTATTTAAGGCCCCCACCCGCCGCTCAGGTGTGGGGGCCGGGGGGAGGACAATAGGTCCCCCTATTGGTATTTAGGGGCCCCCACCCGCCGCTCAGGTGTGGGGGCCGGGGGGAGGACAATAGGTCCCCCCTATTGGTATTTAAGGCCCCCACCCGCCGCTCAGGGGTGGGACCAGGGGGGGGACCCTTTTTTAGCTCAGGGAGGGGGGACCCTTTTTTTTAAACAGTGAGCATCCACTGGCTGCTCACTGTTTAATAGACATGCCCCTACTCGTGGTATTGCGAGTAGGGGCACAATTTACTAATACTAAGTCATTTTTACTTAGTATTAGTAAATTTGTCTGAAAGACCCCAAAAAAAAAAAAAAAATGAATGCAGCTTCAGAATTAATTTCAATTGTATGCTGTCTAGGAGGTGGGAGGGCCTGGGAGGGTGGGTCTGCTGCTGATTGGACGGAATGTGTCTGCTGACTGTGAGGTACAGGGTCAAAGTTTACTCAATGATAACGAATAGGGGGCGGACCGAACATCGCATATGTTCGCCATCAGTGGCGAGCGCGAACACGCAATGTTCGCCAGGAACTATTCGCAAGCGAACCGTTCGGGACATCACTAGTGCTGTCTACCAGGTTTCTGTTTTTTTGAGCAGATAGACCAAAACTGATATCTTCTAAATACACATAGCCTGCCTCCTCTGCTACTGAACTGATTTTATCAAGTGGAAAACCATCCAGACATGGGTGACAGTGATAGGCTAGGTCATCCCATTGTTCCCAAGCTATATATTATGTTAAAAGTAGGACAGTTTGTCATATATAATGCAGACATTGACTGACAGCTGGGAGAAAATCCTTTTTTTAAATAGGTTTTACTCCTAATCTATAAATTTGCTAGCAAAACTGCTAGCACAATATATAGATAAAATTGTATACTCAAACATAATGAGCATAAGTTGTTTGGGGTATGACAGGCTTTTAATCCTTACTTATTTTGGCTGTTTTCTCTTCCTGTAGTAATTAGGATATGTCTCATTTATTTGCTAAATGCAGATAAAAATGAAAAACAGCATTATAACTCACAACAATGAACTCACTTCTAAATAGAGAACTATGACTAGCATAAGCTGTTTAGACAGTCGATGTCCGAGGCAAGCCATGAGAAGAGAACACTTGCATTGTATTAGCCTAGAACATCATGGATTCTTAATAGGTGAACATGACGGCAATATTGATCTTTATTGAATTACTAGTAGAGAAAAAAAAATACATTACAAAAGACAAGTTACAAAAAAGAATAAAATATAATGTACCCTTACATAATGGAATATTTAAATATAGTTAACAAGATCCTTTATTCTTCTAAATAGAAAACACCAGTTAGAAGTTAAAGTGATACTCCATGTGGAATCAGAGACCTCTATGTCCGTTTTCTTTGCCTGGTTGCAATTATTTCTTAATTCTTTTCTGTCAAAACAATCATTCAATGGAGTATTATATAATGTGCACACAGCCCGTATGGCTGTCTTCCAAACTCAGGTAAATTTCCTTTACTATGAGACTAAATTTAAGTGGAACAATTCAGCAATGTTATCTTTAGCATTTAATGATTCAATTTCTTAACTTTCAATTTAATCATACCAGTTCTGTATAATTTAGCACTGAGGGTAAAGCAGTAAGTTACCAATTCTTACACTTATTTATTTAACGCAGTTTGTATGAAGAATGGATTGGAATAATTGGAATTGAAATAAAACACATAATAAACATGTAAGCATTCCATATATTAAAATAATAATAAAAAAAACATTAGTCACATGATAATTGCCTTTTGGTTTCTGCTCTCCATCCCTAGGGTACATTAGTATGCCTCCTGTCTATCTTTGTAGTATCCCAGTTTAGTTATTACCCATATTACTTCTTCTAATACTTGTTGTTCTATATAGTATTATTGTTACCATTTTCTGGTAATCTCTTGACTTTTTTTCTTCCAAAATTGCAATTTGTATGAGGTTGAGCCGATTGGGTGATCATCTGAATTCTTGAACTGTGAGCCAAAATGTAGCCAAATCACAAACCAAAAGAAATGCGCGTTGGATGAGCAAATTCGCTTTAATTTGTGATTCAGGATTTGACTGTATGGTGACAAAAAAGATGATTGATGGCTAGTGACAGCCACTAAATGTTAATTTTAATCATAGAAAGTACAAAGTAAAGAATAGAGGGGGACAAAAACAAGAACAGTAGAAAAATTCTATATCCATATATTATATATTTAATAAATAGGTAAATACACATACACAGATTTTTTTTTTAATGCTCCTCTTTTTCACTCTATTGGTTACTTTTTCTCACTTGGTCTGTGAGTCAAATAACTAACGAAATTCAGACGGACTATACACAGGACAGTCCTCAATGAAAGAAGGTATTGTAAGACCATCAGTGCCGAAAATTAGATATTTATTATCAAGTTGGAAAGAGGCTAGACAACATTTTAACTATTCAATAAGGAAAACTATGCCCCCATAGATTCCCACTTGTAACTCCTTGGATAAATACATGGAGGTATTCATTCTCACCTTCTAAACTCTTATTGCTTTAGATTTATCTTCCTATGCTATTTATTCTTAAATATGTCTGTCCATTCCCGCTTGCAAACCACCTGTTCTATATACAATTAACCAATACACTCTTGCAAAAACTATAGTTTTACTTTTCTTTACATATGTAGTTCATTTAAAACCTTTATCTAACCAGTAACCAGTATAATTGAAATAGTCTAACAGTTATGTCCGGTGAAGTATTGTTATAGCAAATATTAGAAAATGTATTCTAATGGAAGAGTAGAAAATCAGTAGAGTCTCTTTCAAAACACAACCAAATTTGAAGATGATAACTATGGCATGAAAAATAAATAAATTAAGCAAAAACAAAAGTAATAACTTGCAATTGTGTGACTAGGGAAATATTTGTGTATATATATATATATATATAAAAACAAAAAAAACTTTGTTAACTTTTGTTAATTTCCCACAGACCTTTAAGTATATTTGTGCATTCACTGTTTCAACTAACGTCATCACGATCAATCTAATAAAAAAAAAAATCGATATATAGCATAACGAGGCTGTGCTTACTTGCTGGTTTATACACCTAAACAATTGAAATTACATGAATCAAAATGTCAAAAATGTCTCTAGAATGTATTAACTAAGGCCAATAGCTAACAGTGAGATACGATTTCAATATTTTTCCCTTCTTCCCACCTGCAAAATTATCTTGGTGTTTGTTCTATCAGAATGTGTTTGTCAAGCCCTAATGTAAAACTAGAACTGAGTTTCAAAGGTGCAACACTATTTTTCTTCTTACTGTAAGATAAAATGTTTTAGTTTACATTTGCCTACCATTCCTCTAGTTCTAACCCTTACTTTGTTAGAGAGTGGGCCCTATATAGATGTAAGATAGAGAATTTATAGGAACAGATAAGGGGATAACCCTAGGTTAATAAATGCAAGAAAAAGATAGAAAAGGTCTGTCCCTGTGTAATGTAGAAGACAATCGGTAAAATCCTTTATTAAATAAATCTACAAACACACACTTATAGTTACTAGATCATTAGTCACTGCTGCCACAATAATGGATAACTTAGGCAGAAAAGATGACTCAAACTAAAAATACTAAGTGAGGAATATGTACAGGAATATGTAAGCCCTTGATATTTGGTCCTGTTCGGTGTTATCTCTTGCAACCTCCGTGCCATTTTACACTCTTATTTTTGCAGCTATTATTGCTACACCCAGGACCTCCGGACTTGTACATTAGATCTATTATAATAGACTATTAGACCACATCTAGCGTACCAGTTTAGCTCTGTGACCAGTATTGTTAGGTGCCCACGAAGGCACAGATTAGGGCATTAGCTCTTAATGTAGGTAGTCAGTCTATACATTCACTTACTAGAGACAGGTTCCCTTGAAGGCACAGTTTAGGACCTCTACCTATATTATATATATTACTCTCATTTCTCTACGATTAGTGTGCTAACTAAGGGCTATTTTTTCCGCTACATAGCTTGGAACCCCTATGTACTCCATCTTTTGAGTGGGATTTCCAAAGGAGGGTACTAGATCTGGTCTCTGTTTTTAGGGGTATTAACCAAGACAGCTGTTCTCATTTATATTAATATCTTTCTGCTATCATACAGTAGGTTATACTAGCCCTACATATATTAGGACATTATCTGGTGTGCTGTATATATTGTATCTATTTTTTGCACTTTAATAGATTTTGTTACACTGCACCGATACATTACATTCTTGCTATCTTATTGCAATTGTATAATGTGCATTGTACAGCTACCATTTTGGGGACGTATCTATTTCACCTCCTACTGTGGTTTTTGCCCTGTTTTTGTCCATTCATTTTATTTTTTGTTCACTCACTTCCCGTTTGTACATATTCCTCACTTAGTATTTTTAGTTTGAGTCATCTTTTCTGCCTCAGTTATCCATTATTGTGGCAGCAGTGACTAATGATCTAGTAACTATAAGTGTGTGTTTGTAGATTTATTTAATAAAGGATTTTACCGATTTTCATCTACATTACACAGGGACAGACCTTTTCTCTCTTTTTCTAACCCTTACTTTGCTTTAATTTATTGACCCCTGTCTTTATAATATCACCACCAATTACTTGCTAACAATCTAACCACCTGCTCACATCTGAAATTACTTATTAGTTATCAACTGTGTTGTATTTTAAAAACAAACAAACAAAAACATAACTCATAAAAAAACTTTTCTTTAAACATCGGGTTTTGCAAATAAATCCACAAGCTATATCGACTGCCATAAAACTAAGAGGTCAAGCAGATCAAACTATTCTCTCATTTTCCGTACTGTCATCAATTGTACACAAAAGATAGCAAATTACTTTGTCTGACCAATAAATGTTATTTTGCTGGTATATCATTTGATTGCATAATTAGAACCAATGACTGCTGAAAAGTCTATATTTATTGTGAAAACATTGTTTTTTCCTGTATACATGACTAAAGCCCCTATGGGCCAAAACATCACATATTTAGGTTTATCCTACCTTAATAAACTTATTTCTTGTAAAAAGCACTTTGCATATCCTGTTATTGATACTACATATTACTGTAAGAATGCAATTTTGTCACCAATGGCACAAAATCAAAATAAATAGGTGTTTGCTACACATGTGTACACATGTTCAGAATCAGTGAAGTAATCTTGTATGGACAAAATACACCTAATTAGTATAATGCAGTGTTTATGCATTTTTATAACTTGTCTCTGATGTAGCGAAACCTTTTTGACCTAGGATATCAGGACAGAGATTCAAAATTGGGAATATCTTGTCCAATTCAGGACAGATGGTAAGACACATATTCCTCTTAAATTGTCTTATACTGTAAGAGAAAGTATAACTGTGAAATCTGTTAGCAGGATCTTTTTTTCTCATTAAACAATGTCAAATATTTCAAGAAAAAGATAAAACAAAACGTGATAATAGTGCAGCATATTCTAAAATAAATTGAATAATATGCTGTAGCAAAAACACATTCACAATTTGTAGAGCTTCGAATAGCTCTGGTGTAATAGGAGTAGATGGAGTAGATGGTATAATCCCCATCTCAGCATATGTGTTCAGCAGTGGTGATGGTAAATTTTCCAAGAAGTCAGAAATGTTAAAACAAGAGTAGAAATATCCAATAGTACCGCATGCATACTAAAGTGGATGTGCATAAGGCAAAAGTAGTGTAGCGGTACTTACCCTCTCCAGGGGCCGGCCGGGGTCCTCCCTTCTCGCCGCGCGCGGTCCTGCTCCTGCACGAGCCGCGCGCGGCTCAGCCAACGATGGGATCAGTCAGGCGGGCAGTGACCGCGAGAAGCGGTCACATGTCCCGCCCGACACTAAGAGCGCGCCGCGCGTCTCGGGCGCGCTCTTAAAGGGACAGTGGGAGACTAAATTAGAATCAGTCTCCCATTGGCCCCTGTCAGGCCACATTCCCCATTCACTCACGTTTTGGGGGCGTGGATATGACAGGAGCCAATCAAAGTGAACCTTAGGGTTTTTATACTCACCTGTTTCCCCTTGCTCCTTGCCCTATCGTGGTTTCTGTCCAGTTCCCTTTAGTGCTTGTATCGTTCAGTTGGTTTTTTGGTGCTTGACCTTGGCTTTGTTCCTGACTCCGCTCTCTCCTTATCCTTGCTTGCTTATCCGCTGTTTTGTCCTCTGTGTACCAGTCCTCGGCTTGTTCTACGTTACGCTGTCTCTCAGTTCCCTTGACCTCGGCTTGTTCTGACTCTGTCTTTCTCTCGTCCTAGTCCGGCCATTCTAAGGTCCGGTAGACGAACTCTGTTTCTTGTCTCTTGACTGTGAACTATTCCTGCGTGTTGGGGTATATTACCGTGACATTACGATAGGGCCATGGACCCCGCAGGTTTAGGTCAACAGATGGCCACTCATGAGGCTAGATTCGCAGAACAGGATCACCGTATGGATCAAATGGCTCAAGCCATCCAGACACTGTTATCCAGATCTGTTCCGGTACCTGTACCTACGCCTCCTGTAAACCCTATACCGGACACAGCTAATATGTCTAATGCTTCTGCACATCTAAACCCGCCACCTAGGTATGGAGGGGACGCTAAGACATGTAGGGGATTCCTTAATCAAGTGGAATTCCACTTCGAAATGTACCCACGTTCATTTCCCACTGACAGATCTAAGGTGGGTTTTCTTATGCACCAGCTTACGGATAAGGCACTAGAATGGGCAAATCCTATTTGGGAGGCTAATGGGCCTATGGTACACGACTTTAATAGCTTCCTCACAGCGTTCCGTAGAACATTTGACACGACTAAAAGGTCAAAAAATGCCGCCAGGGCATTAATGAGAATAAAGCAAGGATCTAAATCTGTAGCCGATTATGCTATTCAGTTCCGGACCCTTGCCTCACAGGTAGATTGGACTAATAATGGCCTTACTACTGCCTTTATGGAAGGTCTGTCTGATACTATCTTAGATGAGGTAGCAGCTAAGGACCTCCCTGTACCCCTGGAGGACCTGATTGACTATCTTATCGATATAGATAACAGGATCCGTGACAGGTTATATACCAGGTCCAGAAATAGACATTTTGTTCCCTTTAACTCCCCTAGAGCTGAGACTCCCGAGGGATCTAAAGGTTCTGAGGAGGAACCTATGCAGTTAGGGGTTGCTAAACTTACCGACGCTGAAAAGCTTTATAGGAGAAAGGAGGGACTTTGTCTTTATTGTGGTAGGAGGGGTCATATGAGACAAGAATGTCCCGTGCGTCCGGGAAACTATCGCACCTAAGACCGTATAGAGGACTGGCCTTGGGTGTGACATCACAGTCCTCACATTTGCCTCTTAATAAGTTACTTCTTCCTGTTTCCCTGCACCTTGATAGTAACTGCATAGCAGGGAATATACTAGCCCTGGTTGATTCCGGAGCGGCCGAAAACTTTATTGATTCCAGTTTTGTCAAGGAGAATAACATACCCACCAGAGAGAAGGAGACACCCTTGGCCGTTGAGGCCATAGATGGTAGACCATTATGCTCTCCTATTATCACACATGAGACTGTTCCCCTACATATGTCTACAGGGGTGTTACACTCTGAGACCATTCGGTTTCAGATCATTACTTCTCCTTCCTCTCACCTCGTGTTAGGGTATCCTTGGTTACGTACTCATAATCCCACCATTGATTGGGAGTCAGGACAAATAGTTTCTTGGAGTGATTCTTGCCAAGAGTCTTGTGTTGTTAAAGTCACCCCTTTGAATTCTACTCATATTCCTCCCGTGCCTACGATCATACCCTCTCAGTACCTGTCTCTTAAATCTGTTTTTGATAAAAGGGAGGCTGAAAGATTGCCACCTCACAGGCCTTACGATTGTGCTATTAATTTATTACCTGGTACGATGCCTCCCAAAGGGAGAATATATCCTTTATCTCCTCAGGAGAATCTGGTTATGGAGGAATATATCAAGGAATCTCTAGAGAAGGGATTTATAAGAAGATCCTCTTCCCCGGCAGGGGCTGGGTTCTTCTTTGTGTCTAAGAAAGATGGCGAATTAAGGCCTTGTATTGACTATAGGGGCCTTAATAAAATCACCGTCAAAAATGCGTATCCCATACCTTTGATCACAGAACTTTTTGATAGGCTTAAACAGGCCACAGTTTTTACTAAATTGGACCTTAGGGGTGCTTACAACCTCATACGTATCAAAAAGGATCACGAGTGGAAGACTGCTTTCAATACCAGGAGTGGCCACTACGAGTACACTGTGATGCCCTTTGGTCTTTGTAACGCCCCAGCAGTTTTTCAAGAATTTATTAATGATGTCCTACGTCAATTTATACATACATTCGTTATAGTATACTTGGACGACATATTAATTTATTCTAATGATTTACAGACTCATCACATGCATGTTAAATTAGTGTTGAGAACTCTTCTGGTTAACGGTCTCTATTGCAAACTCGAAAAATGTTCATTTGATCAATCTGAAGTCCAATTCTTGGGTTATATAATCTCTGCCAAGGGTTTTCGTATGGATCCCAAGAAACTGTCTGCCATTATGGAATGGCCTCTGCCCCAGGGTTTGAAAGCCATTCAGCGTTTTCTGGGGTTCTCTAATTATTATAGGCGTTTTATTAAAGGGTTTTCTGCCATTGTAGCGCCTATAACCAGAATGACCAAGAAGGATGGTAATACTCATGTCTGGAAACCAGAAGCACTCGAGGCCTTTGAATTCTTGAAAGCTACATTTGCCTCTGCTCCTGTTTTACAGCATCCTGTCCCTTCACTGCCCTTTATTCTTGAGGTTGATGCTTCTGAGATAGGGGTAGGTGCTATCTTGTCTCAAAGAGATTCACCTGAAAAGCCGTTACACCCTTGTGGCTTCTTTTCCAGACAGATGTCCAAAGCAGAGAGGAATTATGATGTAGGCAATCGTGAACTCCTTGCTATCATTTTGGCGCTCAAGGAATGGAGACATCTGCTAGAGGGTACCAGGGATCCTATCCTCATTTTAACGGATCACAAAAACCTCTCATACCTTAGTGAAGCAAAAAGATTGTCTTCTAGGCAGGCCAGGTGGTCTCTGTTTTTGTCTCGTTTTAATTACATAATCACTTACAGACCGGGTGATCGTAATACTAAAGCTGACGCTCTGTCCAGGCAATTCGAGACTACTGACAAACTCGAGGTCGATGTTACCCCTGTCATTCCGCCTGACAGAATAATAGCGACTACTGTTCTTTCTATTTCGTCTTCTCTCTTACAGACTATTCAGGCTAAACAAAACTTGGCTCCTGAGGAGAGGCCTGCTGATAAGCTATTCGTTGATATACCAGAGAGACGAGACATCTTGTCATTATATCATGACACTAGAACTGCTGGACACCCTGGTATTTCTAAGACAGTCTCAGCAGTTTCTAGATATTTCTGGTGGGCTTCCTTGCGCAAGGACGTCACCGATTACGTTAATGCCTGTAGCACTTGTGCCAGTATGAAGTCCTCCCACAGAGTTCCTTGTGGGTTGTTGCATCCGTTGCCCATACCCGAGAGGCCATGGTCCAATATATCCATGGATTTTATTGTTGAATTACCTCCCTCTAATGGTAAAACGGTCATCCTGATGATTGTGGATCGTTTTTCTAAGATGGCTCATTTTGTGTCTCTTGTCAAATTGCCATCATCCAAGGAACTTGCCTCTATCTTTGCCGGGGAGGTGTTTCGGTTGCATGGTATTCCCACTTCGATCGTGTCCGATAGGGGTAGCCAGTTTATTTCCAGATTCTGGAGAGCGTTTTGTGCAGAGATGGGTATCTCCCTCTCGTTTTCTTCAGCCTACCACCCCCAGTCTAATGGAGCTGCTGAACGTGCCAACCAATCTCTGGAGCAGTATCTTCGCTGTTTCGTGTCCCACCATCAGAACAATTGGGCTGACCTGCTTCCTTGGGCTGAGTTTGCTCGTAATAATGCTGCTCATGAATCCTCCGGTAACAGCCCTTTTTACGTTGTTTATGGCCGGCATCCCGTGGTTCTTCCAGCTGCATTCTCCTTACAGGGCATGCCAGCTCTGGACGAACATTTGGCTAGTCTACGTAATACTTGGGAGCAGGTTCAGTGTTCTTTGGTGGCCTCAGCTGCTCGCCAGAAGGTTCACGCTGACAAGCATCGCAGGGCGGCTCCATCCTATGCGGTGGGAGACCGGGTTTAGCTTTCTACTCGCAATATTCGTCTTCGTGTGCCTTCTATGAAGTTGGCCCCTCGTTTTATTGGTCCTTTTCGTATCTTACATGTGGTTAATCCTGTCTCGTATGCATTGGATCTTCCAAAAAATCTACGCATTCCTAACGTGTTTCATACCTCCTTGTTAAAACCCCTCCTGTGCAACCGTTTTACTCGGCATATCCCCCCTCCTCCTCCGGTTTCGGTGGAGGGCCATGAGGAGTTTGAAGTGGCGGCTGTAATTGACTCTCGCTTGCTTCGGGGTCGCCTCCAATATCTGGTACATTGGAAGGGCTATGGGCCTGAGGAACGCAGTTGGATTTCCGCTGACGCTGTTCACGCTCCTCGCCTTGTGCGTTCTTTCCACGCTCGTTTTCCTGCCAGGCCTGCTCCTCCCCGCCCGGTGGGCGTGTCTTCAGGGGGGGGTACTGTAGCGGTACTTACCCTCTCCAGGGGCCGGCCGGGGTCCTCCCTTCTCGCCGCGCGCGGTCCTGCTCCTGCACGAGCCGCGCGCGGCTCAGCCAACGATGGGATCAGTCAGGCGGGCAGTGACCGCGAGAAGCGGTCACATGTCCCGCCCGACACTAAGAGCGCGCCGCGCGTCTCGGGCGCGCTCTTAAAGGGACAGTGGGAGACTAAATTAGAATCAGTCTCCCATTGGCCCCTGTCAGGCCACATTCCCCATTCACTCACGTTTTGGGGGCGTGGATATGACAGGAGCCAATCAAAGTGAACCTTAGGGTTTTTATACTCACCTGTTTCCCCTTGCTCCTTGCCCTATCGTGGTTTCTGTCCAGTTCCCTTTAGTGCTTGTATCGTTCAGTTGGTTTTTTGGTGCTTGACCTTGGCTTTGTTCCTGACTCCGCTCTCTCCTTATCCTTGCTTGCTTATCCGCTGTTTTGTCCTCTGTGTACCAGTCCTCGGCTTGTTCTACGTTACGCTGTCTCTCAGTTCCCTTGACCTCGGCTTGTTCTGACTCTGTCTTTCTCTCGTCCTAGTCCGGCCATTCTAAGGTCCGGTAGACGAACTCTGTTTCTTGTCTCTTGACTGTGAACTATTCCTGCGTGTTGGGGTATATTACCGTGACAAGTAGTTAATCTACTTACATGGAAAAGAGCATTGACCTACTCTAGTATTGAAGAGCTTTGGTGGTACAATCACCACCAGGGATATATGAAGCCAAGAAGCCAAAATAGTGCAAAATGCAATCCAAAATACATTCAAAGTAAATTAACTTTAAAAGGTATTAACTTTATTATAATAAACAGACAAAACAATAAAAAAAATTATATACAAAACAATCCAAATAAAAGGTAAAACAACACTTTGCCTGTTTCACCTTGGGGTTTTATCACAAGTGTGGTTTCATAATGCATAGTACCTGTTTATATAGATAAAACAAGAAGTACCAATGGAAGCCAATGAAAATCCTTAATTTACACCCGTTATTACTAATTATGTTAATATGTTACCTATATAAACAGATAGCATGCTTTATGATACCACCCTGTCAAACCTGTTAATTGCTAAACAAACAAAACTGTTTATTCATTGCCTTTGTTTAATTTACTTTGTGATTTTTCCATATGCTGTTTTAGACTTACAGACTTCGGATGACCTGCTGATCTCTCAAAATTCAGAATAATCACAAACTGTTTGAAACTGAATTTACAAGTCTACTGGAAACTTTGATAACAAGAGATCTTGCCCTCCAAACATAGAAGGCATTGGCCATTACCAAGTATTAGAACTATAATGGAAAATTAAAAGTCATGTTTACATACGATCAACTTTCTGCCTTTTGTTTTCAGACAATATCACTAAAATGTCCAGTAGGTTTGCTGAAAATGTGTTCTGCAAATCTTTAAAGAAGAGTAAAATGTACCATACCAACTTGGATTAGGACATAATTCGGCAATAAAAATAATCTGACCTTTAATTTCCAGAAGCAAAAGAATTTCTAACATCATATTGTTTTGTTTTTCTTATTTTTTTTATCTTTTTAATAATGGGATTATCACAGGTGTTTTTAAACATGAATATCACTATGCATATTCAAATAAATGGAGGTTTTATTTTATTTTATTATTATTATTATTGCCATTTATATAGCGCCAACAGAATATTTAAATATGCATAGGGATTAGAAATAGTGCACAAGTAACATTTTTCTTTGGTTTTTATTGTATGTATTGGGTGATGTGTACTATCATCATTTCTGCCACCCAGGGGTAGTGGGAGTGCAGGACTTTTTTTGTTGTATGAATATCATTATATTACATGCAAGTAATACATTTGTATTATCTATTTTCTTACATGAAAAGCTATATTGTACAAGTAGATCCATAAACGTATTCTGTTTTCTAAAACAGCTTTTCTAAGGAACAACATACTTATAAGCCAGGGCTTTTGGTACATGTTTCATTCTTTCGTTAATATTAGTTATTTAACCTCTACACCAAACTTCCCTAAACTCTGTCCCTCCAGATGTTGCTGAACTACAACTTCCATGATTCTAAGTGTATCTATTTCATTTGTAGAATCATGGGAGTTGTAGTTCAGCAACATCTGGAGGGCCATAATTTGGGGAAGCCTGCTTTACACCAAATGAATGTGTTGTGATGGAAAGCAATTCTTAACAATTAGAGGTCTATTTACAAATAGTTGGACCATAAAAAAAAAAAAAAGTTTTTGGAAAACAAATTTATATTCCTAACTCTTTAGTTTCTCTGTCTGTATTTAAATATAGGTCCTACACCCTCAATTTTCTATAAAAATACATTTTAAAAAAGTATTTTATTTATCTTTTTCCAATGCTTAGGCATCCTCGGTACTCTTTGCCCCCTGTGACATCACGGATGTAGGTTCTTCCACATCATGTGATTGAGTTTTACTCGGTGAATGCTGCAGAAGCAATACTCGTTGCTGTTAGTATGACAGCCACTAGAGGTGGACCTTGCAATGTAAACATTGCAGTTTCTAAAATTGTCTCAAACTTGTCCATACTTGTGTTATACAAGCACGAAACAACCCTGATAGATGCCAAATGATTGCATATATCAACTGGATGTTGGTAATGGCGTTTTAAGAGATGACTTGCAATTATCTTTGGACATGTCTAAAAAGGTAAAGAATTTAATTAAATAATAAGATAGTTCACAATGACCCACAACTAAACCTGTCAAAAGTATCCCTGAATAAAAAAACATTTAGAGGCAAAATGGCTCACTCAGGTAAAAAATATGGGAATTCAGTCGTGTTTTCTGGCCTTCGTATGTAAAGACCACTACTACTTTAACATATTCCACTACTAGCAATTAGAAATAAAAATGGTAGCTGCAAAACCTACAGAATCTTCAGCTTTAATAATTTTTAGAATTTCTGAAACATCAACTATTGCATAAGTACTGTATTGAGTTACTAAATTTGATATTTTCACCCATTCAATTTTTTTTACAAAAAAACTTTGAAATGTAAGAGCAAATTCATACATTACTAAATAACCGTGCATTCCTAATGCTATAGTGCACTGGTCAATCCTTAGATTAGAGGGCTCCCCCAACCTCAATACAATAAAAAAAAAAAAAAAAAGGTTTTATTTACCTTTTCTAAAACACTAAGACTTCCTTTGTGCTGCAGCCCGCTATGCCTATGACACTCTCTCAGTAATGGTCTAATCCAATTATCCTCATAGAAGAGAAATGAGGACAGGATAGACATGCAAGATGAGCACCCCAACTATCCAATGAAATGCTTCTCATATGAAAGCATTGAATTTAATTTTGTCACATGACCGACATTCACTAGGCCAGGGGTAGGCAACTTTCGGCACTACATTTCCCAAAATGCTCTTACAACTGCAATGCTGGCAAAGCATCAAGGGAAATGTAGTCTACAACATCTAGAGTGCCGAAGATTGCCTACCCCTGTACTAGGCCAGGAAGAGGTGTGATTAACTCCGCAATGTAAGCATTGCAGTTTCTGAAAAATTTAATGGTTTACATTGCAGGGTGAAAGCTAAAGGGCACTGCACCCAAAACACTTAACTGAGATGAAGTAGTCTAGTTGCATTAGTGGTCCTTTAATAATGAACAGAATTATTCACTAAAATTCACTAAAATTCAAATTGTATTTCAAATTTTAAACCAAAGTAGCAAGCTCGCTGTCTTGGTGTCATACTTGATTCTGGCCTCACCTTTGAGCCTCACATCCAGTGTGTTGCCAAATCCTGTAGATTCCATCTAAAAAACAGAGCCCGCATCCGCCCCTTTCTTACGCAAGATGCTACCAAGAAGCTTGTCCATGCTCTAATAATTTCCCGCATGGATTATTGTAATCCTCTCCTGATTGGTCTTCCCAAAAGCTGTACTGCACCACTACAGTCCGTAATGAATGCTGCCGCCAGACTGATTTTCCTCTCTAGTCGGTTTTCTCACACCTCATCCCTCTGTCAGTCCTTACATTGGCTTCCTGTATCCTTTAGGAGTCAATTCAAGGTACTAATTCAAAGGTACTATAAAGCACTGAACAATTCTAGCCCCTCTTATGTATAATAATAACTGCAAGCATAACCAACTTATAGAATTTTTTCAATTCAGCAGTTTTGGACCTAAATTTCAAATTCACTTTGAATTCTCACTAAATTAGTTTAATTTCATTAGGTTTGTGTCACATTTATATGTGAATTACAGGATGAACTGCTAGCACATTAACAAAACAACGATTTCATACATGCATTACAGTTCAAGGATCTCTAAACGTTAAAAAAACACTAAAGGGTTTATAGTGTTAAAACCACTATTTAGCCCCCCTTAATCCCCAGGCCCCCCTTTTTTGGCTCCGCCCCCGATTTGCCTTCTTGGCTTACATAATCACAGTTGATTATCTCAGCCAATCAAATGCTTTCCTATCGGCTGTATTGTAAATACTATCTTTTCTCTGAAAAGGCTATGTTTACAGCAAAAAGCCTGCAAGGTCAGGCTATAGACACCAGCAAAACTACATAAAGTTGTAGTTGTTACGGTGACTATAGTGTCCCTTTAAATTTTGTAAATTCAGTGTCTGAAATATCAATATGGAAACATATAGTTGATGTTAACAGATAAATAAAAATGGCCATATTTTCTAACTGTGGGTATGCTTAAGCAATTTGACGGCATCTTTGGGGGAATTAAACTTCTCAAAAAAATAATCATGATGTTAAAATATATCTGCACATGAAAGTAATGACATAACAGTACACACATTTACATGGCTAACACCAGTTATCTGTACTATACAGAGTACTGCAGGCTGCCATTGCAACCATAGAGTATCCTACAGTGTGTAAGATGAGAACTACACTCACTCTGCATAATGCAGTGATGTTTTCTCTGCCAGGTTATCATTTTACATCATTTTGATTAGTAAGCTAATTGAATACACCTCGTTCTAATGAACTGCATAACTCTGTATATCATAATAATTGGTACAAAACAAACAAGGTATAGGCGCTCGCTATAGTAGTACGAGTGATGTAAAGTGGGCAGCAGTGACCAGCACAAGGATTCCCCACCTTGTGATAAAATAATGGTGAACAGAGAGAGAAAGGAAACCGCGCCCTTATTTTGATACGAACATACGTACTCAAATCCTTATGGTCGTATAATGGTAGACCTCAAAAAGAGAAATAAACAAAACAATAGTGTAACCCTGTAAATATTTTGGAAACAATAAAAAGCAGGTAAGGTAGTACACTCACATTTAGCAGAGCTAAATACAGAGCTCTGCTGTTTTAGCGCGTAGACGGAATGATCCCCGTCCTCGGATAAATATGAGGTAGTCCACGTCTTGATGGTCTCAAACAGAGAAAACAGACAGGAAAATCCACATAGTGTAGTATATACTGGTATAAATATAAATGGTAAGTGAATAGAAAATATCGTACTCACATTTACTAGAGCGTGCCTCGCTCTAGTTAATAGCGCATAGGTGGTATAATCCCCACCAAGGAATAAAGATGTAAACCAGGAGCAAAATATAATGGAGATCTCAGAGTAGTAAAAAAGTTAAGATTATAACTATTTATTATACATATAAATCAGTAAAAAACAATATATATAAAATACTCAATGAGAAAGTCCATAAAAAATCCACTTTACGCGTTTCACCTATAGAGGCTTCTTCTGAAGAAGCCTCTATAGGTGAAACGCGTAAAGTGGATTTTTTATGGACTTTCTCATTGAGTATTTTATATATATTGTTTTTTACTGATTTATATGTATAATAAATAGTTATAATCTTAACTTTTTTACTACTCTGAGATCTCCATTATATTTTGCTCCTGGTTTACATCTTTATTCCTTGGTGGGGATTATACCACCTATGCGCTATTAACTAGAGCGAGGCACGCTCTAGTAAATGTGAGTACGATATTTTCTATTCACTTACCATTTATATTTATACCAGTATATACTACACTATGTGGATTTTCCTGTCTGTTTTCTCTGTTTGAGACCATCAAGACGTGGACTACCTCATATTTATCCGAGGACGGGGATCATTCCGTCTACGCGCTAAAACAGCAGAGCTCTGTATTTAGCTCTGCTAAATGTGAGTGTACTACCTTACCTGCTTTTTATTGTTTCCAAAATATTTACAGGGTTACACTATTGTTTTGTTTATTTCTCTTTTTGAGGTCTACCATTATACGACCATAAGGATTTGAGTACGTATGTTCGTATCAAAATAAGGGCGCGGTTTCCTTTCTCTCTCTGTTCATATCATAATAATTGCATGATATAATATCACGTTATGTTCATCAACATTCTCTTCCTGTGTCATATACAATGTGTTTTGTATCAGTACATGCCATAACTATAAGTAAATCATGGGCATGTGCCAAAGACAAATTAGTGACGATGACATCAGACAGCTTTGTTTTGTCTGACATATTTTTCTATTTAAAACATATTTTTATTTGTTCTCTAAAGAGAGAGTTGAGGTGACTTGTGAACCGCCAAGAATCTTTTTTTGGCAACAATAGCTTAACTGAATACAATCCACAATTCAACAGAGCTAGAGATTTTTTCGAAACTTTTTTTTTCTTGAAATGTTTTTTTGTCCTTGTCCCACACTGTTTAGCCAATATGCTGAAAATATAGCCACAGTATTTGTACTTTGCATCAAATATATTGCAGTTAAATTATATCTACAATTATGTAAATATTGAAAAATATACATTCTGCACAAACAGTATGTCATTTAACTAGTATCAGAGTCTTAAACCAAATGAAGCCTGGTTAAGTTTTAATTGAATACCCATTGTATTTATGTATGGATATATAATGTTGTTCCACTGTGATCTTGCTGTAGCCTGTATATGTGTATTACCTGGATGAGTGTAAGTGTGAGTGTATATGTGAATCGGTATACTAAGGAGAGGCATGAACTAAAAAAATGACTAAATATGCTAGTGTATATTCATTTTTCTATAAAACGGTTAATATTTTCATCTAGTGTTTTATTTTCATGTGTTAGAATTAAGAAGGTGCTGCATTAATACTGACTCGCAATTACTTTCAGCTTTCACTAGGATATCTAGGGAAATGAAAGCAATACATGCTTGCTATCAATTTATGATTAGGTCAGGGCTTTGTAATCTTGCTGTGTTTTATACATAATAAATTAATAGCATTAACAGAGAATATTGTAATCTGAACCTTTATTTTATTAAATGTATGTTAAGGCAGAACAACATATTTTACTATGAAAACAGCAAGGATTTTTTAAGTATAAGGAAGGTAAAAATAATGCTATTTTCATGCAAGAGCAGTTTTTAAATGCTATTTACAATTTATTGACTAAACATGATGCAACTATACACCATCTGAGTAGTATATCAAAGTTATGTAGTAGTGTAGTAATAAAATATTAAGAAGCAGTGATATTGCTACTTCAAAACTATTTTCTTGTTAGAAAGAGGTCTACTCACTAAACAGTGAGTTGTGGTGTAAACCAAAATGCAAAATTCACAAAATTTAGTTTAGTTTTGACATATAAAACAAAATTTGTTTTTCTAACTTTTTTATTTTAGAATTGATTTTGTTGTTTTTAATTCACCACAAACATGTTCAAATTGTACCTAATGTTATTTGTTTATTCACTAAACTTTAAGCTGTGTTGCCATGTCAACTGACTTGCAAACTTCAGCCCAACTTTGCAGGGTGGGAAAAAAATATATGAAGTTTAGATTTTTTGCAACTCTACTAAACTTGGAGCAAATCTTTTGAACTTGTTGTAATAATATACTGTTCAAACAACATATAAGTTATTTTGTTATGTGTTTTTTTTTTATTATTCACAATATATTGCCCTTGAATATCATTTAAAAAAAAAATGTGAATTAGTATGATCAGTTAAAGAACGTTTTCTATTTAAAAAAACTAACAAAACATAATTTGATATAATTTTGATAAAAAAACAAACAAAGTGAAGTCTGTAATTTTGACCTCTCCAACTTTTTGCATAATTGTTTACTTTCCAGTAAATAGGACATCAAACAAAAGGCAACTGAGAAAGCTTAACACATATCTGTTAGGATGAAGTACACTTAGAGTTTGTCACATTCCCTTCTCCCATTTGAGAAAACAGCTGTCTAAATGTTTAAATCTCCACAGTCTGTCTAATTGTAGTATCTGCTCTTGTTATGCCTTTTATCTTGAATGCCTGTACCTTTACACATCAAGCTTTGTTTTGGGATAAATAAACAACAATCAGAAAAAAGTGAAGTCTTAAAATAGTATAGAAGTGATAAGTCCTAGTTCCAATTCATGGTCTGCCCTTGATAGCACCCATGTGCTGCATACCACAGCTACAATACAGAATGCTGTGCAGGCAGGGACTTCACAGTGTATTAGCCATTTACCTAACTCTATCATTGCTCTAAATGCTGCATTGGAATCTGGAGTCAACAGGGACTGACTTTTTCTATCAATAGGGTATTAAAGCACAGCTGATTCTCAGGACAGGCATGCAGACATAGTTTATCCTTCTGTTTTTTTTTTGCACACAGTTACAGCCTTGAGAAATAATTATCACTTACTGTGCATGACTCTCACCTTGATACAGTGTTGTCAATACGTTCTGTCTGATTCCTTAATACCAATTGCATACAAAAAGAAATTCCAAAATAGAACCAGACCAGACTAGCACTACTCATTCATTTGCTCATGAAAAAATGTACAGAATTCGAAATGGATTTGATTTATCCCAAACCTACTAAGATCATAAAACCAATAAATACAAGAAAATCACTTAACTTTATTTCTATTTCTGTAATGTTTTCTATAGTTAGTGGGCAACAACACATGCAATATCAGAGTGGGTATAAAACACATACACCCCCTTCTACCTGCACTGCAGGAGTTAAAGTGAGATCAATATTTAGCACTAGGTACTAGACATTTAAAAAAAAAAAAAATCCTCTTGCGTTGTGTACAATCATTTAAAGGCACTGGGTTAAAGACAGATCGATCTTTATCACTTGATGTAAAACAAGAGCAAGCACCATGGGGTCGTGGACCATAGATCTCAATGGGAAAAGTTGAAGTGCTAAAGGCATGTCTGATGGAAGCAGCTTATCTCTATAGAAGCTGGAGGACAAGCTACGCTTCGATCCATCTACTCAACAGACGCAGCATCCTTCCTGCTCTGCAACTTCAAAGCAAATGAGGGGAAAGGAGAGATGTTCTACAGATAGAATCCAAACTTACGTCTCGGAATCGGTTCCAGTGGCCGGCATCCTTGTCATACTGGGATATAGTGGTTAGCCATTGTTTATCATCCAGGAAATTGCCTCTCTCAGACCTGCCCGTTGCGGCAGCAGATGCAGACAGAAGCTGGACGCAGGATGCTGCATAGACACAGAACAAGGCTGCCTGGAGCATCATCATCATCTGCCGGAGACACAAATGAAGGGATCAGAGCTCAGACTGAGAGCCTGGACCAAAGGCACACCTTCAACTCTAGTGCTATGCGTCGAATAATGGTATCAGTGCAGGAGAGGGAGGGGGGGCAGATGGGGCAATTGGAAGGCAATGGGTGGTGGGTCTATTCACCTTGATGGAGAGAGCCCGAGTTGTGTGTTCTACTGGGAATGCAGCTCAATGCTGCCAACTACCAGGAGCTGCTGCCTGTCTGGAGCACAGCACTCTCTCTCTCCCTGCTCTCTCTCTCTCTCTCTCTATCACCCCCCTTAGTTGGATGTATGAGTGTGTGCCTGCCTACTGCTCCCTCAGTCTAACCCCCCCACTCCTTTCCTTTTCAGAGCTGGCGCCAGGGGTGCAATCACCAAATGGAATTTGAGGAGGGAGTGATTATTAGAAGGTGGCTTTAGTAGAGGTATTTTAATGGCACAGGGTGAAGGAGTGATGGAAACAAACAAAGAGATGCAGAACAAACTGTACTTCATTCATTGCATATGCACAGAAGTTTGTCTGTGAGATTCTATTTGTGTAGGTTCCCTGTAAAAAATGTGTTAGCACATCTCTCGGGAACCCGCACCGAGGCTGTGTGAGGAGGGAGGGGGCAGTTTGAGTGTGGCTGCTGAAAGTCCTGAAAGGTCAATAAATCATCCTGCTTATCTCCCCCTGTATGTAAAACTCTTAACTCCATTTTTTTCCTGCAAAGAAAATAGGCAATCTCTATATTGGTCCTTAAAATCAATAGAAAGCAAGTCTACATTTTTATAAGAACATATAATTATTAGTCTGCTCTCTTTTACAATTCTTTTATCACCTCTGGCAAAATAAAATATTTTACTTCATCATATATTTTTATTTTATAATGTGTATTCATTAGCCTTTTAAGTCCCCCTAAAATCAACACCTTTATAATTCAAACCATAGATTGCCACTTCAAGTGACCTTCACAAGCAAAGGTTTAAAATGTACACACTTTATTTGATGTGTGCCTGTATTAACCCTTTCAGCCCCACAGAAATCATCATCCCCCATGGGACTGACATGGTTAATATGTAAAGGCTTGCACTCACGGTCTTTTCATGTTAAAAGATTTCAAACTTTATTGTAGAATTTGCACCACCAAATTTTGCTATCCCTATGAGACCTAAGGGTCAATAACATGACATCTCTGGGACTGAAAGTGTTAATAGATACACAATTTTCCTGATGTATCTCTTTATTAACCCTTTCAGTATCACGAGAATCATAAATTTTTTTTCAAAATGCCTGGGATCAGAATTTGTCCAAATTTGTTTCCCATACTCTGAGCTAAAATGTATCACTAACCAATCACAACGTGCAATTTGCGAGCGTATTCATTTTTATTCCTGACTCTGAATTCCATTCATGGCACCAAAAAAAATAAAAAATAAAAATAAATCTATTGGGGGATTTGTGAGCTAAATTATTTATCTACAAAATGGCAGGTGAATGCTCCTATATTTATATTGGATATATATATATATATATATATATATATATATATATATATATATATATATATACATGTATATATATATATATATATATATATCCAATATATATATATATACTTTGATGTACACAGATAGGTCTATTTTTTGCTTTCTTGGTGCATCTCATTCATCTTCCAAATCAGTTTTTCAGTACCAAAATTCTGCCAAACAGACATATAGCCAAAATATGGCTGTCCTGAATTTTTTTATATTTTTTAGAAAAATTGGTTCAACTGAACTGAATTTTATTGCCGTACACAAGTCTAATATGAACACTCTTGTTTGTATATGTGTATTTATTGATCCTCCTTATATATGTGTGTGTACTTGTGTGTTTAATGATCTGCTTGTTATTTGCCCCCACAGAGAGTATAGCTGGGTTGCCTAATAGTCAGGAAAAGTGAGTTAATGCAACATTACAGGTAGCACAACTATACATTAATATACTGTAATAATGTGTTACCTGTAATTTTTGTTACTTGAAGTCTCAAGAGCAGGTTAGCCCACTTCATTATGCATGTGTGTAAATTGGCTCTGTATACAGATACAGATGTGTAGATGTGCTCTTGGGACTTCAAGTAACAAAAATTACTGGTAACACATTATTACAGGATATTAATGTACAGTTGTGTTGCCTGTAATGTTGCATTAACTCACATATCCTGACTATATTCCACACATGTATACAGATCCATTTTTTTTTTTTTACTGTAAGAACTATAAGGATATGGAATTCTCTGCCTGAAGAGGTGGTTTTATCAGAGTCCTTATACATGTTTAAACTGCAATTGGATATTATACTTACAAAAATATAACATACATGGATATAATTTCTAATTACTGGGGTAATAGCTGCTTGATCCATCTGACTGCCATTTTGGCATCAAGAAGGAATTTTTTCCTAGTTTGTTGCAAAATTGGAAGCGCTTCAGACTGGGTTTTTTGCCTTCTTTTGGATCAACAGCAAAAGCATACATGAGGAAGGCCGAACTTGATGGACGCAAGTCTCTTTTCAGCTATGTAACTATGTAACTATGTAATGTAGAATATGATTGAGAGGAAACATAAAATAGCAAGTAGCACATTTCTATATAATAAATAGTGTAATAATATGTTACCAGTAATTCTGGTTTCCGTGAGGTCCCTTGAGCAGGGTAAGCCACTGAGATATACATGTGTACTCCCATTTGAAATAACAGGTAGGTCATTAGATTGTTACATACAAACACATACAAACTGTTTATAGCATGAAAAAGGGAATTTCACCAAATATATTCAAATGTGCAAATATATTATCCCTATCTTGCAGGCCCAGTGTTGTGAAATTGTCATGTGTTAACTCTTTCAGTGCCATGGGCATGATAAACTATGGCCTTTCATGTGTGACTCGAAAGGTTAATAAAGACACACATCAATGCAACAGTCTGTATATTAACCCTTTCAACCTTGTGATGTCATGTGAAGTGGCCATATATGAACCATTTCAGTCCTTGGGATAGTAAAAGGTTGTAATTTCCAAGGTGCTGAAAATGTTAATGAATACACATTTCATAATAAGAATGTGTGAGGAGGGGAAATGATTTATTTCCAGGTGATGATAAAATAATAGTAATCGAGAAGCCTGATAATTATTAACACTCATAAAAAATTAAGACTTTACATCGATTATAACTGAAATTTAAGGAGAAAGAAGGAGAAAGTATAAAACATTTTACATGCGGGAGAGATAAGCAGGGATGATTTATTGACCTTTCAGGACTTTGGGCCGCCACATTCAGCCTCCCTCCCTCCTTACTCAGCCTCTGTGCGCGTTCACGCGTTCCCAAGAGATGTGGTAACAGATCTTTACAGGGAACAAACTTTTCTATGACACCTGTAACATGCCCACTTATAGACTTTCATGTTTGCCCCCCCTTCACCCTCTTGTTCCCCTTTGTTAACCACTACAGCTGAAATGTAATGTATATAGCATGTAGGTATGCCATCAGCCAGACAATTATTACATGGTAAGACTGCACATTCTAATGCAATCCGCTTCCTTGCTCTGTACAGCATTCCAGGTCACTGGACAGTGGGTAGTCATAATGAGCCAGACTTTAAAAGCTTCCAAATTCTGCCAGGGGCTGAAAGTATCTTTCCTAAAAGCTTGCATTGAATGTTTAACTGGAGGTTTGTAGTTACAGCTATGATATTTCAGTATAATTAAACATGAATGTCTTGATGCATCAATCTACATCCCATGGCCTGAGTAACTGTTTCAATTAAATCTGAGGGAAAAAACAAACAAAATGTAGAACTTGGCTTACAAAAGAGTTTAATAATCTGCGTTGGCAGGTAAACGAGTGATAATTAACATAAAATATATTCTATATCTTCTTTTGCAACATGTCACTAGTTTTGGGTACAGTAAATGTTATGTATAACAAGTGAACCATCCAATACATTGGCTTTCCAAACAAAGGTAAATAGTGTGACCAGTAATGTATATAAAAGATAAATAGAAGATTTGCAAGCTCTTGTTCAAAACTGAGAAATAAAAGAAAATTGGGATTTTTAGCCATTTGTGGATGATCTCATTAAATACATGTGAATTATGCCTGATGTTATTTATATGTATTTTTAAAATATTTTTTTTAATTAGCACTTCTCATCCTGTGTATGAAATCCTGCAACACTGGAAGCAAAGTTCCCACCAATCATTTCCTGTGGAGAAAGCTGTTAGGCGGCAAATTGGTCACGTTAGTTTTCTTCCAATTTTATGCAAAGGTGTCAACACAGACCGTAAAGATAACAAAAAAAATCCATATGGTGATAGCTGGAGATTCCACACAATTCTATTGAGGATATAGAGGACAAAATAACACAGACCACCACTATAAACCACTTTGAAGTAACTATATCAAGCAGCTGGAAGGGTGAGTTATATTAGGAAGAAGGGCAATTATATCATGATTATTTACTAAAGTGTGAATTCAAGGAGAATTCAAAGTAAATTTCAAATTTAAGCCCCAGTATTCCAACTGAATATATTGCTGAGTTAGAGAATATTTAAAGTTTGGATAGTTTGACCTCAAATTTGAAATTCACTTTGAATTCACATTGAATTTCACTTTAGTGAATTAATCTATATGTCTAAAATAAAAAAATATCAGTTAACTAAGACTTTGATATGTATTTTTCGAAATAAGTAACAGATTCCAGACCATGCACAGCCCTTTTCATTAGGGTGTATGCTGGGAAATTGTTACCCTATCTTATCTTTTAATGTCATGTAATGTTAATATTGATTAAAATATTGAGTGGATGTGTGGTGTGGGTGTGTGTCTTGTGTAGGTGTAGGGTGACTCTAGGTTTGTTGCGGCTTTCTGTGTGTTGATTTATAAGGCTAGCTGTGTACAATGAGTGCATGGCTGTGAGTGGTTAATGTGCATGTGTGTGGGTAGCTGTGAGTGGAATGTGTAGCTGTATGAATAACTGTGAATAACAAGTTTTGGCCGCTGTGAGTGTTGTGTGTGGCAAAGTGTGATGGGTGGGAACTACACGTGGGACGTAGCAGGAGGTTAAATGCAGTAGTGAGGGGATATGGACTGGGTTGGAGGATAATGGTTGATCCTATCGTGTTCCTTTAAGGGCATTTGTACAGTGCTATGGAATCTGATGGCCCTCTATAAATAATAAAATAATAATAAAACTAATAATTAGTGGGAAACTGCACTGTTTACATTCTCCCAGACAGCCAATGAAGGCACTTCCTTGATCCTAATGGACCTTTGGTCTGGTAGCTGCCGCTGGACGTCCTCACGCTCTGCATGAGGATCTACAGCATCATAATTTTCTCTATAGCAAAGCATTGATTCAGTGCTTACCTGTAAGAAGGTCTAATGCTTGCGCAGCACATTGGAGGAGGACGTGACCCAGCGCCGAGGGACATCGGCACAAGGAAAAGGTTATGCAAATAAAGGATTTTTAACCCTTTATTTACATTGGTGGGGGGCGCGAGAGAAGGAGGGGCAGGGGGAGTTATGGTGCCAAGAATACAGCTTTGTATTCCTGGCATCTATAGTATCCCTTTAAGTGTAGGGTTAAGAGCAGTAGTGGGGGTTAAAGGTTAACGTGAGCAATTAGGAGATGTACTGGGGGATTAGGGGCAGTATAGGTTGGTCAGAAGCTGAAGTGGTGTGCTAAGACCTTCAGTAAGGGATTACTGAATATAGAGATATAGTGGGAGGTTAGGAGATGTAGTGGGGGAATAGGGGCAGTAGTGTGGGTTAGAGGCTTAAGAGGCTCAAGTGGATGTTAAGACCTGTAGTGAGGGGTTAGAGTTATTTCAGGCCTATCTGACCTTAATATATCTCTCTTCCACAGTTTGAGTTAAAAGTTATCCTGCCATACAATTGTCACAACTCACTGATAAGATTTTTGTAATCTGCGTAAGGATCTATATTCTCTCTCCTACCCCTACCAATATTTCCCTCTACCCCACTACCTTCTCTGTTCTAGGTGCACTTTACCCACTATGCCAGAAGAGGTATCTGCTATGCTTCGGTCCTCCTGCCTCAATACCTGTTCCCTTGACCCTATTCCTTCACATCTCATTCGCACTCTGTCACCTTCTCTTGCTTTTTCTCTAACAAAAATATTAAATCTCTTCCTCTCCTCTGGCAAATTATATAATAATAATATGGAGCCCAGAGGCTTGACTGTGTTCACCCATTTCTTTCCAGTGACAGTAACTTCTCTGCGTTAGGATAAGGATTTTTTTGAGGTAATAGATTTCAATTTGCATTATATGACAAAATATGGGCATCATTTGGCAACTGTCATAACTTAATTGATGGTATCACCGATACCCTGACACTTCCAGGTAGCCGGAGCCTTGCCACGCCCCCTTTTTCTGACGCGGTCACCCCGCGCTACTTAGGGAGACCGCGCCAGATCTAAATTGCTGGATTATTGTAAAAGGTTACGACCGCAATTACATACCCGACTGAAGTTCTTTGCTCTCTCTACACGTGTACCAACCCGGACTGGATATCGCTGACTCCCTTTCTTCTCACCACGACCTTGGATTGTATCACGGACCACCCCTGCATGCTCAATATCCTCCCCAGCTTAGCGACAAGCTAAAAGCAGGCTGGAACTACTCTCATCAAAAGCTAAGTAGAATCTTCAGTGCTAATTCGGATTTCACCTACACGCAAGTCTGTCTTACTTTCTATTGCTATAACTAACAATCCTTCCTGCAAACTTGTCTCATTGTTACTTCCAGGAAGCAGTCATTTTTTATTGGACTAACTAATTGCTTTCTTGAAATTGCAAACTACTTCTGCTTGCTTCATCTAACCACGCTGACATTTAAAGCTACAGTATCAGTATTAACTCTTGCTTCAATTGAATCTGCTTCTACTTGCTTTGCCTAAACTACGCTGATAATTAAAGCTACAGTATCAGTATCATTACTTGCTTCAAGTTCAAACTGCTCTACTTACTTGTCTAACTACGTTGAGATTTAAAGCTACAGTATCAATATCTTTGTTTGCTTAAAACCAAATTAATTAATTAAAGAAACATCGGATATCTGCAGTTATGTTCCAAATCTATTCAAAATATTCAAGTGAGCCTGACATAATAATCCAGCCAATTTAATGGATCCAGCAGACATCGATTCTCAAATGAATGCACTAACTCAAAGAGTGGATACACTTGCTCAAGGCATGCAAGATATGCAGATTACAAATGAAAGACTCCTTACCTATGTAAGAGACCTGCAAATACATACTCCCCACCAGGTTCTGCACTCCACCAGTGACCCAGCTGTTTGCAACCCTGAGAAGTTCAGTGGAGATAGATCCAAATATAGGGAGTTCATTAATGCCTGCAAACTATTAATTGCCTTAAAACCCAGATCTTATCCCACTGAAAGGTCTAAAGTTTCTTCCGTTATTTTTTTTTTGAGAGGTGAACCAATGGCTTGGGCTCACTCCTTTCTGGAAAATGATGATCCCATACTAGACTCCCTGGATGAATTATTTGAAGAAATGTCTCTTCTGTATGAAGATCCAAACAAACAAGCCACAACTGATTTAACCATTAGAACCCTACAACAAAGAAACAGACCCGTTGAAGATTATATTGCTGAATTCAAAAGATGGGCAACAGAAACTCAGTGGAATGACATTACCTTACGCAACCAGTTCCGTATTGGGTTATCCGAAGCAGTAAAGGATGAACTCGCAAGAACTGAACTTCCTCCTACTTTAAACACCCTGATTCAACTTTCAATCAGTATTGACAGATGAGTTAGAGAAACAAAGGCTGAAAAAGCTCTTTCCAATTCATTGTGGAAAAAACTAGTCACTTATTCAAAGTTGCCTGAGAAACCATCACTACAAACAGAAGCTATGGATATAGGGGTCATAAGAAGTCCTCTTCCCCCAGTCCTCTTGTGCGCCTCACAAGATCATGGGATTCCAGAATGTCCTTTACTAAAACGTTCTAGAGGTGGTAAGCATGCTCCTGTTACCTCTATACTGAGTGTACTTCCTCCTAATTCAAACACTCACCTCTCTTCCATATCTCTCATTTTACAGTGGGACAAAGAAAGAATTACTACTAAGGCCATCATCGATTCTGGTGCTAATGGGGTGTTCCTCGATTCAGCATTTGTAACAACCAATAAAATCCCTTGTGTTTGAAAAAACACTTCTGTTCCTGTCAGAGTAATTGATGGCTCCTTTATTTCCTCAGGTCCTATAAGAAATGAAACTATTCCTTTAAGGATGACTACTAACAATATTCATTCCGAATTTATTGTTTTTGATGTTATTACTTCCCCACTTTATCCAGTCATATTAGGAATCAATTGGTTAAGAACACACAATCCACAAATTACATGGTCTCCTTTCTCTCTCATTTTTTGCTCGGACTATTGCAAAGGAACCTGTCTACAGCATCTCTCAATTTGCCAAGTTACCAAGGAAACCGTTATCCCTACACAGTATTCTGAGTTTGCAGATGTTTTCAGCAAAAAGGAAGCTGAGTCTCTCCCACCACACCGTCCATATGACTGTCCAATAGACCTTATTCCTGGTGCTCCTATTCCTTATGGACACATTTACCCTCTTTCAGAAACAGAATTAGAAAATCTCAAAGAATATCTGGATGAAAACCTCAGAAAAGGATTCATTAGACCTTCTAGCTCACCAGCTGCCTCTAGTATTTTTTTTGTAAGAAATAAAGACCAAACCATCCGTCCTATCATAGATTACAGAGCCTTGAACAAGATAACTGTTAAAAATCGTTACCCCCTTCCTCTAATAAATGAATTGATTGAAAGATTAAGAACAGCTACTATCCACACCAAACTTGACCTCCGTGGAGCATACAACCTTATTAGAATAAAAGCCGATGATGAATGGAAAACTGCCTTCCGGACCCGATATGGCCTCTACGAGTATCTTGTTATGCCTTTTGGGCTCTGTAATGCCCCCGCTACCTTTCAACATTTCATAAATGACATCTTCAGGGATCTTCTAGATGTTTGTGTCATCATCTATCTAGATGATATCCTCATATACTCTAACAATCTCGAAGAACATAGGAAACATGTGCGATGGGTCTTATCCAGATTGAGAACTCACAAATTATACGCTAAACCAGAAAAATGTCTTTTTGAAGTGAGTGAAATTACCTTTTTGGGGTATGTCATTTCCCCTCATTCCATAGGAATGGATAGTTCCAAAATAGATTGTATTCTTAAATGGCCTGTTCCTGCGAATGTAAAAGACTTACAACGTTTTATTGGGTTTGCCAACTTTTATTGGAAATTCATTAAAAACTATTCCGACATAGCCCATCCATTGAATTTCCTCAACAGCAATAAACGTCCATTCGTTTGGAACGAAAAAGCTCAATCAGCCTTCGACGAACTAAAAGAAAGATTTACAACTGCTCCTATTCTTCAACTGCCTAACCCTACATTTCTTTATGTTCTGGAAACAGATGCCTCAGAGACAGCTATCGGAGCAGTCCTTTCGCAACACAAATCACCTCAAGATCCCCTCCATCCAGTCGCCTTCTTTTCACGTTCTATGTCTCCCGCTGAGAAAAACTACCCTATTGGTGAAAAGGAATTACTCAGTATAAAAGCAGCTTTTGAAACTTGGCGACATCTTCTCGAAGGAACAAAAAATCATATAGTGGTTTATACAGACCACAAAAATCTTGAGTATCTCTACACCAACAAGACACTCTCAGCCAGACAAGTAAGATGGAATCTTTTCTTTTCTCGTTTTAATTTCCAAATCGTTTTTAGACCAGGATCCAGAAACAAAAAAGCCGATGCCCTTTCCAGAATCACTCAAGACCCTGGCATACAGAATCTTCCTGAGCAAGGAACTCCTCCCTATAAAAGCATTGGGGTCATATCATCCCTGATTGATGACATTAAAAATCTAAAAGAAGAAGATCTTGATCTTCCCAAGTCAACAAAACTAACAAAGAAAAACGGCATCTTCTATTTCAAAAACAGGATTTATATTCCTCCCCTATTTAGGGATAAGTTTCTCAAAATGATTCACGACTCTCCTTTGGCTGGTCATCCTGGCATAAAAAAGACCATAGAATTATCTACAAGACATTATTGGTGGCCTCGTCAGGACAGAACCATTGAATCCTATGTTAAAACTTGTACAACCTGACAGAGGTCCAAGCCTGAACATCATCAACCATTTGGTCAATTATTAAATCTACCTATCCCAGAAAGACCTTGGCAATCCATCTCTATGGACTTTTTAGTAGAACTTCCTCCATCTCAACATTATACCCCCATTCTCGTAGTAGTGGATCGCTTCACTAAAATGTCCCATTTTATTCCTTTGAAGAAATTGCCTTCATCATCTGAGCTTGCTAAAGCATTTATTGACAACATCGTTAAACTGCATGAACTTCCTGATGAAGTTATTTCAGATAGAGGAACTCAATTCACCTCCAAATTCTGGAAGGAAACATGTTCTTCTCTACAAATCCAACGCAAACTGTCCTCCGCATATCACCCCCAAACCAATGGGCAAACAGAAAGGGTTAATCAATGTGTAGAACAATATCTACGATGTTATTGTTCATACCTACAAGATGATTGGATCACATGGTTACCTATGGCCGAATTTGCTTACAACAACTCCATTCACACCAGCAGTAAAATGACGCCCTTCTTCTCAAATTATGGGTTATCCCTCTTCGTTTCCCAACCACACCATTCCTTCATCCAACCCTGCCGTTTCTGATCAAAACTCCTTTATGTCTTCTTTGTTCCTCAAATTAAGAGAAAATCTCAAATTAGCATTACATAACCAAAAGAAATTCTTCGATACCAAAAGGCAACCTCCTCCTACTTACAAAGTAGGCGATCTTGTATGGCTTTCTTACAAAAACATAACCACTAACCTTCCCTCGAAGAAATTAAGTTCCCTCTTTCTTGGTCCTTTTCGCATATTAACAATCATTAACAGTAACGTTGTTAAATTGAAGCTTCCTCCAACTCTAAAACCTCACCCTGTATTCCACGTTTCCTTACTAAAACCACATCTATCTGACCCTTTCCATAGGGATGTAACTACTTCTCCTGACCCTGTTTTGGTACAAGGTGAAGAAGAATACGAGATCCAAAAGATTTTGGATTCTCGAATCCATCGTGGTTCCCTCCAGTACTTAATTAGATGGAAGGGATATAGAATTGATGAAGACTCTTGGGAAGACTCCTCTACCGTTCATGCGGACAGATTAACCACCGCCTTTCACAGACGGTACCCTTCCAAACCATGTCAATAGCACCCAGAGGTTGCTCCATAACGGGGGGGGGGGTACTGTCATAGCTTAATTTATGGTATCACCGATACCCTGACACTTCCGGGTAGCCGGAGCCTTGCCACGCCCCCTTTTTTCTGACGCGGTCATCCCGCACTACTTAGGGAGACCGCGCCAGATCTAAATTGCTGGATTATTGTAAAAGGTTACGACCGCAATCACATACCTGGCTGAAGTTCTTCGCTCTCTCTACACGTGTACCGACCCGGACTGGATATCGCTGACTCCCTTTCTTCTCACCACGACCTTGGATTGTATCACGGACCACCCCTGCATGCTCAATATCCTCCCCAGCTTATCAACAAGCTAAAAGCAGGCTGGAACTACTCTCATCAAAATCTAAGTAGAATCTTCAGTGCTAATTCGGATTTCACCTACACGCAAGTCTGTCTTACTTTCTATTGCTATAACTAACAATCCTTCCTGCAAACTTGCCTCATTGTTACTTCCAGGAAGCAGTCATTTTTCATGGACTAATTGCTTTCTTGAAATTGCAAACTACTTCTGCTTGCTTCATCTAACCACACAGACATTTAAAGCTACAGTATCAGTATTAACTCTTGCTTCAATTGAATCTGCTTCTACTTGCTTTGCCTAAACTACGCTGATAATTAAAGCTACAGTATCAGTATCATTACTTGCTTCAAGTTAAAACTGCTCTACTTACTTGTCTAACTACGTTGAGATTTAAAGCTACAGTATCAATATCTCTTTGTTTCCTTAAAACCAAATTAATTAATTAAAAAAAACATCAGATATCTGCAGTTGTGTTCCAAATCTATTCATAATATTCAAGTGAGCCTGACAGCAACCTATTTATTTTTTTTATCCGAAGGGAAATGTTAAAAAATTTATAAAGTTTAACTTTCTTAGTAGCGATGCTTGGCTTCAAGGGAACTGGGCATTCCTAATACTAGAAGGAAGAAAGGACAGGCACCTCACCACCAGAATTCACTGGTAGACACTGCTATAATGCCTTGGCCCAGTCACATCAACATTATATATGGGGGAAGGCTGCTTAAATTATACTGGTGTCTGGAAACTCTTGGCAGTGGATAGAACACCCACCTTTTATGCCCAGTTCGGGGTTTGGCATTATTATATTAAGGACTGGGATGTCCACACACTCCCTACATCGATTTTACAGCCCAAACACAATGAGTGAAGGCATATGAAGATTGTGAGACTATTTCTGTTGGTTGATAAGAGGTCCAATAGAATCTCATAACTGCTTGTTAAATCCTGACCCACCACTCTTCAGATGAGTAGTGTAGAAAATAACTCGGACTTTCTTCTGGCAATCAAATGTGTTTGGAGTCCCACACACTGCATCTTTTTTTCTTTAACCTTTATTTTCCATTAGTTATTATACTATACAGTATGTTTATATTGCATAATATAGAGTATACATAACAAACAGAAAATACAACATGAATCCATACAGATGAAAACAAGCAACCTATTGTCTAGTGCCAAAATTAAACTGCAGCATCTCAATCATATATAATCCAAATTAAAAGTGAATTAATCCCAGACAGAGGAGGCCCATGAAAGTCAAACCATGCTGTTTGTATATATTAGATTTTTTCAGCAATACCCAAATAGGGGGATGTGAGAGTGATTTAATCACTTAAAGAGCAATATGTAAAATTATTTTACCAAGTCAAATATTTCTGACTATTGGAATATGAGATACATAAATATTTCTCAATTTTGCCCTGGTAGGATATCTGATAAGTAGCTTCTATCCAAGTTGGGGGTCAGTATTATTCAATTTTTATATATTTAACCCCTTCAGGACCGGCCTGTTTTTGCGATGTTTGTACGTTAAGGACCAGAGCAGTTTTAACACTTTTGTGGTGTTTGTGTTTAGCTGTAATTTTCCGCTCTCTCATTTACGGTTCCCATACAAGTTATATATTGTTTTTTTCAGGACAAAAGGGGCTTTCTTTACATACCATTATTTGTATTATGTCCAATATTGTATTTAAAAAAAATAATAAAATATGGTGAAAAATTTTTAAAAAAAACATGTTTTTGGACTTTTACTTGAAAAATCTTTTACTTATCTACAAAAGCTAATGAAAAAAACAGCTAAATAGATTCAAAATTTTGTCCCGAGTTTAAAAACACCCAGTGTTTACATGCTTTATTGCTTTTTTTTGCAAGTTATAGGCCTATAAATACAAGTAGGAAATTGCTGTTTCAATATATATATATTTTAAATGTATCAATAGTGACCTTGTAACACCGTTATCTGTCATAAATCCCCGAAACACACCTAACATGTACATATTTTTTTTAAAGTAGACAACCCAGGGTATTCAAAATTGGGTATGTCCAGTTTTTTTTAGTAGCCACTTAGTCACAAACACTGGCCAAAGTTAGCATTTATATTTGTTTGTGTGTTAAAAATGCAAGAAACGCTAACTTTGGCCGGTGTTTGTGACTAAGTGGCTACTAAAAAAGGCTGAACATACCCCATTTGCAATACCTTGGGTTGTCTTCTTTTGCAAATGGTATGCCATCATGGGGCTAATTCTCATTCCTTGGCTACCATACGCTCTCAAAGGCAACCTAACCAATCCGACAAATTTCAATAAAAAAAAAAAGTAAAATCAAGCCTTATATTTGACCCTGTAACTTTCACAAACACTATAAAACCTCTACATGTGGGGTACTGTTATACTCAGGAGACTTCGCTGAACACAAATATTAGTGTATCAGAACAGTAAAATGTATCACAGCAATAATATCCTCAGTGAAAGTGCTGTTTGTGTGTGAAAAATGCAAAAAAATTCACTTTCACTGACAATATCATCGCTGTGATATGTTTTACTGTTTTGAAACACTAATATTTGTGTTCAGCGAAGTCTCCCGAGTAAAACAGTACCCCCATGTACAGGTTTTAGGGTGTCATAGAAAGTTACAGGGTTAAACACAGTGCTAGCAAATTAAATTATCTGGACTTTCGGCCTGGGTTGGCAGGCAGGTCCCTCAAATTGCAATCATTAAAATTACTTAATTAGGTAAAAATATTACATAAATACACATGTAGAATTTTAATATATATACATATTTATATATTTGACGTCTACGTGTATATTTATGAAATTATTTATGTAATTATGTATATGGACATATGTATATTTCGTATTGTTTTTATTTATTTATTTATACATAGATATATATATCATTACATTCTAAGTATATTTTGATATAAATATATATATATATATATCAAAATACTGTTAGAATAAAATTGCATATATAAATATTTTTTTATAATTATTAAAAATTATTTTTATTTTTTGTTATTTATTTTTATTAACATATTATTTGTATTTTATAATAATATATATATACCATATATATAGCAATTATATATATATTGTATATATTCGTGTGTAATTTAAATATAAGTGTATTTTTATATTAATATACGTATATATAAATATAAAAATACACTTAATATGACATTATATATATATATGATACATATACATATATTATATATAGATATAATACATGTATATATATCATATATATATACACATATTATTTATTTATTTTTACACTGATTTTACACTCTTTTTTTTTTACTTTATTTTTTTGATTTTTCACTTGCAGGGAGACTGCCTGTCAGCACAGACAGTCCCCCTGCAGGCAGATACAAAGACCCCTATTGCGGTCATGTGATCGAGTGATCACATGGCCGTGGGGTCCTGATCTGCCGAGGGGGGACTGCCCGGGCAGACAGGCAGTCCCCCTGGACCGGGTGGAGCACTGATCGCCGCCGTGGGACCGACGGCGATCAGGTAAGTAGCCCCAGACCGTTATGACGGTTCAGGACCGTCAGCGGTCCAAACGCACGTTTTACCGCTGACGGTCCTGAACCGTCAGCGGTCCTGAAGGGGTTAATACCAGGAATTCTTGATATTTTGTTTTGAGTTATAAATAGATTAAAAGAAAATGTTTAAGGGGCAAGTTCTTTATTTTGATTGAAACTTTTATTACAAATTTCTAGTATTAGCTTTAATTTGATCTAGCTTTGGGCAACCCTACCATGTGTGATATATAGAACTGTTCGTTTCATTGCATCTCCAACAGAAGTCTGAATTATTAGGTTGGAGGTTTTAACATGATATGGAACTATATACAAAATATGCATTAGTTTTAAAGAAGATTCCTGAAGAGTTAAGGAATGTACTGCTTTTCTAAACTTGTTTTAAGAGTAATACCATTGTTCTATCAAAAATATATATATCTGCATACCTGTCTCCAATTTTCCATTGAAGATAGAAACATAGAAACATAGAAACATAGAATGTGACGGCAGATAAGAACCATTCGGCCCATCTAGTCTGCCTAGTTTTCTAAATACTTTCATTAGTCCCTGGCCTTATCTTATAGTTAGGATAGCCTTATGCCTATCCCACGCATGCTTAAACTCCTTTACTGTGTTAACCTCTACCACTTCAGCTGGAAGGCTATTCCATGCATCCACTACCCTCTCAGTAAAGTAATACTTCCTGATATTATTTTTAAACCTTTGTCCCTCTAATTTAAGACTATGTCCTCTTGTTGTGGTAGTTTTTCTTCTTTTAAATATAGTCTCCTCCTTTACTGTGTTGATTCCCTTTATGTATTTAAATGTTTCGTTTCTATCCCCCCTATCTCGTCTTTCCTCCAAGCTATACATGTTAAGATCCTTTAACCTTTCCTGGTAAGTTTTATCCTGCAATCCATGAACCAGTTTAGTAGCCCTTCTTTGAACTCTCTCTAAGGTATCAATATCCTTCTGAAGATAGGGTCTCCAGTACTGTGTACAGTACTCCAAGTGAGGTCTCACCAGTGTTCTGTACAATGGCATGAGCACTTCCCTCTTTCTACTGCTAATACCTCTCCCTATACAACCAAGCATTCTGCTAGCATTTCCTGCTGCTCTATTACATTGTCTGCCTACCTTTAAGTCATCAGAAATAATCACCCCTAAATCCCTTTCCTCAGATGTTGAGGTTAGGACTCTATCAAATATTCTGTACTCTGCCCTTGGGTTTTTACGTCCAAGATGCATTATCTTGCACTTATCCACATTAAATGTCAGTTGCCACAACTCTGACCATTTTTCTAGTTTACCTAAATCATTTGCCATTTGGCTTATCCCTCCTGGAACATCAACCCTGTTACATATCTTCGTATCATCCGCAAAAAGACACACCTTACCATCAAGACCTTCTGCAATATCACTAATAAAAATATTAAAGAGAATGGGTCCAAGTACAGATCCCTGAGGTACCCCACTGGTGACAAGCCCAAGCTTCGAATATACTCCATTGACTACAACCCTCTGTTGCCTGTCGCTCAGCCACTGCCTTACCCATTCAACAATATTGGAATCCAAACTCAAAGATTGTAGTTTATTGATAAGCCTTCTATGTGCAACAGTGTCAAAAG
Source organism: Pelobates fuscus (assembly GCF_036172605.1). Lineage (NCBI taxonomy): Eukaryota > Metazoa > Chordata > Amphibia > Anura > Pelobatidae > Pelobates > Pelobates fuscus. The sequence continues at coordinate 119,459,994 of NC_086322.1, read as the reverse complement.
CCTTACTGAAATCTAGGTAAGCAATGTCTACTGCACCACCCTGATCTATAATTTTAGTTACCCAATCAAAAAAATCAATAAGATTAGTTTGGCATGATCTCCCTGAAGTAAACCCATGTTGCCTCTGATCTTGAAATACATGTGTTTTTAGATGTTCAACAATCCTATCCTTTAACATGGTTTCCATCACTTTCCCCACTACTGAAGTAAGGCTTACTGGCCTATAGTTGCCCGACTCCTCCCTATTACCTTTCTTGTGAATGGGCACAACATTCGCTAACTTCCAATCTTCTGGGACTACTCCTGTTATCAATGATTGGTTAAATAAATCTGTTAATGGTTTTGCTAGTACACCACTAAGCTCTTTTAATAGCTTTGGGTGTATTCCATCAGGTCCCATTGACTTATTTGTCTTTACTTTTGAGAGTTGAAATAGAACCTTTTCCTCTGTAAACTCACGTGTAATAAATGACTCATTTATCCTTTTTCTTAACTGAGGTCCCTTTCCTTCATTTTCATCTGTAAATACCGAACAAAAATATTCATTGAGGCAGTCAGCTAGACCTTTATCCTCATCTACATACCTTCCTTCTTTTGTTTTTAATCTAACTAATCCTTGTTTTACTTTTCTTTTCTCATTTATGTATCTAAAAAAAGTTTTGTCCCCCTTTTTTACTGACTGTGCTATTTTCTCTTCTGTGTGTGCTTTGGAAGCTCTTATAACTTGCTTAGCCTCTTTCTGCCTAATCTTATAGGTCATTCTGTCTTCCTCACTCTGGTTTTTTTTATAATTACTAAATGCTAACTTCTTGTTGTTTTACTATTTTGGCCACATCTGCGGAGTACCACAGTGGTTTCTTGAATTTTTTGCTTTTACTGACAAGCCTAATGCAATTTTCTGTTGCCTTCAGTAGTGCAACTTTTAAATAATCCCATTTCTTTTGGACTCCATTTAAATTGCTCCAGTCCAAGACTCTTTTACACATATTCTAATTTTAGAAAAGTCTGTTTTTCTAAAGTCTAAAACTTTTGTTTTTGTGTGGTGTGACTCAGTCACTGTTCTTATATTAAACCACACTGACTGATGATCACTGGATCCTAAACTTTCACCTACAGTAATATCTGATACCAAATCTCCATTTGTTAACACTAAATCTAGTATGGCCTCTTTACGAGTTGGCTCCTCAACGACTTGTTTTAGAGACAATCCCAGTAGGGAGTTTAGAATATGTGTGCTCCTGGCACAAGTAGCTATTGTTGTTTTCCAATTCACATCAGGAAGATTAAAGTCACCCATGATGATAACTTCCCCCTTCATTGTCATTTTAGCTATTTCTTCAACTAGTAGATTATCTAACTCTTCAATTTGTCCTGGGGGCCTATAAATCACACCTACACGAGTTACTGTGTGATTACCAAATTCTAACGTAACCCAAACAGACTCTATGTTCGCCTCACTAACCTTTATTAGGCTAGATTTTATGCTATCCTTTACATACAGGGCCACCCCTCCCCCTTTCTTGCCTTCCCTGTCTTTTCTATATAAAGAGTACCCTGGTATTGCTATGTCCCAGTCACCCCTCCCCCTTTCTTGCCTTCCCTGTCTTTTCTATATAAAGAGTACCCTGGTATTGCTATGTCCCAGTTTTCTCATTATACCATGTCTCAGTAACAGCGACTAAATCTACACTATCAGTTGCCATTATTGCCACAAGTTCATGGATCTTATTCCCTAAACTGCGAGCATTTGTAGACATGACTCTAAGCTTATCATTTTTTAACACACTTAAAAATCTCTATTTCATATTTGATACTATCCTAACTATAAGATAAGAGCCGGGACTAATTAAAGTATTTAGAAAATTGGGCAAACTAGATGGGCTGAATGGTTCTTATCTGCCGTCACATTCTATGTTTCTATGTTTCTGAGTAAAGTTGCATATTTTAGGAATTAGTTTACCAGTATGATGTATTTTGATAATTGTATCTATAGTTTCGGGATTATTAATATCAGAATTTTTTTATAACTCTCAGATAGGTTTATATTGCCCAACTTTTATTTCCCAATGTTAGGAAGCAGAATGTGTCTATTAAATAAGCCAAAAAAGTTGGGCCTCCTATTTTCCACTCCGATAAATATATGTAAGAAATATATAATTCCACAACTTCAAAAGGGGTTAAGGGAGTAATATAGTCTTTAGAACTGACACTATCTCTAAAGTTAATTATTGTATTGGCATATTTTAGTACCTGGTAAAAGTCTGATATTGTATCCTTAATTTCTGGCTTAGCCTAGAATTAATGTATCAAATTTTATAATCTTTAACTTAAATCTTTCAATATTTAGTCAGCCCAAGTTAGAATCCTTTTTCATTTTTATGGCTAAGACATGCGTAAACATTACTACTTTGTGTAATGATCCAGAAAGCCTATCCCTAATTGGATCTTGGTTCTTTTATGAGAACATAATGTTATAGGAATTACTTTTAGGAGATACATTTCTTTAGGCAAAAATATGCATTCACTGTGTTTAGTCGACCAATCCAAGAAATGTCAGTTCCTCTCCCTTTTTTTTAAATGTTTAGTTAGACTCTGAATTAAAGTTAAACAATTAAGCTGAATTATTTGCTTATTGTCTATTGTCAATTTGATACCCAAGTAGTCCAAGTGATAATTTTTCCAATTGAAAGGAAATTAACTCTTAAAGATATCTTTGATTGGACGGGACACAGGAATAGATCACCTGCATTTTAACCAAGTTTAGTTTACAATTAGATTAAAGACTAAATTTTTCTATAATCACTAAGATTTCTGGAATAGAAGGAAGATGAGATATTAAAGTCAGAAGCATATTATTGACATGTAAAGTCACTTATGTGATAGTATTTCCTTTCAGGATTTTCTTTTTAAAGCTGCCAAAGGTTTGATTGATAATATAAATAATATTGGTGCTAGGGATAATCCTTGTCTTGTTCCATTTTTTACGTTAAAAAGCTCAGATGTAAGAAAAGTTCTGATTATCCTTGCTTGGGGGGCTGAGTATAAGGCATAGTATTATATTTAAAAAAAAAAACCTGATTCCAAAATGATCAAGCATTCTTAACAGAAATCTCCAGAACACCCTTTCAGAAGGGTTCTCTACATCTAATGCCAAGAAGACCAAAAAACTGTATAATTATTGAACTTATGATATTAAATTCTATGATTCTATGAGAATTATTTTCCCTGTTTGACGGGTTTATCAGGTCCAGAATAACTATCTTTAGTCTTTCAGCTGATATTTTAGAATAGATCTTAATATCCAAATGCATTATTGAAATAGGTCTATAATTAATTAGATAGTTGGATTTTTTTTAACAGGTTTAGGAATAGGACACATATTGACCTGGAGCAATTCAATCAGAAACTTTATTTTTTATTCATAATAATTATAACAAATTATTTAATCAGGTAAAGTAAATTCAGATTACTCTGGTTTCCATGTACATCCTGGGGATGTTACTTTTGTCCAACATCCAAGGGGTGTTACTATTACCCAATTTAATAGTACTCATTTAATCTAACTCAGGAGGATAAAGGGCTGAGTCAACACTGCCAGGAAATGAACTTGCAACCCCCAATGGTTAAACAGATTCTTCAGATAAAGCATTAGCCCACTGAGCTAACACACCAGCCTTGTTAAATACTTTCCAATATCTGATAAGGGTAGTAGCCATCTGGGCCTGGAGATTTCCCTTGTTTAGTGTCCCTAACTTCTGTTAATGTAATTGGCTGGTTTAAAAAATGTTAATTGTTCAAATGAAACTTTAGGAAGGTCTAAATTATCTAGAAATCCCTTTATTTTCAAGTCTGATTTTATTGAACCTTGAATATTAAAAAGCGACTCATAGTAATTCTTAAAAGTTTGACCAATTTGTTGAGAATCTGTGTAGATTTATTTTATCTACTGCCATCTTAGTTATGTTTTTCCTTTCAGCATTTATTTTTTTGTTAACACTTTATTTACTCTTTAGTTATTATAAAACCATTTTTGTTTTGAGAACAATATTACCGTATATACTCGAGTATAAGCCGAGTTTTTCAGCCCATTTTTTGGGCTGAAAAACCCCAACTCGGCTTATACTCGAGTCAAGGTCTGTATTATGGCAATTTGCATTGCCATAATACAGACTGGGGGGAGAGGGGGGCTGGCAGAGCTGTACTTACCTGTTCTGCAGCTCCTGTCAGCTCTCTCCTCCTCTGCGCCGTCCGGTCAGCACCTCGGTGAGCTCCCAGTGTAAATCTCGCGAGAGCCGCGGCTCTCGCGAGACTTACTCTGGGAGCTGACAGAAGAGCAGAACGGACGGCGCAGAGGAGGAGAGAGCTGACAGGAGCTGCAGAACAGGTAAGTACAGCTCTGCCAGCCCCCCTCTCCCCCCCACTGAACTGCCACTGGACCACCAGGGAAGGAGAGCCCCCCTCCCTGCCATATATCAAGCAGGGAGGGGGGATGAAAAAAAAATATATAAATAAAATAAAATAATAAAAAAAAAAAAATTAATAATAAAAAAAGGGGTATAAGGACCACTATGGGAGGGGGGGGGGGTATAAGGACCACTATGGGAGGGAAGGGGGTATAAGGACCGCTATGGGAGGGAGGGGGGGTATAAGGACCACTATGGGAGGGAGGGGGGGGATAAGGACCACTATGGGAGGGAGGGGGGGGATAAGGACCACTATGGGAGGGAGGGGGGTATAAGGACCACTATGGGAGGGAGGGGGGGGGATAAGGACCACTATGGGAGGGAGGGGGGGGATAAGGACCACTATTGGAGGGAGGGGGGTATAAGGACCACTATGGGAGGGAGGGGGGGTATAAGGACCACTATGGGAGGGGGTGGGATAAGGACCACTATGGGAGGGAGGGGGGGTATAAGGACCACTATGGGAAGGAGGGGGGGTATATGGACCACTATGGGAGGGGGTGGGATAAGGACCACTATGGGAGGGAGGGGGGTATAAGGACCACTATGGGAGGGAGGGGGGGGGTATATGGACCACTATGGGAGGGATGGGGGGGATAAGGAACACTATGGGAGGGAGAAGGGGGATAAGGACCACTATGAGAGGGAGGGGGTGGGATAAGGACCACTAGGGGAGGGGTGAGTCAGGACCACTGGGGGGGGGGTGAAGGAACACAGGGGGTGGGGAGGTAAGGACCACTGAGGGAGGAGGAGGGGAAGTCAGGACATATGGGGGGGGGAGGGGGCGGCAAAATGTTTTTTGCCTACGGCGGCAAATATCCTTGCACCGGCCCTGCACACACTGCATTCACACACACACACACTGCACTCATACACACACACACTGCACTCATACACACACACACTGCACTCATACACACACACACTGCACTCATACATACACACACACTGCACTCATACACACACACGCTGCACTCATACACACACACGCTGCACTCATACACACACGCTGCACTCATACACACACACATACGCACACACTGCATTCATTATACACACACTGTAAATAAATATTCAATTAATATATTTTTTTTAGGATCTAATTTTATTTAGAAATTTACCAGTAGATGCTGCATTTCCCACCCTAGTCTTATACTCGAGTCAATAAGTTTTCCCAGTTTTTTGGGATAAAATTAGGGGCCTCGGCTTATATTCGGGTCGGCTTATACTCGAGTATATACGGTACTTTGTTTTTTTCATCAAGCCTAGTTTAATCTTTGCCTGCAAATCTTTAATTTCTTGAATTAAATCTATATTTTATTTAAACTTTCTTTTCTAGCCAATATAATATACAAATCTGATACTATTTTACCCTTTTTGTTTACTAAATTATCTCTTTTGTAATTAAATATCCCCTTAAAGCACATTTCAATGTGCACAAAAGAGTAGGATCTGAGCTCGCACCATTATCATAAAAAAAAAAAGAGCGTGATTAGACCAGGAAATTATGCCGATTTGAGAAGAAAGTAAATTTCTTAACTTCTCAATAATTACTATTATCACCTTGTTAGTTTAAGAAATGATGCAGAAGATGTGAATGTAACTTACTTAACACTATTACAAATTAAATTGTAAAATAATGTGAAGATGGAATAGATTGTGCCTTTAATGAAATCTATTACCCGTAGGGGGAGTCATTCTTGTGTATTTCTATTTTAGTCAATTAATACCATTTTTAATTACATTAATTTTTAAATATGATAATGTTAGTGCATCTTTCCAAACAAACCTTCAAATGTTAAACTATTATGTAGAAGAGCATATTTAATGTTTCTGTCACTCCTTATTTAACCATCTTCCTCATGCTCATGATGGTATATCTAATAAATACATACGGATAAACCACAATACCAGACAAATTATTCCCTCAAGTCAGAAAATACCGGTATACAAATCCATACAAAGTCTTCTGGAGGTGGCTTGGTTCTAAATTCCCCTGATAGAAGATCTTTGAGGTATGCATTTCCAAAACAGACAGACAATAACATCTCTGGATTTATATTTATGAAGAGGGTCCTTTGACCCTAGACTTTGTTAGTCTATGGATTCTTTTGAATGGGGTATTTCCAGTTTTGTCTTTTCCCATATAAATATGATTCTAAATGTCATTTCAAATAAGATTCTAATTTGGTAGTTTAGGACTGTTTAAGGATGTCCCCTTATTCTCAGCTTTCTTCTTCTTGAACAATCCTCAAGATCTGCTGTCTTTAATTCCATTCCTCAAAGATTATCCTTCAATTAATTATTTTGCCCCTTTACTCCTTGTATTTCTTCTTTAAGGATGTAAATTACTTTACTTTAGATGTTCATATTCTTTGCAATTTGATTCATTTCTTGCTTCAGCTCCGTTATATTTGTTTTAAAATCTAATTTTATTTTATCCAGCAGATCATTCAATGCTTGTGAGAGAGAATCTTGTGTGACATAGGCTGGGAAATCGGTATTATCTTTTATCCCTTCTTACATACCTAATTCATTAGGAGATGCAATTTGGCCTTGAACTGCTCCTTTTAGGATTGCATGCTATTGGGTACTAGTATGTATTTATTGTGTTGGTATTATGTAACTTTTCTTTGTCTTTTTCTTTTTTAGGAGTCATTACCACAACCAAATTAAATGGAAAAAAGAAAAAAGGATTTGAAGACAAAGTCCGGCAGCTTTCTTACAATACAAGTTTGGTAATATGTACTTACAAATATATTCTCAGTTCTATTTACAAAGAAAAAAATATCACTATAACCTATATTTTTGAACTTTTGCTATGATTGTAGGTTATCAAACATTTCATCTCCATTTAGCTATTGCATAATGGAACCATTAGCAGCATGAGCCTTTTTGTAATAAAACAATCAAATGAAATCAGAATATTGCATACTTCTTAGTCAAATTATGTATTTCTTAAACAACTATATATAGAAGTTTTAGCTTCATACTGTAAGCTGCTAGATAAAAAAAATTAGATAAGGTCTCTATACTCTTTACAGTTGTTGTTGCTATATATTTGTAGGAACATTTTTAATAGATCTATAGTGAGACCAAAATACTTTCTCTACTTTTTAAATTTTTTTCATATTTATTCAATTAATAAGTAATTAACAAATTAGGACATCTAGGACCCAAAAAGAATAAGGCATCCAAATTAGGTTGTATATTCCCCGGTCCCGCAAAATTTTACTATCTAATGTTACTCTAGCAAGTTACAATATCCTAGACGGAGAATATTTGAGTGGAAAATTACTGCTTGATGCCTTGAGTGCTAGCGCTGTTTTATGAAGGATATTTCTATTTTCCAGAGGATGTATTTGTCTTGAGGGAACTTTACTATTGCACCTATTTCCCAGTAAGAAGTCCAACTCATAAAATTACATCTCACAGCAAAATCTTTAAGATTTCGTAATCTTAGCCAGACCAAACATCCATGCTTCAGCAAGGAATCCACTCGATTTTCCCCTCATATAGGGTATAGTGTCTTATAAAGTCATTGAAAGTAGCACTACATGGACCCCTTAAAGTAATAGAAAGTAGCACTTACAGGGGTCCATGTAGTGCTACTTTCTATGACTTTAAACTAACACATGGACGTGCCACTGCGCAAAAGCTTTTATTATCTACTTAGTTAATCACTTAGTGATTGTATTATATCCTTGCAGTGATCAGGTCTTCATTATCTAGTGGGGCTAGCAGTAGGTGCCCTTGAAGGCACAGGAGGGAAGGTATTCAGTACAGGGAATTTACTGGTGGGAGACTTTCTGATGTACTGATCTCAGTAGCAAACAGTAGTCTATTTACCTATTAGCTAGTGAGCTGAGTTCCATTTGCTATTACAGCAGAACAATATTGCATATAGACAGCCACGAGGCTATCAAACTCTTACCAGATTTCAGTATAGTTCTCCTTATTTCCCCTTTTCTCCTCCTCTGTATATTTACTGTTTCCTCTCTTTTTTGTTGCTTTAGATGGAGTTCTCAATTTAAGCACAGACGTGTGCATGAGTATACCTATATTGGGTTTACTCCGCTACTGCACATGACCCCATTACAGGGTATGTTGTTGTTTAACCCTTACCAATCCATAATTAAGGATTTCCTATCACTAATACTTCTATCCACCTAGCCAGGCTGCCTATTTCACCTAGGCCAGCTACATTTTGATACCTATCTCCAGTAGTGACATTTATATTAATGGTATTGGTCTAACTTCCTAATACATAACACTTTATTCACGTTTTTCTACACGAGCACATTTAGCTATTTTAGATATTTATACTATAATATTTAATAAAATATATTTATTCTTTCTTTTTTCTATTTTATAAAATTGATCCTTGTCTGATAGACATTCTGCAGTGATTTGTTACCTGCATCACAGTACATCTTATCTATCCCAGTCCCTCCTGGTACACATCCTTTGTTTGTTCATTAGTTTTCATTTGGGGTTATCCCCTGTCCATTAGTGTACCAGATATTGGCTCTATTCCAGTTTCTTTTCCTTTATATAATTTTGTTATTCAACCATTTTTTTTATAATTATTAATTCATAATTGTGATTATTTCTAATACATTGGAAATAAGAGCTGCATTTTACACACAGATGCTAATATCTGTAGTCATTTTACATGATCGATGCTAGATACCATGAAAGTACTTTCTCAAAAGATAACACCTTTGAATTATCACTTTTGTATCTCAAAACCTGCATATTGTGATGCTTCCCAAAGCTGGTGTTTACTGCAGGTTTGCCATTTAAAACTGATTCTATTCATGGCTATAGCACAAAAATCTATAACTTTGTATACTGATGACAAAATATGGGTAGAAGTGAAAAGATTAGAATAAACCCCCCCAATTAAGTAATCTAGTCTGTGTCATCTTTCACTCTATTTTCTACATCCATATGACCTTTGTTTGGAGAATAGCCACGGGATACCATTACCCTTCAAGGTCATTTGCAAATTTGGTAAAGGAACACTACAATTATCATAGTCATTACAGCTGGTGGTTATGATCCAAGGAGTGCCCTGGCACCCTCCTAGTGTGATCATCAAACTGTTTGTGGACAGTTAGACAACTTACATAAAGTCTGCTCCATGCTGGTCACCTCTTCCTCAGGTGTCGTTTAAGTGCTCTCAGCCAATGAGCTAGGCTCTGTCCCACTTGGCTTAGCTCAGTGCTGCAGAGAAGAAGGTGATCGGTGACTGGTCATATACAGTGAGAGTTCCAGGACTACTACAGTGCACAGAAGGCATTTTACAGGTCTGAGTCCTCCTCGCGGTGAAAACATTATTTTCTCCTAATGTTTCCATGATGTTCTTGAGTGACTGAACATCTGTACAATTTAAACAACTACTAAAATGGAATTATTAACATCAGCACAATAATAAATACCTTCTGATGTCATTCCAATCAGAAGATCTAAATGTCATATAATGTTTGTGGGAAACTCTGGAATATAGAAATACCAAAACATCGTTTTTATTTAGTAGTGCAAGATTAATTTAGTAGTGCAGCAGCAAGTAAATACAACTTTTTAGTCACATGAACATCTCAGAGAAGGATTAAGATCCCTAGGCAGAATACCAGTGTGTCCGCCTTCATTCTTCACTTAGGGATGGTGAATTGGGTCAAGCAAACTGCAATAACTGCCCATTTTAAAAAGTTTGTTGATAACAAGTTTACATAGCAGATGGGGGCATAGGAAGGTTTTAACGTAGACATACTTATACATACTTAGAGTTATTATTGAACTGATAGGCTTTTTATTTACTTATTTTACTTTTGTGCCTGCTAGCTAGCAAACACTGTCCAGCCACCACATAATTAACCTCTGAGCCACCTAGGGTTATGCAACAATTGGCCCACTATCTTCTAGTGCTGCCAGCAGGGCAATAGCATTTAAAATTATCATTCACTTGCATGAAAGAAAGTAAACGATAATTTGCGAATGTACAAACTGATGGATGTACTCAGTCCCTACTTAGTATAAAATCGGTGGTTGGTGAATATTGTGATATCACCATCTGAAAGAAACTATGGAAATTGCCATTACTTTTAAGAATTTTTGCTATTTTTACCAGATATTGTCCATCCAGACAAAATCATGTGTATCATAGTGAAACATAGTGTATCAGCACACTTCACTGAGAAGCATGGTGGTGATCCTTCCTTGCTATCGTATACTGTCATCTTCAAGAAATTTAAGAATTGGAGGGGTGACAATAATGTCAAAGAGCTAGCGAAGATAGAGGGCAAGTGGATTTTCGATGCCAATACCCTATCCCCGAAGGGATTGAATTTAGATTTTGAGTTTATACATTTTTTATAGAATCCATATATAATTTTTTTTTTTTTTAGAAATTATTTTATTTCAATTATCAGGTTTAGAAGGTTACACTTGCTTTCTGCATAACTGTTATCTAAGTGTGGGGTTTTGTGGTTACACATTGCATTGTTTAATGTATGTGACTAAATAGCTTTTCTAAGAATATATTGCTCTATACACTTTTAAAGTTCTCTCTAGACATAAAGAAATTGATGTTAGTTAATAAAATACTTGTATTGTGTATGCCCTATATAGATTATATTTTTAATCTTTATTTCTCATTTTGTTATTACATTCTGCAAATATGGAGGTTAAGGTTGCTATGGGGACTCAATCATAACAGTTAAGAGCAATCTACATCCTGAACGCCGCATTTCAGCGTGCGTTCCAGACGGCCGAAAAACCGTAAGTGACGTCACCCGCCAAACCGGAAGTGACGCGACGCCGGTACGAAATTGAATCCAGGTGAATGGGACAGATAGGACTTATAAAAGAAGACTCAACAGGACATGAAGACAAGCACTGGAGGAAGGCTGTTAGCCGAAACGCGTCTGCTTCAATCTTCTGCATTTATATTTGTTATTTTATGTGTATTTTTGACACCCTGGGCTACTATACAGATAGGGGTAAGTGGAATTCCAATTTTGCTATATATATACTATTGTCTATTTTGGGTTCCACCCCCATAGTGCCCAGTAGTGTTCACACTTTTATATATTTTTATACAAATAAATATACATTGCATTTACAATTTTGGAGTCTCATCTATCTGGATCACCTGGATCGTTAGCCAGTTATTGGCACCCCTGAGCCTGTTTTACAGAGCCTGGTACGGCTCTGGAGATTGTGAGTGAGAGTCACACATTTATCTACTACTCATTTATCATTATACAGTTTGCACTATGTTGTTGTTTTTTATTCTATTTTAGTTTATACCCCAATCCAGTTCTACGCTGTTTGTATTACAGTCAAGTCCTATACTGGTAATATTACTCATTTCTGCTGTGATCACATTGGGGAGGTGTATATACTGGTATATGTTTCTTTTAATTGTATTATGTAAATCTGGTGCATAAGGGAAGCACTAGGGTACCGGTTACACCATTTATTGTATATTTTCACCATATACAGAACTGTCACAATTTCAGTGAAGCGCCTACGCACTATTTTCTTTTTGCTAAAATCATGTGTTTATTGACTAACCCTGTTTGTATAGGATTCAGCTGTAAAAGCACCTATTTAATCTTGGGCAGACCGAATTTCAACCATAGTTGGCTTTAGTAAATATAAGAATTGCTATTTTTACCGGATTTGACCCACCGCAGGCTCCCTTAGCCCTGTACTATATATTTTGAATATGTTTTTTTTTTATTAAATGAGATATACCGTATTTTTCGCTCCATAAGACGCACCTCACCATAAGACGCACCTAGTTTTTAGAGGAAGAAACCCAGAAAAAAAATATTCTGAACAAACTGTCCCATAGTGTTTCTTACTATGGGACAGTTTGTTCAGAATATTTTTTTCTCCCCTGTCCCATAGTGTCCCCCCCCCTCCCATAGTCTTCTCCTCTCTCCCATAGTCTTCATCCCCCCTCCCATAGTCTTCATCCACCCCCTCCCCATAGTCTTCATCCACCACCTCCCCATAGTATTCACCCACCCCCTCCCCATAGTCTTCACCCACCCCCTGCCCATAGACTTCATCCTCCTCCCTCCCCATAGACTTCATCCCCCTCCCCATATTCTTCTCTTCTATCCCATATTCTCCTCTCCCATACTGTCCCCCTCCCCTTGTCCCATAATTACTTACCTGTCTTGTAGCGTTGGCCGGCAGCACAGGGCGCACCGCGGTACTGGAACTTGAATTTCAGGTTCCGGTTTCCGGCGGGACTGAAAGGAAGTGCGCACTCAGCTTGTGCACACTTCCTTTCAGTCCCGCCGGAAACCGGAACCTGAAATTCAAGTTCCAGCACCGCGGTGCGCCCTGTGCTGCCGGCCAACGCTACAAGACAGGTAAGTAAAGCTTTATATTCGCTCTATAAGACGCACAGACATTTCCCCTCACTTTTGAGGGAAAACATTGCGTCTTATGGAGCGAAAAATACGATAACTTCAGTACTTGTCTCCTGCTGCATTGAGTTTCTCTGTAGCTTCTGGCAGCCTGGTCAGATAATTCAGGCTACTGCAAACTATGCTAGTGGGTCAATCTATGCCCCGAGAGCATTGATTGCATCACCCATCATCCCAGGAAAAAACCTACACAATGTTGGGCTAGCAAAGGCTTCCTACAATTCTTCTCTGCTTCCTAATTCCTGCAGAACTGAGTAAAAAGACTGCACAACACTGCCCCCCACGCACACACTATCTTAATTTTCAAAAGAATGGTGCAGTGAATTACCCCTTGCCAGCCTCCCCATGCTCTCTGTTCATCTTGCCAGCTCTCCACATCTTCACATCTCCAAAACAGCTGTAGAACAACATGCAAAAAGTAATCTAACATACAATATTATTGCAATTAAGTGGTTTATAGGACAGGGAACAACTCAGTGCTATAGCTCTTTAGGACCAAAACATTGTTTGTCCTGTATTTGTATTTAGCATGAATTTGTATTAAAGGAACACTCCAAGCACCACAACTAAAACACACTATTTTATACTGTTTGGAGTGTTCCTTTAATGCAGCATTAATTTGGCCCTTGTCTCTAAGCTTTTTTTTCTGGAATAATGGCTGCTATAGAGTCAAATAAAATAAAGATTTGTGAAGGAAGTCGATTCGTGATCCAGGTTTTAAGTTATAAATGTTACTATTCAGCCACACAACTAGTTTTATTCAAGATTTATATTAAATTATTAGGCATATGGTCTAGCTGAGGTTATTACATTGGCTTGTAAAAAGGTTATTTTGTTACTAAAATTTAGAGACAAAATCGGAATGTTCCAGCTTGTGTGCAGTTTAAATAACTTAAGGGCTTGTGCAACTGGTAACCACAATGTAAAAAGAGCTCATGCAAGAGCTTAGACAACAATCTGGTGTTTTGTTTATAAACTCATAATGCTCACTTGCGCATTACAGAACGTGAGACATAGGAAATACATAATTTTAAAACCACATTTTGGTAATAATGTGTATATAATTTATATTAATGAGGTGTAATTCTTGGTACAATAACTCACCTTTTAGTAACTATTGTACCTAAATTAACGTTTTGGGGGTAATTTGTTGACGTTTTGGGGGTAATTTACTAAAGGTTAGATTTGCAGTAGAAAATATGGATCTTATTGGGACATTTCATATACCTTAATGCAGCTAAACTTTAATAACAGTTTTTGGCCATATTTGCTAACAGTCAAATGGAATACAAAGAAATCTAAATTAAGCACATTTGAGCAGAATTAAATTAGGCTGACAAACTGGCCTAATTTTTCTTGAAATTGACCCTATTTATATTAAGTTTTGGCAAATAGCTTTGTAATTAATCAGTAAAGTAATGACCGAACAATTCCTGAAATATTCATTAATTGGCTCTCTTTTAATGGGGTGCAAGAGAAGATGGGAGCTGCTACTGACCCCATTATTATTATTATTTAATTTTAGGTACCATCTGGCTACCTTTGCAACAAGTCTGACTTTTTTTGTTATTTGGAAATTGAGTTCCCCAGCTCAGGAAACTGAACTGAAATGTATTTTCTGCCGCTGAATAATAATGTTAACCCTTTAAGGACCATAAGATTACCAAAAGAAGCAATTTTTAAAAAATTTTTTACGTTCGTGCACTTCAGTTGCTGTAACTATGCCATTTCATGAAATAACTGGCAAATAGCTAGATCCATTTGTTGATAAGAACTAATATTTTGACTCAAACCAAAAAAAAAAGTATTTTTTTTTCTTTTCTTTTTTTTAATTCTTTATTTTATTGTGCATGATAAATACAGTGAGGCAAGCAATGCCTCAACAGCCATTGCCAGCATGTCATTTAACATTTAACGGTATCTGTTTGACATTTCAGGGAATAGCACATTTTATATTTTAAGGTAAAGTAGTTGCATCAAAAGTTACATCTCATGTCAGTTACTAGTTAAAGACAGATGAGGGACTTATTCTTAGTTACATACTGACATTCGTGTTTGAAAGGTCTCTAGCTTAACCAAGAGTAATATTAAAGAAATAAAGGTACCACCAGGCAGAACATCACATACTGGGCTGTCTCCGTCAATAGGTAGGAAATGTAAACCAACATAACTGTAACGTAAATAGAGGACATGCATGCTTATCGATAATTGTTGCTACAGCAACAACTGATGAGGATATTAGTGGTACAGCATACGGTGTGCGCTTTAGCGTAGAGGACTGGGGTGACCACCAGCTCCGGCGGAGCGAGAAGTAAGAGTCAGAGGAAACACAGCCCATGTCTAGGTGTGGGGAGAGTCCCTGTATAGTACCCCAAGAGGTCCACTGGGTTCCATCGTTCCGCCTTGTGGGGCGCTGTCCGACAATCCTCGTCTACAAGCTTCCCGCTTGCTGGGTGAGTTTTGGCATGGTGCCTTGCAAGCTTTAGCACTCTGGTGCGCTCAGCATCACAGTGAGGTTGGTGCATGGGGATGAGGTCTTCGAGTGCTCTCCCAATATAGGTCACTGGCGCGGGCTCACTGATTGTTGGTGAGGTGTGTTCAGTCAGAGGAGACCCAGCGATCTCTCCAGGAGATTGCCGCTGCAGTAAGTGTAGGTGTAACACCTGCAGGCTGCTTTGGTTCTTGCCTGCCGTCAGGAATGGTCCAGGGGTGGTTGAGAGTCTGCAGGGAACTCCCACTGTGTCAGCTCTGGCTGTGTGTTTGATGAGCACCGTGCCAGTATGCCACACAGGGTTCTCCTTCTCAGTCAGAGGGGTTGCTGTGCCGCCGTCGGCCATTTTAGCGAGGCCGCGTGGGAGCCGTCCACCCACGACGTTGAGCCGCCCAGGTTAGATGTAAAGGTGGTAGCGTGCCTGGTGAGGACTGGGATAACCCCCACCGGTCCAAAGGGGGGGGTGAACGGGACCAAGAAGGCACCAGGTAAGTGGTAGTTTGCTTCCTTCGGGACAGAAAGCGCGGCAGCGGCCGTCCGCCTCACTCTCCTCCCGACTAGGCCTCAGTCCCCAAGCCTCAGAGTCTCTTGCCGGGACCCAGAACCACCAGATATCAGGCGCTCCAGCTTCACCGGGACACTCCAGAGACTTGTGTCAGGGTGGTACAAGCAGGTCAGGGTGGTACAAGCAGGATAAGGTGGGTATTCACCCGAAAATACTTTGTTTCCTCAGGAGCCCTAGTGACTTGCAGCCTGCCGGCATGCCCGCCCGGCACCGCCCCCGTATTTTAAGTTCTTAATCAGATGATACAGGCAATTAAAAACATGGGACAAATACGTCCCTTAGTCCTCAAAGGGTTAAGGAGCAAATTGATTGTTAATGGTAAAATTTGTGTTAGCAGATTTTATCAGTACTTGTGCTATTTACCTTGCCATTATATTACAATCCTATCAATCAACAAATACACTCTGCTACATGTAAGTGACAATACACATGGTGAACAAAATCAATTGTAAAATTTCATCTAACATGCAAATAGGCAGATTTTGGTTTCATGGAGAAACTCATTTTAACTTATCCAATAAAGGGAAATCAAGAAACAGGCCATAATTACATTTCATAAGCATCATAGTTTATAATTATGATATCAACTGTTACATCTGCATCATAATTTGTCAGTTTTATTTGTGAGATCTAGGACATTATTATAAGGCAGGTATTTATTAAGAGATTATTTGTTTTTTGGCATCGGGCTTGAAGAGTTGGATTGCATCAATTATATTATGCATAATACTCATTTTCACAGCTCATTTAAATATCCATATATTCACATCTGCATATCACTTTTATTTTTCTATATTTCAGACATTTTTATATTTTCTTTTGAGAGTGCTATTGACAATTTGTAGAGTTTTGGGGCATTTGACAATTGCAGAGAAGTGTGAGCATGGGAATTTGATGGTGCTATATAAATAATAAAAGCATAATAATAATAATTGCAAGGATAATTGAAGAAATTGTAGGCAGAGGGCAGTGTAGCTTTTGAAGAGGGGGAGGATGCTGTGGGAAAGTGATTAAGTTTGGCAGGGGGGAAGGAGTATAATCACAGTATTTTCAAAGCGAGGGAAGAGGCTGGCGATTAGGAGATCTCTGTGTGTTAGAAAATGACCTTCCATAAGTACATTAGTAAAGGGCATGGCTAGAATATGTGGAGAAGTTTGCCAGATGTTGTGTTACGTCTTCAGCAAGAACATGAAGTGCCCTGCTAAATGTTGGCCAGTCTTTGATGGACGAAATAACATTGCAACTGTAGTTTTTTTTACATGTTTCCCTGTGTTTTGGGCCTTTAGAGACTGTGTGTGCCAGAGGTTTCGCTTCTCAAATTAGTTCATATTGGCTAGTTTGTCAGAGGCTGCAGCTGAGGCCAATTGTTAACAGAAAGGGCTTAAGTGGGATATTCCTAGTTAATCAGAAACACTCAAAAACAGTATGGATGTTAAAAGATGGCAGCAAAACTGTGTGGGTTAGTAATAAATGTTTGATGCATAAATAGGTAAATTAAAACCAAAGACAAAAAGAGTTACCTGCGCACTAGCCCAAATCCCTATGCATATTTGAATATATGCAGGTTATTTAGTAACTCCAATGGCAATTCGATGTAAGCCCACCTGTCACATCAAGGCATCAAGGCCATTAGATGTAAGCCCACCTGCCACGTTGGTGCCAGGTGGGTCTTACACTAACAATTCACCTTGCTTCCTTGAGCTTCAGGCAAAGAAATTTCTAATGAGTCAGATAGGTATTTTTCTAAACTCCTACATACCTATTAACCCTTAATAGGAAACACATGGGCTGGGTGGCCGCACTGTAACATGGTTGTGTGATACAAAAATAAATAAAATTAAACAAAAATAGGTTCTATGTTGATAAGTCTGCCATTCGGTGAGTTACATTTAAAGTGGGATATCAAAAACAGTAAGGGTGTTAGACGATGGCAGCAACATTTTGTGGGTTAGTAATATGTGTTCGATGCATAAATAGGTAAATGTTTCACATACTCTGAGAGATGACGTAATTCTATGAAGCCCAAACTTTGAAAGAATTGATGAACAAATGTAAAGATACCTTTCTGCCAATTGATCAAGTTCAAATCATGAGTGAGTGTTTTGAATGCAGATAAGGGAGCAAATAGTATTAGGTTACAGGAGACTAGAAGATGTGGTAGCCAAGTCATAAATAGCATCAAGACATATCCCTAAGTCCCTAAGATCATTTGCTAGTATGAAATGTGTTTGTAACTTTATGTAGCCCTACATTCAGGAAGGCTGAACTTGATGGACGCAAGTCTCTTTTCACTATGTAACTATGGAACTAATGCCTGCCTATGTAACTAATGCCTGACAGGGTCCCTTGATAAAGGCATTTTGCAGAAACGTTGGGGGCTTATTGGTTGACTCTTGTCCCTCTTCTCACTAGGTCTGATATGTTTTCCTTTTCCTTGTGTAATTAATTATTTTGAGTTTGCTAAATTTGGTATCTCATATAGCTTTTTTTTATACTTGTATTCAGTGACTTATGCATTATGTAGTTTGCGTATATGCAACTTTAGAACTTGTAGGTATTGCATTGTACTCTCTATTTGACATTTATTGTCTTTTTCATTCATTGATACTGTTTATGAGAGCCTATTCTCGTGATCCATTTAATAAACATTTTTTTTCATATACTCTTGTGGTTGTGCCCCTTGTTCAAGTAATAAATGTAACTCTTTTGGCCTTTGGGAATATGGCCTCATACAAGTGAGCACCCTATATTAGTTGTCATTTTCTGTTCTTTATTAGCATTTTGAGTGTGCCTACCTGTTTTAATTGTGACTATTGGTATGAAATATTGTCACATCATTGGGTAAATATAACAATTTTAGTAAAATAATAAATTAATAGACACAATTCCATAGATTAAAAATAACTATAAAACTAATATAAAAATGCAGTAGATGAATCCCAATAATTGTTTTGAAATATATAAAATGCAATATTAGATAGGTAGTAGCAGACTAATTACAAAGTGCAAAAAAGTGCCATATAAACAATTTTACAAAGTGTTTTTACCTAGATTTTGCAATAAACCGCTAGTTATTATTAAAATATTAATATAATATTGCTGAGTGAAAAGTAGAAATCTATCATTTACTATTTCCTAATATTTGTTTTTTGGATCACATTGTACGAAGGTGAAATATATATCAACAATGTAATGATTGTCCAAATGCCACACAAGGTAAGAGAAATAGCAATTGAAATATCCCATTGCAATAATGGCATTTGAATGTGATGTTATGAAACTGTCATTTAATTAAATGCAAACATGAGATTTATCATAAAGAGTTCAGGCTCCAGATTCAATATTCTTTTATAAACAACAAGAACCTCAATATTTATCTTCTACGCTGACAGGTCTGGGCTCTGTATTGTTATATAGAAAGTTATTTTTAATTAAATGCAAACACAAGGATTTAGTGAAACCTTGTTAAAGTATATTCTTTACAATTTCAATTATTTCTCAGTGAGAAGTAAAATATGTTGTGAATTGTACCGTATTATATGTTTGGAATTGGAAATAGATTTATAACTGTTTTCAAAACTCTAGTACCGTGATGGTGTTCCATGGCACTGCAGACATTTGTAAATAGTGATGCCCATGATATTCAACTAGCTAAAGACTGTCTCAGTGTTGCAAGAAATGTAACTTCCAAATATCTGCAGGCTCAAGTTTGGCCACTTTGGGTGTGTTTGAACATAAAATAACACGATGCACTGTAGTTAAATTCATGAGTAATCTTAACAGTTGAATCTGTATGAATTAGATTTCATTTCTTAACACAATGCTAAATTGTAGCACATGGCAACAATATTTGCATCTTTGCTTTGCTTGTTAATAGCATATTAGTTCTCCACACTACTGTGAACATAAGCTCAAGCCCAAATATCCCA
Organism: Pelobates fuscus; assembly: GCF_036172605.1. Classification (NCBI taxonomy): domain Eukaryota; kingdom Metazoa; phylum Chordata; class Amphibia; order Anura; family Pelobatidae; genus Pelobates; species Pelobates fuscus. The sequence continues at coordinate 119,440,096 of NC_086322.1, read as the reverse complement.
TCAACCTGGTACTAAATATACATCTTCAAAGCTTTCTGTGACATGAATGAAGGGTTGGAAAGATTTTTTTTTCAGCTGCTGACCTGCCATTTGACTTATCATGATACTCACTTCCCCTTTTGAGGGGCAAAAGCTCAGTCCACAATCGATCCCAAGGTAGAAGCATAAGCTTAGTCCAACTGAGCTTGTACCTTTGGTTGATGTCTTCATTTAAGTTTCTGATGAGTACCACTTTGCCAGGCTTCTCAGAGCCACACCAATTAGCTTTAAAGACGGTTTTAGAGCGAGATTCTTGACTTTGCCAATGCCCAGGGCAATTGCATATGCACCGCAAATTATATCAAAGTCAATTAGCGATAACAATAAAGGTAAGATGATTGGTGTGGTAGACGCTCCCCATTCGACTATCCGGTGTGCTCTCTTACGTACAAGTTTTGGGGCACGATGGACCCTAGCAGACTAGAAGATGTTAGCACAGATAACAAAGGTGAAGTGGAATGTAGGTGAGAAATATATGTGACTGTATATATATCCTGGGAGGGAGTATGTCATATCTGTTTTACAGTGCTACAGAATTTGTTGGCATTTTATAAATACTAATAATAAAAATAGTAATAATAATAATAATAATAATTTATGCTAGGGAGTATCTCATTACTGAGAGGGAGTATCTAAATGGCTGAGTGTGACTCTCTAAATTCAGGGTTAGAGTACACAACTGCTGGGTTTGAGTATATGACTGTCTTATTTATTAGGATAAAGGTAAGTGCAATTTTTTTTTTTATTTCTCATTATTTATCTTGGAGAGTATTTGTCAAACAGTCTGGGTGTGTCACTACTTTCACACCCAAAGATGTCTGGAGGTGACTTGAAGACCAGTCATTACCTCGCAAGTTCACAGACAGGAGGATCAGCCCAAGGCACATGCTGGAAAATCATTAATGACAAGCAGCACATCTCCTCAAAATACTTCAGCTATAGCAATCACTCCTGTTTACCCACTCATTCAAGGAGCTTCAGAGATGGTTTTAAACATAAAGCAGAGGCAGGGACACCTGAGCATTGGCAGTGGAGGCAACTTTGGGGCTTAACCGTTCAAGAACAGTTCACTCCCTGAAGATATGAGTGCCCCATGGGGGCCTCCTGGCACCATAACAACTTTATTTAGATGTTGTTTTGGGACATTGTTGAGGCAGTAACTTAACTGTGAGGCAGCAAGCCATTAACAACCATTCCACAGGCCTTTTCTTACAACTGATGAAACAGTCACCATGATGCAGTGCTTCCCAAAACTCAAGGACAATAATTTTACAAAGAAGAGAACGGTATTCACTCGCACACTGGAGTGGTCAAATGACAAAGAGAATATTATTTTTTTGTTTTATAAAAAGGTATTTATTTGTTTTGGGGTTTTTTTTCATTTGATTAACAACATTATTGTAATTTTATTTCACTGTACCATTGTCACATTATATAATGTCAGTTGTGGGTTAGCTCAGGATGAAAAAAGGTATTCTGGGAGCAAAAAGCCTGCTGAACAGGATGGTGCTTATTTCCAGGTGCCAGGATATTTTTTGTTGTATTTTTGAAACACCTGTACAATTGTGTAAGTTTCCTTATTTTCTGCAATACTAAGATGCATCTCCATTGACTACTGCCCTCTACCTCAAGGAGGGCCTCTGTTATTTTCCTAAATGTTAACCATGACACTTACTACTTATAATGTTAATACTAATGACACTAAATGCCCAAAAACTCAAGTGAAAATTGCAAAGTCCATTAGTTCTTTTTGTTTTGTATTTGTGCTTTTTTCCACTTATTGAATGCTTTATTATTATTTAAACAAACCAAAAAAAGTAACAATCAAACATTAAGGAAATGTAGTACAAGTGTACAATTCCAACATAGACCTTCTATACTATTGTTACTTTTGGAGTTTGAGGAAAGTATATGATCTTGATTTGATTGTTTAACCCCTTAAGGACAGAGCTTCAGAAGCTTGTCTTTCACTTAATGACAACGGCATTTTTTGCATTTTTTGCTGTTTGCGTTCAACTGCAATTTGCATTTTACTAATTTATTGAACCGACGCATATTATATACCGTTTTTTAAAGGACAGAAAGGGCTTTAATTTGATGTAACATATATATACATAAATGCTTATTTATTATAAAAAAATACAGAAAAATGCAAACAAAATTAAAACTTCTGAGTTTTTATTTACATTTTTTTCAATAATAATGTGTGCACAATTAGTGCAGGTTAAGGAAAGTAATTAAAAATAAATTAATTTAGTTGTTCTGATTTACAGAATATATAATGTGTCTGGGATTTTAAGTTTTTTTTTGGTAGTTACAGGTCACAAAGCACAAGGAGTGAAATAAAAACTTTTAATGTGGAGCGATTTTAGAATATGGTATGTTTGTCTTGTAAGCTTAATAGCCATAAAAGAAAACAAAATTGACACACAAAAGTATATATTTACATAAAGTAGACACCACAGGCAATTTACCTAAGGTTGTTTTGACACTTTCTACATAGCCATTTCACCGCCAACCTCTGCTAAATATTGGAGTAAAATTTTATTTTTGGGGGGTTTTGGCACACAAACTTATAACAAAGAACTTCTCATGTGTATTTTGTAAAGTTGGTGTGTGCTATTCCTGTACAAAGTTTTATTTTGTATTCAGTTACATCTGCTGAGTAAAAGGACACCCCCATTGTATGTCTTTGGCACTATTTCATGAAGCTACAGTGCCATACAGGAGACCTGCCCTTTTCAGTATTCACAGTAGAGATTTGAGAGACAGATTTAATGAGCCTATGCTTCCATTTGGGGTATTATAGTAGTTTGACTGTTCAAAAAACCCCCACAAAGGCCTACCATTTGTAAAAGTAGACACTCCAGGGTATCTCATAAGGTGCATATTGTGCCTTAACATGCCCCCATTATTTCACCAATATATGACAAAGTATGTGGTAAAAAAGAATTTTGTGCATTTCTTACATACGGATTGCATTTTTGCTGGGCATTTTGTATATTTCATGTGTGCCACTAAGTTCAAACCCCCCCCAAATTATTCTCAGCTAAGTCTTCTGAGTAAAAGGACACCCCCATTGTATGTCTTTGGCACTATTTTGTGAAGCTACAGTGCCATACAGGAGACCTGTCCTTTTCAGTATTCACAGTAGAGTTTTGAGAGACGGATTTAATGAGCCTATGCTTCCATTTGGGGTATTCTAACAGTTTGACTGTTCAAAAAAAAACCACAAAGGCCTACCATTTGTAAAAGTAGACACTCCAGGGTATCTCATAAGGTTCATATTGTGCCTTAGCATGCCCCCATTCTTCCACCAATATATGCCAAAGTATGTGGTAAAAAATAATTTTGGGCATTTTTTTACATACAGATTGCCTTTTTGCTGGGCATTTTGTATATTTCATATGTGCCACTAAGTTCAAAACCCCCAAATTATGCTCAGCTAAGTCTTCTGAGTAAAAAGACACCCCCAATGAATGTCTTTGGCACTATTTGTGAAGCTACAGTGCCATATAGTAGACCAAGCCATATCAGTTTTTACCGAACTTTGAATTTTGACGCTTGGCCTATGTGCAATTTCCAAGCATCTTTGCAGGTTTTAAATTCAAACTACCCCACAAAGGCCTACCATTTCTTAAAGTAGACACCCCAGGGTATTTCAAAAGGCATATTTTGAACCTTAATGTGGGATCATTTTTCCGCTAGCGTGTACCAAGTGTAGTGGTAATAAGTGTTTTTTTCTGCCTTTTTGACACACAAAGTGAGTTTGCACAGTATATTTTGCAAACCTTATGTGTACTACCACTGTATAATACTTCATATGTTGCTCAGCTATCTCTGCTGAGTACAAAAATACCCCCATATGTACCTTTGCCAGGTATATGTGGACATCGGAGGGGCACATTTGGGACACAGCCATTCCATTTTTTTTTTCAAACTTTACATTTGTACGCTGTGCCCATGTCCCATTTTAGAGTATTTTACCAGACTATATAATCCAAATACCCCATAAAGCCATACCATTTCTTAAAGAAGACATGCCAGGGTATTTCAAAAGGCATATTTTGAACCTTGGCATGGGATAATTTTTCCACTAGCTTGTACCAGGTGTAGTGGTAATAAGCGTTTTTTCTGCCTTTTTGACACACAAAGTGAGTTTGCACAGTATATTTTGCAAACCTTATGTGTGCTACCACTGTATAATACTTCATATGTTGCTCAGCTATGTGGTCTGAGTACAGAAATACCCCCTTTGCCAGGTATATGTGGATGTTAAAGGGGCACATTTGAGACGCAGCCATTCAGTTTTTTTCTAACTTTGAAGTTTTATGCTGTGTCCATGTTCCAATTTGGAGTAGTTTAGATGGTTGGTTATTGAAACTTCCCCACAAACACATACTATTTATTAAAGAATACAGCCTGGGGTAATTCAAAAGGCATATTTTGAACCTTGGCGTGGGATAATTTTTTCTCTAGTTTGTTCCAGGTGTAGTGGTATTGAGCGTTTTTAAATGTATTTTTTTTACTTTTTAAAACTTTTTTACTTTTTAAAACTATTTTTTAAACTTTTGTTTTGCTTATTAATTTTTTTAAAGTTTCCTAAACTTTCGTAAAACTTTTTTTTACAGATTTAACATTTTTCTAAGCTTTTTTTTGTATCGTTAACCACTAACTAGCAGTAAGCAACACTAACAGTAAATTCCCCATTTTCCCATAGCTCCCACCCACCCCAGCTAGCAAAATATTTAATTATACAATATTTAAATTAGTTAATTAAATAAATGTAACCCTTGAAGGTTAAAAAATAAATAAAAGTTAATCGTCAGGGGTTAAAAAAATTAGATCACAGTATAATACTGTGATCTGTATTTTGATCACTGTAGGCAGTGATCAACTGGCAGGGAAGGGGTTAATTTTTATTTGAACTGGGTAAAGGGTTTATTTTTATTTTATTTTTTTACTTAAACGTTATTAAAACTTTTTTTAAGTTAATTTTTTAACTTTTTAAAGCTTATTTTAAAACTTTTTTTAACGTTAACCCCTAGTTAGCCTAACACTAAATCCCCCAATTCCCCACTAACTTCCACCCTCCTCAGCTAGCTAAATTTATAATTTTTAAATATTTAAATTAATTAATAAAATAAATTTAACCCCTGAGGGTTAAAAAAAAGAATTAACCCTCAGGGGTTAAAAAAAAAAAAAACAGATCATAGTAAAATGTAATCCCTGCCAATTGATCACTGTAGTCAGTGATCAATTGGCAGGGAAGGGGTTAATTTTTTTATTAAAATGGGTAAAGGGGGGTGGGATTGTAATTTAACTTTATTTTTTCACTGATGATCCATCTCCCTGCACTTCACAGTGAACCCGGAAGGTAAGTATACACCGCACATGTGCCCGCTCTGACATGCTGTCAGAGCGGGCACATGTGCTGGGACAGCGCAAGTCGGTGCTCCCGGTCTGCCTCTAATGCAGAGGCAGACCGGAGCACCATTAACCCCGCGATCGCCGCGATTGTGGCGATCTGGGGTTAATTTTAACGGGTGACAGACAAGGTCCGTCACTCGTCGTTATGGCAATCCCCTGAGTGACCTCGTCCGTCACTCGTCGTTAAGGGGTTAATGTACTTGCACTTATATAACTTTGCAAAACCAAGAAAACAATGAAACAAGGTTATTATAGATTTTAGCTATGTGGTGTGTGCTTGTTTATGTATAACTGTTAATGAAAATACTTTATAGACATAGGTTTTAAATGCCTAGAAAGAAAACCTACTGAAAAATAGTTGAAGGGATAATCTTGCATAGTGGATTTAATATCAAAGGGAAAGGAACTTACTAAAAGCAATTGTTAGGGAATGAGCACGACATAGGACTTATTTACCATCAGCTTAAGACTCTACCATTACTATTATTAATAGGCAAACATTTTTCACAATAGTAAGCCATGTGAATGCTTACTCGGTATGCTGTGAATGCATCACACAGATTTCTTGAAAAATGCTGCTCTGCTGATCTCTTGGTCCTATATGGTTAGTATCTTTTTTGCAAGAAAAATACAGAAGGATTTGGTGTTGATAAGAAAAACTGTTTCAAATGCATTGACTAGTAATGTTTATCTTCTAATTCTGAAGTTAAATGAGTCAAGAGATATGAGTACAAAATATAACGGTTGAATAAACAGTATCAAAAATATGATTCAAGAGCTGTGATGTGAAAAAAATAGCTTTAGGGTTGCATTAAGATCCCTAGCCCTAAAATGTTTGCTTTTTTTCCATTAAGATTTTCTTGGACAGAAATTTGTAATGTCCATAAATTTTCTTGGACAGCATGTTTGGCAGTTTCCAATTCTGTATTTGGGCAGAGCAGGTGATCATATGAATCCCGAACTCCGAGCTGAAATGTAGCCGAATCACACACCAAACAAAGTGCACAATGGATTAGCATGTTCGTCTTGATATATATATATATATATATATATATATATATATATATATATATCATTTGATCTGTGAACCAAATGGCGGTAAAATGTGTATATCACAAAATATATACATAATATTATATTTCCGGGTATTTTAGGTTTGCCTGATTGGTTTTCCTGAATCTTTTTTCATTAATGAAATACGGACGAGCCAAACCACCACATGACCACAAATTTGTCAATCTCAAGGACATAGTTGAGATGCAAGCAGATGAATGATTATTCAAATTGACCAGATAAACATTTAGAACAGTTGTAAATGAATAAGGACATATTAATTCTAATCCAAATAAAAGTACATTGTATTAGTTTATAAATGATGTGTGTAAACCATGTTGGAATTGTCACTTCCCATCTGTTTATTTTAGTATTCAGAAAAAGCATAGTTTGCCTTTGCGTGTGTGAGAGATTCTGATTGATGTTTCCATTGCGTAAAGAATGTACCATTATTCCATTAGAATAATTTGACACTGACCTACTTTGAAAGTCCTGAGAGCACGTGGTTAGCAATTTATGTCAAGTGTGCTAAATAGAAAAGTAGCAGAGTTGCTATTATCCTTATTGTTAATGAAAGGCTCTCTTAGGCTTTACGAAAATATGTAAAAACTACATGACATAGGCAAGAGATCTTGAAAGGATTGTCTGCTTACAAATTAGTCTCGTATTAAACATATTAGATTTCCCAAGAATTGTTAAGAAAACCAATGAAACATTACTTGTCCACGGTTCCAAAGTGCCAATGTTAGTTTCAAAATATATACATACTAAATCACACTCCCTCAATGGTATCAGTGGAAATGGCAGGTGCTGGATCCTAGTTAACCCACTCTGAAAGGGTTAACCAAATAATATAGAATACAAAAATAATAAATAGGAATTCACACACAAATAGCGAAAAATTGTACCACAATTTTAAAGTGAAATGGTTTCTTTTTTTAGTTTTGTTACATATGCAGCCGAAAAGACAAACAGAAAGCATTTTTTTTTTTTTTTTTTTTTAAAGATAGTAAAATGTCACAGGCAGGTAACCAATATGAGGACAGGGTAAAAACAGTGTACCAAAAAAGTGATTCAAATGCAAATTTGAATCAGTATAGTAACTACAGAATTGCAGCAAAAATGCATTTTTGTTGCAATTGTGTAACGTCTGGGTAAGGAAAACAATATTTTTATGTACTATGCTAATTTAAGTTTGCATATTGTCTGTATAGACGTTTTGTGTACACTCTTTTTACCTTGGGTTATTTTTTTTTCATATTGGTTACCTGTTTTTGACATAGAATTTTTTTAATTTTTACTATTTTATTGCCTATGTAAAAAACAAAAATTCATATTTCTCATCGATATTTTTTTCAAATTAGCATTTAGTCGATGTATAATTTCTGTGTACACTCCTTTTGCCTTGGGATTACTATTATTTTTTTTCCCCATATTGGTTACCTGTCTATCACATATTAATGTTTTTTTTTTTTACTATATATATTTTTTTGACTTTTTGACTGCATATGTAAAAAGCAAAAAAATTAACTTTTTAAATTAAAAATTGTGATATAATTTTTCACTATTGTGTGCAGATTCCTATTTATTCTTTTTGTATTCTAATAAAAGTATCATACCATGTGTATCCATTCTTAAACAGTTAACAGCCACAACATTAAAACCAACTGCCTGGGGGGCGGGGCCTGAACCGCATGGCAGACGGTTGTGTTATGAGAGAGCTCTTGCTACAGCCTGCATATTAAGCACTCACAGCCAACTCACGGCGCACCGAAATGCCCTTTACTGACTCACACAAACCTGGGCAGCAGAGCAGAGTCCCGGGGACGTACCACGGAGGGGGCAGCCCTTGGACACCGGTGAGGCCTTGCACACTCATAAGTCGGGGGAGGTGGCCGATCTTACGAACTGTGAGCCGATACTTCCTATCTGTGGACAAAAGCTACCCCGTTACGTCTCCACTTTGGACCAGCGGGGGTCCTCCTGGTCCCCACCAGCCTATACTCATACAAGCACCAAACTGCAGCCGCACACAGCCCGCTTTTCGAACACAGCAACCCTGACCAAAATGGCCAACACGCCATGTTCCTGTATGCCTCCCACGCAGCATGTATAGTCACACCAGTAGTCACGCTGTAGATCGATCCATGCAGAAATTGGATGAAATCTACCAACGATTCTGGGACACCTTGGTTGCGATATATATAACCCTGTTACACTCACCACCCTCTCACAATCACTTAGAAACCCCCAACACTTACATTCAAACCACCAACCCTGTCACTCTTACTCCCTACCTGTGGCATGCTCACCTATACGCAGACTCTGCTCCCCCGAGGGTACTCCTGCCTTCAGAAGTAAGCTCCTCCCACTCATCTGCCTTATAGGGAAGCCGCGCCAAACTCAAAATTGCTGAGTGATTTTTTCCCAACCTCGGACTCCACGCTGAGCTACCTCTTACTTCATTAGGCTTCCAAGACCTCGTTCTCATCACAGAGTTTTCTCTCGTTTGTTAGAATACAAATTTCACGCTGTCATCATCTTCTAATATACCGGACTCTTGAACACTTTAACCCTCAAACAAACTGGATTGTATTACTAAAATACCTGGATATACTAATCCCTTCAAATTCTACTTCATCTTCCGGAAATTCAAGAGAAACCATAAGTATCACTAAATATCTTCTATCAATTTACTTATTGTTGCAACTCTGCATATAAGGCTAAATCAAATTCTATTTGCCACTTATAAATTCTAATCATTGCTACAACTCTGCATATAAGGATAATCAAATTCTATGTGTCACTTATCAAATCTAATATTGCTGCAACTTTGCATATAATCAAATTCTAAGTGCCAATTGTAATCTACCAATCAAGTTATTAAGAACTTCTGTTACTACTTACAGAATTGTTACATTTATACAATTTATTCAGCATTTACACCTATGCTGTATTCTAATTCCTAATTTGCATAATTGAGGACATTTTTTTTTTATTGCAACCAGAATTTGGGGCAAAAGTCTTCATGAGTACTTCATGACAAAACTGCAATTAAGTTATAATTTGTCTTCAACTTAATTTCACTGAAGATAAAATAAAATCTCTCAAGAAATCCTAAGTAAATTATTTTTGCTTTTCTTAAAGGTATTGTACTACCTATTAATTCTGCAGTTGTGTTCATCCATTTGTATCTAACATTCCTGAAACATAACACCTACTCCCCAAACCCTATTACACTTACCCAACAGATGGCTGTGTATGTATCTTTGTGTCAATGTGTGTAAATACCAGTGGGTGTATCTCTGTGTATGTGTGTAGCTTTGTGCCTGTGTAATTGCATGTCTGTATCTGTATGCGTATCTGTGTGTGGCACTGTAAACAGTACACACAAATGCACACCTGCATTCAAAAGCCAACATTCACACACAAATACTCCTTACAAAAACATGCTTACATTCAAACACACACACATTGCTCAGTGCTAAATACAACTCTGCAAGGATGGGCAAATTGTAGATCACAAGCTAGCAAAGCATTGTGGACTTGTATACAGATAGGGATCTACATTTTGGCCAATCTTGTGCTAGAAGTTGGCCCAAAAAAAATTCTTGCCCCTGCGGACCCTCAGCAACTTGTCATTGTATGTGTGTGTCTCAGTATGTCTGTCAGTGTAAATGTCTGTGTGTTTTAGTAGGTCTGTCAGTATGTGTGTCTGTGTGTGTCAGTGTGTCCGAGTGTGTATCAGTATGTCAGTCAGTGTATGTGTCTGTGTGCATCAGTATGTCTGTCCGTGTTTGTGTGTGTATGTGTGTGTGTGTGTCAGTATATGTGTCTGTGTGTCAGTATGTCTGTTAGTAACACATAGATTGCATGCCAGGGAGTGGGGAGGCAGAATCCAGGGGGCTCAAGCAAAAGTTTGCCCAGGCTCCAACTATTATTAAAGACGGCCCTGACGGCAACGCTCCACACAGCACGCAGGCAAGGCTTGCAAGAGTTAGAGTGAGAAGATCAGCTGTAAAGTAAAGATAGTGCTGGCTGGGTCCCCTCTGCAGTGTACAACACCTGGTTTCCTGCATCATGCCACCGAACCACCAGGGAATGCAATCTACCCCCCCCCTCACTGTACAGGTAAGAAGCATGGAGGGGGGAGTAAAATAAATTGTATTGAAATAAATGTAAAAGAAAAATGCTCTTTTTTTACCCCCATGAAATGCAGCCTCTATTTTACACAACATTTACACACACTACACAAATACACACTCTGCATTAATTATACATCCACTACACAAACACTCACTCTGCATTCACTATACACACACTACATCTAATACACACAAACACTACATCCATTACACAAACATACAATCTGCATCCTCTGTGCACACTAGATCTATTACACACACTGCACCCAGTACACACATCACATCCACTTTACACACACACTCTGCATCCACTACACACATTCTACATACATTATACACACACCACATTCATCACACACACTGCATCCACTATACACACACTGCATCCTTAAGGGCACTGAGGCAGGATCGGTGGGTGGCCCCAGGATCCCAGACCTTGAGCTTTGTCGGGGCCCCAACATTTTTATTTCAGCCCTGTTCCCACAGATGCTCAATCGGATGCTCAAACTAAACAATATTTTGTAGTGTGGCAGGGTGCATTATCCTGTTGAAAATGGCCACTGTCATCAAGGAACTGCAACAATTTCACAGAAATGCCAGAACCCGAAGTTTCCTGGCCTGCCTTCTTTCAATAGTGCAATCTGCTTCCATCTCTTCCCTAGGTAAATAATGAACAGGCACCCAGCTATCTACCTGTATTAGTAGAAAACATAAGTCACTAGACCAGGCAATCTTATTCCATTGCTCCATGATCCAGTTCTGATGCTCAAATCCCAATTGAAGGCGCTTTCTGCGGTAAACAGGGGTCTTCATTTGCACTATGGCCGGTCTACCCCACCACTTTTGGTAGGTACTAACCACTGCATAACAGGAGCAAACAACAAGACTTGGGATGATGCCCTGACCCAGTCCACTAGCCATCACTATGTGACCCTTGTCAGTAACTCAGATCTATTCACTTGCCCATTTTTCCTGCTTCCTGCACATGGAATTCAAGATCTGACTCTTTACTTGCTACCTAATATATATCATCCCTTGACAGGTGCCATTGCATTGACATAATCAATGTTATTCACTTCACCTGTCAGTGGTTTTCATGTTGAGGCTGATCAGTGTAGTTGTTGTCTTTCTATGAATTTACTCATGGAACCATTGTTTATAGCAACACATTACTCAGTTACTGATATCAACAATTACAGAATTATACCCTAAAGTGAGAATTTTCAATCATTCAAAGTGAATTTTAAGTGAATGGAGAATCTTTTTTAAATCAGCTATTTTGGCTTTTAATTTGAATTCCTAAAAATTGGAATTTTAGCAAATAAACTCAGTGAGCTCAGGATTAACATTTTATCACTAAGCAAACCAAGCTAAAATGTATAATATACTAAAAGACTAAAGACAAATTATACTAAAAACATTAGACTCCATACATTAAAAACTAATGTTTGTTTTCTGCCCTTTTATCATTTCACTTTTTGGCCCTAGTAGCAGGGCCAGTAAGAAATACTGCAGTGGGAATGCATATATAACTTTTGTATTTAAACTGCATTGTATTTATGAATTGTAGAGATTTGCAAAATATACAAAATCATCTTTACTCGGTACGCAACAATTTGAAAGGTTTTCAGTCATTAAAAAAAGACTCAAAAACATATTACCTGCTTTAACATCTATATAACATATTGTATTGGTTCTTGGTTACTGCCAAAATGCATTCCCATCAGTACTGGAAGCAGGATATTTATGCCAACAAGCCACTCTGGTGTTTCGTGAGCTTGCCAGATTTTCTGAACCAAAATCTGCTTTTCGATTTTTTTTCAATCTCTCTAAAATTAAATTGTATTCATCCAGACACAATTACAAATTGCCTGGGGAAATCTGTTGGTTTCTGGCAGGAATTTGCTCCCTTCTAGTCTATTAAACTACTCTATTGAATAAAATAAAGTTATTGTCAGTTGACAAGGTTTCAGACACTTTCTAGAAACTAACAGTTAATACTATTATTATAAATAAAAATAAATAATAATAAACAATTGCATTATCTGACACCGCTTTCTCTATTGTAAACTCTGGAATAAAAACTTATGCAACTATGAACCAGTATGTGCTTGATACATGTGCTTCTGGTCCATCAGTTTACAAACTGCAACTTAACCTTACCCACCAGCTGTTGCTCGGGGCATTGGATAATAATAAACCCAATTGACTCTGTAGGCTTCAAAGTCATTTGAAATCCATTTGAGTGCTGCAATTGCAAATTGGTTTATTTTATATATGTTTAAACCTCTGGAGTGTGCACATTTACAAACATTTGTCACCAGAGCTTTTGCCATAACCAAAAGTAGGAGAAGAACATTCAAAAGAATATAAATTTTATTATGATGGCATTATTTACAAAATTAAGTGAAGCATAATATTCATGCAATAATGCACAACATACTTAAAAACAACCGTGTATACTTTAAGGTCAATAGGAACAGTGAAATATTTTATACTAAATAATCAAAGTATATAAAAAATAGGCACATTAAAAATTCAGTTTTATATTATTGTAAAGAATGGTGGAAAACGCTGGGGCGATGTAAATGCTAATAACAATAATAATATTTTTGGGGGTTCTTAACTATCAATATGTGAATACATTGTTAATTGCTCCTTTAGAGATCATCACTTATAAACTCTAGTGTTGAAACATGTTATATGTGAGTAGGAAATCCAGCATATAGAAAAAGTGAATAAAATCAACACTAGTGCAATCTAGTTTAAAAACAAGTACTCACAACTACTAACTACACTCACAGGATTAAGCCTGAAAAATCAGCATAAAAGGTGCCCTTGGAATGTCTTGGAAAGATATGAGTCATCTCTATGGCAATGTGGCATTTTATTCGATGTACCATTGATTTTATACATGTTCAATTTGTTCTGTGCTAATGTGGTATAAGATTACACTAAGAGCACACTTAGGAAGACTGTGATTTTCTTGCGAGCTAAGTAATTTTTGTTTTTTTTGTTTGGTATACTTTTTTTTTTGTTTGGTATACTTTGTATGTAACTTTTTTTTCTGCATTGCTGTAAAAAATGCGGAATCCATCCAAGAAAGGGAGTAGGTGCCCAGCTATCCAAAACATTGTGAAGGCCCATTTCACACTGTTACTTTCAGTGTTTATCATGTGCTGCTGTAGTAGTGTGTGCTTGCTTTTAAAGTGGAATTACACTATTGTGGGTTTTATTTCATTTCCAGGTACATTGTAAACTCTTCTTTTAAGTAATAAAGTTAAGAAATGCCTGAGTATGAGCTTCTATCTGATTTCAGCAAGTTCTCAAAATATTAGAATAACATACACCAGCCACACCCATTTTAATAACTTTTCCAAAATGCTATACACAATATGCATATGAGCAAGGTATATTTAGACACAAATTATCGGGGTTATTCACTAAACACTGGATTTTGTCCTGATCTAGTAAGAAACTAGTAAAAAATACCGAATTCCAACTAGATTACTGTATATGTTTTACTCTGTATTTATTACTTTGTGTTTGATCCATACTTTTACTTTCTTGCCGTATTGCCCGGATGCGCTTTGAACACACCACGCAAGGTAACTTGTTAATATGCAGGGGACAGGGGATTAGCAATTTGACTAGGTGATACATGTACTGCTGTCTATATGAAATGTAATTGTCTCACTACACCGTAATTTAATTAATTTATCTCCTATTGAGGGCTCTGTGGATAGCAGTGGTAGTGGGACAATTCTTTATGTGTGCTTGCCCACTGTATGTCATTTATTACAAAATGGGGGAAAATGTCCCATGCTTTGCAATATGAGTAAGAGTGCTCTTATTAACAGGCTAGTAACCCAATCATTTAGTGCGCTCTGAGAGCCAAGTCTCTGGAGATTTTGCAGTCTGAATAACCCTGCATGCAGCTGGATGTTTTTTCTCCATTGTGTACAGGGCCATTTGTATTTGAATTAAGTGAATTACTCCATGTATCTGTAACCCCTCTGGAACACAGTGATTTCTGCTTTAACCCCTTAAGGACACAGCTTCAGAAGCTTGTCTTACGCTTAATGACACAAGCAATTTTTGCATTTTCTTGCTGTATGCGTTCAACTTCAATTTGCATCTCTCTCGTTTATTGCACCGACGCATATTATATACTGTTTTTTAGAGGACAGAAAGGGCTTTAATTTGATGTAACATATATATATATATATATATATATATATAAATGCTTATTTATTATTAAAAAAATACAGAAAAATGCAAAAAAAAGGAAACATTTGTGTTTTTTGTACAGTTTTTGCAATAATAATGTGTGCCTAATTAGTGCAGGTTAAAGAAAGTAATTAAAATAAATTCATTTAGTTGTTCTGATTTACAGAATATATAATGTGTCTGGGATTTTCTGTTTTTTTTTGGTAGTTACAGGTCACAAAGCACAAGGAGTAAAATAAACTTTTAATATGGAGCGATTTTAGAATTTGGTATGTTTGTCTTGTAAGCTTAATAGCCATAAAAGAAAACAAAATTGCCACACAAAAGTATATATTTATATAAAGTAGACATCACAGGCTATTGTCCTAAGGTTGTTTTGACACTTTCTAAGTAGCCATTTCACCGCCAATCTCTGCTAAATATTGGAGTAAAATTTAGTATTTTGGGGTTTTTGGCACACAAACTTATAACAAAGAACTTCTCATGTGTATTTTGTAAAGTTGGTGTGTGCTATTCCTCTACAAGGTTTTATTATGTGTTCAGTTACTTCTGCTGAGTACAACGATACCCCCATTGTATGTCTTTGGCACTATTTCGTGAAGCTACAGTGCCATATAGGAGACCTGTCCGTTTCAACATTTACAGTAGAATTTTGAGAGGCGGATTTAATGGGCCTATGCTTCAATTTGGGGTATTATAGCAGTTTGACTGTTCAAAAAAACCTCACAAAGGTCTACCATTTGTAAAAGTAGACACCTCAGGGTATCTCATATGGTGCATATTGTGCTTTAACATGCCCCCATTTTTTCACCAATATATGCCAAAGTGTGTGGTAAAATATAATTTTGGGCATTTTTTACATATGGATTATATTTTTGCTGGGCATTTTGTACATTTCATATGTGCCACTAAGTTCAAACCCCCCAAATTATGCTCAGCTAAGCCTTCTGAGTAAAACAATATGCCCAATGTATAGACACTATTTTGTGAAGTTACACTGCTGTAAAAGAGACATAACAAGTTAAGTTTTTTAAGTGTGAATTTTCATGGAGGGTTTTGATGCGTCCGTGTCCCACTTTGGAGCACTTGAGCAGGCTACATATTACAACTACACTATAAAGGCATACAATTTCTTAAAGAAGACATCCCAGGGCAATTCAAAAGGCATTTTTTGAACCTTAGCGTGGGATCATTTTTCCGCTAGCTTATACCAAGTGTAGTGGTAATACGCATTTTTTCCTGCCTTTTTGACACACAAAGTGAGTTTGCGCAGTATATTTTTCAAACCTTATGTGTACTACGACTGTATACTACTTCATATGTTGCTCAACTATGTCGGCTGAGTACAGCAATACCCCCGTATGTACCTTTGCCAGGTATATGTGGACATTGAAGGGGCACATTTGAGACACAGCCATTCCAGTTTTTTTCAAACTTTGAATTTTTACGCTGTGTCCATGTCCCATTTTAGAGTATTTTACAAGGCTATATAATCCAATTACCCCATAAAGGCATACCATTTCTTAAAGAAGACATCCCAGGGCAATTCAAAGGCATATTTTGAACCTTAGCGTGGGATAATTTTTCCGCTAGCTTGTACCAAGTGTAGTGGTAAAAAGCATTTTTTCTGCCTTTTTGACACACAAAGTGAGTTTGCGCAGTATAGTTTGCAAACCTTATGTGTACTACGACTGTATAATACTTAATATGTTGCTCAGCTATGTCGGCTGAGTACAGCAATACCCCCGTATGTACCTTTGCCAGGTATATGTGGACATTGAAGGGGCACATTTGAGACACAGCCATTCCAGGTTTTTTCAAACTTTGAATTTTTACGCTGTGTCCATGTCCCATTTTAGAGTATTTTACAAGGCTATATAATCCAATTACTCCATAAAGGCATACCATTTCTTAAAGAAGACATCCCAGGGTAATTCAAAAGGCATATTTTGAACCTTAGCGTGGGATCATTTTTCCGCTAGCTTGTACCAAGTGTAGTGGTAATGAGCATTTTTTAATGTATTTTTTTACTTTGTAAATCTTTTTTTACTTTGTAAAACTTTTTTTACTTTGTAAAACCGTTTTTAAACTTTTTTTTTTACTTATTAAATGTTTTACATTTTCTTAACTTTTTTTACACTTTTAAATTTTTTTCTAAACTTTTTTTTTACCGTTAACCCCTAACTAGCAGTAAGCAGCACTAACAGTAAATTTCCCATTTTCTCATAACTCCCACCCACCCAGCTAGTAAAATATATAATTATAAACTATTTAAATTAATTAATTAAATTGAACCCCTGAGGGTTAAAAAAATAAATAAAAGTTAATCCTCAGGGGTTAAAAAAATTAGATCACAGCATAACACTGCGATCTGTATGTTGACCACTGTAGGCAGTGATCAACTGGCAGGGAAGGGGTTAATTTTTATTTAGACTGGGTAAAGGGGGTGTTATTTTTTTTTTTTACTTAAACGTTACTAAAACAGTAAAAAAAATTTTTTTTTACCTTTTTAAAGCTTATTTTAAATAAAATTAACGTTAACCCCTAGTTAGCCTAACACCAAATTCCCCAATTCCCCACTAACTTCCACCCATCCCAGCTAGCTAAATATATAATTTTTAAATATTTAAATTAATTAATACAATAAATTTAACCCCTGAGGGTTAAAAAAAATAATAATTAACCCTCAGGGGTTAAAAAAAAATCAGATGACATTAAAATGTATACCCTGCCAATTGATCACTGTAGTCAGTGATCAATTGGCAGGGAAGGGGTTAATTTTATTAAAACAGGGGAAAGGGGGGTGGGATTTAACTTTAATTTTTTTTTTTCCACCAGGGGGTAGGATCAGTGAAGATCCGTCTCCCTGCACTTCACACAGAACCCGGAAGTGCAGGGAGCGGAAGGTGAGTATTTGGAGCACATGTGCTCGCTCTGACATGCTGTCAGAGCGAGCACCGGTGCTGGGGCAGCCCGATCGGGTGCTCCCAGACTGCCTCTAGTACAGAGGCAGACCGGAGCACCGTTAACCCCGCGATCGCCGCGATTGTGGCGATCTGGGGTTAACTTTAGTAAATGACGGAAATTTTCCGTCAACGGTCCTTAACTGAAGGACAAGGTTGACGGAAAATTCCCGTCACCGGTCGGGAAGGGGTTAAAGAGACACTACAGTGTCAGGAAAACAAACCATTTTCCTGGCACTGCAGATCCCCTCTCCCTCCTACCCCCCATCCCATGTTGCTGAAGGGGTGAAAACCCCTTCAGTGACTTACCTGAGACCACCGCTTATGTCCCTCGGCAGGGGTGTAGGGTCCGTCCACGCTCCTCCCCCGCCGACGTCAGCCGGCAAGGGAGACCGATTGCGCATGCGCGGCCGCCGGCGGGATGAGACCTAATGCCCATGCGCGGCAATGCCGTGCACGTGCATTAGACCTCCACATAAGGGAAGAATTGAAAAAAGCTTTCAATGCTTCCCTATGGGGATTTTAGCGATGCTGGAGGTCCTCACATAGTGTGAGGACGTCCAGCGATGCTCTAGCACAGAATACCTGTGCTGGAAACCAGGAAGTGCCCTCTAGTGGCTGTCTAGTAGACAGCCACTAGAGGAGGAGTTAACCCTGCAAGGTAATTATTGCAGTTTATAAAAACTGCAATAATTACACTTGCAGGGTTAAGGGTAGTGGGAGTTGGCACCCAGACCACTCCAATGGGCAGAAGTGGTCTGGGTGCCTGGAGTGTCCCTTTAAAAACTACCATGCAGTTCCTATGGAGTGACCAGCAGAGGGGGACTCCTGCAGCACCTGGTCAGATACATGTAGGTCTCCATTTGAATTTGAAGTTCAGAGAAGGAAAGAGGAGGAACCCTGCTAAACTTGCTAAGCGGGAAAAATAAGTTTCCATAGTGAGAGCTGCTGGGCCCAGTGTGAAGCCCCACTGGAAGGAGGATTTCAGCAGGCATCTACATCCTGACTCAGGCACAGAGTGGTTTCTTGCTAGGGAAGGAGAGAGAAAATCCCAGAAGAAGCAGTGTTTCCCCTTCTGACTGGCCCTGATTACATTTGGTGTTGTAAGCCTGCATACTCTCTCTCTGTGCAGAGCAGGGCACCCTGACTTTGGGCTGCAAAGTTTAGAGCGTGGACCCCCTATTCTTACTGATTAGTGGAAGCCCTCTACAGTTTTCCAGATCCATCAGGTGGATTACAAACATCTTACTGGGCCCCAACCATGTGCACCGACCGCTGGTACCCAACGGCCAATAGGGTGAAGGTCTAAGGAAGGGTGGCGGGTGGCACAGTGTTACTGTGGTTGGGCATATATGTGAGGTACTCCATTATGACCCTGTTTTAATTGTGTTGTATTCTATTTGTGTGTGTCACATGTTGCGTTAAATTCTGCTGTGTAATACAGAATTCTTTAAACAGATAACCCTGTGTCAGTTGTTGCTGATATAACCATGTTCCCAGCTGGACCCCACAACCACACTCTGGATGCCCAGCTGGGTGGAGGCACTGCCGTAAGTGGGTACCCCATCTCCCAATAGGCTGAGGGTCAGGATCGGCCTACCGAGCGCAAAGAGGTTACTGAGGTGAGGGGCCCCATGGGTATATGGGGGTCCGCCAAAAAACCTGTTACAGATCTAAACAATATATGTCAGAGACAGACCTTTAGAAGCAACAGTCTCATACACACATGAATAACCACTCACATACACACATAACTAGCTGAACACACACATGCATACACTGTCAATTACTTGTACACACATAATGAATTCAATTCTTAAACATATACACGTACATTAAAACACACAAACAGTCAACAGTAAGGGGATTTATAGAGAGGGAGATCCAAATGGGAAGTATTCTGCCCTGTTTTTTAGTGGAGAGCAGGCTATAATCAGTGGTGTATCTTGGTTTTGTGCTGCCCTAGGCAGGACAAAACTCAGACACCCCCCCCCCCCCGCGCGCGCGCGCCACCCCCACCCAACCCTTCCCCCCTGCCCCGCCTTCTAAATACACACATATTCACTGACAGATACGCATACACTAGCTAATAGACAAACACAGTCAGACACACACAGTCGGACACACACACTAACAAACACACACAGTCGGACACACACTAACAGACACACACAGTGAGACACACACACTAACAAACACACACAGTCGGACACACACACTAACAAACACACACAGTCGGACACACACACACACACACTAACAAACACACACAGTCGGACACACACACACTAACAAACACACACAGTCGGACACACACACACTAACAAACACACACAGTCGGACACACACACTAACAGACACACACAGTCGGACACACACACTAACAGACACACACAGTGAGACACACACTATCAAACACACACAGTCGGACACACACACTAACAAACACACACAGTCAGACACACACACACTAACAAACACACACAGTCGGACACACACACTAACAAACACATACAGTCGGACACACACACTAACAAACACACACAGTCGGACACACACACTAACAGACACACACAGTGAGACACACACACTAACAAACACACACAGTCGGACACACACACTAACAGACACACACAGTGAGACACACACACTAACAAACACACACAGTCGGACACACACACACTAACAGACACACACTGTCGGACACACAGTCAGACACACACACACTAATAGACACACACACACACTAACACACACAGTCACAGACACACACTAACAGACACACACACTAACAGACACACACTAACACTTTTTTTATTTACTCCCCCCCCCCCCCAGCCTCCTTACCTTTGGGAATGCTGGGGGTGGGGGGTTCTCCCATTCCCTGGTGGTCCAGTGGCTGCAGGGCGGCACTGGCGGGCAGGCTGGGCGGCCGACGAGGGAGCTCTTCCCCTGAGCTCTCTGCTCAGCTCCCTCGCGCGCCGCCCGCAGAGTGAGGCTGTGAGGCGGAGCCGGAATATGACGTCATATTCCGGCTCCCAGTCTCACTCTGCGGGCGGCGCGCGAGGGAACTGAGCAGAGAGCTCAGGGGAAGAGCTCCCTCGCCGCCCGCCCGCCCGCCCAGCAACCAGCCCAGCATGTCTGTTAGCCGCAAGGCTAACAAGACATTTGCCTTGGGCATTTGGGGGCGGCGTTTTTTGCCGCCCCCTGGAAAATGCCGCCCAAGGCAAATGCCTTGTTTGCCTCGCGGCTAATACGCCCCTGGCTATAATCATTATGTTCTTGACAGTTTTAGCACTCCCTTGCACTCCCTCACTACACACAGACCTTGAGTGCCATGAGAATGTGATGTCATATCACTTATTGATAATGCAGCAGATTAGACTGTCTCTTGTGAATACAAGGGACACCGGAAACTGTCCCTGCTTCCACAGCAAGCACAAATGTCCTGCCCCCTTTCAGCCTTCCATCTTTTGATCTCCACTGACTGTCACGTAGAAACATTGTTTGCAACAGGTTATTGTTTTTATTATATCAAACTAGAAATCACATTTTGAACCTTGTAACACATTTTTTATTTACTTCTTAGATACTTTTTATACTTTTATTTTTAAGTATACCGTGCAAACATTATCCGACCTAGAGCTAGATAGAACCCTGCATGCCTGGTTGAAAGCCTAGTTTCAGCAAAGAATTTTAAATGATGCTGACTAGAATTGAATCTATAGTATGGCTTATAATGAGCAATTAATAACGGATGTACTTTCATCAATTAATTTCATCATTCACTGAGCAAACAGTTGTCACATACCATTAGATTTGTGATTGCTTTTCTGTTAAAACTTTTTTTCACCATTGTATATCTTTTAATATTAATAATATTATTATTATTACTAAATTATCATTACTAAAATATTACTAGTAAATTAGTATTTCATTTGCATTATTAAGATTAATAATAATGATTATTACATGATTATACAAATCAGTAAGACTCCACAGGTAAATCCCAGATGGATCAATTAGTTTGAGTGTAGATTAAAATAAATGTTATTTAAATTAATTTGCTGGAGTGTTTTTAAGCACAAGTCTAATAAAACCCTAAAACAATGTGAAACCTGGTATGTAAAATTTTATTAAGAGCTACATTTAGATAAGTTTAGAAGTTAAGCAGTATATTGGTTTGTTGGCCATTTTGAAATGATAAAAAAGCTGTTTGCTTTATGGAGCCTATATGTCATAATCTTGTGGCCATGTTAGTCTATACTACTTATACAATATCTTGAAATATATTTTTGAAATGTAAACCACAGTTTTTTACTTTTCTGCATCAAATATCTGTACATGAAATATATCCAAATGTTTATGTCACCAAGGGCCTGCTTTAAATGTCTATAACCTGGGCAGTAATTATAATAACTGACAAACAATGACCAATACATGAAAAGATATATTGGTATCCAAAATAAATGGTCCATGATCAATATTTTGTCCTCTACTTAATACTTACAGGAGATAAATCGATAGGACTACAGTTGAAACAGAAAAAATTGAGGCACTGTTTGAAGAGAAAATTAAATAGAAACTGTCAGGTCAACAGCAAATGGATAAGGAAACCACATTTAATATGTCCAGTTTGTAAAACATGTTAGATAAAACATAATGCAACCCGGTGTCCCCAAATGTAAATCGACAAGGAGAAAATAAAAGAATAATAATGCTTGACATGTTTTCGAGTTACTTACTCATAAGCAATGTCATTACTTGTAATAAAGCACCTCATTCAATTTTTTTCCTTCATATTTCATCTGAACATTTTTTATTTATACTTGGACAATAGCACTACAGTTATTTTGAATATAGTTTGAATGGGAATATAGTTAATTTTCTTAATCATATATGTTGCTCTACTGATGTGCTCTTTTAAATTTAAAAACAATCACAAATCCTGGTATTGCTGGTGAAATATTGTGCAATAATTTGAGGAGACAATGGTTTTAATAGTAAATGAAACACCTTACTTTATCATTTTCGACATAAAATGGACTCTTGAGCTCATACACAGTAGAGTTAAAGTGAACTTTTCATGACAGATATAGGATTGAAGCTTTCTAACCATATGGCATGTTTAATGTTATACAACTCCGTAAAACTTTAATTAATACTAATAAAAGCTCAGATTGTATTTCTTTTTACTTCTTTTACTCTTGTCTCACGCTAAGACTATCAGTCATGTTTTCAGTGGGTGTTAAACGTGCTGTAAGTACATCTCTCCTGCATACCCTTGTTTGGGAAGTATATACTTGCTTCCCACAACAGGTTAATGTCCCCAACACTTTATGTTGGCTTTGTGGTATGTAAATTAAATGTATTTGTTCTTTATCTCACTCTCTCTCTCTATGATCAGATTGTCTGTCCAAAACTGTTGAAATAAATTATTCTGACTCTTTCTCTCTGTGCTTCTCTCACATGGAACCTGCCCCTCTTCCCTCCTTCCCCTTGCAGGCATTGTTTTCCCTTAGGCTGAAGGCACACAGGAGAGACACCCAGAGGACGGATTCCCTGATAGCAGACATTAAAAGCACAGCTTATAGACTACACAACAACTGGATGTGTGGAAAAGCTTTGTTCTTCTCAGGATGGAAGGGTAGTCAATTACCTTCTGACTTTTTCCTTTCATTTATGAAAAAAAATCAATGACCCCAGCTTCCCAATTTTCATAATTGAAGATAGCAAAAGGAAAAAAAATGTTTATGATTAACCATTATAAGTTCTCTCACTATCATTTTTTTAATCCAGATGTATAATAAGGCTAATCAGAACTGGCATTTCAAAAATTCTCGATATCTTACAGCCATTTAAGGCCTCAATTTAATATTCATGTATAAGCTTTCCAAATGATTTAATCTTTTTTGGATAAACTTTGAAAATTATTATATAGTATGAAAATATGAAAATTTTGCAATTTGTTTATATTTTTTTCATATATTGATATGTATATGCAATGTATGATAATATACTGTCAGAGTAGGCATTAAATTGCTAGGATAGGACCTACCAAAAAATAAAATGACTGCAGCTTCCAAATTTTCTTAATAGAGGATAGCAAAAGGAAAAAAAGTTTACAAGCAATCATTGTAAAACTATATATTTTTTCATATATTGATATGTATATGCAAGGTTTGATGGCATACTGTAAGAGTAGGTATTACATTGCTAGGATAGGACCTACCAAAAATGTGGTTCATAGGCGTTGTGGTAGACTTATGCAGTGTGTGATCATATATTGTAACTAAACCCCATTATTTTGCCCATTATGTTTATAAAAGAATATATGTGAGTGTTGTATGTTTCACATGGTATAAATATGAGGTAGCATATAGACTAAATTCCCTTAGTCATTAATCACAATGGGATAAAAAAGGATCAGTGCTAACACACCAAACTAAAAGATATGCAGTGGTACCTCAGTTTACGAACTGAATGCATTCTTCGGGATGTTTCTTATTGCGAAAAGTTTGTAAACCGAAAGCGGTTTCCCATAGGAATGCATTAAAAAACAATTAATCCGTTCTGCAGGGCAGAAAAAAGTAAAAATGAGCTGGCATGGAAACCAACCCACAATGCAGAACACACAATAAAAGGCATGCAAACGACAACGCTCAGCTCCCTACCATTCCACTGCTTGAGAAATGCACCAAAAAAGTTCCAAAAAGTCCTAAAACCACTGCAAAAAATCGACAAAACTCGATGCAAATGCCGCTCCAACATCTCCAAAACCTCCATACGCGACGCCACGTGATACCCACAGACTCCAGCATGAACAGTGGCGCCGCTATAAACCTGCCAAGCACAATGCATCGTGGGGAAACTTGCTTTGTATTGCGAAAAAAACTTTAAATTGAGGCATTATATTAAATGGATTTTCATTTGTAAACCAAAAATTATGTTAACCGAGGAGTTTGTAAACCGAGGTATCACTGTATATAAAATTTAAAGTAGGCGACACACCTTCCCAACAGTTAAAATATCCGCAATGTATTCCAGTGAGGACTACTCCAAAATAATCCACGGTGGGGATTATACCACTTATGCCTACACATTGAGCTGTTAGTTTACCCAATGAAATGTGAGTACCAATATATATAACGTTTTGTCATACAATCTCCTATTCTGATATTCGGCTGTTATATGGAATGGAAGAAAATACCAAGATGACAACTTATAAAAAAAGAGTATACAGTGTCTATGTTTCATAACATAATATTTTGTCATGTACTTTCATATGCATATATCTAAGTAAATGTTTAATACACTTTAAAACGTATGTTATTTTTCTGATGTGTAGTATCTTAACACACTGTGAGCTACTATAGCATCCTTCCAACATTTCCTGTAAACAAAGAGCAACACTTACATGTCAGTGGTGTGAATAGGGGTGTGGCAGTTTTGAGAAATTGTAGTGGACTATTAATTTATGCAACTTCAATGTATTAAGAAAAAGAACAATTTCTGCAGACTTATTTCTAAACACATGTATTGTAGTTTAAAGACATATTACTGTGAGTTTTATTGCTGTAGTAGTGTATTATAGATGGAAGCTTTAAGCAAGAAAAAGAGGGACAATAGAATAACTGAGCGCCTAGTGGTTTTGGGCCTCGAACAGGGACACTCCCTCCTAAATAGAAACATTTTGAAGATATGGTATGGCAATGATTTCAACTGATAGGGACTACATCCTCTGCAAAGTAAGTATCAGACTTGCCATTAGGGTATTTACACCCTGTTCCAAATTATTATGCAAATTCTATTTAAGTGTCACAAAGATTAAATATTTTGTTTTTCAGTTTAACTCCTTGATGGCATTGTGTCTCAGGGCTCTTTTGATCACTGAAAACAATCTCTGATACCTGTGATAATTAGATTGCCAGGTGAGCCCAATTTAAGGAAAAACTACTAAAGGAGGTTGTTCAATGTTATCAAGCAGAGCACCATTTTCATGCAATGTGGGGAAGAAAAAGGATCACTCTGCTGCCGAAAAGATTGAAATAGTTCAATGCCTTGGACGAGGTATTAAAACATTAGATATTTCACGAAAACTTAAGCGTGATCATCGCACTATTAAGAGATTTGTGGCTGATTCAGAGCACAGACGGGTTTGTGCAGATAAAGGCACATTGAGGAAGATTTCTGCCAGATCCATGCATTGGATCAAGAGAGCAACTGCTAAAATACCATTACATAGCAGCAAACAGATATTTGAAGCTGCTGGTGCATCTGGAGTCCAACGGACATCAAGGTGTAGAGTCCTCCAGAGTCTTGCAACTGTGCATAAACCTATTCTATTCTATTCGGCCACCACTAACCAATGCTCACAAGCAGAAACGGTTGCATTGGGCAGAAAAATACATGAAGACAAATTTTCTTTTGATTGAATTAGTGTTATTGTGACACTCTGGTATCAAGGGTTGGTTCATAATAATGTTTAATTAAACCTATTATATGTATTTGTTGCCATCTTTTATCCTCGCCTTGTGTTTACCTATATTATTATTATTTTATTATTTATATAGCGCCAGCAAATTCCGTTGAGTGACAGACATGTAATTGTAATAAGACAAATGGACACACAGGAAGGGTTGAGGGCCCGGCTCAATGAGCTTACATTTTAGAGGGAGCGGGGTATTGTGACACAAAGGGTATAAGTAGGGGTAATGAAATAGGTTGCTAGAAAAGTATTCACTGAGAACTTAGGTTATTTTTGACAGTTGCAGGAGAGGAGTCATGGGAGGGGAGAGGGGAAATGAAAACCCACTAACAGTTTAAATTATATGCTTTCCTGAATAAGTGTGTTTTCTAAGATTTTTTGAAGGAGTGAAAGTCTAACGGAGAAGGGAAGGGAGTTCCACAGAAAAGGTGCAGCCCTGGAGAGGTCTTGGAGGCAAGCATCAGATGTGGGAGTACGGACAGATAATAGATGTGGGTCTTCGGTAGAGCACAGGGGCCTCGACGGTACGTACTTGTGTATCAGGGAGGATAGGTAGCACCTTAGTTGCGTCTGGTGTTAAATAGGGGCAGATGCGAGATATGTTTTTAAAATGGAAGCAGCAGGATTTGGCGATCGACTGAGCATGAGGGGTGAAGGAGAGGTCAGAGTCAAAGAGAACACCTATTTAAGAGAAGAAAAACTACCACAACAAGAGGACATAGTCTTAAATTAGAGGGGCAAAGGTTTAAAAATAATATCAAAAAGTATTACTTTAGTTCCAACTGAAGTGGTAGAGGTTAACACAGTGAAGGAGTTTAAGCATGCATGGGATAGGCATAAGGCTATCCTAGATATAAAATAGCCAGGGACTAATGAAAGTATTTAGAAAATTGCTAAGACTAGATGGGCCGAATGGTTCTTATCTGCCGTCACATTCTATGTTTCTAGGTAGCGAGCCTGCGAGCTAGAGGTGATGGTGTTGCCGTTAACTTGAGGGAGACAGACACGGGAGTAGCAACACTCGAGGGAGGAAAGAGCAGAAGTTCTGTTTTGGACAGGTTGAGTTTAAGGAAGTGAGCAGTCATCCAGTTGGAAATCGCAGAGAGGCAGTCAGAGACACGAGTCAAGATGGGCGGAGAGAGATCAGGAGAGGACAGGTAGATTTGTGTGTCATCTGCATATAAATGATTATGGAAGCAAAAGGAGCTGATGAGTTTACCAAGGGAGGCAGTGTAGACGGAGAGCAATAGGAGACCATGGACAGAACCTAGGGGAACACCAACAGAGAGGGGTTGGGGAGAAGAGCCAGAGAAAGAAACACTGAAAAAGCACTGTGAGAGGTAGAAGGAGCACCAGGAGAGAGCAATATCTCGTAGACCGAGATTACGGAGAATGAGAAGAAGCTGTTGATGATTAACAGTGTCAAAGGCAGCAGAAGGATCAAGGAGAATTGGAATAAAGTAATGGCTGCGAGATTTAGCAGTGATTAAATCATATAATATATAAACAGATGTCCCCTTTACTCCTGGAGGTTGCTTCACAGAGCCCTTTTGGACAGAGAATGGAAAACCTGAAGAAGGGTTGAGCCTCAGACAAGTCCTGTTAAAGTTGCATAGATGAAAAACAATACAAATATACAAGAAACTGCCAGAATATACCAGATGATTCTCAAAGGTGCTTAATATACAAGGATTCTAGTATTCTTAAGATACAAGGATTCTAGTATTCTGGTGACATAAGGAACTGGCAAATGGTGGCAAATTGGCAAATGTCTTTTGGGTCACCAATATATAAGGTCTGTTGACTGCAGTTTCACACCATTCTTCTGTACATTACACAAGTATTCAAACAGGGATGTGGATTTTGTGTGGATTTTTTTTCACTTGGGCTGGTGGCCCATAATCTCGACATTATACAGAAATGAACTGGGCCGCTGCAAAATTTTCTAGTTAGTAGCCTTTGTGGAAAAAAAATCAGTTTGACCAAACTTTTTTTTCCTGAAAACTGTATTCAATTCAGGAGCTCTGACAGTTTGTATTCTCTAAATATTGTTCATGGAAACATTCAGGTAAGACAAAAAGGCAAAAAAAATGCACATATTATTGTGCTGCAATGCAAAAATGGTGACACATTGGCTTGTTTAATGGCTAGGCAATATCAGCCATTTTTGCAATGCCAATTCTGTTGTCAACTTGTAAAGATTTTATTATTATTAATCTAGTTTTAAAAACGAGATTTTTTTTATAATGGTGATTAACTTTTCTTTTTAAATCTTGTACTAAAGGGTCACTATAGGTATCAAAAGAACTTCCATCTTAATAAAGCAGTTTTGGTATATAAATGATTAATGACAGTTATTAATATTATTAAACTTGAGCCAGATGATAAAATTTGGCATGGCCGAAAAATTTAATAATATTTATAACAATTATAATATAATAAAAATAATAATTAATAATAGAACCTTTTTGGAGCACACAAATTTTGGCCATATGTCATTGTGGCTCAGCAGAATTTTAGTAATTTGTGCATGAATCAGACGAGGCAGTAGGGCGTGTAAATGGTCCAATCAGTGTTCTGCAAAGCATTTACTGTACATAATGTAAATATTATGTATATATTTTGCAGTACTCAGATTTAGTTCACATATCAACCAATAGATTAAAAAATATCAATATTCATATATTATATTGTTATTAAACATACAAATATAGATTTTTAATTTTTTTTACTGCTCCTTTATTATCTTTTGCTCACTTCTAAATTTATCTGTGAAAAACCCCAGAAAAAATATTTAATGACTGTCTCCTAGTCATCAATTAACTTTTTTCCCATCAGTCCTTTTTTTATTGGCACTATGGGTGGATCTCTGTCTTTCTAATCGATAATTGTGTGTGAATTTATAGCTATTCATTCAATATTCTACATTCAGCATTCACAATAGAGCAAAGATGTGGGTGAAAATACATGTTACTGAGACAGTTCATTATTACTGCTCATCATAATATGTTAACTGCAAGGATGTACGGCCATAAATATTTTTGATCATAGGACTAATGTTTGATTTTAGATAAAACTGAGGATGTTTATTAAGTTTTTGACTAATCAAAAGACAACAGATTGCAGTTTTTCCACACAGAGTATTTTATATTTTACTGGTAAATGTATTTTTTAATTAAATACATTTCAGTATAAGTAGAGTTGAGCGAACCCGAACTGAAAAGTTCGGGTTGGTACCTGAACATTAGGTTTTTTGGACCCCGGACCTGAACACGGACATATCACTGTATGTTCGGGTTTGAGTTTGGAGTTCAGCGATTTAAAGGCACATTTTCAAAGGCTGCAGGGCAGCCAATCAACAAGCATTTGATTTGTGTGCCCTTAGAAGCCATCACAGCCATGCCTACCAATGGCATGGCTGTGATTGGCCAGTGCAGCATGTGACCCAGCCTCTATATATAAGCTGGAGACGCGTTGCGCCGCACGCACATGCGGTCTTATTAGTGTAGGGAGAGGATGCTGCCGCTGATAGGGACAGCTTAGGAAAGGATTCTGCAAACTAGTACATTAGTGGGGTGGGGTGCACTTCATATCTGAGAGTCAAATAGAAGCTTCAAATACCATGGTTACATCAGAGTTTTAAAAAGTAATTTTTATTTTGGTGCTAAATAGTACATTAGTGGGGTAGTACATTAGTGGGGTGCACTTCATATCTGAGAGTCAAATAGAAGCGTCTAATAGTGTGCTTACTGCGCAGTGCTATCATTCAAATTGTTTTGCTGCTAAACTGCTAAATAGTACCTTTAGGGGCCTGTTTGTCATATCTGAGCGTCAAATAGAAGCATCTTATAGTGTGCTTACTGCACACTTGTAAACATTCTAATTGTTTTGCTGCTAATCTGCTAAATAGTACATTTTGGGGCCTGTTCTTCATATCTGAGGGTCAAATAGAAGCGTCTAAAGGTGTGCTTTCTGCGCACTTGTAAACATTCTAATTGTTTTGCTGCTAAACAGTACATTTTGGGGCCTGTTCTTCATATGTGAGAGTCAAATAGAAGCGTCTAATAGTGTGCTTACTGCGCACTTGTAAACATTCTTTTTTTTGGCGCTAAATAGTATATTTGGGGTGTTGATTTTTTATTTGAATTTACTACATTGGTCACTTGTAATATTGTTTCACACCTACAGCACTTGTTAAACAGATCTAAGTGATAGAAAACAGATTGATATTTTCTACACTAGAAACTACCAGATAACAAGCTGCTATATTTAAACCAGTTATCAATAGCTAAGAGGTACTTAAACAATATTGTAATTCTGGGGCAATACCCTCACAAGTCAAACTGAGAGGTCAATTTATAGGGAAAACTGTTGCCTGGAGGATATTCTAAAACAATTTCCATATGTCCTTTGCCGACTTTACATGCTGGAAAAACACAGGTGCCAACTGCTGTGGCTTTCTGCAGTGTGCATACCATCAAGGAGGGCAGGGTTGAGGAGTGGGTGGAAGATGATGTGGAGGATGATGAGGTCCTAGACCCACATGGAATCAAGGTCATGTGAGTGACGTGTGCAGTTTGGAGGAAGAGGCGCTGGTCGCACAGAGGCACCAGCACAGCATAAGAGGGAGCAGGGTGCTAAAGCAATGCGGCCGTCCCCTAGCGCTCGTCGGCATGTATTAGCTTGAGAATTAACAGTTATCCAAGTAATACATGTAGCGATCAAAGGATCCATAATAGACTTGAGCGAATCCGAACTGCAAAAGTTCGGGTTCGTGCCAGATTTAACGATCCATTTGTAGTTTCACAGTGAGGTGGGCAGTCCGGTGACCAGGACCCAGACACTGTCTGGGCGGCGGTCGGACGACCGGGACCCAGTATGCCTGATGTTGAAGTTAGGAGTCGCAGTGTGGAATGGATTAGCAGAGTCTGGTGCAGGGTAACCGCACACCCCCTGGTGTTGAGCACCAGCGTTTGTGCGGCCACATACCAGGACCCTGATGCAGCTTCAGTAAAAAGAGTACTTGATACCAGAAGCCATCACCAGACTGATCTGCAACTTGGAACAGGATGTGACATTCACTGTAGCGGCTGTGTGCGCTTTTGGCGTTGTCACCCTGCTGCTGCTTGCCTGTCTGCGCTGCAGAGTAACTTTGGCCTTCCCGCTCACCGCCTCATGAGACTTTGCGAGCAGCAGCAGGTGATAGTGGAGTTTCAGCTGCAGCACGCACGGGTCAGTGGCTCTGCACCAGACTTCTCTCCAATTGATCAGAGTTAAAAGATTTCAAGTGGACTCATTACAATTACAGGGCCTCTAAAGAGTCCTGTATTGTTATTTGTCGTCACTACCTTGCCGCGTCGGGAGTGGGTCATTTGCGCATGTGGTAGCAAGGAAGGCAGCACTGCATGGAATGGAACCCTGATTCCCCGTGGTCACCATGGTAGGCGCATAAACTGGCATTGAAAGATGATATGGATGACATCCGCATGCAAAGTCGCCGCCACGGGGATGTGCGATTTGACCGAGGTTCTCTAGTGTCAACAAAGTTCCTGCGCAACTATAATGTCAACAGCATATATAAAATAAAAATAAAAAGTGTTGGATACCTCATCCTCCTCCTCCACCGCCACGGTCACTGCCTTCTCATCCTATGGGTCACTTAGTATAAACTAGGTACACATTAGCAGAGGCTTGTGAAGGCCTTTTCTCCATGCATCAGGAGTTGAGCATTTCTCCATGCATCAGGACTGCAAGAAATGCACCACAGGCTGCAAATTTATCTTTTTTTGTATATCCCAATATTTTGTGGGCTACCACAATTAAAATAAAAAATATATATATAAAAAACAGTGTTGGCTACCTCATCCTCCTCCTCCACCACCACGGTCACCGCCTCCTCAACCTATGGGTCACTTAGTATAAACTAGATACACATTAGCATAGGCTTGTGAAGGCCTTTTCTCTGTGCATCAGGAGTTGAGCATTTCTCCATGCATCAGGACTGCAAGAAATGCACTGCAGGCCGCAATTGTTTCTTTTTTTGATATGTCCCAATATTTTGGGGGCTACCCCAATAAAAAAACAAACAAAAAAAAAACAACCAAACAAATAAAAAACAGTGTTGGCTACCTCCTCCTCCTCCACCGCCGCTTCCACCTACACCACCACTGTCACCGCCTCCTCAACCTATGGGTCACTTACTATAAACTAGGTACACATTAGCAGAGGCTTGTGAAGGCCTTTACTCCATGCATCAGGAGTTGAGCATTTCTCCATGCATCAGGACTGCAAGAAATGTACCACAGGCCTCAAATTTATCTTTTTTTGTATATCCCAATATTTTGTGGGCTACCACAATTAAAATAAAAAATATATATATAAAAAACAGTGTTGACTACCTCATCCTCCTCCTCCACCACCACGGTCACCGCCTCCTCAACCTATGGGTCACTTAGTATAAACTAGATACACATTAGCATAGGCTTGTGAAGGCCTTTTCTCTGTGCATCAGGAGTTGAGCATTTCTCCATGCATCAGGACTGCAAGAAATGCACTGTAGGCCGCAATTGTTTCTTTTTTTGATATGTCCCAATATTTTGGGGGCTACCCCAATAAAAAAACAAACAAAAAAACAAACAAACAAACAAATAAAAAACAGTGTTGGCTACCTCCTCCTCCTCCACCGCCGCTTCCACCTACACCGCCACTGTCACCGCATCCTCAACCTATGGGTCACTTACTATAAACTAGGTACACATTAGCAGAGGCTTGTGAAGGCCTTTTCTCCATGCATCAGGAGTTGAGCTCAGTTTGAACAATGAAAGAGAATACCCTGCACTCCAACCCTCTCTCAAATGGATAATTCTGGTGATCCTCCTGACAGCCATGCTTTAGATTTTGATTTATGTTCTTCCAAAGCTAAAATCAAAGATTCCATCTAGTGCTATTGTATGGCTCAGCTGTATTTTTCATTTTTATGTATTTTATGTTATTTTAAGTGATTTCCCTATCCACATTTGTTTGCAGGGCACTTGTCCTACTCTTACCCCCATTGTACTTCCTTTTGCAGCTCTGTAGCTCTTTCAAGGAGTTTTTTAGAGGGATTTTTGTGGCCAAAAGTTCAGGTCCCCATTGACTTCAATGGGGTTCAGGTTCAGGGTCAAGTTCGAGCCCGAACATCCAGGTGTCCGCTCAACTCTAAGTATAAGCAACAATAGAAAAATAGAAAAGACCAAAAATAAAAACAAGAACAAAAAAATGCATTAGCCTCAACTGGCACAGATCACCATATCCTGCAATCAGGGGCTAAAGTATACCTTTTTGAAACACAGGTTGAATTTCGAGCATTCTGCACAGGCACTGCATCCAAACAAATAAAAATGTTCTACAATAATTGCCCTGTACTGAACACAATGTTCAATGATCACGTTATATTTTTGAGTTATTTATTTAAATTGTTGCATAAAAACATTTCTGTTTAGATCAGAATCCAAGAAAAATAATTGTTCTACTGTGTTTCATGCTAAATGATGATTCAAAAGTCATGTCTACAAGCTGTCTGCAAACAGTTTGCGGCAGCTTTACATAAACCAAATGGAAGAATATTTTTGAGTAATGTTTCCTAGCAGTTAGTTCCGAATGTTTGATGTTTTTTGTAAATAGGCATCACTTTTAAAGCAGAATGAAGTACAGGTATAACTTGAAAAAATACTGGACTACTAGGCTGATTAATCATGACATTCTATAAGAAATCTATGAATCAGATATTTATGCTTTGACATAGCAATGCATTTATTAAGGACTGTCATGTTCACATTATTTTCTGTATCACCATAGAAGAAGTCTGGCAACTTCAGCCCGTGGGCAAAATCAAATCATCGAATTCATTGCCACCATTGACAATTGCTATGTTTTATGAAGATTATGAGTACTGTCTCCTCTCCCCTAGCAATCACTCATATCAACACGTGCAGAGACATTATACATATTAAGTATAATCTGAAAGCCTATTCAATACCAGATATAGCAGTTAACTAATAGACTTATGTATTTGATTTCACTGATTTGCAATTTGGCCCAATCTGGGTCAATCAGTGGATTATTATTATTGCCATTTTTATAGTGCCATCATATTCCGTGGCGCTTTACAATATTATGAGAGGGGGGATGTAACTATAAAAAGAAGCTGATTTAATTTTTTATTTTTAAGGTAAGGAAATTTAGCAACATAGTTTTCCATGATGGACATAAGGCAATGATGTTGGCTGCATCTCCTTTCCAAACAAGAGGTGGAAAAGAAGATGATTGATGGTTTAGGGACAGCCACTAAACATTGTATTTTTTCAACACCAAGTGAGAAGTGACCAATAAGAGGATAAAAAAAGGCAAGAAGTCAGAAAATACTTTTAGGCAGGATTCTTCCAGGCACTTTGGCTTCAACTATTGAGAGAGGCAGACCAACCGATAGAGATTGCTTGCTTTTACCCTTACCGCTTCTGTGTGGGAATGGGAGATAGCTTCTATCATTTGATTTTTAGAAGTAAAAAAAATAAAAATATTAATAAATATATAAACATAAACTTTCACCCAGACTCCACTCCTTCAAAAAATCTTTGAAAAAGTACTTCTTCAGGAAGCATATCAATTAAACCGTTAACAGCTTTCTCTCCCCACACCCTGATGCCTCTCCTGCAACTGTCATCAAAACAAAACACAAAGCCTCAGTGCTATCCCAGCAATGTACTTTTCTTCCCTACCCTTACCTTTTGTATCACTTTACCCCACTTCCTCTAGCATGTAAGCTCATTGAGCAGGGCCCTCAATCCCTCTGTTCCTGTCTGTCCAACTTGTCTGGTTACAAATACGTGTCTGTTAGTCCACCCATTGTACAGCGCTACGGAATTTGTTGGCACTTTATAAATAATGATATAGGTTTTTTTAATGCTTCTTTTTTTCCCTCTATTGGTTACTTGATCTGAGAACCATATGAAGTAAAAAAAAAATAAATATTTAATACACTCATGTTCTTATGGTTCATCTAAATAGTCTTTCCTAAATAATTTGTATGAATAAAATTAATCAGTACCAAAATGCCTCATGAATGAATTTTGGGCCATGCAAACTATTTTATTCTTTCAGGACAAATCAATTTGGTTGAACTGAATTTTTCCACCATGCAAACGTCTAAATGTATTGCAGCATTGTAAGATTGCTGCATGCCATGTATTTCATTCTAATGTATTTTATTTGAAAAATAATATAAAGGAAAATATGCACACGATGTTTATGTAATAGTTCTAAAACACCACTGGGACATGGTATCTTCAGACAGAATGTCTCCATTTTCTAAAACACCATTCTTTAACAAAGTTGTAAATAATGGAACTATTTTGTGGTTATCTTACAGGGGTCCAATTCTTTAAATTTTTCATGGGTCAATCATTTCTGGTGATTAGCCTTAAAATAAAACAAACTGCTTCACATAAAAACCCAAATGTCAAAATACAATTGCACAACAATCAACATAACCAATGCTGTAATTCTACACAATGCTCATATACATGAAGAATGCAGAATTGTGCTGGCTTATATTCAAATGTTTGCATGACTTGCAAAACACATACCACACGATAAATGTTACCACCACTGTTCTGCGACCTAACGTCTATGTCATAACTGATTATATCTAAATATAAAAAAGGATTTAGGTAAATTGCTTTTAAAAAAACTAAATTACCGTAAAATACAATACATCTTTGTTTTGTATCTGTAAAACCTTTCATTTTTGTAACTCTTCCAACCTTTAACAGAGCGATACAGTTTAATTTCTTTCCTGTTGTAGCTGGTTCCAGAATTATTTTCAGAGGAGAAACGGGTTTCTTGGAAAAAGACCTAAAAGAGATTTAGGCACAGTAATAATACAGATCTAAACATTTGACAGAATTTATGTACAATATATTGAAACCATATGACTTTTTAGAATATTTGAGAGATTAAGTCCACTAAGGTATCATGCAAATTTCAATGTTAGTTGCTTTTAGTTAATAGAGATCACACAGTAGATTTTAATAAAAATGAACTTAGTGATACACATTCTTATTGAACTAATAATTGTATAACATGAGAGGAGGTTTCATATTTTTTTAATTAACTTTCTTTACTAACTCCATAGCAGCAAAAATAAAATAACCAATCAGAAACAGTCAGAGTGTATAATATTAACACATTTCTCCTTTCGCGCCTAATTACACTAAAGGTGATGCTCCCCAGTTCTGCTGATATTTAACACATTTTCCCATGAACATGTTTCAAGGGCTTTTCAGGATCCATTTTGGTCCCTGGCTCTTGTAAGATCAGGCCCGGCCATTTTGTTGGTGCTGTTGGTCAAGGAATTCCTTCCCATCAAGGTGAGGCTCTAAGAGTGAAATAATATTTTGGATGAAATACTTAGCTGTTTAAGCAATCAGTGGGACCTGATCAGGTTGGTGTTATACCCCTGGGGAGTGGGACTACCAATCAGGGCTGGAAAAAAAATTCAATACCAGCCTCATAATGCATCACGCCAGCATATGTGCAGATGTGAAAGCAAAAAAAACAAAAACAAAAAACTTTTAAACTGAAAACTATCACTCAAACGTGAAAGAAAGCACTCATAGGGCTCCAAAATAAACAAAAGAGTGGATTTGTTGTAAGCAGACGTGTATTTGCATATAATAAATGTTTCGGTACAAGTACTTTGACATATTAAGGAAAGTTTTGTAATTGGACTGAAATTGCGAATGTATGCTATTGCACAGCAGTAAAAAAAAAATGACATTATCTTCCTCATTTTGAAGTAACAAGAGTGTGCTCTTCGCTTTGACTAACAACTGGATGATCTCACTCAACTCCAATTTAATTCCCATAGGTAAGCATTGGGAGGCTATTGTGCATGTGTGGCAAAACGCTGTGCTTCATCGCACCAATCAGCATCTCCTCATAGAGAAGCATTGTATCAATGCATCTCTAAGGGGAGTGCTCAGCGCCTCCATGCAGAGAGTGAAGATGCTCAACATAGGTGCTGCACACTGTGCAGCACTGGACTAGGAGCAGCTCTAGTGGCCGTCTGAGTGACTGTCACTAGAGATGTTCCTAGGCAGCAATGTAAAAACTGCCTTTTCACTGAAAAGGTATCATTTACAGTTCTTAGCGTACAGGGACAGTCTATACACACCAAAACTACTACATTAAACTAATACAAAGTCTTTTTCTCACTGGTCAACTCTAAATTACAGGGAGAGCAGGAGACACAAGTGAAAATGCACTTTGTGTCTTTCTCCCCCAAGCCCCTTTCTTGTGTCCCCCCTTTTCATGTGCCCCAGCCCCTTTGTCTCTTTCTCCCCTTCCCCAGCCCTTCTGTTAGTCTCTTTCCCAGGCCGCAGCACCTCTGTGTGTCTCTTTCCCCACAGCTTTTGTGTGTCTCATTCTCCCCTTCCCCAGTCCCTCTGTGTGTCTTTTGTTAGTCTTTCTCACCCCCTCTGTCTCTTTCTCCCCAGACCCCTCCATGTCTTTTTTCTACACAGACTCTCCATGTGTCTTTTTACTTCCCTGCCCCTCCATGTGTCTTATTAGCCCCCCAGGTGTCTCATTAGCCCCCCAGCCCCTTCATGTATCTAATCAGCCCCCAATTTATCCCATTAGCTCCCTCCCAGCCTTGTATGTGTCTCATTAGCCCTCCCATGTGCCCCATTAGCCCCCCAGTCATCCATGTGTCCTATTAGCCCTCCCAGCCCTCCATACATCCCATTAAACCCCTTCCCAGCCCTGTATATATTATTAGCCCTGCCATGTATCTCAGCAGCATCCCCATGTGTCCCATGAGCCCCCCATGAGCACCCAGTCCTCCATGTGTCCTATTAGCCCTCTCTCCCAGCCCTCCATGTGTAGCACTAGCCCCCCTCCCAGCCCTTCCTGTGTCCCCATACCCCCCTTCCAGCCCTTCATGTGTCCCTATAACCCCCTCCAGCCCTCCATGTGTCCCTATACCCCCTGCAAGCCCTTCATGTGTCTCTATAGTCCCCTTCCTATCCCCCATGCATCCTTATAGCCCCTTCCCCAGCCCCATGTGTCCCATTACATCCCCATGTGTCCCCCTATAATCCCCTAGCCTCTATGTGTCCCATTATAGCCACCTCCCCAGCCCCCATGTGTCCCATTATAGCCCCCTCCACAGTCCCCATGTGTCCCATTATAGCCCCTCCCCTGCCCCATGTGACCCAATAGAGTCCCCGCCCCAGCCCCCACATGTCCCATTATAGCCCCCTCCCCAGCCCCCAGTGTCCCATTATAGCCCCCCTCCCAAGCCCCCACGTGACCCATTATAGCCCCACTCCCGAGCTCCCACGTGACCCATTATAGTCCCCTTCCCCAGCCCCCACGTGTC
The DNA here is from genome assembly GCF_036172605.1 of Pelobates fuscus. Taxonomy (NCBI): domain Eukaryota; kingdom Metazoa; phylum Chordata; class Amphibia; order Anura; family Pelobatidae; genus Pelobates; species Pelobates fuscus. The sequence goes on along the minus strand of NC_086322.1, from coordinate 119,401,327 downwards.
CCATTATAGCCCCCTGCCCAACCCCCATGTGTCCCTATAGCCCCCCCAGCCCCCATGTGTCCCATTATAGCCTCCTCCCCAGCCCCATGTGTCCTTATAGCCCCCTCCCCACACCATTAAATATAAAAATGTGAACCTAACATAAAACCGCAACTTACCTTCATATAAGGGCCTGGAAAGAAATATTCGCCTCCTGTCACATTATAAGATTGAAGATTATGCTAGCTTTGTAATAGTAATATAGTAATATAGTAATAGTATAGTGTAGTAATAATCTTAATTTTAAAAATTACAGGAGTCAAATATTTCTTTCCCGGCCCTTATATGAAGGTAAGTTGCAGTTTTACATGTTAGGTTCACATTTTTATATTTAATGGTGTGTTAACGCATATCAGATAGTTGATTAGATGTGGTAATACTGCTCCATGCATGTTTTTGAATGTTCACTGATATATTTTTCACATTCAACAACATAATGCTCATTGTTATATATTCATACGTTCAGTTCCGTATGATTACTAAAACTAATTTATTTTCTTTCAGCTTAATTTGTTGCCTTGGTTTATTGGAAGAATTAGTTTACCTTATCGTTGTCAGCTGAAGATGGAATTTTCTACGGTTTCTTCTGCTTTATGGACTTGTGTTGACATATTTATAAATAGCAAAGGCTTTGGATATGTGTTCCTGTTATATATAGCTCTTAGGACCTCTCCCCCCTCCCACCCTCAGGGCCCACCTCCCTTGGTGCTGAAGGGGTTAGAACCCCTTGAGTTACTTACTTTAATCCAGCACCAGGCTCCCTCGGTGCTGGTGACCTCTCCTCCCCCGCCTCAATGCTTTCCTATGGACGTTCTGCACGCTGAATGCGATTTTCGTCGCAGAAGCACCTCTAGCGGCTGTCAGGAAGACAGCCACTAGAGGCTGGATTAACCCTGCAATGTAAACATAGCAGTTTCTCTGAAACCATTAATTGATTTTATTTCTACTTAGAATTCATCAATGACAAAAAAAAACAATCCTGTCCTTAGTCCTTTAACCCTTCATGACATATGATATCAGATTTCTTACAAATAACTATCAATTTTACTGTATGACAGGAGGCTTTATATTTTGTTATTTTAATGGTGTGATAAAAGAGGCGTTAAATGGTGGACAAAATAAAACACTCAAAAGTTATCCTCGCTAGATCAATCAACTTTTCAATTTTTTTTTAAAAAGTAATGTGACCAAAGAAAAAGCACTCAACTCAGTGGTGCATTGAATTGAATAAGCCTGATAAAGAAATCAATACCTGTCAATGACAAAAGTTGTCTCACCCATTTGGCGAGGATGGTGGCAGAAATAGGCTCAGTGGTGGGCCCATCGGGTATTGCTGAAAAGGGACAAAGTGAGCCACTCCGTCTCTTTATGACTGCGACTGGGCCCCTTTAACATCGTAGATGCTGGGAGGAAGTGAGTACAGGTCACTTTTTCCCCAGCAACATGAATAGCTACACAGGAGGTAAAGAAGGACCAGAGAAGGCAGCACTAAAACAGACCTACACTCCCATCAGACTACTGCACATAAAATTATGTTAACAGGAGGGTGGCTAATAATTATGACATATGTGTGTATGTATCTATGTGGCATGAGTGTATCAGTGTGTCAGTGTGTTTGTATGTTTCAGTGTGCTTATCTATATATCAGGGTGTTGTATGTGTCTGTGTGCATTTACATGTAAAATATTTTACTTTACTGAATTTCACTGAATTGTGATTCCTCTCTGCTTTATAATAAACCGCAACCTTGGCAGGTGAAACTTCATGACTTGATTTTAGCAACCAGAGAGTTAAGATTAAGAGCCAGATTATGCTAAAGTTATCTTTTGCAGTAGCCCAAAGTAGAGTGCAGACCATCCACAGTTTTGGTTCTGAATGGAAAAGTGGGTATAAAAACAAGAAGGAATCAGATTTACTATGATAAAAAATCTGGACTATCACATTGTCTGAAGAAAAAGAAAAAGCTGTACGTTAATGTCAGAGGCACGAATATCGGACACCCACCATAATGAGACTAAACACAAAAGAAGCATAAACTTAGAGGATACTTTCAGTGTCTGGTAATGTCCCACAAATGTGAATATATGGGGAATGGAATACTTTAAAGTTATAAGGCCATAATGATCTCTCAATTTTAGTCTAATCCAGGGGTAGGCAACCTTTTAGCAGCACTGTGCCGATATAGGATTGTGATGTCCCGTAGCGTGCCGATCCTATTTTTCTAAATTGAGGTGTGTATGCTGCCGTATTCTGCTTGTTATTTTTACTGTAATTGCTTTGTATCGTGGTATTTGTGCATATGTGAGCTATTATATTGTATATGTTCATTAGCAGTTTATGGTATCGTGTATGATACATATGAATGTGGGCTGTGTATGAGGGCTGCTTGTGGAATTGTGTGTGGATGGATATGTCACATTGTGTGTTTAGTAGTGTCTGGGGGCTGTTTGGGGTATTGCATGTGAGAGGCTGCATGTGGGGTTGTGTGCATGTGTGTGGATTGTTTGTGGTGTTGCGTTTGTGGGGATTGTGTGTATGTTTGTGTGTGGGCTGTTATTCTGCATTTCTGTGTATATCTAGCAGTGTGGGTGACTTCCCTGGGTTCCAGCGGGGACCAGGCTGGCCAGGTACAGGTCAAGGACAGGAGCTGCAACACCAGCTGCGGGCTGCTCTACTACAGTGTGGATTCCCATTCACAAGTGCTGGGAGGAAGTGATCTCAGATGTGCTGTGAAGTGATCTCTATGTGCTGCCATGCATAAATTGAGGATTGTCCTTCACCACCTCTTCGTATTAGCAGATATCTGAAGTTTTACTGGGACTCCTGATAGGCCAGAGCGTGTTTGGTTCTAGCAGTCTCGAGTGCCGTGCAAAGACACCTCGAGTGCCGTGCAAAGACACCTCGAGTGCCGTGCATGGCACTAGTGCCGTAGGTTGCCTACCCCTGGTCTAATCACTTCTTCAATTTTAACCTTACATGTTCACCCTCTTGATGTGAGCTCACTTAACTCGTCATCTACTTTCTCCCATTTTTTTTCAAGTTTCATAGTTTCTATTTCAGTTCTGCCTTTTATCTCCACAATCAACTATTTCCCCAAATCACATCTATATTAGTCCCTTTATCTATCCATCACAATGAGTTCTCATATTTTCTAATCATAGTTCCATAGGCTGAAAAAAATACTTGTTTCCATCAAGTTCAGCTGTTCTCACATCTGTTTCTAGTGTCAATCCAAAAGAAAACAAAAAACACAGTTTGAAGTGGTTTCCAATTTTGCAACAAACTAGGAAAAATTAATTCTTGACCCAAGAATGACAGTCTAATATCTTTCTAGATCAAGAAGCTGTTAACCAATGAATTAAAATTGTATCCCTGTATATTATGCTTTGGCACAATTTTGTCCAGTCACTGTTTACAAATCTGTACAGACTCTGAGAATACCACCTCTTCATACAGAGAATTCCATATTTGTATTACATTTTTAAGCTATTCAGCTATTTGACCTTCAATTTTAAATTCACTTTGAATTCCCACTTCAGTAAATAAACCTGAATATCTACTTTCTTCAATTGTGAATTGTTGACTTGTGTCCTATGTATAGTCATATTTACAAATAGATTTCCAGACAAAAAAACATTTCTGAATATATTTGCATAATGTTATCATATCCTTTCTGAGGGGCAGTTTTTCTAAACCAAACCAAACTAAGACCTCACTTTAACATTGTTGAAGAAAAGATTACAAATTATTGTATATTTTCAGATACACTTTTACAGTTATTTATTATTCTGGAAAATATTTTAGTTTTGAAATATTTTGATTGAAAAAAAAAATATATATAAATAAATAAACTATATATATAAATATAGTTTTTTTTTTTTTTTAACATTGTATCAAAAAATCTGAAATAAAAATGTATAATTTAGAAAATATTTGTGTAAACTGTCCCAACCAACAACACCTATTTTCTATCGGCTACTTTTATTTATCCTCAATTCCAAACAACAAGTAGAATTTATAATAGCTTGGGAATTAGAGATGAAAGTTATATATGAATTTTACCACATGACAGGAGGCTTCGTATTTTACATTAAACTCTCTTTACTAACTCACACAGCAGTAAAGAAAAGTGAAAACATTAACCAATCAAAATGCAATAGGAAGCATAGTATTCACAGGGATAAGGCTCCTCCCCCTCTTTCTTTACTGCTCCATCAGCAGACAGGTCAGAGTTTTGGCTCTTCCCTTACTTATCTTATTTTGTATTGAAATTCTCATTATCTTTGATGTTTGATATAATAGGAATTTTCCTATTTGTCTCCTAGGACTTTCTGTCCTTCTGTTTTGTACTATCTCCTTTTAGGATTTCTCCCCTGCCCTCAGGGAATTATATTGGTATCTTATATTTTATATCTTTCCCCCTTTTTCTATATATTTGGTTTCTTTTTATTTATTTGTCTTTATCTATATTTATTTATTTATTTTATCCGGTTTGTTTATCTCTAATTGTGGATATTTATTTCTAATTGTGGTTATTTATTTATATGTATTCATTATTCTTTTTCTGTGATATTGTTTTCCGTTTTCAGCGTTTTCCGATCTTCCTTTATGGGAGATCGGATCGTTGGTTTCATCCTCGAGGGTAACGCTCACCCTCCTCCCTATCTGTTCCCCTCGCGGCTTCTCAGCCGCACTCACTAGCCGACACGGCGGGAAACCCCTTTCCCGTTTCTCCGGCGGCCATATTGGATCTCGCGTCTCGCGAGATTTACGGCCGTCATCTTGGGAGACCTGCGGTCTCCGTCATTTCGGCTCCCAACCACTATATTATCGCACACCATTCAGGCAGGGGTCAGCAGGTTAGTGTACTGGCATATCTAACCTCCCATAAGGACTGTCAGTCCCATACAGTGGTGGACCACTATAACTTTACTTATATTAGGTGTATTTTGTGCCACCTGCCTATATATATATAACTGGGTGAGGCCCAGGCCCGGACTGGCCATCGGGCACACCGGGCAAATGCCCGGTGGGCCGCGGTGGCCAGGGGCCGAGGCCGGCAGGGGAAGGTCTCATGATCTCCCCTGCCAGTCTATGCAGGGCCGGCACTATCTGAGCGCCGGCCCCACTGTGTGCCATGGCGGGCCGGTGAGGAGATCAGAGATCTCCCTCACCGGCCCACTTAAAAAGACCTGCTGCTGGGGAGGAAGGGAGAGGACCCGGCGGAGCTCTATCTTGCAGCTCCGCCAGGTTCCTCTCGCGAGATCGGGAGCGTTGCTATGGCAACGCCCTCGATCTCGCGAGAGTGAACTCTAGCCCTTAGGCTAGAGTTCACTCACCACTGGATCACCAGGGATCGTGTGCGACTGCCGGTCCCCCCCTCCCAGGTACCACCATGCCTGTCCCCCCTCCCAGGCTAAAGGTAAGAAGGGAGGGGGGGGATTTAATGCCTTCTTAGTTTTTTTATTTGTTTATTTACCCCCCTTAGTTTTATTATTTGTTTATTTACCCCCTTATTTTTTTTGTTTATTTACCCCCCTTAGTTTTATTATTTGTTTATTTACCCCCCCTTAGTTGTATTATTTGTTTATTTACCCCCCCTTAGTTTAATTATTTGTTTATTTACCCCCCCCCCCCCCGGTTTTATTATTTGTTTATTTACCCCCTTAGGTTTTTATTTGTTTATTTACCCACACAACATTTACACACACTACTCTCACACACATCACTCACACACAGCACACTCACACACCACATCACTCACACACAGCACTCTCACACACATCGCACATCATACACAGCACTCTCACACTCAGCACTCTCACACTCAGCACTCTCACACTCTCACACACAACACTATCACACTCAGCACTCACAACACTATCACACTCAGCACTCACACACATCACACTCAGTACTCACACACATCACACACATCACACTTAGCACTCACACACATCACACTTAGCACTCACACACATCACACTTAGCACTCTCACACATCACACTCAGCACTCTCACACATCACACTCAGCACTCACACACATCACACTTAGCACTCACACACATCACACTTAGCACTCTCACACATCACACTCAGCACTCTCACACATCACACTCAGCACTCACACACATCATACACAGCACTATCACACTCAGCACTCACACACATCACACACAACACTCTCACACACATCACACAAAACACTCTCACACACATCATACACAGCACCCACACACACATCATACACCGCACCCACACACACACATCACACACAGCACTCTCACACACAGCACCCTCACACACAGCACCCTCACACACACATCACACCTCACACACATCACACCTCACACACATCACACCTCACACACACACACAACCCCCCCCCGATACACTACATCACACACATACACAATACTCCAAACATATTTATATAATATAGCACCCCTCACACACACAGCACCCCTCACACACATACTGCACCCCTAAACACATTACATTCCAGACACACACTACATCCTTTACCCAACTGGATCATCTACACACATACACACACTAGATCCCTATATACACTCTGAATCCGTTATATACGCACACTCACTAGATCTCCTATACACATTCTGGGTCCTTCAAACACACACTAGACTCCTATACATATATATATATATATATTATATATATATATATATATATATATATATATACACACACACACACACACTCTGGATCCCCTATACACACACCAGATTCCTTGTAAGCAAACACATACTACATCCCTAAACACACACTCTCTACAAACACTACATCACCTATACACACACACACACTATAGCCTGTATGCACACACTTGCTACATTCCCCTATACACACAGTCTCTACAGTCCCTAGCCACATATGCATTACATTACACCACAAACACAACATGACTAAAACCGACCTTATTACACAATACCACACCACAATCAGCTCACTCTACACACACGTAATACCACAAGCAGGCTCCAAACACATGCACAATACTCTTTCCTGGCATTTTTGTCTCCTGGTATCCATTTATAGAGACACCAGAGACAAGTTGCAAGGAAACACAGTGCAAGCATGTTATTAAATTTGCTTGCGCTGTGCAGAACAAATGCAGGGCTTTTTTCTCATGCTAGAGCTCTTTAGCAGAGTTCTGCGTATGGTCTGCCCTGGAAGAGCATTGAACCAACATGCTCACTTTGAGAGGGGGCGTGTCTGTCATTAGTGATGACAAAACACACACCCTCTCTGCCCCGCCCCCTTCTTAGTGGGCCGCTGTGATTAAAAAATGCCCGGGCCGAATTTTCTTCCCAGTCCGGCCCTGGTGAGGCCCTTTCAGTATTTCTGCTTTCAGGTGGATTTTGTGCCACCTATATATGTGTATTGTCAGTTTGAGCCCTGTAATAGGTGGATTTTGTGCCATCCTCACACATACCTGGGTGTAGCCCAGTGCAAAAAAAAAATCCCAATCTACCCTGCTGGGGAAGCTGGTATTATTATACCACATACTTGATTTGTACATGTCCACCCTGCTGGGGTGCCTACAGGGTTAATTTATATACTTATACCCTGCTGGGGTTCTATAGGTATCACTGATACCATCATTTACTGTGCGCAACACCGCAGACTGACCCCTAGCCCAACGTATACCCTGTGGCACAAGATTCTGCCTATACGGTCCTACTCCTAAAACACTATGGAATCTTCCCAAAACCCTGCAGATTTCTGAGGCCATCTCCGCATCTATGGAGAAAGCACTTTCCAGGGTCATGATGGCATCAGCCGATCTAACCATGTCTTCCACTAAAGCCCCACTCCATGACTATGATTCTGAGGCTTCAGAATCGCAGACACAAGCCGACCCACGGCCTATTAAACGCCACTGGAAGGGCGAAAAGGGGACTGTTGTCCTGGGCAAAGGCAAGGCTCCAACCAAACGCCATAAGCCAACCCGACCTACCCCCGCCCCTCAACATAGTTACTCCTCAGATGAGGGGGAAGAGCACTCGCACTCCTTGGCTATACTGGACGAGTGGAGGGCTGCGGATTCCGACTCACATGACGACAAGTGGGGCTCAGATACCGGATCCCATACCGGTTTCTTACGAGGCACGTTCCTGGATGACATCCAACTACCAGATGACCTTGCATCTGCCCAGGAAGGAGGGGAGGCCATCCTGGACCCCACTGGGCAATACCTCTTCGACCCTCATAATATACGACATCCACGCTCGGCGGACTGGACTCCCCCCGATCACCTCTCCAAATTTATGCACCTGTGGCTCCGCAAACCACTGGACAAGACGGTGCGCATTCGCCTACGCTCCGAATGTCCTCGTCCTTCGCTCCCCGATCATGTGGTTCAGACACCCGAATTCGACCAGGTCATGACCACCTTCATGTCTCGGGGCGGTCGTAACCCCCGAAGGGGCGTGGAAAAAGGACAAGTTGCTGGACTCCATCGGCCCTCTTGCCCGCATCATGTATTTGTCGGACAACGTTTTTCAACGAGCTGACCAGTTTGATACCAGCATGGTAAAAGAATGGGCTCATGATATAAGGGAATGGGCACAAAGGTGCTTCTGTTTTGTTGGTAACACCAACGTTGCCCTCTCCTCTGAGAGGTGTAAAGCAGCATTGCTCCGCATTGACGGTAAGCTGGTGGAATTGGGCACCAAGGAGTTAGGACCGCTGGCACAGGGCAAGTTGTTTGGTGAAGCTTTCCTGAAAGAACTAAACAAACACGTTAACATATTCACATCCCTGAATAAAGCTCAGTCTTCAATGAAGCGGTCTTCAGGGGCTACCCCAGTCGGGGTGTTTTTGAATGGGCTGGCTGCCATAGGTGCCGTGCAGCCAGCCGCTTCTGGCCAACAGGCCCCCGTTCCCACAGACCTCAGCCCTTCTACCCAGAGGTGGGCTTCAGACAACCCTTCTCCTATACCAGAGGAGCCGACCAAGGCAGAGGACCATGTGGTCGTGGCAGAACACGCTTCCCCACAGGTAAGCAGCCCTTTGACTCCCGTACCTTTTTCCCCACGTACTGCAGGTCGTATCGCTCTATATTTTCAGACCTGGACCACCATTTCCGCGGACGCTTGGATCCACCAGACGGTGCATGGCTACATCATCGATTTCGTGGACATCCCGCGCCAGACTATTCCCCCACACGCTACACGATGCTCAGCGGAGAACCGACGACTCATCGACGGTGAACTGCAGGACCTCCGGACAAAAGGGGCGATCGAATCCTCTCCAAACGGTGGGGGTTTCTTCAGCAATATCTTCCTGGTCAAAAAGAAAACGGGAGATTTCAGACCAGTCATAAATCTAAGGAGGCTAAACGCGTACTTGATGTACCGACATTTCAAAATGGAGGGCATCCACCTTCTAAGAGACCTCCTTCAAGATGGGGACTGGTTCACGAGATTGGACCTCAAGGACGCGTACTTGTCAGTACCCGTCCACGTCTCATGCCGACAATTCCTCAGTTTTCACTGGAACGGCCTACCGTGGCAGTTCACATGCCTTCCATTCGGCCTCAGCTCAGCCCCATGGTGCGTCACCAAGCTGCTGAAGCCAGTAGTTGCACATCTACGAACACAAGGCATTCGTTGCATTATCTACCTGGACGACCTTCTACTGTTTTGCTCAGACAAGTCCAGACTGACTCAACACACGCAATATACCATCCGATTTCTGACGTCCCTAGGATGTGTGGTGAATCACCAGAAGTCGGCGATATCTCCAGCCCAGATCATACAATTCTTGGGCTTCGAGATAGACTCCACGTCCAGCACTCTGCGGCTGCCAACGTAAAAAATCACGGCCATCAAGAAGGAACTACGCCGGGTCCTCCATTGCCACTCCATTCCACTCCGCAGCTTGGCGCGAATTGTAGGTCTACTATCTGCTTCCATCCAGGCAATCTTCCCGGGACCGCTCCACTACAGAGCGATGCAGCGCCTGAAGACATCCTTCCTTCGCCGGAACCCTTCCTACGATCAGACCATCCCAGTAACAGAGGAAGTCAAACAAGAACTCAGCTGGTGGTTGGACAGCATGAAGGCATGGAACTGCCGTGCCATTTTCGGGAGTTCACCCGACACAGTCCTGGAATTGGACACAAGCCTCTGGGGCTGGGGCGCGACTTGCGAAGGCAGGTCGACAGGCGGTGCCTGGAGTTCCCAAGACCTCAACCTTCACATAAATTGTCTGGAACTCCTGACCGGGTCGTTCGTGATCCGCAGCCTAGCAGGAAACAAGTCGAACTGTTGCATCCTCCTCCGGATGGACAACATCTCTGCGGTCCACTACATCAACCGCTTGGGAGGTGCACGATCCCGACTCCTCTCGGAGATAACAAAACGGATCTTCGACTTCTGCCTACCACGCAAAATCTCCCTCATAGCAGAGTATCTCCCGGGAGAGATGAACCTAACTACGGATTGGTTCTCACGCCACTGGCGAGATAGCACGACTGGAGACTGGACCCACAGAACTTCCAGCGTCTCTCGTGCAGGAGGGGTCCCTTTCACCTGGACCTGTTTGCGTCACGCACCAACAAACAGACAACCAACTATTTCAGCTGGCTCCCAGACCCGGAGAGCATGGCAGTGGACGCATTCCTCCAACCATGGCCAACCAGAGGAGCTTACGCCTTTCCCCCGTTCGCCATGATAGCAAGGACGATTCAGTACCTGAAGGCCCAACGAGGGTCTCTTCTCCTCATCGCTCCCCTATGGCAGAGCCAACCCTGGTTCCCGGACCTCCTGGCATCGTCCTTCATGGATCCGCTCCTCCAGTGGTGTATCCTGGTTTTTGTGCTGCCCTAGGCAGGACAAAACTCAGGCGCCCCCCTCCTGCCCGCGCCACCCCCACCCAACCCTTCCCCCGCCACCCCCACCCAACCCTTCCCCTGACTTCTAAATACACACACACACACATTCGCTGACAGATACGCATACACTAGCTAACAGACACACACACACACACACTAACAGACACACACACACACTAACAGACAAACACACACACACACTAACAGACACACACACACTAACAGACACACACACATACACACACACATACATACATACACACACTAACAGACACACACCCACTAACAGACACACACACACACACACACTAACAGACACACACACACACACACACACACTAACAGACATACATACACACTAACAGACCCACACACACACACACACTAACAGACACACACACACACACACTAACTAACAGACACACACACACACACACACACTAACAGACACACACACTAACAGACACACACTAGCAGACACACACACCCACACACTAACAGACATACACACACACACTAACAGACATAAACACACACACTAACAGACACACACACTAACAGACACACACACACTAACAGACACACACACTAACACATATTTGTTTTTTAAATGTAACCCCCCCAGCCTCCTTACCTTTGAAAATGCTGGGGGGGTTCTCTTCCTCCCTGGTGGTCCAGTGGCTGCTGGGCGGGCGGCATTGGCGGGCGGCAAGCTGGCGAGGGAGCACTTCCTCTGAGCTGTCATAGGTGTGAGGCTGGGAGGCGGAGCCGGAATATGACGTCATATTCCGGCTCCCAGCCTCACTCTGCGGCACGCGAGGGAGCTGAGCAGACAGCTCAGAGGAAGTGCTCCCTCGCCAGCCGCCCACCAGCGCCGCCCGCCCAGCCCAGCAGCCCGCCAGCATGTCTGTTAGCCGCAAGGCTAACAAGACATTTGCCTTGGGCATTTGGGGGTGGCTTTTTTTGCCGCCCCCTGGAAAATGCCGCCCAAGGCAAATTACTTGTTTGCCTCGCGGCTAATACGCCCCTGCTCATACCATCCTATAACACTCCTCACGGACCCAAAAGACAACCTTCATCCTCTCGTTCTGGGAGACCGTCTCGCCTTAGTGGCTTGGACTCTTTCAGGGGTGCCTGGCAAACCAGCGAGTTATCGCAGGCAGCTAGAGATCTCTTATGGGACTCATGGGCTCCAGGTACCAGGCGATGTTACCTAGCTTGGACTTCCTGGTCCTCTTGGTGCAGTGAACGGAACATCGATCCCTTTACTGCCCCTGTGACGGCCATTTTTAATTTTCTTTCCTTTCTTTTTTCCGCGGGCCATTCTTATCGCTCTCTAAACGCAGTCCGCTCCGCGATTTCGGCGGCTCACATGCCGGTCATGGGAATCCCTGTAGATAAAGACCCCCTGGTGTGCAGACTCCTGAGGGGCATTCGGTTACAGAGACCCCCTCAACCCAAATACTCCCGCTTATGGGACATCGAAGTCGTCCTACAATTTCTAAGGGACTGGCCGGACAATGGCAGACTATCCCTACGACAGCTCTCGGCAAAGCTTACGCTCCTGCTCTGCCTAGTCGTGTTCAGCCGGGTCTCGGACGTCCGTGCATTCGACGTCGACGCCTTTTCGTTCTCACCAGAGGGAGTTACCTTTCGAGTTTCACGTCGGACGAAGTCAGACTCTATCCGTTTTTCCCGTCGGACCCACAGCTCTGCGTGGTTGTTACCCTACGTCGATATGTGGAGGTCACATCCCCTCTCAGGGTCTCCTCCTCGGGGCAACTGTTAGTATCTTACGTTAGGCCACACGTGCCAGTCTCGGTTACTACGCTCGCCAGGTGGATAAGATGGATTCTATCGCTGGCGGGAGTAGACGAGACTTTCGGAGCCCACTCCGTTCGCGGAGCGGCGGCTTCTTCGGCCTTCTCGGCGGGTGCTTCTCTGACGGATATCCTACGCTCCGCGGACTGGTCGCGAGAATCTACCTTTTGGACATTTTACTTCCACCCGAACTCTGGAGCAGCCTCATCTTTCCTACATTAGCGTTAAAAATGCAAAATACGAAGCCTCTTTTCCCGCCCATCCCTCCCTTGGGAGATAAGGATATAAGTATGTTTGACTCTGTATGCTTCAGTCTCCATTTGTGTTTGCTCACTCTGGACATTTATTGGCGGTAGACATTTATTGGCGGTTATTTCTGTAACTAATCATGGGCTGTTACCTTTAATTCAACCAGTTTCCAGACCGGTTCCTAACCTATTTCACGTTCTCTTTCAGTGTAATTCCGTGGCTTTACAGCTCATTATCGGGACAGACTCCATTACGACTTCGCTTGTTCAACCTTCGTTTTTGGATAATCGCCCGTTGGCGCATGTTATGGAACTTTGGACTCTTTGGACCTGTATTCATGATGTCGCTTTCGAAAAAAGGGGAGGAGCCTCATCCCTGTTAATACTATGCTTCCTATTGCATTTTGATTGGTTAATGTTTTCACTTTTCTTTACTGCTGTGTGAGTTAGTAAAGAGAGTTTAATGCAAAATACTCGCCTCCTGTCATTACTAAAATTAAGATTATAGTACAATAAAAAAAAAATTGTATGCCGATGGTACCTGACGCCCACAAAACTGAAAGAGATGTTTCACGCTACACCTTACTGCTACTGGAGAGAATGTGGTTCTGATGGTGACGTACCACATATGGTGGCAATGTGACAAATCGAAACCATTTTGGAATTATATTTTGTTATTGATTTAAATTATTGCTCCTACATTAACGGTTCTCTCTCCTAAACTAGGATTGTTTAAATTACTCCTTGATTTCATGAATAAATCTGAAAACGTATTATTTCCCATATACCAATAGCGGCTACAACTTTGATTCCTAGATACTAGGAACAAACAACACCACCACCCAACAGAGAAATACAGACCTTTGTAAGGAAAACAAGAAATATGAATTGTCAACCAGACAGTTGGACCAGTTGGTAACACTGTTACATGTATCGTGGGACCAATGGGAAGATAAAGCTAAAAAGGTTTTGATATGACCATATATATTCATAGTGTGTCATAGACCTGCTGCAAGCATACAATTTAAAGAGCTCAAACCTATTCCCCCCTTCTATTTTATTTTTCCCCCTTTCTTATTTTTTCTTCCTTTTTAAAGCATTTTTTTAGTACATTTATACAATATTATTATTATGGCATTATATAACACCAACATATTCTGCAGTGCTTTATAAAATTATAAGAGGTGGAAATTTAACAATAAATGCGCCAAGTAAAAAATGTTACAGGAACAGTAGGCTGATGAGGACCATGCTCCAATGAGCTTACAGTCTAGAGGAGGTGGGGGTATAACACACAATAGGACAGGGGATAGCCAATAAAACAAGGTGGGAGTGAAGCAAAACTAGAGGAGAGAGTAGAATGAAGAAGGTTACTCTGGGAGGCCTTAAGCTTTCGGTTTTGAGGGACTTCTTAAACGATCAACAACTAGGGGAGAGTCTGATGGTGGTAGAAAGGATGCTCCAGAGGAAAGGAGACACCACTGAGAAATCCTGCAAGAGTGAGTTAGCAGTATGGCTGCGAGCAATGGACAGGGGAAGGTTATCAGCAGAGTGGAGAGATCAAGAAGCATAATTATGAATCAAAGAAGAGATATAACAGGCTTAGAGTTGTTCAGTGCTTTATAGGTATAGATTAGTATCTTGAATTGTCCTCCTATAGGTTACTGGAAGCCGATGTATGAACTTACAGAGGGATGAGGTGTGAGAGGAGCGAATGGAAAGGAAAATCTGTCTGGCAGCTGCATTCATTCCTGACTTAGCTGGGCAGTACGGCTTCTGGGAAGACCAATTAGGAGAGAATTGCAAAATGATTACTATCTAAAAATTACATATCTATTTTTGTAACATACTATGTATAATTGTAAAATCTGATACTTTATCTTTTTATTCATAAAATTGTTTATTGATGTGAAATTTATTGATGATGTTATTATATGAAAGAAAATAATTTTCTATTAAAAATATTTTGAAAAAGCATAAAATCATTAAATATTATACAACAATATTAAATTAAGGCCTAAAAGTAAACATGTTAGCCTTTCTGCATAACTAAATCAATTCACCTTATTGATTTTGTAGCTTTTCCCTATTTTTAGTGACTGAGTCCTACTTTGAAAGTCAGAGATTTTCTCAAACACAAATACAGATGCTACATATATACTAAATTCTCCATCCATGTCTTATTGCTGTACAAATGATACCTGGGCAATAAGCACCACTGGACGTAACCCTCATACTGTTACCATATGTCACTTCAAACCTAAATTTATCTGGAGACTAAGTAGAGTCCCTAAAGGGCCATGGTAAAGCTTAAATGACAGAAAGCAAAACAAACAAAA
The DNA here is from genome assembly GCF_036172605.1 of Pelobates fuscus. Lineage (NCBI taxonomy): Eukaryota > Metazoa > Chordata > Amphibia > Anura > Pelobatidae > Pelobates > Pelobates fuscus. The sequence continues at coordinate 119,386,018 of NC_086322.1, read as the reverse complement.
TACGCTCAGTTGTCCAAATGGCTACTTGTGTACCTGTGACATACCAGAGTAGACACACATATGCATGGTGTTTCTTTTACTAAACTACTACATTGTTGTTGTTTTTATGTCTGTCTGTCTGTCTAACTGTCTGTCTTACTGTATATCACTATTTTGACAGACACATTTCTTTTTAAGCAATAGTATGTTTTAGAAAAAAAAAACTACATTTTTATTTTGCATTTCTCTATGAGCACTGTACATTTTAATTATTAAAATGTCTGGACTTCCTAGAAATAACATTCAGTACTTGAAAAAAAAATGTCAACTTCCCTAAAGGCTTAACATACTTTAGTCTTCTAATTGAATGGTTTCAAAGGAAATGGTGCAATGAAAAGTTTTAAAAGCGATTTTTGTTTTTATAAGAAAAGGAAACAAGTTTATTTACTTCCTGCAATATCTATATTGTAATTTGTTCTTGCTACAAAAGCAAGCACAATTGGTATCTGCTGGGATTCATATGTGATTTTGCTTTTCGAGTTAGTGCATTAGGAAAAGATAATTATTTAAAAAATATTTATGATATTTTATAACAATCAGTGCCTCACCGCTGTAATAATCATCCAGAGGAAGGCATTTCTTTTCTGGAGTAGGTATAGAGAAAGTCACACTTGATGATAGGGAGATGGGGAGATTTACTTAAAGGAACACTTCAGTTTGTCTATGTAGCCCTAGGCACACTTCCCTGCATGTGACTTACAGAGCATTCTGAAACACTTCCTGCAAAGAGTTATCTAATGCTTACACTTCTTTTATTGCAAATTCTGTTTGATTTAGAATTTCTTATCTCCTTGATTGCTAATAGCTTGATAGACCCTGCAAGAGCCTTCTGTATGTAATTAAAGTTCAATTTACAGAATAGGAGATAAAAAAAAAGTAAATTACATCTGATTGAAAATAAAAATATTTTGTTATCATATAGACTGTCAGTCACAGCCAGGGGAGGTGTGGCTAGGGCTGCATAAACAGAAACAAAAGTAATTTAACACCTAAAGGGCAGTGAATTGAGCAGTGAAACTTCAGAGGCAGGATCTATGCAAAAAAAAAAAAAACCTGCTTCATTAAGCTAAAGTTCTTTTGGTGACTATAGTGTCCCTTTAAGTTAAGAAAAAGAGAAGGGTACATAGTTTCAGACTATCAGGGTTATTATAGAAACAATACGAATTAATACTTATCTCAAAGAGATACAATGCGGCAGCCTCCCAGGTCACTACCCAGAAAAGATGACCTTACACAGCAGAAATATAGGATAACAGAGAAGTTTGGGATACGGCTGCAAATCTACAACAAACAAAACACATACATAGTGTGATACAGTATAAAAAACCAAATCGCATAAATGTAATGCACTCACAGGATTTTGTGGAAAATTAAGCTTTAGGGTGCCTCCCCGGATAGCAATGGGGGGCCAAATTATCCCTTCTGTAGTTCACCGATGGATACACAATGCAGGACTCCAGAAATGATGAAAAAATAGCAGCTTTATTAGTAAGGTGGGAAAAATACCACCAAACAATTAGTAAAATAAAGTATAAAATAAGATATAAAATATCAAGAGGTCCTACGCGTTTCGTTCACTATATGTAAACTTCCTCAGGGACCATAAAGTAAAATAATCAGCAAAAAATAATGACAAGCATAAAAAGCAGCCTAATTCCCCATCCCCACAGTCCCAAATATATAGGGCTACTCCCTGTGTCCAAATTGGAATACATGGGCGTCTTCTTGTTTCTTCCACTTCATTGGTCCGGTGGGAACTTCTCCTCAGCTGTTCAGAGGTATTTTCCCCATATTCAATCACGAAAAACCCGCGTTCGGATCCATGAAACCGGAACCGGAAGTGACGTCCATCACAAACGTCCGCGTTCCACCTTGCGTGTCACCGCTAAAGGTGATACAGCATCAGGGCAGTGCCCTCTGGTGGTCGCCAAAGGAATAGTCCCATAATACAAAATGTATCCATCTGAAAAATACAAGAGTAACGGCAGCAACAAAGTATAACCCATAAGTTTAGCTCCCATGCTTATAGGGAACTAATAGAACATTATATCAGTTGAGTCATGATAAAAGGAAATAAGTGAACAAATATTAGTATTTTTAATTTTTTATAGGTTTGTTATTTTATTTTTAAAAGAATTTTAATGTATTTATTTATTTATCAATATAGGTGTTTGTTGAAGAAAAAAAATAAGTGAAAATTAAAGTATATACACGTCTATATTTAATAATATTATATATTTTATCCACAAAGGGATATTATTATACAAATAGATCATATGACCTGTATCCATGTGCTTATTTAAACTATAAAAGTAATGCAATACCAAAGGAAAAGGTGCGGCCCACATACTGTATCAGGGTTATTATAATTGAAAGAAATTCAAAGTGAATTCAAAGTAAATTTCAAAATGCAGGCCAAAAAAAAAAAAAGTGATTTGGAAAAAAAATTTCAAGCCAAATCTGCTTTCAGGTTGGCTTGCTTGGCCTTAAATGTGAAATTACAGTGCATATCCAGCAACTTTCACTTTAGTTAATAACCCTGTATACATCCTATATGTTTCAATATGGATTTGCATAAGTTACGCTTTTTACAAAATTGTAAATGTTTGTTATGTTTATTCCCAAGACTTATATTAATTATTATTCATTGGTAATTAAAACACTATAATAATTTTTTTTATTTATTTTTTTATTCTTTATTTTCATTGTGCATGAAAGAACAACAGGCATAAAGGGCCACGACAGCTGCTGCATGCATTTTCACAACATGTTGACATAGTATGGCGTAGTAGATCAAACAGCACTTTTTAATGAGAATACATAAAGAGATAACCTGTTCGATAACATTGGTAAATTAGGTTATGTTCGTGTAGCTCGTCATGCCTATAGTTAGTGTGATTTCGTTTGGGGTTCGGTTTAACTTCTCGCTAGAGGAAAAAGTGATAGATAGGCTACGTGTAATGTGAGAGTCGTACATTTTACATATTGACTTAGGTATTTGTTCGGTTCAGGGGTATTAACCAGCGTATGTGTCCGCTTACCCCTCTAGAGTGAGCGTTTTTTAAAACTATGATAACAGCAAGTGTTTAACTGATATAGATTAGCTACGTCAGTATCAGGAGGAAGTGGTAGCGTTTGTTGTGAGTGGCTAAGTCTACAGCCTCTTAAGTGTCGCTTTATAATTAAAGATAAAGAAGAAAGAAGAAGAGGGGAGGGGAGGGGAAGAAAAAAAGGGGGGAGGGGAAATATGTATACTTCGTATACCTAGTGTGTCACTGCTCTCCAGACTAAATTGCCTAATGTGTGCTATGTCCCTCAGCACAGGTTAGGTGCCACCGTGAGGTACACCCCGGTAGCTTGAGCATACAGTTACTTCCGAGCTCATTAAGGACATCACGGCTACACGTTATATATACCGTAAATACATGGGGCATGCAGGTTGGGACACAATTGTCGAAGGAGATAGACTCACATGTACATAAGGCTATTAATTACGCAAAGAAAAGAAAATGTTACTTGCGCTTTTTCCTTAATCCCTATGTATATTTAGACAAATGGAGGTCATTTAGTTGCTCCAATGGCCATTGGAGGGATGCCCGCCTGCCAACGTCAAGGCAGACCCCCCCTAAGCGGGTCCTAACACTGACCCTTCAGCCTGCTTCCTTGAGCTTCTGGCAAAGATATCTCTAATGAGACAGAAAGGGGTATTTTTTATATACACCCCTTTACTTATTAACCCTTAATAGGGAACACATGGGATGGGTAGCAGCATTGTAACCAGGCTGTGTGATACAAAGTAAATACAAATACAAAAAGAGAAGTCCTGCGCTTAAGCAGCAAGGACTACAACACACATCAGCCCCAATATATAGTAAAAACCAAAGAAAAGAAAATGTTACTTGCGCTTTTTCCTTAATCCCTATGTATATTTAGACAAATGGAGGTCATTTAGTTGCTCCAATGGCCAAGTAACATTTTCTTTTCTTTGGTTTTTACTATATATTGGGGCTGATGTGTGTTGTAGTCCTTGCTGCTTAAGCGCAGGACTTCTCTTTTTGTATTTGTATTTACTTTGTATCACACAGCCTGGTTACAATGCTGCTACCCATCCCATGTGTTCCCTATTAAGGGTTAATAAGTAAAGGGGTGTATATAAAAAATACCCCTTTCTGTCTCATTAGAGATATCTTTGCCAGAAGCTCAAGGAAGCAGGCTGAAGGGTCAGTGTTAGGACCCGCTTAGGGGGGGTCTGCCTTGACGTTGGCAGGCGGGCATCCCTCCAATGGCCATTGGAGCAACTAAATGACCTCCATTTGTCTAAATATACATAGGGATTAAGGAAAAAGCGCAAGTAACATTTTCTTTTCTTTGGTTTTTACTATATATTGGGGCTGATGTGTGTTGTAGTCCTTGCTGCTTAAGCGCAGGACTTCTCTTTTTGTATTTGTATTAATTACGCAACTTAAAATCTGAAAGTTATGACAGTGGCTCAATTCCTGTTCTACAAAATTGTCGGATTAACACAGACTGAAAAATAAAAATAAAAGAAAAGTGCTGTTGTAAGAAGTAGCGTTTGTGTGGCTATATTTTCAGTAGTAGTCAAACAGCTCATATTGCCGCATTACGGTCTGATGCGATTTTAGCAGAGTTCGCATGGGTTGGAGTCCGGCTTCAAGTGGTAGCCTTGGCGTACGGGTCCGAAGGCCTCCCCCGGGGGATAAACTCTGGGGCATTCACGGCATTACCTCCAAGTGAGTTTGTGCAGTCTGTTGGGTGCGGCGTGATTGTAAGCGAGCCTGCGGGTAAGTTGAGTAGGCCCAATGTCCCAACCGCTTCTTGCATGTCTCGTATAACGTGTTTGGAATCCCCTTTGTCGATGTGTATGGTGCGGCTGAGTCCCCAGCGATACCCGATTTGGTGGAGCCGAAGTAAGGCCGTGAATGCGTGCATGGATCTTCTCCACGCTAGTGCCCCGCCTGAAAGGTCTGCGAAAAAGGAGAGGGTCATCCCTTCGAAGTGGTAGGTGGCTTGGTTTCTTGTGGCTTCCAGCACCGCTCTCTTATCTTTGGCGGACTGAAACTGGACCATTAAGTCCCTCAGGGCAGTCGGCGGGGCCTTCGCTGGTTTTGGTGTGCGGAAAAGGCCCTCCGGGGCGATTGCTTTTGCCGCTTTAGGGGTCAGTAATTTGGTGAGGAGCCGTCTGATAAAGTGTGGAAGTTCTTCGCCGTGTATTGAGTCGGCGACTCCCTGGAGCTTTAAATTATTTATGCGGTTCTTGTCTTCCTGTGCAGAGATTTGTTGCTCATGCTGCCAGGATTTTTGTTGTAGCGCCCGGACCGCCGCTTGGAGGTCTGCTAGCTGGGTGGTGTGGTCAGTGGAGGAGGCTTCCACCGCTCTCAGCCTCGCCGTTATGCCCTTCATGTCTCCTCTTATGAGGGCCACGTCGGCCGCAATTTTCTCGTGGTGGGTCGCCATTAGTTCCCCGATCGCCTCCATGGTCACTGGAGTGGGGTTTTTCATGTGAGTTGGCACCTGTGTTGTCGCTGGGGCTGGCTTGGCCACCATGGAAGCACTCCCTTCCTCGTCTGATGAGCCATCCGTGAAGTCGGAGCAGCCGCCGTGCAGGAACGCCTCGTGCGCTTGCCGCCACAGTTCCCCGATATCCCTGTTCTGGCGGGGGCTATAAGGTTTAGCTTTTTTATTTTTGCGACCCATCTGGTTCTTGCGGGTCTTGGACGCTCACCCGGGGAGTTTAAGTTGGGTGTGTGAGCCCTTAAGTCTTGGTTGTTTAGCTTTCTGGCCCGGAGGGCTGCGGCCATGCGACCAACCGCTTCAAGCTCTTGGCTCCGCCTGGGCTGTCCCCTAAAACACTATAATAACTTTTGACAGGTAATTGTGTCTGTTCTGGGGGTCTGTACCACAGCATATGTATAGCTGGTTACATTGGGCTAGTATTCTCCCGCATTTGTTCCCTTGCTCTTAGAACTAATGATGGTAGTGGAGAAATGATACCTTTATCTCTGATGGTAAAACGCCACTGAGCTTTTATAATCATTAATATGTTTTTAAACCAAGGAAGTCTTATGCAGGAGCTCAGATCTCCATGAACAAGGTGGTCAATGTCTCCTTACAGCTTTGTTTCCTTGTCATTGCAAGAGAAATAAATGTTCCTCTGATTACATTTTATTGGGCCTCCTATAGAATTGTCAGGGAAGTTTCTGGTGTGGAGTTCTCTTCAAAGTAGGTTTGAAGTGTCTGTCCAACCTCCTGTACTACTAGAGGGTCGCTGAGAAGCAACTAATTTAATTGCCAATTGCATTGCCTGGGTATTTGGAGTGTAGAGGAGACCCCTAAAGTCTAAAGGATAGACAAGTGTATGCGCTGAATGAGAATGTAATCATGTTCAGTGTTCTACTCACTTATAAGTATCATCTCTATCTGTGGGGTACAGGACTCTCCAGCAATCCACTACCTGGTATTTTTAGAGCAGTGTGAGCAACTTGGAAATTCCTTGTGTGGCTGGTCATGTTCTATGTATTTTGGAATTCTCTGCTGTGTACAGGGGGAGATCTGAATGAGTAGGCCCTCCATGAAGTCCATCAGTGTTCTAAGTACTTTGTGCATATATGCAAACGGTTTAGAATTAGGGGAATATATGTTTTCAAGCATGTACGGTTGAGTCCCAATAAAGTCTTTCAGAAAGAGATGGTGTCCATAATGACCGTGGAAAGCAGCTTGCTCCTCGAACTGTGTGTGGCCAGAAAATAGTAATGGCTATTCCTTTAGACTTTGCAGATGGGTTATTGCTATAGAACATCTGCAGAAAGCTACGGTCCTAAAGAGCTGTCATATAATTTCCCCTAAATTTCATTTCTCGAACAAAAGCTGTTGAGTCCCAATAAATAAAGTCTTTCAGAGAGATAGTGTCCTAATTATGAATTAATTATCTCTTATGTTATGTGCATTAAGGTCTCGCATCAGTCTGGAATGCTTTTCTGGAACATTAAGACCCCTAGCACTCATAGAAACATAGAATGTGATGACAGATAAGAACCATTCAGCCCCATCTAGTCTGCCCAATTTTCTAAATACTTTCATTAGTCCTTGGTCTGATGTTATAGTTAGGATAGCCTTATGCCCATCCCACACATGCTTAAACTCCTTTACTGTGTTAACCACTACCACTTCAGCTGGAAGGCTATTCCATGCGTCCACTACCCTCTCAGTAAAGTAATACTTTCTGATCTTGTTTTTAAACCTTTGCCCCACTAATTTAAGACTATGTCCTCTTGTTGTGGTAGTTTTTCTTCTTTTAAATATAGTCTCCTCTAATGTGTTGATTCCCTTTATGTATTTAAATGTTTCTATCATATCCCCCCTGTCTTTCCTCCAAGCTATACATGTTAAGTTCATTTAACCCCTTAAGGACACATGACATGTGGGACATGTCATGATTCCCTTTTATTCCAGAAGTTTGGTCCTTAAGGGGTTAACCTTTCCTTGTAAGTTTTATCCTGCAATCCATGAACCAGTTTATTAGCCCTTCTCTGAACTTTCTATAAAGTATCAATATCCTTCTGGAGATACGGTCTCCAGTACTCTGTACAATACTCCAAGTGAGGTCTCACCAGTGTTCTGTACAATGGCATGAGCACTTCCCTCTTTCTACTGCTAATACCTCTCCCAATACAATCAAGCATTCTGCTAGCATTTCCTGCTGCTCTATTACATTGTCTGCCTACCTTTAAGTCATCTGAAATAATCACCCCTTAATCCTTTTCCTCAGATGCTGAGGTAAGGACTCTCAAATATTCTGTACTCTGCCCTTGGGTTTTTACATCCAAGATGCATTATGTTGCACTTATCCACATTAAATGCCAGTTGCCACAACTCTGACTATTTTTGTAGTATACCCAAATCATTTGTCATTTGGCTTATCCCTCCTGGAACATATCTTAGTATCATCAGCAAAAAGACATACCTTGCCATCAAGAGCTTCTGCAATATCACTAATAAAAATATTAAAGAGAATGGGTTCAAGTACAGATCCCTGAGGTACCCCAGTGGTGACAAGCCCATGCTTCGAATATACTCCATTGACTACAACCCTTTGTTGCCTGTCACTCAGCCACTGCCTTACCCATTCAACAATATTAGAATCTAAATTCAAAGATTGCAGTTTATTGATAAGCCTTCTATGTGCAACAGCGTCAAAAGCCTTACTGAAATCTAGGTAAGCAATGTCTACTGCACCACAATGATCTCTTATTTTAGTGACCCAATCAAAAAAAAAAAATCAATAAGATTAGTTTGGCATGATCTCCCTGAAGTAAACCCATGTTGTCTCTGATCTTGTAATCCATGTGTTTTTAGATGTTCAACAATCCTATCCTTTAACATGGTTTCCATTACTTTCCCCACTACTGAAGTAAGGCTTACTAGACTATTGTGTATAGGGCACCACCCGCCAGAAAAAAAGGAGAAGTGGGGTAGGAGAATTTTAGATGAGAGATTAGAAGGGGCTTCTCCCTATATATTTTTCTCCATAAAGAGGTTCTCATTGGTGTAGTTAAGATGTTTGTTATTTTAGCAACTAAGCTTGTTCTGAGACATCACTCTCTCCACAGACAGTAAACTGTAAAATTATATATATATATTATATACACACACACACGTACATATATACATCCAAAGTTTCCTTGCACTTCAGGCTTCACATTACAATACTTTAAGCGCCGGATCCAGGTCATCTGTATACAAAAATCAAAGTGATAGTCTGCACTCACGGTCTTCATAAAACTTAACTTTTATTGTTTACATAAAAGTACAAATTATGTTGTCATATAGCGTCAACGTTTCAGTCCCGGATTGGGACTTTACTCAGGACAGCATAACATAATTTTCTTTTTGATCTTGAGGAAAGCCCAATGTGGGTCTGAAACGTCTATAATTTTTAATGTATACCCAATAAAATAGTTTTGAATTTTACAGACTGAAACATCGACTGGAACGTTGTGTGAATTTGTAATTGCTCAATAAAGCAACAGATGAAATTTACCTTGAAAGACTCCTGAGTGCTCTCTACTGGTATCGTATACAATTTGGTTGGAGACAGAACCGGAGCATTAAAAGACCAGGAGCATTGAATGCTGGGACGTATATATATTTATTACTGTGTTAAAAAAAAATCTGCACACCAGTCAAGCCATGAGACTTGCTTTTCCCACAGAAATCACAAATCTGCAGTGATGTTACTACCGCAAAGGATTCTGGGTGGGCATATGCTAGTTATCACAGTAGAATCACATTTTGCCTCATTCCATTTTAAACATGGATTCCTTTTAGTCTGTGTTTGCTGTATACAACAGCTTGGAACACAACTTAGGAAAATATGCGAAACTAGTGAACCACTCATGGACAGCTGTTTCATTGTTAATGCAACTCATCAGCATGTGATTCTTTGTTAAACTAATTTGCATATGCCCACCCAGAATCCTTTGCGGTAGTAACATCACTGCAGATTTGCGATTTCTTTGGGAAAAGCCAGTCTCATGGCTTGACCAGTGTTCAGATTTTTGTTTAACATTGTAATAACTATCCAAAGACTCCAGGTGGAATGGGTTTTCAATCACAATTTTTCCCCACCATTTGGAGACATATAGATATAGATATAGATATAGATATAGATATCCTCCTGGGAACCGAGGAAAAAAATATGCCATCCATTTTTGATGAAAAGGAAGAGGAAGTTCCCAGCTTATCACATGATATATCACTGGGAAGCTCAAAAGTATAAAAGGAAATGCATGTAAACAAAATGTCCACATGAGACAAGTTAATAAGCTGGGTCTCAGAAGGATATATATAGCTATAGATATATTGAATTTAAATAGATTTTCTCACCCCTCCTGTGTGGTATGTTTATTCCTCATTCTCAGGTCCTCTACCAGAGGCATGGGAGTTTGAGGGTTCTGCATAGTATCTTAGCTGTTCCTAGCACTGCACTCTTCTGGACAGCAATCTTAGATGTACCACCTGGAATCTGTTGAAGCCTCTCCCCCAACTTGGGAGTCCCAGCCCTGATGCTCCTATCACAACTGGGACTACTACTGCCTTCACTTTCCACATCCTTTCTAGTTCTTCTTTCAGTCCTTGGTATTTCTCCACCTCCTCATGTTCCTTCTTTTGCGGATGTTATAGTCACTGGGTATTGCCACATCCACCACGACTGCAGTCTTCCATTCCTTGTCTATCACCACGATGTCGGGTTGGTTGAGCAGCACTTGCTTGTCTGTCTGGATCTTGAAGTCCCACAGGATCTTAGCCCTGTAATTCTCGACTATCCTTTCTGGCATCTCTCATTTGGATTTAGGCAGGTCTAAACCATATTCTGTGCAGATGTTTCAGTACACAATCCCAGTCAGTTGGTTGTGTCTCTGTGTATGTTGTTTCAGCTAACATCTTGCATCCGGCTACTAAGGTACTGGACTGTCTCAGAGGTCTCTTTGCATAGTCTGCACCTTGGGTCTTGCCTGGTGTGGTAGATTCCAGCTTAGAAACATAGAAACAGAGTTTCTCTATAAACTCTTATATATAAACTCATTGCTGTCTTTCAGTCCTGCCTTTTCCAACCATTGGTAGGATTTTGTCGTGTGAGCCGCATCCACTATCTGCCAGTGGTACACCCCATGGAGAGGTTTGTCTTGCCAAGGAACCTCCTCTATAGGTTGAAGTCTCAGGCATTCCCTTAGCAGTTCATATTTGGGAGCCAACTTCATGATGTACTTGTGGATGCTCTGTGTTTCATCCAGGACTGTGGCCTTGTCACTCATCAGGCAACGACCTCCTTCCTTCCGGCAGGTGTACAGTCTCTGGGTGCTGCATTGTGGGTGGAATCCTCCATTCATAGTGAGTAGTTTTTTGGTCTTGACATCCATGGTGATCAGTTCTTCTCTTGGCCAGGTTATTATTACAGCTGAGTACCTGATGACCGGTAGGGCATATGTGTTGATGTCTTGGATCTTGTTCTTGCCATTAAGCTGGGACTTCAGGACCTGTCTGACTCTTTGGAGGTACTTGGACATTGCTATCTTCCTTGCCTCTTCCTCATGGTTGCCATGCGTTTGTGGTACCCCCAGGTACTTGTAGCTGTATATTTATTTGGCCTCCTGGAGCTTCAACTCCTTTTGTCCTGATCATCTTCCCTCTTTTTGCTATCATCTGCCTGCACTTCTCTAGCCCAAATGACATTCCGATGTCCTTGCTGTATATCCTAGTTAGGTGGCTCAGTGAGTCAATGTCACGCTCATTCTTGGCATACAGCCTGATGTCATCCATGTACAGTAGGTGGCTGATGGTAGCTCCACTCTTGAACCTGTATCCGTATCCACCCTTTTGGATGATCTGGTTAAGGGGGTTAAGGCCAATGCAGAACTGCATTGGGTATAGCGCATCGCCTTGGTATATGCCACATTTGATGTTCACTTGAGTTATTGTCTTTGAATTGGCTTCTAGAGATGTTTTCCACTTGCCCATCGAGTTCTTGATGAAGGCTCTTATTGTCTTGCTGACCTTGTAGAGAGTCAAGCATTCCCGTGTCCATGTGTGTGGCATTGTGTCATAGGCTTTCTTGTAGTCAATCCAGGCCGTGTACAGATTGGTCTGTCTTGTCTTAGAATCCCTTGTGATTGCTTGGTCTTGATCCTCTCGTGTTGTTTTCAATCCCCTTCTTAGTATTGCTCATATATTGACTCATATGCCCTTGGATCTTGGCTGACAGGAGTTTCCATGTTTTAGGGAGGCAGGTTATTGGTTGGTAGTTGGATGGTGTTGTTTCTTTGTGAGGGTCCTTCATGATCAGTATTGTTCTGCCTTGTGTTTGCCAGTGGGAGCCTGTTGCTAGTAGCTGGTTCATTTGTGCTGCTAGGCGTTCATGCAGCGCTGTTAACTTCTTCATCCAGTAGTTGTGGATCATGTCAGGTCCTGGGGTTGACAAACTCTTCATGTTTACTGTTCTCTGTTGGATATCTTCGACTGTGACTGATTCCTGTTATGGCAGCATACAGCGGTCTGCTTTCAGGTCCACTTGTAGGGACATTTTCCTAGAAAAACTAGCAGTCGTTGACCAGCGGACAAGACTACCAAAGATCACTGGAAAGCTATCACCAGACAGCATGCTAGCTGCAGTTAATGAAGCATTGTCTACAATCCAGACCTGCACCATCACAGACACCAACAGGCTCATATATGCCACAGCATTAATGGTCCTCCAGCTACTTGACTACAAGATCAGGCTCAAAGAGAAGCAATGCCCACCATGGAGACTGACTGGAAGCCAAGAAAACATGGAAGGAAGTTAGTAAGCTGGATCAACTTAACAGAGGTGGAAAAGATCAAAGATAGATCCCGGCTGCTGCGGAAGTACAAGTATATGCTCATACCAGAGGCACTGGAAACAGCTAAGCAGAGACTGATAGCACTGGCAACCAGACTGAGCAGATAATCCAGAGAAGACGATGCTAAGAGAATCAATGCACTCTTTACCAAAGAATCATCCAAGGTGTCTGCACAGCTACAGGGTAACCACCACATCTCCTCGCAAGACCCACCCAGAGCTGAGACTGAACAGTACTGGATGAATATCTGGGAGAGAGAAAAATCTCATAACACCAGTGGCTACTAGATCTAAAAGCAGACTACTACATGCTGCCAGAACAGGAACCAGTCACCATCACAGTCGAAGATATATATATATATATATATATATATATATATATATATATATATATATATATATATAATGTTTATTTTTATTTATTTTTTCATTCCCTGGCTGTACTAGAAATGTATCTACGCAAATTCAAAATCCCTTTAGATCTAGAGATCCAGGAGTAAGTATTTATGTATGTTTATTGGACTACAGGAATTCACCAAGGAATTTTAAATAAATATATGAATTAGAAGTCAGCTATGTTTCCAATACTGCTACTTTGGCCTTAAGTTATTAGTTACATGTGGAATTCCCAACAATTCCATTTAGCGAGTAGCCCTGAGAGAAATGTCCTGCTTTCAGCTTTCATCCTAATGGGAAAAATTATCTAATATGTCTAGGATTTCAATAATTTTGCACTTTACTTTTGAACTTAGCAAGAAGTATATAACTTGTATCCAGATATTATTTACAGTTTATCAATAATTAGATAAACAGTGACAATTGCAGCCAAGTTGTCAGGATCCTATCCTGACAACCAAGATATTGTTTTATTTTCTTCCGTTTTTTACTTCAATACCTGTTTCTCACCACTAGTGGCCGCCCAAGCCACTAGACAAACCTCAATCTCTGTCACCTACATAGTGTAATGATTATATCTGCTATAAAAGGCCACACCCGACTAAACCAAACTGCCTTCACAATGAGAGAAGTTCTTGTTCTGAACTTGACAAGTCTTCTGCTCCAGGCTCTTACTAAAGAAAACTTGCTCTACTCTTACTTACCTTGAACCATCCTGACTTATTCCAACCTGATCTCCAAACAAACCTGCTTTATTTCTATACTGGACTTTGTTTTTATATTGATTTTGTTTCAACCTACCTGGATATTACAGACTTATTTGCAAGTATCCTAACTTATTTGCAAGAATATTTGCAAGTATCCTAAAAGACCTTGAAACTGCAGTTCTGACTTCAAACCAAAGAGGCTGATCACCTCAATTGTTACCTTTACCTGTTTTACTTTATCCTGTATGTTCCTGTTAGTTTATCTAATTGTATTCCTGTTACTTGATATCCTGCTTGGGGCATATTGCCTAACTCTTGTTTTCTATTATCTCTCCTACTACCAGCCTATAATTTCATTTATAGTTTCTACTACTTTTCTGCCTATAAATTCTTATAGGTTTTCTGTTGCTTTGTAATCCTGTCTGGGGCTTATTGTCTAAACTCTTTTGTTATCCCTGTAATTTCGTATACTCACCTGTAATTCCGTTTTATAGGTTCTACATTTATTATTCCATTCTCCCTCTTGCATTTCTACTCTTATTATTTCTTGTCAAACCATGTCTAATAATTCAAATAAAGTATCTGAAGTCAACCCTGGCATAAGTCTCCTCTCTAACCTGCTCAGAATCATGACACAAGTCGTACCAATAGTTTGCACATTCCCTATCTCACTGTAGGTGATGTATGTTTTATGTTATTAATATTTTGGCAAATGTGCATACACTGTATATATGCAGATATAGTTACAACTACCCAAAAGACAAAAAATAAATACAACAGTTTTATCAGTATGAGCAATACAAATGTGATATTTAGCTTCCTAGTGTTTATGCACACTTTCAAGAGCCAATTCTATCTGGCTCCTAATATTTAAGACGCTGATGTGTTTAAGGTTTCATCATACCTCCCTAGTTAGGGAACTCCACTACCACTAGGTGGATCCTCAAAGAAATATAAATAATCAATACAATAGTGTAGAATGTCAAACAGAAGAAGACTAGGCAATCTAACACTAACGTAGGGACAAGCCTTGAGAACATGGGGTAAAATTACCCATCAAGCAGGATAGCTGAAACAGTAGGCAATAGCTAGGCTTCCACAACAAGTGCTTTATGGCTCAAATATAATAGTAGACTTCCAAGCCTGAACGTAGAAGGAATAGATTTAAAAATAAATTGCAAATCCAAAGGAATGCCTTTTCGAAACACATTTATCCATGGCTTTATCAATTTGTAAATGTCAAGCTTGCAGTCTTCTCTGTTTAACTCTCCCTCCACTTTGAGCGCTACACATAGCTTATAGGTCAATATAGGGCCACAAAATATAGCAACAGTAAACATAGGGAAGCCTAAGGTATCAATTTAACCCAGCTTGCACCAAAACTACAAGAAACCCCATGCAATTGTATGGGACTTTAAAGTCCACTCTTTCTAAGTATGGCCCAAGGATGCTCACAGGTTAATGTATTGCTACAGTTACAAAATAGTACAGATTTAGTAGAGAATATATGTAGAACTTTTATGAACAATCCTCACATTTCTTGTTGTTATACTAATAACAATTGATTAAATGTTTTCAAACCAGTCCTCAAGGCATGCTTACCAGTCTGAGATGTAGGATTACCCAGTTGTGTCTAAGTTGTTTTTAGAAAGAAAATAAAAAACCTTGACAACTATGTAATCCCTAAATCCTGGACTGGTAGGCATTACTTGAGGAATGGTTTAGTGTCATGCTTATGTAGGGTAACCCAACACTCACAGACCCTAACCTGCTTAAGATATATATACGACGTATTACCGAGCCTTAGAATGGTCGGATTTAATGTATAGAATAGAGAGAGAGAAAGCAGAGGTCAAGCCAAAACTATTGGATGGTATCACCTTGGAGTGCCTGAAGACCCAAATTTGGGTGAATGCTGAATTTGGGTAATTTTCCAGTTCATTTGTGCTGACTGAATCAGCACTCAGGGTCGTGCTGTTCTGACATCGGCGTGAGTAAATGTAAATAGACGCGCATGAATAGCATTCAGGGTCTGTCCCACCATCGGATCGGGAAACTCTGGAACAGGTAATTATTACATTTGGTAACCACTGGTTTAGACAAACAAATCTTCTATAAAATCTTCTTCTATAAAATTTATCCACTTGTCCTTAGTGTACACACTAATTGCAATGATAGAGATGTTATAATTTAATTGTTTAGTAATTTCTGATTATATTCTTCAATGGCTATTTAGTTAGTTGAAACTAGTGTATACCCTGCCTATAACCAACATTGTTTGCACTGATGTCTCTTGTGGGAACCTAAAGTATGCTGTATAAAACCCCAATTAGCCACCAATTCGCTGAATCCCAACTGTATTATCACAACTAATAGCAAATATCAAAGGGTGAAGTAATATAAACTTTATAAAAATGGAACACTTGAATAGAAATAAAATAACAGATATACAATATAAACAATAAATAATCTTTCCTAATTAACCTTTCTAGCACTCCAGAATGATAGCATTAAGCCTGGCTACTAAATCTAAAAAAATCATCAGGAAAGCAAAACTATACAAACACTTTAAAATCCATCATTGTCAGTGTGTGGATAGGCACATAAACAGTAAGATAACATTAAGATAATATATGGTATAATGTGATGATGCAATCCTGGGTAGCAAGGAAAAACTGAATTCTGATTCTCTAGCTGAGAAAACTTGACTGGGATTGTTTTTGCACTGGCATAGCAAGAGTTCCAACATGTAAATAATTCTAGTATTCTAACCATAAACCTATTTTTAAAGTTTTCTCTTCTTTCATCCCCCTCTTCATTAGACTAATTTTATAATTACCGTATGTACGCGAGTATAAGCCGAATTCTTCAGCAAATTTTTTGTGCTGAAAAAGCCCCCCTCAGCTACCCGCCGCCATCATCATCACTACATACCACGGGTACCCGCCGCCATCATCATTTGCGGCCCCATCACGCACGGAACACCGCCGGGGCCGCTGTCCAAGGGGCCTATGATGTCAGGGCCACCTGATAGATATGGATTGTCAGAGGGCCCGGTCAGCGCTGGGAGCTTTAACAGCGTGACCGGGCCCCCTGTGATGAGATCATATATGCTGGAGCAACTGACTGCACATCATTCCTCCCAGCTATCACTGAACCCACGCGGGAGAAGAACAGGGAGTCAGACTCCCATCAACCTGAGTCACCCTCCTGCACCTAAAAGGTAGGCAACAGGAGGGTGACTTAAATATTATATATATTTAATATTACATTTTAAGTGTGTGTGTGTTTTTCTGTAATATGTATGTGTGCCTGTCTTTTTGTATGTGTCTTTGTATGTATGTCTTGTGTGTGTGTCTGTCTGTATGTGTGTGTCTGTCTGTATGTATGCATGTCTTGTGTGTATATGTGTCTGTCTGTCTGTGTGTCTCTGTCGGGAGGGGGGATGGGGGAATTTACCAGTAGCTGCTGCATTTCCCACCCTAGGCTTATACTCGAGTCAATAAGTTTTCCCAGTTTTTGTGGTAAAATTAGGCCCCCCCGAGAATCCGAGGTTCTCCCTCTCTCCTGCCGGCTAATGCAGGGCTGGCGCTGTCCAAGCGCCAGCCCTGCAATGTGCCTTCATGGACCGGAGGGGAGATCAGAGATCTCCCTCTCCGGTCCGCAGGCACTGTTTGCTGGCCGCCGGCAGGGGAGGGAGAGAGAGAGGACCCGGGGGAGCTCAGTCTGCAGCTCCTCCAGGTCCTTCTCTCGCGAGCACGGAGCGTTGCCATGGCAACGCTCCGGATCTCGCGAGAGTGAACTCTAGCCCTGGAGACCGGGGCTAGAGTTCACTCTCACCACATGGACCACCAGGGATTCCCCACTGGACCACCAGGGATCGAGAAATGTCCCCCCTCCTTCCTAAACAAAAGGTAAGAAGGGAGGGAAGACATTATGTATATTTAAAAAACAAACAAACAAAAATAAAAACTTTATCAAATTAAAAAAAACATTAAAAAAGCCCCACATCCTTATCACACACATACCCTACAAACACACACATACACTGCCCCCCCCCACACACACACACTGTCCCCCACATACATAGACTGCCCCCATACACACACTGCCCCATACACACACATTGCACCCATACACATACACTGCCCCCATACACATACCCTACAGACACACACATACACTGCCCCCACACACACACATTGTCCCCCACATACATAGACTGCCCCCATACACACACACTGCCCCCATACACACACACTGCCCCCACACACATACATTGCCCCCACACACATACACGGCCCCCACACACATACACTGCCCCATACACATACACTGCCCCCATACACATACACTGCCCCATACACATACACTGCCCCATACACATACACTGCCCCCATACACACAAACTGCCCCCATACACACACACTGCCCCCACACACATACATTGCCCCCACACACATACACGGCCCCCACACACATACACTGCCCCATACACATACACTGCCCCCATACACATACACTGCCCCATACACATACACTGCCCCCATACACATACACTGCCCCATACACATACACTGCCCCCATACACATACACTGCCCCCATACACACACACTGCCCCCACATACATACACTGCCCCCATACACACACATTGCCCCACATACATACATTGCCCACCATACAAATACACTACTGCTCCCACACACATACACACGCATTGCCCACATACACTGCCCCCAATACAGACACACACACACACACACCCTACACACACATTGCCCCCCCCACACATACACTGCCCCATACACACAAACATCCCCCCATACACACATTGCCCCCCACTCACACTGCAACGCACACACACACACAGCCCCCCTCTCACACTGCAACGCACACACACACACAGCCCCCCTAACACACACTGCCGTCCTCACGTACACACTGCAACTTGCACACACACACACACTGCTCACACAGTCCTTCTTACACAAACACACACACACTGCACCCCTGATCCTATGCCCTACTACAGCCCCATTTCCAAGCAGACCTCAGGTAAGTTGTCAAACTGTTCTTAAATGGTTTGACTACTTACTCTGGGAGGGGGTACTGGCACCATAACCACTACACTGAGCTGTAGTGGGTATTGTGACTGGATTATTTCTCTAAATAATCTGCAAGTGCTCCTCCCGAGGTCAGGCTCTGGATCCGCCACTGATTCAGGTCAGCTTATACTCGAGTATACGGTAGTTATATTTAAAATCTGAAAATAGGGGGATGCATGGCAAGCTGATAGGACAGTTGGTAAGATTGCACATAAAGTACATGTAGTTTTCTTCAACCTTAGTTTTGTTCAGTCTAATGTATCTGGATGCATTTGAAGCTTATAATCTTCTATAGAAAATCCATTACGGTTTCTAAATGCGTGTTGGAATTTCCTAGAACAGAATAATTCCACAAGATTCTATATTAAAATATGAGCGGAGAGGATTTGCAAGTCTGTTTTCAACTGTTTTTTTTTTGGCAGTGTAAATTCAGCTGAATTCAGTTATGCTCAGCAATCAGTTTAAAAATCCATAATATTTAGTATCATTGCTCAAAGGTTTTCTTCTGAGTGTATTGAGATGCCCATCCTGAGCCTAGAAGGCACTATACATTACACTAATTATATGTCTGTGTAGGGAAAGCTAGTAAAACTTGAAAGGAAATCATGCATTCAGGCATTGTAAGTGTTTGGAGAGATATTTTGAGCTTTCACATATTCTCACAGGGTTATTTACTAAAAATGAGAATTGTCAGGGCTTCAAAGTGATTTTATATTTAAGACCAAAATGGTCAAACTGAGTTGAAGAATTTTTCAGTTTTGTCCTTATATTTGAAATTCACTTAGAATTTCCGACATTTCTTACTTTAGTAAATACCACTGTCTGTGAGTGTTTCTTAGATTTTTATTTTTACTAATGTACAATTTTCTTTGTTCCTTAAATTACTTCTGGGTAATACAAAATCTATTAGTCTGTAAAAAGGAAAAACACTTTGTACTTAGAATGGTAACAAACAAGATTGCACATTTTTGACCTAATGTTTGCAGAAATTGCAAGGATCCACAAATATTAAGCAATAAACACAAAATATGCACTTTCCTTGCCTAAAAGATGACATTGCCCTGCTGGCATCAGACCTTTTCATATCTGCTTATGGTATCTGCTTATCAGAAGCTGCCTTCCAATTACAATGTATCAAATGTGTGGGACATGCAGCCAAATGGGTGGAAAAACATCACTTGGATTCAGATGGTTTCGATGGAAAATATTCTAATTAGAGTTGAGCGAACTCGAACTGTAAAGTTCGGGTTCGTACCGAACATTACAGATTTTGGACCGCGGACCCGAACTCGGACATTTCAGTGTATGTTCGGGTTGGAGTTCAGTGTTCGGCGATTTAATGGCGTGTTTTGAAAGGCTGCAGGGCAGCCAATCAACAAGCGTTTGACTTGTGTGCCCTTAGAAGCCATCACAGCCATGCCTACTAATGGCATGGCTGTGATTGGCCAGTGCAGCATGTGACCCAGCCTCTATATAGAAGCTGGAGTCACGCAGCGCCGCACGTCACATGAGCCGTTATGAGTGTAGGGAGAGGATGCTGCAGCTGTGAGGGACAGATTAGGAAAGATTTCTGGTGTTGAATCTGCAAACTACAGCGATTATTTTTGTGGGTGCTATACTACATTTTGGTACCCTGCCCTGAGCCCAGTGCCACAAAGAGTGCAGTGCTCTTGCAACTGCATGTGTGTCAGGCACATTACTGTAATCATGTTCTGGTAGCTCAGTGGGCAACATCTAGGCATTTTTTAAATACTTACATTTTTTGGGTGCTAAATAGTACATTTGCGTACTGCATTTCTTGCAGTGTAATAAAACCCTTAAATACTACTGTTACATTGTTGGTTTAAAATGTATTTTTTTTTTTTAAATCACACTTTTTTTGTGCTAAATAGTACATTTGCGGCCTGCGGTGCACTTCATATCTGAGAGTCAAATAGAACCGTCAAATACTGTGGTTACAGCGCAGTTTTACAAATTCTAATTTTTTTGGTGCTAGATAGTACATTTGTGGTGTGCACTTCATATCTGGTGTCAGTGTGCAACATTGGCTAGTTACCGCTTCTCAAGAAAGTCTAAAGACAAATAAATGTTGCCTATGGTGCAGGAAGTATGGAAGGCAAGACTGAGACAAATCATTCGGGTTACGTTTGCCTGTTAATTATCTTAGACCATTAAAATTCAATAATCAATGAAAACCACACTAAGTGTCATACAAAAATATGTATTATAGACAAGTTAAAAACAAGACTGTAAGTCATGCTATAACAAAATTAAAAAGTTTTAAAATATGGATGGGCCAACCAGTGGCTGTAAAAACAGTTTTAATGGTTACATTCATGACTACACACTCTAATGAACAGGACCTTCATGTAGTGTGTGCTTTTTTTTAAATTATACTGCATCCTTTCATCTGCTTTTCAGATGTCATATTGTTAATTACCAATTTTTGTTTAGCCTGATTTTTTTTTTTTTTTAAAAGTGAAAAATAAGTGTTATTGTTATCGCTTCATATAAAGAAGCATTAATATACATTTCTATATTGTGTAAATGTTGGGGATAAAATCAGCCCGGACCCTTTGTGGATGATGGATATTTGCCAACTCATTCAGAGCTCTGGAAATTGGAAATGAATAGCAGAGACTTGTTCAATAACCAATTCAAAGTTTATTATACAGTCATATGCATTTATACCCCATTTTCATGTCGGTGGGGGCCATGAGCATTAGTGACATAATTTGTTTTTCACAAGTTATAAACAGCTGTTTCTAGTTATAATCTTTCGTCATATAACGTATCACATATTTGATTAAAACCAGATATTTACAAATACCGATATATTGGACAACTAACAAGAACATTTCGAAATCAGTACTTTTCCCGTAACTAGGATTTTATATAAATCCTATTTCCGAGAATATGAGATAAAATGCCAAACTTAATCTTGGTTCAAATTAACCCTTATATGAACAGCTAGGATAGATATCAAAATGGATATTTGCACCTACAATTCCCCTCTTAGATCATATCATGATCTATCTTACGGTAAATATCCATGGGAGGCCTGCGGCAGAGAAACAAGAGGAGGTATATTCAGACGTGCTAATCATGTCTGCGGGACTTTTATTATTTCTTCACCTCGATTTCCCCCATTTGCTCTGTGCCATAGGTTTTCCCTTTAAGAGGAGTTCGAGCTGTTGATCTCAGATTTTTCAATTATCTGTTGAACACATCTTTTAAGTGTACATCATGTTATCTGTATCTTGAGTCTTGGGTCAATATAGGCAAAGTGTATTTGTGAAGGCAAAGTGTTATTCCCAACAACGGGAATATTATTATTATTACAATTCAAAATGTAAGCTCGTATAGTCAAAACGGGAATAAGATCCATCCCCTCTTTGGACCAGGGTCTTGGATTACCATTCCACCCGGTGGTCTGGGGACAGGTCAAAAAACCCAGTGGCAAAAACTCATATTTGAGGAAAAAAGCACATCTGGGGAAACTCTAAGTGAGGGCCATCCCCTCACGTTGACAGCATTAGTGACTTATAAAACCCTGCATTTGTAAGTAAATAGCTGGGTATCGGGATTGGGAAACATTTCTTGATTCGTTTCAAAAGGCCCATTTACATATTAAATCATGAGATAACTTATAATCAGTTTGTAATTCTAACAATAATCCCAATCATGACCTTGCATCCTATGTCTCCTAATTACATCCCTATTTCGATGGTCCAGTCATATCCACACTTAAAAAATGGGAATCCATCCTTGGTACACTCAACATACATCAATGACACACATAGTACATCCATGCCTGAGTAAGTAAACACTTCCTCTCTCTCCGGCTAACTCTACAAAAATAAAAATAACAAAATAGTTCAATAGTCCAGCATAGTCCAGCATAGTCCTAAAAATAGTCTTTCAAGGAGAATAAAGAATGTTAGACACCATAAACTTTGTTCCATAATCTTAGACACCATAACATAGCTAAGGGTAGCAATATGGCTGACAACAAGACAATGTCAGCTTCCACATAGTTCTTAATTCTTCTGTTTGCTGGATGTTCACCACAATGCTCTTTGCAACACCCCAATTGTTGAAAGGGTTAATACAGACATAGCGGCATTAGACAGCACTGCACCTTCAGGACTTTCCAAGTCAGTCTATGTACTCATAAGTAAGCATTTTAGTTTCTTCGGCCAGCATGGATTTTGACCAAACAGATTTAATTGCAAAAAAAGGTAGGTAGGTAGGCAGGTAGGTCAGCCAGAGAGATTGGTGTGTAGTCCCAAATATCAGGCGGCACAAATACTCCAGTATGGTCTCTATAATCATACAAACACAAGGATCAGTACGACATCAATAACTTCATTATCTAGGCTAAACTCAAATTAGAGACTAAAGTTAAACCCTTAACTTGTGTAACATGTACTTCTCTTAGCTTTGCTTATATTTCATTGCATTGTCCTTTATACAATTGTAATACATAATTTCCCTTTAGAATGCCTTTGCATGGATGAGAGAAGCACTCATTCTATATAAATGCTTGTTGAGTACTAAAACACTAACATATACATATTGGAATAATTCCTAATAAAATACTGTTCTTAAACTTAAACCTTAATTTGATAATCCCAATTAATTACTTTAATAGAATTGGAATGCTGAATTCTGTCAAAAATGTTGTGGACCCAGGTAACATTTTTTTAAACCAAAGCCTTTTATATATCCCGATGTCCAAAAAGCCACCAATTCTGTATGTGTGTGATCATGTTTAATACATGCTGGAACCTCCATAGAGTTATCCCACTTAAACAATATTTTTTTTTCAGAACAACTAGGAATGAAATAGGAGAAACAAAATGAATTACTGTTGTTGCAAAGTGCTTTGTTTAATACAGAGTTGTCTTGCTTTGCTAAAATTGCAAGTGGCCTCTGATAAGGAAGGGGCAGCAAACTGTAGACATATGTTATATTAAACTCACTTATTTCATTGCAGATGCCTCTATGATACCACGTTACAAATTGACTAAGCATACTTATTATTATCCTATTTTATTTTAGTTATTTCACATTGCGCAGCCTATGCAAACAATGTCTACATCTCAACTTCAGCTTGTACTTTCCCTAAGAGCCAGCATTAATACTGTTTTATCTATATATAAAACATTAAGAACATGAACCATCTGTGTATTAGGCTGAGGTTATTGGGTGTGGGTATAGGTTGGAAGCTGTGGTTGGTATTGAGGAACCTGCCAGGGTGGGTCCAGGAGCACCACAGGCACCAGGGAAGCCAGGGGCACCAGCAATACCAGGAGTACCAGTGGGGCCAGCTTGACCGGGTTCACCACGAGCACCTTGGGGTGAACCCCTGCTCTCCACAATTAAAACAATTAAAACAGTGCTGAAGTTGCCACCTCTACAAAAGTTAGACCCTTTGATAAAATTCTCTACCTCTGCCTCCAAAACTTGTCTGATTCAATCTCCTATCACCTCCCAAATGTCCTCGTCTCCCCTGCTTAAGATCACAATCCTTTGTGACCGATCCAACATACTTTTCCCTCTTTCTTTATATCAAAACAACCTGCTGTATCTTTCTCATGAAGCATATTCCATATGCAGGTCGAGATTACCTAACTCACCTAACTCACACCCCCTCTTTGTGTACACTTCTTAGTGTACCACACAGATATAATATTAATAAGCTTTTGAAGAATTAGTACATAAACAGTGAAAGCAGAGTCTTCCTACAGGGTTTGCAATACTGACAGTCTGGGTCATAGGTGTAATGCAGTTAGTTACTTTTCTATTGTTAGAATACATTGAAAACATATATTGCAAATATTAAAATCATATTGCAGCCGTTTCCTACACCTATAAGGATATGGTTGCAATACTTCAATTGAGTTCAAATTGAGAATCAAAAGTCTAACCACAAAAACTAAACGTTATATGCTTATCAAAAATGAGTTTAACCCCTTAGAGAGTTAATAGGGTGACCTCTTCCCATAGTATGGTTCCTTTTAGAATTATTATATTATTTATTCTCTTCTAGGTCTGCAAAATGCTTTCAATATACCAATACAAATATAATACAGTAGTTTAGAATTGCCTAAAATTAATTGTCTGATCTCTATTAAAAATACCATTTCATCATTTTGCTATAATCAATGAGGCATATAAGATGAATCTTAATCTGGGAAAAAACTTATCCTATATATCCATTAATTTTTTTCTTTCTTGTTAAATAACCATATAACATAACAATTGTTTATGTTAAAGATAACGCTAAATACTCCCCTAATAATATGGAGAATGAGAGATCCACGATTTTGAGAAGCAGATTTTTTCCAGGGGCCCCTTTTTCGTGAGCTGATCAGCATTTAATCTGTTGTAAAAAGACACTAAAAGCTTGCGTTAATGACATGCAAATATTCTTTAAATAGTCTTCATACTCATTGTAATATCACACATGTCCTCTTATAACACAGAACACAACGAATGTAGCAGATATCCAGCAGACATCCCAACACAAAAACCCATTAATGGACAGGCAATTAACTCAATCCAAAATACATTATTAAATGTCACACCCAAAAGAAACACAGACATAATGTAGGTTTCCCTTGTTTGTGCATTCTGCAACTATGCAAGCAGTACTGCTTTAAGATCAGAAAACCTGGCAGCTGGACTGGAAAGTCGAATTTTGGCAAGAAGTCCATTATTACAACAGAATTTTGGAAAACAGCTAAAACTTAGCGTGTTTTTTTTTTCTTTTTCTTTTAAGGATTACAACTCTTATTGCTCTTGGACTAGTATTCAATAGTAAATCAGTTATTTAATAGATTATTACGCTGCCACTTCCAGCTTATTCAATACTGAGACAAACATAGTTTAAATATAATTTAAAATAGCACAGCAAATTACCCATTAACATACATGACAATCAAACTGTATACTTTAAAATGAGTAACACATTTATCACAATCACCATTTACACAGAATACACTTTCAACAATTAGTATCAATTTTATTTAAGAGTTCTGGTACCAAAGGTTTTCTTATTAAAGAAGGGATCCCGTATGGCCATATAACGCGTTTAACTTAAACATTTGTATAACACTTGCATTAACCAGTTGCAACATATGTACCTTAATAGAATTTCTCTCCTATACGCTTATAGAACATTTGGACCAGATTACACAGACATGGTATCACCTGCATTTGTCAGAACTCTCAAATACTCAAAATATTTATACTACTCCATGTTAAAAGCATGGCAAAATTTTGACCGGTCAATTTGAGTTCCCAAAAGTCATAAAAACACAGGTAAAAACCTTTGTCCATGGTTTCTGATCCTACATTCTATGACCAAAATTTCAAACCCACTTCTGCACAGGGGGTCCACCATTTGGGTCACAATCAATAAAATCTCTGCATCCCCAGACAACAATTTACAGATTTTCACAATTCTACAGAATACATACAATTTAAAGCATTTACAACATGTCAGGTACCTGTAGCAAGCAAGTTAGTTTACAGCACGAAATGAAGCATGTGCTGAAAATATAAATTTCATATTAATTTATAATCCCCTACATTTACAACATGAATTTGTAGACCCCCTTAATGAACCTCTATTTTTTTCTTTTATTTATCATCACCTTTACATGTACTTTTGACATTCCCTCAATTATTTTATTCCCTTAATTCTCATACCTGGTTTGGACACCCTCAGGGCTTCAGAGGAGCTGCCAATCCTTTCTTCCTGGGCAGGTGGTAAAGGGGAGCTTTATGGAGCAGTGGGAACCCCTTGTTCCTGCTTGGGTAGGTCTAACTTATCACAGCAAGGATAGCACCCAAATCATTATTGTCTTTAGGGGACAGGCTGGGTATAATCAGGAGGGAGTAATGGTTTGGAGTTGTTAAAAACAGCCTCATTCCCATTTTATTTATCTTAACCCCCTTATCACAGACTTCATGCTTAAAATCAAAGTTGCACAGTCAAATAAAACAGCACATAAAGTAGCAAGCTTGAGTAATGCCAAACATCCATCATACAGGGTTAAAACCACTTTTTTTTTTTTTTTTTTATCGTTAATAAACTTTCTTTGCAAAAGTGACATGTACATAAACATGTACATAAACTGTTTGCAAAAGTTACATGTACATATACAACAACTCAGTCTGCCAAGACTGAAAACCAGTTTTACAACCTACAAAAGGCAACCCTTACAAAGAGGGACCATGGGACGTCTCCCATACACACTTTTACCACCTGCCAAAGGTGAACCCCTAACAAAGAGGAAAAGTCCAGATAATTGTGCACAAAACCGCCTGCCAAAGGCACTCCTCCTACCAAAGGAGTTAAACAAGTCTACCTGAGACTTAAAAAAACCATGTCTACTAAAGACATTATGCATTGAAAATCCCCTTTAAAAAATTAAAATAGTAAGAAACCCCAATAAATAACAAAGCAATGTGTGGGTGATAGGAGATGCAGGTAAAGAAGGTCTTCAAAGAACCCCTTACCTGACATCTCCGCTCCGACCAATTGCCCCCAAAACTTCTGACACCAGTTTGTTGGGGATAAAATCAGCCCGGACCCTTTGTGGATGATGGATATTTGCCAACTCATTCAGAGCTCTGGAAATTGGAAATGAATAGCAGAGACTTGTTCAATAACCAATTCAAAGTTTATTATACAGTCATATGCATTTATACCCCATTTTCATGTCGGTGGGGGCCATGAGCATTAGTGACATAATTTGTTTTTCACAAGTTATAAACAGCTGTTTCTAGTTATAATCTTTCGTCATATAACGTATCACATATTTGATTAAAACCAGATATTTACAAATACCGATATATTGGACAACTAACAAGAACATTTCGAAATCAGTATTTTTCCCGTAACTAGGATTTTATATAAATCCTATTTCCGAGAATATGAGATAAAATGCCAAACTTAATCTTGGTTCAAATTAACCCTTATATGAACAGCTAGGATAGATATCAAAATGGATATTTGCACCTACAGTAAAGACACAACTACAAAGTTAAAAACCAAACACCAAAACGTGCAAGACAATCTACACGTGCGTGGCTAGTGTGATACAACAAGTCTACATCTTAAAAATGCAATAACCAACAGAAGATGGGTGAGAATTTTTTTTGCAAATGGAACTTTGATTCGAATTTATTACATCGGTCACTTGTAATATTGTTTCACACCTACAACACTTGTTACACAGATCTAAGTGATGGAAAACAGATTGATATTTTCTACACTAGAAACTACCAGAGCTGCTATATTTATACCAGTTATCAATAGCTAAGAGGTACTTAAACAATATTGTAATTCTGGGGCAATACCCACACAAGTCAAACTGAGAGGCCATTTTATAGGGAAAACTGTTGCCTGGATACAATTCTAAAACAATTTCCATATGTCCTTTGCAGACTTTACAATTTAAATTGTTCAGTGATTTTAAACATGTGAATAAAAAATATTTTAAAAAGTGTATAAATATCAAAAAACAAGCTTAAAAAAATGAAAAACCCAACTCTGAAGCATTTTTGTCATTGGGGATGTTCAGTTGGCCTGCAAAAGAATAACGAGTTATTAAAGTATACCGCACAAGTTTTACATAGGTTGCCATTATACTGTATATGAAATATTTGGAGATACAATTTAGATTACTTGCACTTTGAATCTTTAACACTCCACGCAGCATTACCACTCCAGCTTGACAACTTTCCATGGGAGGAAGTTACCAGAAGGCCCCAGGTGCCTGAGGCTCCTGTTCAGGACCTGCCAGCACAGGAAGGTGCTAACAACACCAGGTGGAACCCAGGTAAGTTGTAAAATCGCAAGCTGACTACTTACACTGGGAGGGCTCCAGGACACACCTAGGACCATAATCTTTATCACTAATCTACAGGCTGTACCAATTATAGTGTTTGCCATTTATTAGTTATTCTTAGTGAACTTTACATGCTGGAAAAATACAGGTTCCAACTGCTGTGGCTTTCTGCAGTGTGCAGACCGGCAAAGAGGGCATGGTTGAGGAGTGGGTGGAAGATGATGTGGAGGATGATGAGGTCTTAGACCCCACATGGAATGAAGGTCATGCAAGTGACGTGTGCAGTTTGGAGGAAGAGGCGGTGGTCGCACAGAGGCACCAGCACAGCATAAGAGGGAGCAGGGTGCAAAAGTGGAGCGGCCGTCCCCTAGCGCTTGTCGGCATGTATTAGCTCTAGAATTACCACAGTTATCCAAGTAACAGATGGAGCGATCAAAGGAACCATAACTGATTTAATGAGCCATTCGCAGTTTCACTGTAGCGGCTGTGCGCGCTTTCGGCGTTCTCACCCTGCTGCTGCTCGCCTGTCTGCGCTGCAGCATAACTTCGGCCTTCCTGCTCATCGCCTCATATGCGACATGCCCACAAGGTGAAACTCCACCTTGCACATGCTGGAGAGACTGTGCGAGCAGCAGCAGGTGATAGTGGAGTTTCAGTTGCAGCACGCACGGGTCAGTCGCTCTGCAGAACAGCACCACTTCACCACCAATGAGTGGGCCTCCATGCGAGACCTGTGTGCCATGTTGCGCTGTTTCAAGTACTCCACCAACATGGCCAGTGCCGATGACGCCATTGTCAGCCTTACTATCGCACTTCTATGTCTCCTTGAAAAAACGCTGAAATTCCTGGCCTTTGATATGCTGTCATTCCGTATAAAAACCTGATGGCGTTATTGGACTGCATGAAATGCACCGCAGGCCACAAATGTTTCTTTTTTTATATGTCCCAATATTTTGCGAGCTACCCCAATTAAAAAAATAAAATAAAAATAAAAACAAAACGAAAACAGTGTTGGCTACCTCCTCCACCTCCGCTTCCACCTACACCACCTCTTCAACCTCCTATTCCACATCCACCTCCTCCTCCTAGTTCAAGATTATTATTTGTAATTTTTAATTTTAAGTTATTTCCTGATCTACATTTGTTTGCAGGGCACTTGTCCTAATCTTACCCCCATTTTACTTCCTTTTGCAGCCCTCTAGCCCTTTTCAGGGCTTTTTTTAGAGGCATTTTAGTGTCCAAAAGTTCGGGTCACCGTTGACTTCAATGGGGTTTGGGTTCAAGTTCGTGTCAAGTTCGAGCCCGAACTCAAACTTTTTGACGAAGTTTTGCCGAACAGTGTTTAATAAATAAACCTCAAAAGTCTACTCCCCCAAATGAGTAATGATGGCTGGGTGATTGCTGTAGATTTGCTTGGGCAGACTGAATCATAGACATGTTTGACGTTAGTAAATATAAGAATTGTCTTTGTAGTTTGAATTGAGTAGTTTTCACCAAATTTTGTCTGATTTGACAAAATACAGTGTTTAGTGAATAACCTCGTGGAATGCCTACACCAGGCTTTTCCACTTTTCTGGAAAACATTGCGGACATCAAACTAGTTTTTTCATGAGGAACGTTTTTTTTTTTTTTTTAATGTAGTTTCAGCTCATTGTCTTAATGGCAACACAGGTATGGTGAAAGAGACTCCAATGAATCTATTGTTCAACCTAATAAAATATTGAAGATTGCTAGCTTTGCAATACAAGATACAGCACAGGGTGACATTAAGATTTGTTTCTACCTTTTGGGTTATCTACAAAATTAAGAACATCAAATAGTCATATTATTAAATATCAGTTTTCACAACTCTGTACTGAAGAAGAAAAGAGCCTATAATAGTTTTGGTGTATTAGCTAGATGAAATGAAACGCAGGCAATCAAGAGCAAAATCTGCACGAAGGAAACCTCAGGCAAGCTCGCTCAAAGAGCTTGTAGAATGTGTATGTGATGAAAAGGATTCAGTCATTTTCCTACATGGAAATATCTGCCATAGCAATATAGAAGAACGTATATGTGAATTGAAATACATTTAAACCGGTTCTGGCCTGTCAATGAAGCAAATATTCTGTAGGTTCCTTTTAATAAAACACAATTGTGAATAAATGTTTTTTAATCTGGAAAATTCAACAAAAAAAATGCAGAAATATTTTTTCATTATTATTCTAATTATTTATACAGCTAGAACATATTCTGAACCACTCTTCAACGACAATATAAAAAAAAAGTTAATTAAATAACATTATAATGTAAAACCGAATGGCTTCATTTATTAGTTCACATAAAATTCAGTGTGGGCAAGGAAAGGATCTATGCTGGAATTTCTCTTAAAAGATCCATGAGATTTACTAGTCTGATTTTACTCACAGTATTGGAAAGTAGTGTAAATGTACAGCTGAACCATTATAAATTTCCTGATCTAGAGCCTTCAAAGTAGTGATAATATAGTACATGCCAGACCAGCCTTGTGTTCATTAAAGGGAAACTGACAATCCACCCTCCTTCCTTTACCAACAGCAGGATTACAAAGGTTTTATTTATTGTCAATTTGGCAACATGACAGCAGTTGGTATAAGCTGCATCAGGTTTGGAGCAAGTCACTAAGTTCTTCCCACAGAGAATAATGCGAGTTCTTAGTGACTATTTTTTTTTTTAGTAGAAACTGCTAATAACTCCCTGACTTTTCTTGTGAAATTGGCTGGTGTTAAACAGCCACTTTTTGCTAAAGCAGGTAGATTGTACAGAGGTAAACAAATTACCACAAATTGCAAAAGTAATAAAAAATGAGCAGGCACCTCAATATGGGAGAAACAATACAGTAACAATTGGATGGTTCTTGCATTCAGAAGAAAAATAATTGCATACATTTCATTAAAAAGAAATATATATAAAAAATATCAGTTATTTAAGCAAAAATTCAAGATGAATTCACAGTGAATTTCTACCTTAAGGTCAAACTGAAAAAAAATCTTTATTTTAAAGCGTAGCTCCTATAGCCATCAATACATCAATGAGCCTTGTTTTCCCATGACACTGACACTGGTTTACCAGTTGTCTTTCCTTGCACCACTTTTGGTAGGTTCTAACGACTGCTTATGGTAACAACCCAAGATTCTTTGACCAAACCGTCTAGCCATCACTACTTGGCCCTTGTGAAAGTCACTCACTCATATCTTATTGCTTGCCCATTTTTCCTGCGTCTAACACATGGAATTCAAGACCTGACTGTTCACTTGCTGCCTAATAAAGCTTACCTCTTGACACAATGCACTTTTTACAAATGGTCTGAAACAGAGACTTTCTTCACTTTTCCTAGTATTATAAATATGTTCTGTATCCTTAAAAATAGGGCATATAGCCCTCCTCTCCTACTGTGTTTTACACAGACAGGTAAGTAAATAACTTACATTATTAGTAAAATATGTTATTTGTTCCCTTATTTCATATTCTTTTTGTGCCACATCTGATTTTATTTATTTGAATTGATCCTGAATCCAGACTTTCATTGTATTACATCCTAGATAATTCTTGCATCTATAGAATATTAATCTACTCTTAAATGGAACCATCATTTATTCATTTTTGTTCCCCAGTTAATCCTTGCCAGCATCACTCATGGTTAGGCGGCTCCCTCTCAGCTGATAGGAAAGGAATAATTAAATTAAAATAATGTATATAAAAGGGCCCTCCTTCCCAATACTAGCAGTGTTTTTTCTGTCCTCCAACTGTTGGGCAGCACAATTTTTCTTTTAATTTCACTGGCCATAAGTTTTTCAATAAAGCTCCTCTAGGGAGTTCAGCCTATCTCTGTGGAAAGAACCCAGATACAGCACAAACTGTTTGGGACTCCCTGGGTTATGATTACTATTTTAGCCCATAGTTATTGAAGAAATTGTATATTATTATTATTATTATTATTATTATTGCCATTTATATAGCGCCAACAGATTCCGTAGCGCTTTACAATATTATGAGAGGGGATTTAACTATAAATAGGACAATTACAAATAAACTTACAGGAACAATAGGTTGAAGAGGACCCTGCTCAATCAAGCTTACATTCTATAGGAGGTGGGGTGTAAAACACATTAGGAAAGGAATTTGCAATCAAATAAGGTGGGCTGCCCTTTAGGAGAGGGCAAGAGACAGGTATGTGAGGTAAGGGTTAGCCTTGGAGGCCATAAGCTTTCCTAAAGAGATGGGTTTTAAGCCACTTCTTAAAAGATGCAAGACTAGGGGAGAGTCTGATGGCGGTAGGCAGGCTATTCCATAGGAAGGGAGCCGCCTGCGAGAAGTCCTGCAAGCGCGAGTTGGCCGTACGGGTACGGACAACGGACAGGAGGTGGTCACGGGCAGAGCGGAGAGACCGAGAAGGGACATATCTATGGATCTGTGAGGAGATATAAGAGGGGTTAGAGTTGTTCAGTGCTTTATAGGTGTGAGTTAGTACCTTGAATTGACTCCTATAGCATACAGGAAGCCAGAGGGGTGAGGTGTGAGAGAAACGACTAGAGAGGAAGATCAGTCTAGCAGCAGCGTTCATTACGGACTGTAGGGGTGCAGTATGGCTTTTGTCATCATAATATATATATTAGGCATAATGTGTGTTTCCATCTTTTTATATGTTTCCCTAACCATAATTCTGGATTCCGGTTTTGAACATGCGAATATGGCAGCCAGCACTGATTTTCATAAATAAGAAAACCTTCCTTTTTCCTGAGTTTCCCTCTGTTCTTGTGGGTTTTCCTACCTTATTTATGGAGTTTTGGGCTTTCTGTACCTCTTAAAAACATTAATTCTTCCTCTATGCTCCTTTCAGCCTGATCGGCAAATGCAAGATGGCCAAAATGTGTCTTCCTGGATGAAGCGTTCATGCGTGAGCATCCTTAAGGTGTCAGTAGCATATAATTGGCACTTAAAGTAGAACTGGATTTAAAGCGGTCCACTTCAATTGCAAAAATTGTTGTTGTTGTTTTTTTTTTTTTAAATGGGTTATTCCGTGGCAGCCAGGAGAACCCTATGTCTTAGAATATAGATAATTCTTTCAAAACCAATTTGTGCTTGCTCCCATTTCAAGGCAATCTCATCTTTGGTAAAAGATGAAGCTAAATCACCTGGGGAAGTGGATTTAGAGACCAGTCCTCCTTTCCAGATTCTAGAGCATACAAACCAGGAAGGAAGTATACCAGATCCTCCTTCTGGAGAGGACAAAAAGGGCAGTCCTCTAAATCACAAGTCCCACTGAAGGGGGCAGGGTCCAGAAGTTCAAGGTAGGAGCCCACCTTGGAAAATACACCCACATCCGGTCCTTGCAAATCAAAAAGGTCTGGAGTAAGGACCAAGTCTGAGCTCCTTAAATGTTCAACTGTTTGCCGCCAATAACTAATGTGCAATGGGTACTAGATCCAACCATCAAGCATTTCATAAGGGGTGTAGTGATAATCAGACCTTCTCCCATAAATATAATAAGTTCCAACCTAAGACCTACCTATGATCCTTCATAGTATTGCCAGACCTCATTTTGAACCATTAGAGAATTCATTTGTATGGTATTTAACAATGAAATGCATTTTCCTGATTGCCATTACATCTGCACAGTTTCTGAACAACAAGCAGAACCCCCTATTACTCAATTCCTGGGAGACAAAGCAGTTCTTAGACCTACAGAATTTCTACCTAAAGTAATTTCAAAATAATTCTACCTACATTCTTTTCAGAACCTTCCTAAGAAGAAAAACCCTAATGGCATAACCTTGATGTGGTTTGAATGCTAAAAACCTGTATTGAGAGATCCAATAAAATATAAGAAAATCCCATAGGCTTTTTAGAATTTGCCGACATCAATACCAACAATACAAAGACAGCTACTCAAAATATAAAGTAGTAGGGTAAGTGGTCCCTGAAGGCATTAATGGTCATTCAACTAGGGCTTTCTCTGTATCATCGGCATCTACTAAATAGTGCTCTAAAGGGAAAATTGAATGTCGGAATTTTTGGACAAATTTCAGGTCATTCCAAACTGAAAGTTAACTAATTTCGCCACAGTGAATTTAGAAATTACCAAAACAAAACCTTTAATAAAGCAATTTGGCCCCTTGCATATATCTAATGATCAGATACAGTGCTCTATTGACTCTTCCATTTTCTCATTTCAACTATTTTGTTTTACTTTTCTTGTCTTTACCTTAAATTATTTGTTGAATTCTCTTTTTCTGATGTTGTGTTTTACATTTATGTATCATTCATTTCCTTTTCTTATATTTTCTTTCAAAACACATAATTTTCACCTGAATACAAATTCATCCAAATTGAAACATGAATGAACGAACTGCAGTTTGCATGAGCAGAGCTCCCTACCACTTCCATTTTTAACCCCTCAGTCACCAGCAATAAGCGAGAGGTTTAAAATGAAAGTGGTTGTTTGAATTTTGTTTGCAACAAGATATGTAAACAATATTTGGCCAAACTAAACCAAAACATGGATGTAATTTGGTTTGACCAAATAGTTTTTATTTTGTGATGAAACTATTCAGACTAACTGAATTTTCCAATCGTGCCCAAGTGCCCAAGTCTTTTTTCACTAAACACTGGAGTTCTGAAAATCACTAATATCCATATCCAAACCAATTTAAAGCACCAAAATGAGAATGACCATCTCATGGTCATTGGCAAATTATCATTCACTTGCTTTTTGCTATCTAACTATCTTCCCACTGATTGCACGAGCTCTAGCAGCCAGCTAGAAAATAGTTAAACACTTGTCAACAAGAGGGTTAATTATCAGGTGTCCAGAGCCTGCTTACCAGCTGTTACATTAAACCAGCAACAAATAAATAATTTTCACACCGGACTTACTTTTTAGTTTTATTTTTTCATTGTTGTATGATAGAGAGTGGGGGTTCAGTGGTCTTATCATCTAACTTGTTAACCAATATTTTATGTATGCAAGTCCATCTGCTAATACGTATCTACCTGTATAGTCTCTCATGCATTAGATACTCCTGTTTGTAGTCAATTCCTAGATGGTATTGCTACTCATTAATGTGTCACCTTTATCCTTATTCTAACAAAAGAAAAAAAGTGCATCTCTTGATTTATTATTTTATCATATACATTATGTGTCATTACTGACTTGTGTATTTAACACTAAACTACAAAATAACAATTGTCAAAAAAAAAAATCTATGGTGGTTAATAAGACCTCCATATTACCATAATGGAGGTATTGTATCTCCATATGCTCCCACCTGCAATCCAGCAGGTGCATGCATATCTACTAAACATTAAACACAAGTGATTATGCAACTGTTGCTGCCGAACTGCTAGAAAAGGCCCAATCCCATGGGGATGGGGCCTGAGAAAGACCAGGGGGAACATAGTTTCCCTCCCTCTTGCCCCTCACCTGTGGGTATCAGGAGGGGTTAATTTCAAATTTAAGGTGGGGGGCAACTGTCTCCTCTTCTGACCCCCACTAATGCCAGTAAGACAGCATTGAATTGGCTGATCATCAAGATTGATGACTTCAGCCAAGGAAGTGGAGTCAGCCACAGGAGGTGGGAACTCTAACCTAAACACTGACTTAAACACTCTAAAGTT
This sequence comes from Pelobates fuscus, assembly GCF_036172605.1. Lineage (NCBI taxonomy): Eukaryota > Metazoa > Chordata > Amphibia > Anura > Pelobatidae > Pelobates > Pelobates fuscus. The sequence goes on along the minus strand of NC_086322.1, from coordinate 119,349,874 downwards.
TGGAATACACATGAGTAATCCTTTAAACACTACCAACATATTAGGAGCCATGGTTATGGGACATTTATTCATTTATGATATGTCTTAGGAATATTAAAACTCATAAGTTCCTAATCATTCATTGACAGCTGTCTATTATGCCATTGTAAATGCAAATGATAAAGTTTCATCTGAGATATATTTAATTAATACATCTTAATGATGAATGTTAGTTCATGACAATCATCGTTTGACTACTTAAGGTATTTATGTTTTCTTTACCTAATTGTCTTTGATAATAAATTTAAATCCAATCTTAATTCATTGTTTTTCCTTGTTAAGGTAGCAGATACATTTCAATCAGCAGGAGATTCTATGTGAGATTAAAAGCTTTACAAATAATTGTCATTCCATGCTGTTCTCTTGCTACGCCTAAACAGGTCAAATGTTCTATTTATTTTTATTTTGCAGTAATGCTCTACTAAATACAATGGAACATAGAAATGGAAAATATATATCCGTCATGAATTATCTCCTCTGGAACACAATTTAATGTTTGGTGAGAAATTTAGATATTGTTTTGTCTCTTTCCTTTGACAAGTACAATTAAAGCTGACATGCCCTCAAATTATATTCTGCCTATCTGAGCATATAATAAGATAGCAAATTATGGAAAAAAAAAACTTAAACTGATAGGAATAACTAGATATGTGGAAGTGCTGTAAAATATATTAGAGTTTGCTGAAGCAGATCTGTTTCCTTAGTATTTAGGTGTTAAATAATTTGTAAGCCTGTGGCAAGTATTTTTTTTTTTTTAAATGAGAAAACTAATACAGTTGTAAGTGAGCCTTCGGGATATGTTTTCATAAATAAACTGTTATAAGTGCATTGTTCTTTCCATCATTTTACCAATCTTTAAACATATTCATATAGAACAGGGCATACAATGTCTAACGACTAGTACAAGCACTATCTAATAACATGTAAAACCACCTAGGGAAATATTTTTCACCAACAGGGGTTATTCAGTAAAGGTGAATTCAAAGTGAAAAAATGCTGAACTGGAGACATTATGTAAGTTAGCTGTGCTTCCAGTTCGGATACTTTAGCCTTAAAGGAAAACTATAACGTCAGGAATACAAAGATATGTAGAAAATATAGGAGCCCTCATGAGTGAGCCTAAATGGGAGATCGACCAACAAAAAAGGAGGGGGAAGGAAGGAGACCCTACCTAATGAATCTAAAGATCTGTGTAGATACCCAAGAATAAAAAGAAAAGGAGATATTAGGAACTCCTAATTATAATATCCTACTGGATCCCTATATCCCCAGAATGCCTGACTAAATGGAAATGTAGGTACAGAGCAGTGGAGGTGTCATGTCCTAACTGCTGGCATTACTGCTACCCTGACACTTCCGGGTAGACGGAGCTTGGCCACACCCCCTTCTCTGACGCGGTCTCCCCACGCTACATAGGGAGACCGCGCCAGATTCACAACGCTGGATTATTGAAAAGCCTTACCGCGAATATCAAAACCGGCTAGCAAGTATCTTCAAACCCTTTTGTGTATCGAACCCGGACTGGGAACTGTTGCCCCACTCTCTCCTCACCTCGACCACGGAATGTAAAAGGACCTTCTCTTTACTGCTAAAAACGCTCTCCTCCCCAGAGGAGAATTTAGGCAAACCTGGACTTCCTCCATTTAAAAGCTAAGTAATAATATGAACCGTATTGGATTCTGCCTGCTTTCAAGTCTGCTTACCTCTCACTCCAAACTAACTCTTACCTGCTGCAACCTACAAATCTTAATTGTTTGATTCCATGGACTGGTAATTTGCTTTCTGCTGTACTGCATACCTATCATAAGCTGCTTACTCCGTATAAACAAACCACCATTGAATTAAAGATACAGTACCTGTACTATTGTCTACTATCCTAGTCATTAATCTAAATCCTGAGTTATCTGCAGTTGTGTTCCACATATATTCATGTAAGCATTACAGAATAATCCAGCCTTTGTAATGGATCCAGCAGATTTCAATTCCAAGTTTACCGTATTGAATCAAAGAGTTGATACACTTGCCCAAGGCATGCAAGATCTACAGGTTGCAAATGAACGGATCCTTACTTATGTAAGAGACTTACAAACACATACTCCTCATACTGTTATGCACTCGGCTAGCGACCCTGCTGTCTGTAATCCCGAAAAGTTTTCTGGAGATCGATCCAAATACAAATACAAATGCAAATTATTGATTGCCTTAAAACCTAGATCTTATCCCACTGAAAGATCCAAGGTTTGCTCAGTTCTCTCTTTTCTAAGAGGTGAACCTATGGCCTGGGCCCATTCCTTTTTGGAGAACGATGACCCCATCTTAGACTCATTGGACGAGTTTTTTGAAGCCATGTCTCTTCTTTATGAAGATCCCAATAAACAATCTACAGCGGATTTAACCATTAGAACCTTACATCAAAGAAACAGACCCGTTGAAGATTACATTGCTGAATTTAAGAGATGGGCAATAGAAACTCAATGGAATGACATAACCCTACGCAACCAGTTCCGAATTGGGTTATCTGAAGCAGTAAAAGATGAACTCTATAGAATTGAACTCCCTACTACATTGAATACTCTGATACAACTTTCAATCAGCATCGACAGACGACTTAGAGAAAGAAAGGCTGAAAAAGCTCTCTCGAGTTCATTATGGAAAAAAACATTCAGTCCTTCAAAGACGCCTGAAAAGCCATCAATCCAAACAGAACCTATGGACGTAGGGGTAATAAGAAGTCCTCTTACTCCAGAAGAGAAAACCAGAAGACGACAATTAAACCTCTGCATGTACTGTGCCTCACAAGATCATATGATCCCAGAATGTCCCCTATTGAAACATCCAAAAGGCGGTAAGCATGCTTCTATCACTTCTATACTAAGTGCACTTCCTTCAAAGTCAACCGCTCAATTCTCCTCTATTTCTCTCATATTACAGTGGGACAAGGAAAGAATTACGACTGAGGCCATTATTGATTCTGGTGCAAACGGGGTGTTCATCGATTCATCCTTTGTAACAAAAAATAAAATTCCTTGTGTTTGTAAAAGCACTTCTGTCTCTGTCAGAGTGATTGATGGCTCCTTAATATCCTCGGGCCCTATACTAAACAAAACTATTCCTTTAAGAATAACTACTACCAATATTCATTCCGAATTTCTTATATTTGACGTTATCACATCACCTCTTTATCCGGTTATACTGGGAATCAACTGGTTAAGGACCCACAATCCACAAATTATATGGTCTCCCTTCTCTCTCACCTTTAACTCTGCTTATTGTAAAGAAACATGCTTACAACATATCCCCATTTTTCAGGTTACTGAAGAACCGATTATACCTACCTGTTATTCTGAGTTCACAGATGTATTTAGTAAAAAGGAAGCTGAGACACTCCCACCTCATCGTCCCTATGATTGTCCAATAGACCTCATACCTGGTGCTCCTATCCCTTTTGGTACATCTATCCTCTCTCTGAATCAGAATTAAAAATCCTCAAGGAATACCTGGATGAAAACCTCCATAAAGGATTTATTAGACCTTCCAGCTCACCAGCTGCTTCCAGTATGTTTTTTGTAAGAAATAAAGACCAGACTATACGTCCCATCATAGATTGCAGATCTTTAAACAAAATAATAGTCAAAAATCGTTATCCTCTTGCCCTGATAAATGAGTTGATCGAAAGGTTAAAAACAGCTACCATCTACACTAAGCTTGACCTCCGTGGGGCATATAACCTTATTAGAATTAAAGCTAACGATGAATGGAAAACTGCCTTCCGGACCAGATATGGCCTTTACGAGTATCTTGTTATGCCTTTCGGCCTCTGTAATGCCCCCGCAAGCTTTCAACATTTTATAAACGACATCTTCAGTGATCTTCTAGATTTATGTCTTATCATTTATTTAGATGACATCCTTATATACTCTAACAGTCCCGAGGAACACAGGAAACACGTGAGATGGGTTTTATCCAGACTCAGAACTCACAAATTATACGCTAAACCAGAAAAATGTATTTTCAATGTTAATGAAATTACCTTTTTAGAGTTCGTTATTTCACCTCATTCGATAAGCATGGATAGTTCCAAAATCGATTGTATCCTCAGCTGGCCCATTCCTACTAATGTAAAAGATTTACAATGCTTTCTGGGGTTTGCCAACTTCTATAGAAAATTCATTAAAAATTACTCCGACGTAGCTCATTCACTTAATCTACTTAACAGTAATAAACATCCTTTTACTTGGAATGAAAAGGCTCAAGCAGCCTTCGATGAATTAAAGAGAAGATTTACAACTGCTCCTATTCTTCAACTACCGAACCCCAAATTTCTCTACGTCCTGGAAACAGATGCTTCAGAGACAGCTATTGGAGCTGTCCTTTCCCAACACAAAACACCTCAAGATCCTCTTCATCCAGTTGCCTTCTTCTCACGATCCATGTCACCTGCTGAAAAAAACTACCCTATCGGTGAAAAAGAATTACTGAGTATAAAAGCAGCCTTCGAAACCTGGTGACATCTTCTTGAAGGAACACAAACTCCTATAATGGTATATACTGACCACAAAAACCTTGAATATCTTCACTCCAACAAGACTCTTTCAGCCAGACAAGTAAGATGGAATCTTTTTTTCTCTCGGTTTAATTTTCAAATTATCTTCAGACCCGGATCCAGAAACAAAAAGGCGGATGCCCTTTCCAGGATTCACCAAGATCTTGACCTGAGAGGTCCTCCTGTAATTGGAACTCCTCCTTATAATGTCATTGGAATCATAACATCCCTTCTAGATGACATAAAAGGTCTAAACGAAGACGCTCTTGAACTTCCCAAGTCAACCAAACTATCAAAGAAAAACGGTATCTACTACTTCAATGACAGGATTTACATTCCTCCCATATTCAGGAAAAAAGTACTCAAATTAATTCATGATTCTCCTTTGGCTGGTCATCCTGGTATAAAGAAGACCCTAGAATTATCTAAGAGATATTATTGGTGGCCTCGCCAGTACAAAACTATCGAATCCTATGTCAAATCTTGCTCAACCTGCCAAAGATCCAAGTCTGAACATCATCAACCATTTGGTCAATTATTGAACCTACCGATCCCGGAAAGACCTTGGCAATCCATTTCTATGGACTTCTTGGTAGAACTCCCTCCTTCTCAACATCATACCACCATTTTCGAAGTAGTAGACCGCTTCACAAAAATGTCCCATTTTATCCCCTTGAAAAAGTTGCCTTCATCATCTGAACTTGCTAAAGTATTCATCGATAATATAGTGAAACTTCATGGACTTCCTGATGAAATCATCTCAGATCGAGGGACTCAGTTCACCTCCAAATTCTGGAACGCAATGTGTTCTTCTCTCCGTATTCAACACAAATTATCTTCAGCGTATCATCCCCAAACCAATGGGCAAACTGAGAGAGTTAACCAATGCATAGAACAATATTTACGGTGTTATTGTTCTCACCTACGAGATGATTGGATCACATGGTTACCTATGGCAGAATTTGCATAAAACAACTCGGTTCATACCAGTAGTAAAATGACTCCCTTCTTCTCAAATTATGGGTTCCATCCCTCTTCGTTTCCTACTCATACCATTCCTTCTTCTAACCCCACCGTTTCAAATCAAAACTCCTTCATGTCTTCCCTATTTCTTAAATGACATGAAAATCTAAAACTTGCATCGTTTAATCAAAAGAAGTTTTTTGATACTAAAAGGCAACCTCCTCCTGCTTATAAAAAAGGTGATCTTGTATGGCTCTCCTCGAAAAACATGTCCACCAACCGTCCTTCAAAGAAACTGAGTTCCCTCTTTCTTGGTCCTTTTCGAATATTGTCAATCATCAACCGTAACGTTGTTAGATTGAAGCTTCCACCTGCTTGGAAACTTCACCCTGTCTTCCATGTTTCCTTGCTCAAACCTCACCTCTCCGACCCTTTCCATAGAGATGCAGTTACTACCCCTGATCCTATATTGGTACAAGGTGAAGAAGAATACGAGATCCAAAAGATTCTGGATTCACGGATCCATCGTGGCTCCCTGCAGTACCTCATTAGGTGGAAAGGTTACGGAATCGATGAGGACACTTGGGAAAACTCCTCTGTGGTCCATGCTAACAGGTTAATTACTGCGTTTCACAGGCGCTATCTGTCTAATCCATGTTGATAGCACCCTGTGGGTGCTTCTTACAAGGGGGGGTACTGTCATGTCTTAACTGCCGGCATTACCGCTACCCTGACACTTCCGGGTAGACAGAGCTTGGCCACACCCCCTTCTCTGACGCGGTCTCCCCACGCTACATAGGGAGACCGCGCCAGATTCACAACGCTGGATTATTGAAAAGCCTTACCGCGAATATCAAAACCGGCTAGCAAGTATCTTCAAACCCTTTTGTGTATCGAACCCGGACTGGGAACTGTTGCCCCACTTTCTCCTCACCTCGACCACGGAATGTAAAAGGACCTTCTCTTTACTGCTAAAAACTCTCTCCTCCCCGGAGGAGAACTTAGGCAAACCTGGACTTCCTCCATTTAAAAGCTAAGTAATAATATCAACCGTATTGGATTATGCCTGCTTTCAAGTCTGCTTACCTCTCACTCCAAACTAACTCTTACCTGCTGCAACCTACAAATCTTAATTGTTTGATTCCATGGACTGGTAAATTGCTTTCTGCTATACTGCATAACTATCATAAGCTGCTTACTCCGTTTAAACAAACCACCATTGAATTAAAGATACAGTACCTGTACTATTCTCTACTATCCTAGTCATTAATCTAAATCATGAGTTATCTGCAGTTGTGTTCCACATATATTCATGTAAGCATTACAAGAGGTAAAAGGGGGTAATAATAAAAAACAAAATATACAACTTAACAAAAAAATACCTAAATTAATCTCTCTCTAAATATACTTCGGCACCATGGGAAAGCCAATAATGCCTACCTAAACCATATCTCCCTACTGAAACCAAAAGGAAAAAGAATATAGAACACCATTACAAAAGAATAAACATGGTGATAAACTCGTGCTACCAAGGTGTAGTTAAAAAAGAAAAAAAGCTTGATGCGCGTTCAGGTATGTCAAAAGGTTTTAAAGGCCATTTATTTTGGTTCAACTTAAGATATTATTTTGCACATATACATTGTTCAAGAGTTAGTCTTAGTAGGATTAGCTCTCCTTAACAATTATGTTAACAAGGAAATAGTGTGCATAGTTCCACTTGCAATTTTGCAAGCAGTTTACATTCTACAATATAAAGTGTGGAACATTTTTAATTTCAATTTTGCTTGAGCTATTTTAGTTTTATAGAGCATAATTTGGAAACATTGAGAGATACATTTTACATGTTTCATTTACATATTTCTGTTTAAGTGTTTTTAAGCAACAAATGACCTACATTTTTAATGTAATACATAAAGATCATTGTGCACATCTATTATAGACATTCACACTTGTGTATTTAATTAATCTTATTTTATCTTGTTCTCTTTGATATACTTTATTTGGAAATAGGAATACTTTGTTCCTGTGGCTTAGCTCACCAAAAGGGCTATGAAACATAATTGTGCTTTGAAGTATTTCCAAGTTAATTATACAGACAACACTGCTAGTGAAGTAAACATTATTTCTCTTTCATCTTTTTTGTTACTGTTTGCTCTCTTAGACTGAGTTTAAACAGTTTTTGCAGACCTCTCATGTATATCTGTTACAGGTTTAAAAACAATCCATAGAAGAAGTGTTCTTGTTCAAAGGATTTACTCAATGAATGTGCAAAACTATTGTTTTTACAAAATATATGTTTTTTTCATCTTTTTTTATTGTGCCTATTTTATGTTAATTGTCATTACAAATGTTTTCGAACTGATTTTTAAGATAATTACTGTTTATTTAAAATAGTAAGCAGTATAATTAAATGTTGCATTGCACAGTACTTGTCACCTGAGCATAATACATTTGTAGAAAAGAAGAACAGCTGGGAGTAATGGGCAGAGTGTGTCTGGTGTCTTGTTGCTATTACCTTTAGTAAGGCACCATGGGAAAGCCAATAATGCCTACCTAAACCATATCTCCCTACTGAAACCAAAAGGAAAAAGAATATAGAACACCATTACAAAAGAATAAACATGGTGATAAACTTGTGCTACCAAGGTGTAAGCTAAAAAACTGACTTATTCCATTTCATAAGACAAAGTGAATATGAAGGTATGTACTGTGGGACCCATAAAATAAAATATATATATATATAGGATTACCTACCTACATGGCCCATGGAGGATACTACATGGCAGAGAGGATTGACAGGTTTTTAGTTACCTCAGCGTTTTTTCCCTACATAACTAATGCTACCATTAAGATGATAGCTGTCTCAGACCATCCACCCATTACCATGTTGCTCCACAATTCCAACTCCCACCCATTCACCGCACATTGGCGCTTTCCAACATATCTCTCCAGCACTACGTCTTTCTAGGGTCAGTTGGAGTCCAGTGGGGCAAACTTTATTGATGACAATCTGGAACAGATGACCCCAAATTACTTTGGCAGATGTCTAAGGCATTCATGAGGGGACAGATTATCTCTTATACCACATCAGCCAAAAAGAAGTGGAGACAGAACTTTGTCTTACTTGAAGGTGACCTCAAATAGACACACAAACCATATCTAATTGACCCTTCTAGTGAATACAAACAATCATACAAAGACACCCAAAATGTACTTAACACATATATTGTGAACCATGCACAGTACAAACTAGATTTTCAACAATAACACTTCTTTAGATTAGGTGGAAAATCTGGAAATCTTTTGGCTTGTCTGGCCAGTCTGAGATCAACATTTAAACCCATTACTGCAATGACTTCCCAGGAGGGCACTAGATGCACCTCTTATACATCGATCAATACACTATTTTACAACGATCACCAACAGTTGGCCATGGCTCATTCAGATAGTCACATTCAAAGTATGATCTTTCTTAAGAACCTTAATCTCCCGCAGCTGGATGAAGAATCCAGGGAACTCCTCGGCGAGCAAATAACATAAAATTAAATTCCCAGAGTTATAAAAACCCTAAAATCAGGAAACACACTAGACCCTGATGGCTTCACAACTGAATATTATAAGACCCTAAAACTTCAAATTGGCCCCACCCTAAAAAAACTATTTAACCAAATATATCTGGAGAGTCTACTGATTGATACCCTTAATCAGGCACCAATCACTCTTATCCCCAAGCTTAACAGAGATGTTGAAGCCTTAGCCTTTTACCGCCCGATCTCTTTGCTTAACCAGGACATTTTAAACTACCAAATACCAAAGAATACAGTCTAGCAGCTCAGTTAAAGCATGCTTTAGACTGGATCCAATCCCAATCCCTTCTTGGAGCTTTCTTTAGAGTCCTTTCTGGCCCTGCCGAACTCACTGCCAGCCCTTCTCCACAGGCCATATCAATTGCTTCCCACTAATGTTCTATCAAATCCCATAAAAAAAATAAAAAAAATCTGATGGGCGCTAACCCTCTCCTTTCACTTCCCATGCCACTCAATCACAACCCTGGATTTCCACAAGGTAGTGAACACCCCTTCAACACTGATCATAGCATCTCAGGTCCTTTGTTGATTACAATGGCCAGGAGGTTTCTAACACTTGCAGACCTCCTGGGAATTTCCCTGGAACAGCCTATTATCCTATGGTGGTTCCTCCCCTCCCCTTTCTTTTGTGTTTTATAATCAGAAATTTAAAATGTTTGTCTATCATTACTGAATACCAACATCTTTGATGTTTTAATTCATATACTTGATGACCTTACAATGTATTTTTGTACAACTTTTTACAAGTTTCAATAAAACCTGTTTGAGAAAATAAAATAGGATTACCTAATGTTTGGAAGCACTATGAGGTCCTTCTTGCAAGCTAAAGCAGAACATGGCTTGCAATATATCAACATATTTTACCAGATGGAAAACACAAAAATAGAGAAATCAATTAAAGCTATGCAGCGAATTATAGAGTGGTATGATGAAGCACAATAGAGCTCAATGGTAATATGGGAAGGGGCAGTGGAGGCCACAAGAACAACAAGTGTGACAACAAGTGGTGACATAGGCACAGGTAGGACAAATTAGAAAACAAAGGAGACCAAAGAGTGGTGGCAACATGAAGGGCTTTGGCACAATATAAGCGAAGGAAGGTAATAAGATAATAAGGAACGAAGAGCTAACTTAGTTGAACTATAGGAAGGTCATTTGATATCACAATAGGGACAATTGCAGCTAAAATGAGAGAGTAATTTCAAAAACGACAATTTATGTTAAACAGGGGAATATAGATTTTAATAGCTTTGGTTCTTTTGCGAATGACCATTTGTATAACAGCAGATATAAAAGAAAACAGAAAATATAAGAATATATAAGAACACATGAAGGAACCCCAAGACATGATGGATTCCCAAGAAAAATAGTTAAGACACAGAAGTGCTTGATGAGCACTAGACATTTAGATATATATGTATCTCGTAATTAGAAGGAGCACATTAAGATATACAAGGGAGGATACAGAGAAGACTAAAACAAATAAGGAGACCACAAGCCGTTACTAAAAGAGGTCACAACAGGGCCAGTTTGACCATAGTTAAGACAAAAGTGTAGAACTGTAAATAAATTACAGATAATACATTATTTTCATATAAGAGTTTTATATATTCAGAAGAATTGAAGGGAGATATAAAGATAGCATTTTATATAAACTGAGCAGTATTCCTGCCATGCGGATTTGGTACTTGAAATGGTGATGTAAATTTTACAACCCTAGAATAATTGCATTGTGGCGAAAGTGACCTCGCCACTGATTTTTGGAGGGTCTTGATTGCCCGCCTCCTACCTTCTGACTATGGAGATTGTGCCCTTTAACAGCAGTCTTGGGGCTTATGGACTTCTATTGGACTGTGTATGGCCGTTGCTAAACTTTAACCCCATGGCGATTTTATTCTGTTTGTGGGATCTGAGCGCTGTTCGGATATATTGAGCGCTCAGATCCAAGCTATCTGGGGATAGGCTGAATGTGGGGGTTCTGTTCAGTATAATAGGAATTATGTATTTTTACTGTTGTTGTGAATAGAGATATTTTCTGTATGTTGGAGATAATTGGCTTACCACACCCAAGCCATGCTTGCAGTCGGTCAAAAAGAGACTTCCAACTAACTTTTGAACCACTGGACCAATTTGTATGATTTTGACATATGTTTCTATTTGGAGTATGCTGATTTTTTATGTGAATGTGATGTATACTTTTAAAGTTATGAATATTGTGTAAAACTGTGTATTTTCCTGCCTGTGATAATTATGTTAGCCCATTGTGTTCAGTAATTATATCACATGCAGAGGGGAGTGTTTGTGTGTAATTGCTGGGAGTGCTTTACTGTAATGTACGTATTTTATTGGTTGTTTTACAAAACCCTGTGGGTGGTACTAGGTTTGTAAAATTGGCATAAAAGCAGAGTGTTTCATTAAAAGTTCAGTTCTACTTCACCCTCAATTTGGAGTCCTCTCTCTTATTGGGGTAATCTGATGAAAGGGATTGCTATGCTCTGCATATTCCCTTGCTATAATCACTCTTAAGCTCTTTTAAGAGCTTGTTCCTGCTTCGCTCTGAAGGAAGAGAGGTTCGGCCTGCGGTGGTTGTGGTGTCTGCTAGAGTGCTTGGAGCCCTCAGGAAGTGCTAGGAGCATCTTTCAACGGAGGTACCAGGTCAGGGTGCCAGGTGATCCGTTACATGCATTGGTCAGCCACAACATAAAAACCACCTGCCTCATATCGATTCACCAAATAAAAATGGGTTTTATCAAAATGTTACAGGGTCCTGCACACATACTGTTTAAATAGCATAGCTAAAGTTAAACATTCACAGTCATGTGACTGCCAGTCCTAAGACATTTAACTTTTTGGGGGATAATCTAAAAACCCAAAGTCTTGAGCTGGTTTTTCTATTCTTCTTTTCTTTGTGTTTTCATGTGACTGCCAGTCCTAAGACATTTAACTTTTTGGGGGATAATCTAAAAACCCAAAGTCTTGAGCTGGTTTTTCTATTCTTCTTTTCTTTGTGCTTTCTTCCACTTCTCTTGGGGAATGAGGGTTTGGCCATAGGTACTAGGTTCTTCCCTAGCTATGTCAATCTTTTTATGGCAGACTGGGAAAACTCCACCATCTGGATGAACCACATATGAAAGGTGAACATGGTTTTATATCACTGATATATAAACAAACTTTTTTTATTTTATCTAGAATAGCTCAAGCAGTGATGTTAGCAACTTTTTTCTTTTTAAACAATAGATGAATAATTCATAATTTAAACTTTAGCAAAACAAATATTTGTTTTTAAATTTAGAAATGTATATAGAAAACAACTTATCACATTAAAACCTTTTTTTATTTTAAACAGTCCACAATAATACTTTTATTGATTCTTCCAGCTCCCCCTTCTGCCTGTGGTTCAACAGCAGTCCAAAAAGCCAGTTAATTTGACTAAAAAGGAATGTAATCAATTTAAAATGTTTACTGAACAAGCTTACTAAAAAATCAAAGAAAACTTGGGAAAAAAATACATTGATTTTTTTATTGAAAACATTGGAAATCTTGAGGAAAGCTCATCCAATATCATAGCCCTAAAAAGAGATATCATATTAGATTTCAAAATAAAAGAAACATGAAAACGTATTAAACATTTTTTTTATTCTTCTAGTTAAACCCACTATAATCTTTAGAGGTGCTCCTAGAGGCGCAGTGTGTGATTGTGAGGGTTGCAGTGTGTGTGTGTGATTGTGAGAGGTGCAGTGTGTGTTTGATTCTAAGGGTTACAGTGTGTGTTAGTTGCAGTGTGTGTGATTGTGATAGGTACAGGGGTGCAGTTTGTGTAGTGTGAGAGAGACTATGTTGGCTAAGATAAAGGTCTGAGATGGGAGCAACTTTTACATTTTATTATATTTTTAAGTACCCCCCCCCCCTCTGTTTCTTACCTGCATCCACAGAGGAGGTGGGCAGCATATTCACTGGTCATCCAGTGGTGGTATATTCCATGGTGGTCCGGAGGTGCTGTAGGGACACTTTGCAGCTCTGCTGGGTGAAGACTATTCTCGCGAGCCCTGGCACTCTGTGCATATCGAGCGTTGCCATGGAAATGCTCTGAAACCCAGGACTCGGCAGCAGCTGTAGTGGAGAAGGCTGAGAGACTAGGTATAAAGGCTATATCCCTATATAAAACAATATGACTTAACACCAAAGCACTTCCTTCCTACCTGCAATTGTTTGAGCAGTATAAGTAATAATTATATAATATCTCCCTTCTACAACTTCACATCCCTAAAACAAAAAACAGTTCCATCATAACTATCCCAAACAACCAATAAGAAGACCTATGTACCAATTCATTTTTTGCACAAAACACATCCTTATTGTTTGTCAGTCTAATCTCTTGCACCAAACACAATCATAGAAACATAGAATGTGATGACAGATAAGAACCATTCGGCCCATCTAGTCTGCCTAAAATCATAGGATTTTTCCTGTAAATACTTATATAATAATGTCTTTATCTCTGAAATTTTTAAACTTTTGACATATTGGGAACAGATCTGAAACATCGCAAATGTTGAGGTTTATCTTTTATCCAATATTATCGCCTTATGATTCCCATCACTTAAAAGAAGTGGATGCAGATTCTACACGACTTCTTTTACAATAAAATCTTCTATAAATCTACTTTTACAGAGACAAAATGTCTCCTCATTTAACTCTTTTTCATCTTCTCCCAACTCTTCTAGGACCACATAATATCCAGAAGGTTCTTGAGGATTTTGTTTTATTTTTTTTAAGACTCATTGTTCTACCAATTTCCTCTTTTCTATTCCTTTCACAAACTGAAATTATTTTCTAAACATAGTGGACTTTTTGGGATTACACTATTATTTGTCTTTATACATAATGAGGTTTCTTGTATTACACGTGGATTGAAATTAGCAAATTTTTTGGGGACTTTGAGTGTTCTGTATTTCCCGTTCTTCAGCTTTACTTGTAGTAGTTTCTCTCTTCACAATGACTTAATGATGCTTGTGACAAACTGCCATTTGCCACTGGCTTTCTATGTGCCAAACTGCTCTGCTCCCTTGGCTTATGGAGAAGCCTGCTTGCCAGCCTCTTGCCACATGACTATGGCCCTGGGGTGTATGGCCCTTTAAAACCATTACTTGGTCTCATGGACTTTTATTTGGACTAGTGATGGCCCTTTAAAACCAGTGTAAAAACTGCCCCTTTGATTGCATGGGAAGGTGTGCCTCTTCCCCTCCCCCTGTCCCATTGTTCTCCAGTAGGGCGTTGTCCTAGGGACACTGCCAAACCAGTTGGAACAGGCTGCTTTGTTCCTCCTTGGTCAAAATATGACTTCCACCTATCTCCTGAACCACTTAACTGATTCAAGTGAATTTTGGATATGTTTTTCCCCAAATTATGCTAGTTATAAAAATATTGATATTGAATGCAAACTTACAAAGTTACAAAAATGGCATAAAAGTATGTTTTTTGCTTGGAGATAATTGAGTTGATACAGTAATTAACTCAATTATCTCCTAAGCAGAGGGGAGGATTCTCATTGTAAAAAGTGGGTGTGCTTATCCATGTGCCCTTATTTTATTAGTTGTTAAATTTATGGTTCCAGTGCCCCACAAGATCCACATGGGTGGTAACCTTGCTGGGAAAGTTGTATATAAGCAGGAATAAACGCTCATTGGAGTCAGTTCTTCTTCACCCTCAATCTAGAGTCCTGTCTCTTATAGAGGGTAACCAGCTATATCACTACAAGGGATTGCTATGCATGCTCCCTTGGATAATCACTTCTAGCTCTTTTAAGAGCTTGTTCCTGTTTCCCTCTCTTGTGGGAGAGGTTCATCCACTGGAGTAAAAACCAAAGAAAAGAAAAAGTGACCTGCTCTCGCTCCTTAATCCCTATGTATATTTAGACAAATGGAGGTCATTTAATTGGAGGGAATGCCCGCCTGCCAACGTCAAGGCAGACCCCCCTAAGCGGGTCCTAACACTGACCCTTCAGCCTGCTTCCTTGAGCTTCTGACAAAGATATCTCTAATGAGACAGAGAGGGGTATTTTTTTTGTATACACCCCTATATACTTATTAACCCTTAAAAGGGAACCAATGGGATGGGCGGCAGCATTGTAACAAGTCTGTGTGATACAAAGAGCCTGGAGCCTTGTCGTAGGTCCAAGGTGGGTAGGAGACAGCGAGACCCCAACCAAGCTACGGCAGTTTGTGGGGTCTGCGGTGTTTGTGGTGTCTGGCAGAGCGCTTGGAGCCCTCTGGAAGTGCTAGGAGCATCCAGTAACGGAGGTACCCAGTTGGGGTGCCGGGCGGTCCATTACAATGCTCATTTGGATTTTGTTCTTGGGTAAAGCAAACCAATCCCATTGCTTCATTAATTATACTATTTGTGAAGAAAATTGACTTTATCCGACCTTTTCTTCTATTTCTATGTGCTTGTTAAATTTTTTCTGCCTAAAATTGGTTATTAGTTCGGCAGTTTGCAACTACCGAACCCCGACCCCCTCCTGGCTTGTTATGTTCAAAAGCACCGTCAATTAAGTGTTCCCTGGGTGGCCGCTGTTCGTATAGCCGAACGCCAGGTGGAAAAGAAAATGGCGGCCATCTTGTTCGCACGAGGAGAGTCAGCGGGACTTGGTCGTCGAGTGTCTGGAACTAAAATCGGACACTCGACCGCACGAACCACCGCTGGAAGCTACCGAACTCCCGCTTCTCCTACTTACCGAACAGCCAGAAGAGCGGCATTCGGTAGTTATGTTCGTACAGACCAGGGGAACAATCGCTACTATGAACCAGGAGGGTATATTCGGTATTTTGACCGCTTTTCGCCTTTTTCCCCATTGACCGACCACACACGCTGAATTCGTGGAACTGTTTTGGGCAGGAGCCTCGTGTGTGGTCGGTAAAACAGGACTTCCACACTTTTCAAGAACCCCTGAACCGATCTGGGTGAAATTTGGATATGTTTGCCTCCCAGATCGGGGCTATCAGGGGATTTTGTGGGGATACCTTGTGGGGAAAGGGGTGTTCTAACATTTGGGGAAAATGTGTGCCCTTTGCCTGGAGATAATTGATTTACTCCTTAACTTATCTCAATATCTCCCAGGCAGAGGGAGGGCGTGTATTAGTAAAATACTGTACAGTGATTGGTGAATGTATTTGTTTGTTCTGGGACGTCCTCTTGCATGAGGATCCCCCATAAAAGCCAGCCTGTTTCAATAAAGCCTAGTTCTGTTACACCCTTCATGAAGTCTTGGCTCATGTTTGGGGAGGAATATTCTATCTACTGGGAAGGAGTGTCTGGGAAGCTGTGTTCATCTCTACCCCCTGCTGGAGCTATAATCACTAATACTCAGCAGTTGGGAAAGGAACAGGAGACCGCAGCACCATCACCACCGCAGGTCTTAACACTATTCATGTTTTGTTCATCTTCACACAATTTGGAAAGCTTCTGGATATTCCTTAAAAGTACGAACTTGATCAAAACAAAAGTTACATATAGTATTGTTGTGGTTCACGGTTTTGGATGAATCAGTTTGCGTAATTCAAAAGGTTTCATAATAACTGCTGTGTTAGCATCCACTTTCGCAAGAACCAAAATGGCTGACAATCATGTGATTCAAAGAGCATCAAGATGGCCACCAGCTATGTGTCCTAATAAAACCTAGTTACACTAATAATAGACACCCAGATATATTTTCAAGAATTAAAAACTAACCCTTTAATTTTGTAGAGCACTCACATGCAGCCTTAGATTTAGTAAGGCTGCCAGTACATGTGAACTGGCCTGTGCCCTGTGCTGCCCATGCTGTATGTAAAAAAAAAAAAAAACACTCCCCCATAATGACACTTCCTCTGAAAGCTGGGTCCTGGGATTAAACAACCCATTGCACTCCAAATAAATTGAATATTCTTCTCCTATTTTCCACCTTTTACCTGCATTTCAGGAACTGTTAACTGGTTAGAACTGTATACCACCAGGTTCCAGGACTACTGGAGCAATTCTGTTGTTAGAACCTAACCTGTTCAGTGTTGCAAACTGACATTTATGCAGGGAATATCTGTTAAATGGTGAATACACTAATAACTTAGGGAGTTATGGGCATAAAAGCACAAATATTGTGCTCATTGTTTGTCATTTTTCATGTCCATAACTCTAGAATGCCTGTGAGGATGCTATTTCTCCGTAAGTGTTTGACGTTCGTAAATTGGTTTGAATTTTTCTGTTATACAGATGTATTTGTGATAGAGATAGAGATATTCACATCTAGCTTTGAGTGGTGGGGAAAACACTATTATATACCAGTTTAATTGATAATGCCACCAAAATGTGAAACATTATTAAATAAAATAACAAATTGGGATGACATTCTAGTGTCCACCCATGAGTAGCAGGTGGTGATGCCCATTTAACCATTCACTGTATTTTATTAATACTGGGCAGCAATAGCTGGTTATGATTCTGGAATTTGATAATTTGCTGACCAACTGCCACATATTCATCTGCTTATAAAAATGTGATTAATGGAATTTACTATTCAGACTAGAAAAAGTTGTGCTGAACAATATTGCTGTCCTGACAGGAAAAGTTGTGCCGAGCAGCAATGAAATCCACAGGAGGGTTTGTGCTTGGCAGCAATTATGCAAATGGGAACCTGGTAACTGCCTTTGGGGTCAAAGGCCGATTACAGTATATCAGATCCAGAGGAGGAGTATTAAGGGCCCAGTTCTCATCCTGCTCAGTGCCTTATTGTGGTTGTCCAAGAGCGCGTTATTGATTTTGGTAATTCTGGTTATTTGACTTTGGCATTGTTTTTGACTTTCCTGTTTTCTGGCATCCCTGACCCCCTTTTCTTATCGTTGTGTCTCTTTCTGTATCCCTTGACCTCGGCCATCCTGACTATTCTTTTGTACATTAGTCCGGCCATTCCAAGGTCCGGTATATGTTATCAGAAAAAAAAAAAAAACCAGTTTACTTTCTTATTTTATTAAGGTTTTGGAAAGACAATATTGCATAGAGAAAAATAACTAATGTCCCTTTCATATAGGACAAACACACATACTTTCCAAAGACTTTTTCTAGAAAGAGATAATTGTTTTAAGTAATTTTTTTAGAAATGCAGCAACCAACAAAAATAAATCTTGGTAATAAGATTAAACAGAACAATACATAAAAGTGCTGGTGCGCAGTACTTTCCAATCAATCACTCTAAAAAAAAAAAAAAAAAATATATTGATAAAGGAAAGGATAAAAACATTTATCAAATGTTGCCTGTAATTCACAGTAAGCACACGTGTCTCAAAACAAAGTACAATCTAAGTGCTTTAAAACCGTTAAATAGTGCAATTGTGATGTTATACAAAGTGACCTGTGCATATACTTGTGAGATATCAATTCAAGTATAAAATCAGAGTGGTTAAAGTACCACTCGTGGCTATAGCGCTCAGGGAGGATCAGACCCTGGCGTGCGTGGGATCCGTATGATACACAGGTGACCAGGATATCAAGTACGTATATTCTTTTATTTCAATAACATAATTAAAAACATGTGCCAATGTATGCAGTCCACCAAGCAGCTCACCAGTCCTTTGCAATGTATAGTTATGACTTGCTCTCCTCGCCTGTACTGTCTATTACAGCTAGCATCTTTAGCCCAGTACACAAGCCTCTTGGTAGTTTTTCCATCACATGTTTCTTATGTGCAGTCAGTAATTTTTTTTTTTTTTTTAGCAACTCTCATGATTTCTTTAACCTTAGCTTATTGTTTTATTATCATTTTCAAAACTGGGTATTTCTTCTGACACATTATACTACTCCGATGTTGTTAATTTGCACCACATAAGTTCACACTCAACTGTTCTTTCTTGTCTTATTTTAAAAAAAGATGTGGTAATCCGGCATGTACTGAATGGCAATGTCGACTGTATTCCTATGCAAATAAAATCTATATTACTGCTTATACTGGGAATTCACCACTCAATAAAACAAGATTGGCCAAAAAAAAAAATGAAAAAAAATTCAGTCATAAAGGTCAAGTGTAAAGGGGTAGGGCCTAACCACTATAAGGGCTTACCTTGGTTGGAGACCGAAGTGAGAGATGTACACTCACCATTGTGGATAAACACAGTCCAAGGTGACCAGGTAAGAAGCCACCTGGGCTGTGAATCTGTGCACGGGGGCTTTGCAGGAATAGTGCTCCAATTCGCAGCACATGCAAGGACATAAGCTGAAGAAAAGTCAAGGAATAGCCATAGTCAAAGGATGCCAGAAGTCAGGATAAACGAGGAGTGGAGCCAAGGTCAGAAGACAGAGTCAGTCTGGAGAACAAGCTCAGGAGACAAGATATATCAACCAGGAACAATGAACTGACCCTGTCCTCCAAGAGAGGCAGGTTTAAATACCTTGCTAAATGAGCAATCTGCCTCAAGTGGACAATGAGTGACAGGAGCAGCCTCAGGTAAAGTCCAGCTCCCTAGTGCTGCAGGCAATGCCAAATAAACAAGGCTAGATCCATATGATCTGAAGTGTGGCTCAGAGATAACACAGCAGGACTAAAGCAGAAAGAAAGTACAGTTCAAATTCCCTTAAAGCCACCTGCAGGGTCGCCATGCCTGAACTTCCATATGACATGGTGTGAATCGTGACAACCACCTGGCACACCAGTATTGTTTTTTTCTCCAGATCCCCCAACACAAGTTGCAGAAAGAAGGAAAATAATTGACACGCATCTTCTGGGTAATCTGAGGGTACAGGGAAATCCACACTTTTTTTTATCCTCTATCCATGTTGTTTCAACGAATGGCTTCTTCTCTTTCCTTTACCCCATTTTTAGAGGGTTAGTATAAATACTCGGTAGTGCATAAGAGAATAGGTGCCCTCAGGTTTCTTGCCAGCAAAGCTAAAAAAAAATAAATTCACCCATTTTTATGTTTCTGCCATATTGAAGAGCCTTCAATGGATTGTAATTGGTTGGTCTGTAAAGCCAATGTTTAATGACATCACCAAGCACTCTTTCTAGTGAGAATAGTGTGGGTATGTAAAAGACTGAATCTGTGTTTGTGTGAATGCACAATGAGTCTCTAGTTTGTACACCCCACCAAATTACCCTGTAAGGGTATAATGTCGCCAGAGTTTTGTATTGAGAATGGATTATGACTGCAAACAGAAGCAATATTTCCCTTTTTGAACTTGTAGCTCACAACTTTCCCAGTTTTTTTTCCCAGTGTTATTCTAACCCAGCACTAAATTGGGAAGAGACATATCCTGGAAATAGTGGGTTATAGCTAGTATGGATTATTTTCCCCTACCTATATGTATAACTCATGTCATTTTTTAAAACATTTTTTTACCAAATACCACATTAAAACCCTATGTGTACCTTTTCCACTAAAACAAAAAAAAGTGCAGCATATCTTGTCATTTACAAATGCAACACCTGTCATGTCATTCATCAATATTGCCTTGTGTAATTAACTCTGCACTTTGAAAAATAAAAAAAACTCTATGTGTTTTTCAGTCTACAGGGGGTATTCACTACGTATTAAAACTTGGAAACTGAGCTGGATTATTTCCAACTTTTCTGTTCAAGTCAGTTTCAGCTGTCCATATTGCACTGTTTAACTATTAAGCACGAAGAATTGTTAAATGTCGGCAACATATAACATTTTCAAACAAGACATGCTTACAAAGTTGAATATTTTCATGAAATGGTTTTCCTTCTGGATTCTAGAACTAATTATGGTATTCATATTAGTCTGGCAGATATACATTTTGGACCTTAAACATTTTGAGTATCATCTCAAAGTGCTCGACATACTAAATGGATTGTAAACAAAGACAGTCATACAAGAGAGAAATAGCTTAACACAGAGCATTCTCTTATGACACATTAACTATAATAGGCAGCACTGACAGGGTGCTAATTACCACAGAGATGTGATCCATTTTGTAAATGATGAGGGTATCAATAATTTACCAGTACTGGCTGCTAAAAAACGGTAATGTATCACAAGTGAAGCCTAGAAAATCAAAAAATAATCTTGTGTTGACTGGTTGACATTCAGATGCTTTCTTTTCATTATAAAATATAGATGCATTGTTCGAACTTGAGGCGGTTTAGATTATAAAAGATGGCAGATGTATTATGTGTCTGGATTTGATTGTTTGCAGTAAGCAGGCAATGCCCAACAGAGAAAAGCACAGATGCCGCATTTTTAATGAAAATTAGTTTTACTTGTTCTGTGGGGTCTCCTGAATTTCTCATTTTTTTTTTTTTTTTAAGTATGGCATTGTGGGATCTTGTGGAATAACCTGAATTGAAAATCCAATGTTTGCTTCAGTACATTTGAGATCACTCATAAAATATTAATACAAGGAAAGATATTTTGTACTTTTCAAGAATGGAAGACAGTGCTGGATTTAACGATATAACAAAATAAATACAAACCTGAGCTAGTATGCGTTAAAAATAGTTTTTAGCTTTCCTATTACATGTCAAACATGTTGGACATGAATACTGTTAAAGGACCACTCCACACCCATAAAGCACGTCAGCTTGCTGAGCGTACATGTATGTGCCAACCTGCCCCCTGCAAATCTCAGACCAGCATCCAGACCTCAGATCAAAATGCTGCTTGTGCCATGTTATGCCTTCTTGATTATTCTGTTTAGCGTTTTTATGCATACTGTAGAATCTTGATTTTATGATCAGTCCTAGAGATGTCGCGAACATAAAATTTTCCGTTCGCAAACGGCGAACGCGAACTTCCGCAAATGTTCGCGAACGGGCGAACCGGGCGAACCGCCATAGACTTCAATAGGCAGGCAAATTTTAAAACCCACAGGGACTCTTTCTGGCCACAATAGTGATGTAAAAGTTGTTTCAAGGGGACTAACACCTGGACTGTGGCATGCCGGAGGGGGATCCATGGCAAAACTCCCATGGAAAATTACATAGTTGATGCAGAGTCTGGTTTTAATCCATAAAGGGCATAAATCACCTAACATTCCTAAATTGTTTGGAATAACGTGCTTTAAAACATCAGGTATGATGTTTGTTTGTTTGTATGATGTTGTTTCGATCAGTTAGTGTAAGGGTTACGCCCGCTTCACAGTGACAGACCAAACTCCCCGTTTAATTCCATTTGCACAACCGCAAACTCCCCATTTGCACAAGGTTTGATACCAAGCTAGCCATGTCCCGTTCCTTGTCCTCACTGATGTTAATGAAGGTCTCTTCCTCCACCCAGCCACGTACAACACCAAGAGTCCCCGAAAGGTGACAACAAGCCCCCTGGGATGCCTGCTGTGTTTGGTCTTCCACCTCCTCAAACCACCTTCCTCCTCTGACTCCTCTTCTTCAGACTCCTCTCTCTGCATTGCCTCTCTCTGCGTTATTATAAGGTGTGTTAAGTAGTACTATTCCTATCAGTTTTATCCCTGTTACGTCCCCTATCAGGGGACGTGTATATGACATTGATTTTAGGAACCGGGAAATGGAAAAAGATGCTTGGTCGGTCCTCCTACTTCAAATTTGGGGCACTGTGTGTGCAATCTAATATGCCACCAGATAGGAGTGGTGTGTTAAGTAGTACTATTCTTATCAGTTTAATCCCTGTTACGTCCCCCTCATCAGGCCTTTTTTAGTCGAATGTATCGCCCACTGTCAGTCCCTTCAGGATCCAACTTTTTTGACCTAGGCAACTCAGCAAAGGATGCAGCAGCGGGTACAACATCATCATCATCACACCGTACGTCCATGTGTGTAATGCTGCCTGACTGAGACATATCCCTGTTATCTACATCATCCGGATATAATGGTTGCGCATCACTCATTTCTTCCAACTGATGTGTAAATAACTCCTCTGACAGATCAAGTGAAGCGGCTGTGGTGCAAGTGTTGGTGGTGGCGGCAGGCGGGCGAGTGGTAACTTTAGAGGTGCCCGAAGCTAAGCTGGCTTAGCGGGCTAATAGTTCAGACAAGCCAGCTGTCAGAAGCTGGGCAAGGGGGTGACTTTCTGACATTGGCTTCTTACACTCAAGCATGTCCTTGACAGACACCTGACTGTGGGCAGATGAGCGGGAACTGCTCAAGGTGAGAGACGGAGTGGCGGATGGTTGAGAGGGGGCAAGGAGGATAGCAGTGGTTGACGTGGCTGAAGATGCTGGACCAGGAGGAGGATGGCGGCTTTGAGTTTGTGTGCTGCTTGTACTCATTTGTTGATCCCATAGGCGTTTGTGATGTGCGATCATGTGCCTACGCAAAGCAGTTGTACCTAGGTGGGTGTTGGACTTCCCACGACTCAGTTTCTTTTGGCACAGGTTGCAAATGGCATCGCTGTTGTCAGAGGCAGACACACAAAACAATGCCACACTGCTGAGCTCTGCAATGACGGCATTCTGGTGGTGGACACAGCATGCGTTGTTTGGCGTGCTGTCGGTCTGACCCCGGTTGCCGATGCATGCTGTCTGACTGTGCCACTAGCTCCTTGCGACGACCTCCCCCTGCTTCCAACTTGTCTCCTCCTCCTCCTCTCTGTCTCCCCATCTGAACTTTCGTCCTGTTCTTCTTCTTGCCGAGCGGGCACCCACATGACATCCATGGACGCATCGTCGTCATCAACCGCTTCACTTGTATCTGACAACTCAGCAAAGGAAGCAGCAGCGGGTACAACATCATCATCATCACACCGTACGTCCATGTGTGTAATGCTGCCTGCCTGAGACATATCCCTGTTATCTACATCCTCTGGCAATAATGGTTGCGCATCACTCATTTCTTCAAACGGATGTGTAAATAACTCCTCTGACATACCAAGTGAAGCGGCTGTGGTTCTAGTGTGGTGGCGGCAGGCGGGTGAGTGGTATCTTGAGAGGTGCGCAAAGCTAAGCTGGAGGAGGATGGTGCATCAAGGTTCCGAGCGGAAGCTGTAGAAGATTAGGTGTCCTGTGTTAGCCAGTCAACTATGTCCTCAGAACTTTTCAAGTTCAGGGTACGTGGCCTCTGAAAACTGGGCATTATTCTAGGGCAAAAGGGAATCACAGCACCACGACCACGAAGGCCCCTGTCGGGTGGCCTGCCTCTGCCTATCATTTTTTTTTTGATTAGTGGTACTATGCGTGCAAGCTACTGTGACAACAGATATGAGTGACACTGTGCACTGGCAGAAGTTGTCAGAGTAGACGCTGTAGGCCTGACACACACGCTTGCAGACAACTAACTGCTATTCAATCTATTACAGTCAAAAAAATTTTTTTTTAAATGTACACTACTGTTACACCAGATATGAGTTGCACTGGTGTGACACTGTGCCCTGGCAGGCCCTGAAACGCACACGTGTCAAGGAAACTGACTGCTATTGTTTCACAGTCAAATTTCTAGTTTTTTTTTTAATGTACACTACTGTTACACCAGATATGAGTGGCACTGGTGTGACACTGTGCCCTGGCAGGCCCTGAAACGCGCACGTGTGTGTCAGGATCGGGACAGGGATCCAACACGCAGAGTACAAACAGTAGCCAGATACGTATACCGGACCTTAGAATGGCCGGACTAACGTAAGTAGTACAGTAGAGAATGGTCAAAGGCAAGCCGAGGTCGAGGGTAACAGAAGACAGGTAAGCGAGAGACAAGCCGAATCAAGGGTAACAGAGATAAGCAGAGTAGAGCAAACAAGCCGGGTCAAAACCAAAATGGATAACTAGAAAACACGAGCACTGAGTGACTAGAACAAGCTAGAACCACGACAGGGCAATGAGCTAACGAAAGAAGCACTGTTAAATGCCCTGTTCAGATAAGTAGACACACCTCCGACGAGTCCTGATTGGTCCTGAACCAATTGAGTGACAGGTCGTTCCGGTTTGACGTCCTGACGTCGACTTCCGGGCGTCATGCTATAAAAGGGAGTCACTCCCTCGCGGCCGGCTTTGCATGACCGGATGGACCGCGAGGAAGAGGGAAAACAGGCCGTCCGGATGGATGAACGACTAAGTCTCTACCTCTCTTGGAGGTAGAGACCTCAGGTACCCTGACAGTACCCCCCCTCTCAGATACGCCCACCGGGCGGAAGGAACCAGGACGAGAAGGGAAGCGAGAGTGAAATGCCCTGCAGAGACGGGGAGCATGAACATCCTCCTGAGGTACCCAACTTCTCTCCTCAGGACCATATCCTCTCCAATGGACCAGATATTGTACTTTCCCCCGGGAGATTCGAGAATCGACGATGGAATTGACCTCATACTCCTCCTGACCCTCCACCTGAACAGAGCTAGGAGGGGCGATCGTGGAGGAGAATCTGTTACATACTAGTGGTTTCAGCAACGAAACATGAAACGAGTTAGGAATGCGTAAGGTAGTAGGCAAAGCTAGACGATACGCAACTGGGTTAATTTGAGTCAACACCCTGTAAGGTCCAATATACCGAGGAGCGAACTTCGGGGAAGGCACTTTTAACCGAATGTTTCTAGTACTTAACCATACTCTATCGCCTGGAACAAACACCGGTGCTGCCCTTCTACGTTTGTCAGCGTGTTTTTTAACCAGCATAGAATTGTGCAGAAGAATTTGTCGAGACTGGTCCCACAACTTCCTTAAATTGGCAACATGAACATCAACCGACGGTACCCCTTGGGAAGAAGTCTCCGAAGGCAGAATGGAAGGATGAAAGCCATAATTCATGAAGAAGGGACTAGAATGCGTAAAATCACAAACGAGATTGTTGTGTGCAAACTCCGCCCAAGGAATCAGACCGACCCAATCGTCCTGGTGTTCAGAAACGAAACAACGTAAATATTGTTCAACCTTTTGGTTGGTGTGTTCAGCAGCTCCATTGGACTGAGGATGGTAGGCAGAAGAGAAATTCAATTTGATGCCTAGTTGAGAGCAGAAGGATTTCCAAAAACGGGAATCAAATTGGGAACCTCTGTCAGATACAATTTGGGAAGGTATCCCATGTAAACGGAAGATCTCCCTAGCGAATATCTCTGCTAATTCGGGCGAAGATGGGAGTTTAGGTAAGGGAATGAAGTGAGCCATCTTAGTAAATCTGTCCACCACAGTGAGGATAACAGTCTGCTTTTTAGAGATAGGCAAATCAACAATGAAGTCCATAGCTAAACAGGACCATGGCTTTTCAGGAACCTCTAAAGGGTGCAGAAATCCACATGGGAGCGAATGAGGTTGCTTAGTCTTGGTACAAACCTCACACGCCCCGATGAATTATTTAATATCTTTCCGTAGATCAGGCCACCAGAAATCTTTAGAGATCAAAGCATACGTCTTGCGAATGCCAGGATGCCCAGCCACCTTGCTGTTGTGGAAACAGCGTAACACTTCAAGTTGGAGAGTGCCGGGAACGAAGTGTCGATCCCCAGGAGTCTGTTTGGGTGCAAGATGCTGTAATTTCATGATCTCAGCAAGCAACGGAGAGTGAATCCTGAGACTCGTGTTAGCGATGATGTTACCCTTAGGAACTATCGAGGAAAGGACTGGCTCAGTTATAGTGAACGGTTCATATTGACGAGACAAAGCATCAGCTTTAGAGTTCTTAGAACCAGGTCTATAAGTAAGTACATAATTAAAGTGAGTGAGGAACAAGGACCAACGAGCTTGCCTGGCGGACAGGCGCTTAGCCTCCCCAATGTAAGACAAGTTCTTATGATCCGTTAAAATAGTAACAGGGTGTAATGTCCCTTCTAATAAATGTCTCCACTCCTTTAAAGCCTTAATGACCGCTAACAGTTCCCTATCACCGATGTCATATCTGCTTTCAGGACCAGATAATTTCTTAGAGAAGAACCCACAAGGGTGTAACGGTTTGTCCACCCCTAACCTTTGAGACAGAACAGCGCAAACTCCCGTCTCAGAGGCATCGACCTCGAGTAAGAACGGCAGAGTCGTATCAGGATGGACTAGAATGGGAGCAGAAGCAAAAAGTTCTTTGAGAGTCTTGAAAGCAACAAGAGCCTCCGTAGACCAGGTCTTAGTATCAGCCCCTTGTTTGGTCATATTGGTAATAGGCGAAATTATAGAAGAGTATCCCTTAATGAAGCGCCTATAATAGTTGGAAAACCCAATAAACCTCTGAATAGCCTTGAGTCCTTTAGGCAACGGCCAATCTAAAATAGACTGGAGTTTGACAGGATCCATCTTAAAGCCTTCCCCAGAAATCACGTAACCAAGAAAGTCTATCTGAGACTGGTCAAAGCTGCATTTCTCCAATTTACAGTATAGACCGTGTTGCAGAAGTTTGTGTAGTACCTTTCTGACTTGTCTATGGTGAGTCTCAATCTCCCTAGAGTGTATCAGTATGTCGTCCAGGTAGACAATAACACAATCATGTTGAAACTCCCTAAGTACCTCATTAATCAAATCCTGAAATACTGCAGGAGCATTGCAAAGTCCAAATGGCATAACTGTGTATTCATAGTGGCCATACCGAGTATTGAACGCCGTCATCCACTCGTGTCCATGCTGGATTCTCACCAAATTATATGCCCCTCTGAGATCTAATTTGGTGAAGATTTTGGAGCCCTTAAGACGATCAAACAACTCGGTAATCAATGGAATAGGATAGGCATTTCTGATAGTTATTTTATTCAAACCTCGGTAATCAA
The DNA here is from genome assembly GCF_036172605.1 of Pelobates fuscus. Classification (NCBI taxonomy): domain Eukaryota; kingdom Metazoa; phylum Chordata; class Amphibia; order Anura; family Pelobatidae; genus Pelobates; species Pelobates fuscus. The sequence continues at coordinate 119,322,118 of NC_086322.1, read as the reverse complement.
TACAAGGCCTCAGCGTGCCATCCTTCTTTTTAACGAAAAAAAAACCAGCCCCGGCAGGAGAAGAAGACCTCCTAATGAATCCTTTTTCTAAATTCTCACGAATATATTCCTCTAGAACAGAGTTCTCCTGAACAGATAAAGGATATACATTACCCCTCGGGGGCATAGTACCAGGTAGAAGCTTAATTTTACAATCAAATGACCTGTGTGGAGGTAATGAATCGGCATTCTTCTTGTCGAATACTGCCTTTAAGTCTTGGTACAGGGACGGTATCTGTCTCTCTGTGGACTGAGTAGAACTACCTGGTGTGTTAATATTAGCCAATGGAGAAACCTTGCGTAAACACCTCTCCTGGCAGCTCTGACCCCACGAGAGTATCTCCCCTAATTCCCAATCGATAATAGGGTTATGTCTCTTCAACCATGGATACCCCAGAACTATGGGAACAGAAGGGGACGAAATGAGCATAAGAGATAAATTTTCCACGTGTAGGATCCCAACATTTAAGTTAATGGGTATGGTCTCACGAAAGATAACGGGGTCCAGTAATGGTCTACCATCTATGGCCTCAACGGCCAAGGGTGTCTCCCTTAACTGGGATGGGATATTGTGTTTAGTGGCAAAGGCTTGGTCGATAAAATTCTCAGCAGCTCCGGAATCTATCAAAGCCATAGCCTCTATTACTTCCCTCTCCCAAGTTAAGGAAACTGGTAGCAGAAGCCTGTGATCTTTATAATTAGGAGTAGAGGACAAAATAGAAACACCCAAGGCCTGTCCTCTAGAGAAACTTAGGTGCGAGCGTTTCCCGGGCGGTTAGGACAGTTCGAGAGTAAATGACCTCTGGCTCCACAATACATACATAACCCCTCCCTTCTCCTGTACTGTCTCTCCTCCTCAGAGAGACGGGTATAGCCTATCTGCATAGGTTCAGGAAGCAATGAGACCGTGGAGTCATGACTTAGAAATGCGGGAGCTAACTTAAAGGAAGGTCTCCGGTTCCTCTCTCGAGTGTTCTGTCTCTCTCTTAAACGTTCATCTATACGAGAAATGAACGAAATTAAATCCTCTAAATTTTCAGGAAGTTCTCTAGTAGCAACCTCGTCAAGGATTACATCTGATAGCCCATTCAAAAATACATCCATATACGCCTGCTCATTCCACTTGACTTCTGACGCCAGAGACCTGAACTCTAGTGCATAATCCACAAGTGTTCGGTTCTCCTGTCTCAGGCGTAACAGTAATCTGGCTGCATTAACCTTTCTACCTGGAGGGTCAAAAGTTCTTCTAAAAGCAGTTACAAATGCGTTATAATTGTATACTAACGTGTTATCGTTCTCCCATAGTGGGTTGGCCCATCTCAGAGCCTTCTCAATGAGTAAGGTGATAATAAATCCCACCTTTGCCCTATCCGTAGGATAGGAGCGAGGTTGCAATTCAAAGTGGATACTAATTTGGTTTAAAAAACCACGACACTTCTCAGGGGCACCACCATAACGTACTGGTGGGGTAATGCGAGAAGAAGCACCTACAGTGGCTACCTCTAGGCCTGAACTTACAGGAGAGATAGGGGTAGTACGTAACTCCTCTGGTGGATTATTGGCACGAGATAATAACGCCTGTAGCGCTAGCGCCATCTGATCCATTCTGTGATCCATGGCTTCAAACCTAGGATCAGGAGAACCAAGCTGACTGTTTGTACTTGCAGGATCCATTGGCCCTGTCGTAATGTCAGGATCGGGACAGGGATCCAACACGCAGAGTACAAACAGTAGCCAGATACGTATACCGGACCTTAGAATGGCCGGACTAACGTAAGTAGTACAGTAGAGAATGGTCAAAGGCAAGCCGAGGTCGAGGGTAACAGAAGACAGGTAAGCGAGAGACAAGCCGAATCAAGGGTAACAGAGATAAGCAGAGTAGAGCAAACAAGCCGGGTCAAAACCAAAAGGGATAACTAGAAAACACGAGCACTGAGTGACTAGAACAAGCTAGAACCACGACAGGGCAATGAGCTAACGAAAGAAGCACTGTTAAATGCCCTGTTCAGATAAGTAGACACACCTCCGACGAGTCCTGATTGGTCCTGAACCAATTGAGTGACAGGTCGTTCCGGTTTGACGTCCTGACGTCGACTTCCGGGCGTCATGTTATAAAAGGGAGTCACTCCCTCGCGGCCGGCTTTGCATGACCGGATGGACCGCGAGGAAGAGGGAAAACAGGCCGTCCGGATGGATGAACGACTAAGTCTCTACCTCTCTTGGAGGTAGAGACCTCAGGTACCCTGACAATGTGAAGGAAACTGACTGCTATTATATTACAGTCAAAAAAGTTATTTTTTTTTTAAATGCAAGCTATTGTGAAACCAGATATGAGTGGTGGCACTGGGCAAGTGGGCACAGTATACGCTGTGAGCCTGACTTGCACACTGGCAGGCAGGCAACTGCAATTAGATTACACAGAAAAAAAAAAGCAGACTGATGTTCTAGCCCTAAAAAAGGCTTTTTGGGGTGCTGTCCTTACAGCAGAGATTGGATGAGTCCTTCAGGACTGTAGTGGACACTCAATACACTAGCCTAGCTATCGATTACCCTATTAAATCAGCAGCAGCTACACTGTCCCTCCTCTCACTAAGAATGCAGCTTCCGGGGGGTGGGGCCTAGCTGTCATGGAGGAAAGACGCACTTTGTGTGAGCTCCCTCAATATCTCACTTTAAGCAGCTATCAACAAGCGAAATTCACCCCAGAAGGGGATGACCCAGGAATGTTGCTCCTACCTGACCGACCCGACATGCTTAATAGCGGTCAGCAACTCGACAGAGTCTTACTTACCTCTGCGTGGCAAGTGCCTGGCGGTAGAGGCGGCCGATCTCCCGATCCTGGGATGCCCAGGAGCAGCTACTTCCCAGCAGGAGCTCTGTTCCCCCCCCCCCCCGGACCGGTGGGGGTTATCCCGGTCCACCCCTGAGAGGCTGTCTGGAGCTAATGGACGCACAGAGCACAGACGCCCAGGCTGACATACTCATCTGTGACTCTCCCAATATGGCGGCAGCCGCGTGTCCTCCTGGTACCAGCAAAGCATGGCAGGATATTGAGTCTAAGCTGTACAGACTCTTTAATCAATTTTGGAAGCAAATAACAAGCAGGAAGCCCCAACAAGCTCCACCACAGCCTCAACAAGCTCCACCACAGCTAAGCGAAGCAGTCCCCATTAAAATCCACCAACGCAAAAGGCGTCGAAGACGGGACCGGAGGCACAAACAGAAATGCAGAGCCTGCCCCACGTCAAGCACTCGCCTCAACCTTAAGCCACCACAATCTTGCACCGGACGTGAAGCACCACCGGGACAGATCCGACCACCCGACAAAACAAGCTTCCACTACCTCAAGCCGCGAACCCGGCACTCAGCCAGAGACTTGACTTTGTTGTTCCAGGTATCAGGGACTCCCAGGGTCTGCACCTGGCGCCCAGAAGGGATCAGATGAGCACAAGCAGTAAACAGCAGCCTGCCAAGCATGTCCCACTATAGCCGATCCTCCACACCACGCCTTTGATCACATGAACTGCTCTCTGCACATTAACTAATCGTAAAGTAGCAAGCGTTTAAACATGTCATTATTTCACCTCCTAAAGAGTTTATTGTCGTAGTTCCTTACATGCCTTTACCTTAACCGTTCATGTATTATGTTATTCACTAGGCTCATCTCATGGGGCGACTCACACTTGATTTATAACTAGTGGTGGAGCTGCTGATATAAATACACAGATGATAATCTTTCAATGTAGGGTTAATCTGACTTCCATTCTGGGGTCAAGAAGGAATTTTTTCCTAGTTTGTTGCAAAATTGGAAGCGCTTCAGACTGGGTTTTTTGCCTTCTTTTGGATCAACAGCAAAAAACATATGTGAGGAAGGCTGAACTTGATGGACGCAAGTCTCTTTTCAGCTATGTAACTATGTAACTATGTAACGTGCAAGCTTCACCCTAAACATGACAGCCATCTTTCACAACAATGTACTGCTATATACTCATACCCTCAGTGCAACTAGCCATGATATACGCACGTTCAGCCTAGCATGCTCAAATATAAAAAAAATAATAATAAAAAATAAAAATAAAAGAATGCAGCTTCCGAATTAATCTAAAATGGATGCTGTCCACGAGGTGGAAGGGTCTGGGAGGGAGGGTCTGCTGCTGATTGGCTGGAATGTGTTTGCTGACTGTGAGGTAGAGGGTCAAAGTTTACTCAATGATGACGAATAGGGGGGGGACCGAACATCGCATATGTTCGCCATCTGTGGCGAACACGAACAAGCTATGTTCGCCAGGAACTATTTGCCAGCAAACTGTTCAGGACATCTCTAATCATACCAGTAGAAAAAAACAAAAAAACAAAAAGGGATTGCAAACACAAACTGCATCTGACTAAAACACAACAAATCTATAGTTTTTATTTTACCACTCAAAATAGACATGTAGACAGGTGATATATAGCTTTATACCACATGATCGTTTGTATAAAGTAGACTTTTAATCCATATAATTGCAAATCTCAAAACATTTGTTTATTAACTATAAACATAGTTACAGATGTCTAGTCATGTTTAAAGAAGCAGAATGATCAAACAAAGTTTATAAAAAAAACTGTTTCCAATCCCCAAAAAGTTAGATGTTTTCTAAAAAATTGCTTCTAAACCATTGACGATGTAAAAAGTGCACTGTGAGAATGAAATACATTCTAATACATTTTATTCTTTGTGCCCAAATATAGGATATTATACATCCAGACAATTTATTCAGCTTTTTATTAACATAGTACCCTCTACTTTGTAAGAGAGAAAATAATAACGTTGAAACATACTATATGTTGTAGTTTAATCTACGTAAAGTGCATAGATACACATAATTCCAATTTACCAGTTATAACCATGTTGTGTAATGCTGAGTGAGTTTAGCCTTTATTTTTTGGGGTTGTTTCTCCATCACATACTATTTCACATGGATACATTAGAGATATCCTAATTTAACAGTCATAGTTGATAAAACAAAAACAAAAAAACCTTTAGAATCAATTTGAGCTTAAGCTTATACTACTGTGGATTTATTACAAAATACAACATTTCGAAATGCTGGAAACCAAGGTTCAGACAGAAATAATTCATCCGTTTCACCTTTCTTCACATGGTCCCTTTTTCTTCTTATGATATTTATATTAAATTTATATAAGAAAATAGAAGGATGTTGAAATTAGAGAATAGCGCATTTAGACTTGTAGGATATTCATGTCTTCAGGATATGCGCTATAAATTTGCTATGCTCAACAAAGCTATGTTCTTTGTTTTTTAAAGATGCAAAAAATGATAGTTTTTATGTGAAACAAACAAATCAATAAAAATACATGGATTTGTGCTTTTTACCAATTTAATGCATTCATTAATAAATTAATGAATAAATAAAGAACTAAAAGTGAGAAAAATATTACTGTAAAAGTAACCATATATTTTGGTTGGTTGGTTAAGGTTGACAATAGTTCAGCCCAAAAGATGAAACTCACAAATTAAAAGAATTAAGGAAAAAATGTAGACTGCTCGAATTAATCCAGACATTCCGTATTTTTGAAAGCATTACCGACACATACATGGTTAAGTAACAACAGACAAATGATGCATGGTGCAGTTTTACCTTTGATACCAGGATGAAAGGAAGGGATGAGAGAGTGCACAGGAAGCCTTGTATAACATTTATCATTAAAAAAAAATAAAAAAACTTCCAAAATTGGAAGTTGCATCAGAATCAAATAAATTATAGTTCAAAAGGAAACAGTGTGTATACAGTAATTAGCTTGTGTTACCAAAATGTCTAAATTTCACTGTTTAGAATATTAAATCTGAGATATTTCTTGGGCTTCATTTAGTGTTGTAACTACAGGGAAATAACAGGGAAATAACTCTCCTAAAATGACTTTGGAAGTTTTTATGTTATTCCTTTCTAGTTGATGATTAGTATTCTGGGTTAAGACCTTCCTTTAGCAGTTTAGTGCTGGGCAAGACCTGCCTTTGTCTGATACCTAGTGCAGTGTGCCCTAGTATCAGTAATTACATTGCATGAAATGTAAACTAAATGGCTAAAATTACTTACATTAATTACCCACTTAGTAGTTAAGCTGATGGATTAGATTTGAGAAGTAGCAGTAGCAGTTTTGAGAGCTTAATTACATCTAATGCAATTATCAACTAGACATGTGCACCAATGAAATTTTCTTTTTGTACAAATGAATTCATACTAAATAAACATTTTATTTGTCCATTCCGAATTTCGGTAAAAAATTATTCGTTTTCCTCCATTATGACTAAAATACCACTGCACATGCGCAAGAAAAAAAAGCAAGGAGGGAGCAGGCAGCGCTACCAGCTCACTCCTTGTAATAAATATTATTAATTCCTAATCCCCCCACCTGCATTAAAACCTATGGGGGTCACTATGACCCCCATATTAATAAAAAGGAGGTTAAGTTCTCCCGCATGTCCCTACTTGCGACATGACCCATAGCAGGGGTCAAGTCCTGGGGAAAAAAGAGTGGGAATCCCCCCCCCCCCCAAAAAAAACCCCACTCGTATGCATATATAAACGCGTGCACACATATACACTCACAGACACATACATGCACTCAGACACTCACAGACGCACACACATACTCAGGTACTCACACGGTGGTGCATTTTAATTTTGAGCTGCCCTAGGCAAGACTATACCTGAGCACCCCCTAATCTAAATTTACCACCCCTTCCTGTTAAGGGTGCACCGCTTCCTGAGTAAGAACCCACCCCTTCCTCTTTAGACCTTTTCCTGCTCCTTTTAAAGAAATACTATAGTGCCAGGAAAACAAAGCTGTTTTCCTGGCACTATAATTCCCTATAGTGCCCCCTCCCTCATGTCCTCCCCTCCCCCACTCGACACTGATGGGGTTTAAAATCCTATGGGTATTTAGCAGATGCTGGATGTCCTCATGCACAGGGTGAGGATGTCCAGCATCAGTTAGGCGACTTTTGGTCACCTAACCACCCGAAAGTCCCTCTACTGGCTGTCTGGTAGACAGCCACTATAGATGGAGTTACCCCTTAAGGTAATTATTGCAGTTTCTGAGAAACAGCAATAATTACACTTGCAGGTTTAAGGGTACTGGGACACTGCACCCAGACCACTTCAATGAGCTGAAGTTGTCTGGGTGCCTATAGTGTCCCTTTAAGCACACTCTCTGACAGACACCCACACTGGCAGATACACACTCTCTGACAGTAACACACACACTCAGTGACAAACACACAGACGTCACTGATTTGACACACACACATTCACTAACACACTCTTTCATTGACAGAGAGAGACACACAAACACACTGACAGACACACACTAATAGTCACACACACACTAAATGACAAACAGAATCTCACTGATTTGACAGACACTTACAAACATGCACTAACAGAAGCACACACACACACGTGCATACACTAACAGAAGCACATACACTCATACGCACACACACCTGCATACACTAACATAAGCACATACACACAAACATACACATGCATACACTAACAGAAGCACATGCACTTCTACACACACACACTGACACAAACACACACATAGACTAACAGACATAAACTAACAGACATACATAGACTAACAGACCTACACACACACACATACATAGACTAACAGACATACACACACACACATACATACATACACATACACTAACAAACATACACATATACAAATTATTATTATTATTAAAATTACCATTGCCCACCCAGCCTCCCTACCTTTTAGGAAAGCTGGCATGGATGGGTCCCTGGGGTCCACTGGGGCTGCAGTGAGGCGGGCGGCTCTCTCTCCCTGTCACATGCGGCGAGGGAGCTGTGTCCTCTCTGCTCCCTTTCGCCGCGTGGGTTGTCTGCTGATGCAGGGAGCCGGAATATGACGTCATATTCCGGCTCCCTGCATCAGAAAATGGCGCGGGCGAGAGGGAGCAGAGAGGACACAGCTCCCTCGCAGCATGTGACAGGGAGAAAGAGATGCCCGCCATGACAGAGGGAATACAGGGCATTTGGGGGCAGCATTTTTTGCCGCCCCCTGAGTGCCTGCAGGGGGAACGGCGTTCCTCCTGTGAAAAAAGTACAGGAACGCCGTTCCCACGCGTTCCTGCAGGACTCGAGCCCTGACCCATAGTGGGGAAACCAAATAACAAAAATGGGGGGACACACAGTGCCTGTGACCTGTGGGTGGGGGCTATTAATATAAACAGGGGGACCTAGTGTACCCTCAGGCCCCCACCCATGACTGATGGGTGGGGACCTTAATTAAATAAATAATGGGGGGGGACCTAATGTCTCCCCAGGTCCTCACCCATGACAGGCGGGTGGGGTCCTTAATTAAATAAATAATGGGGAGGACCTAATGTCTCCCCCAGGTCCCCACCAATGAGAGGCAGATGGGGACCCTAATTAAATAAAGGGGGGTCCTAATGTCCCTTCCCAGGTCCCCACCCATAACCAGGGGGTTGAATTTAATAAAATAATGGGGGGGACCTAATGTCCCCACCCATGATCGGGGGCTGGGGGCCTTAATTAAATTAATAATGATGGAAAACTAATGTCCCCCCAGGTCCCCACCCATGATTGGCGGGTGGGGGCCCTAAATAACAATAGGGGGGAACCTATTGTCTCCCCAACAGGTCCCCACCCATGAGCGGCGGATGGGCATCCTAACAGACAATGGGAAAGAAAAGAAGTAGGGGCATGCAAAAGGATTTACTTCTCTTCATTAATATGGGGGTCATAGTGACCCCCATAGGTTTTAATGCAGGGGGGGTAGGAATTAATACTATTTATTACAAGGAGGGAGCCACGAGTAGAGGCATGCAGGAGGATTTAACCTCCCTTTTATTAAAATGGGGTTCATAGTGACCCCCATAGGTTTTAGTGCGGGGGAGGAGGGAGTAATTATTATTTATTACAAGGAGGGAGCTTTTTGCACTGCCAGCTCCCTCCTTTCTTTATCTTTTTTTTGCGCATGTGCAGTGTTATTTTCGTCAAGCACAAGTTAAGTCACTTAACTCGTTCTTGTAAGAGTCTCCTTGCAGCCCTACACGAGTTAAGTGTAAGGCTGCAGGGAGAACCAGCCTTTTTGTTTCTCCTCCGTGCTGTGGGGGTTAATTCTCCTGCAGCACCGAGTCTATTAAATGAAGGAACTGAAACGAAAAGGTAATGCATTTGACATTAGCCCTTTCCTTTATATTTTGTATGTAGGACTTTCGTTTAGTAAACGAATATGAAAAGATCTGAAATTTCTGGCGAAATCGTATTCGTCCGAAAATGAATGCACATGTCTATTATTGACATAAAAATTAAATAAATAAGTAAAAAGGCGTTGGAATATATAATGTTTTTTTTTTTTTTAATTCTTTATTTTTATAGTGCATGTTAGAAAGAGATGCCATAGTATACACTGTGAAATCAGCATTAAATTGTCATGTTCAAATATTGTAAGTGTATAGTGAAATCTGCACTTTAAAAAAAATAAATAAAATTAAGATAGTAGAGGAACACAGTGCATGGAAAATATAACGTAAACAGGCTGTATGCACTATCGAGGAATAGCTGAAAGTGAAAGAAGACCCCCAGAGGTCCCCCAGTTATGTAAGCCAAAAGTCCCACAGAAATATGTTTTTTTTAAATTAAGTCCCTGCAACATTGGGTGCAAGCTGGAATACCCTAACAGGGTTAGGGAATCTTTGAGCTCAACCAGAGTTCAGCCAATACCTCGCTGGGGCCGCTTTAAGTCCCACCATGAAAGTCCTAGTGTCAGACTTAATAACTCATCCTGGGGAGAACAGAGGAGTACGCTGTTAGAAGTGGTTATGCCCATTGGGGTCTGCAAGGGTCCCCTTCTAGATTCCAAGTCCCAGTGTGGCTGTATCCAGCCTTTCAGCCCAGACCTCTGGTGGTTCCTCTGGTATACCCGACATGGAGCTCTTCGCGGCACCTCCGGCTCTGCATATGGCCCAGCTGCTGCATCATTTTGTGTCTAGGCAAACTGAGCAGCCTGTTCCGCCACCTGAGTGGCGTCCGCTTCACCACTAGCCCTGAGGGCTCCTGCTGAACATCCGCATCCTGCTGTCGAGGTGAGCAGGTACCCAGGGCTTGCTGGCACATTCTGTACTCCAGTTTCAGCCAGTCGGTTAAGTGGTTGTCTAGCCTGGTCAGGATATCAGGTAAGCTTCTGCTGGGAGTAGGTAAACATGTGTTTTCCGCCATCTTGGAAGTGTCACTGTAGGTTTCAACAGGCTTAATTGCTTCTTTCCTTTTTCCAGCTGGGTCGGGGTTACCCCCTTAAGGTGGACCGGGATCACCCCTTCCGGTCCTAGGGGGATAAACGGGGCACTCATTCAGGATGAGCTGTTTCTGGGCACCAGGGTAATCGTCTGCCTCCACCGCCCGGTGCGTACTAGGCCGCGTTTGTCACGGAGGAGAATGGAAGCTCCTGGAGAGTTGCTGACACAGTAGGTAGGTCCAGGAACTGAAATCCCTTGAAACCCATCCCAAAACAAACTTGGTGAGGGTACAAATTGCTTAGCTTTGTAGAATAGTGGATGAGCTTGGGCTAGCTGCGTCCTTCCACCATAGCTGTCAGGCCCCACCCCCGGAATATATCATCTTTATGATACAGCACAATAGCTGGATAAATAATTTTTAAAGTCCTTCCAGGAGTCATTATGGGTTATAATGCTTCTACAGGTCCCATATGGTCTTCTTCTGCATTATTGCCACGTTTTTCAGTCAGTCAATCACTTTGCATCACAGATCAAGCCTCACCTTTGTCAACCACTGCAAATTTTCAACTTACCCTTATGCCCCCATTTGTGATTATTAACCACTGGTTATACACAATCCTAATATTGGCTGTGGATGATTGAATCTAGCAACGTATGTCTATACGTTTTCTTGTTAAAAAGTAAAAAATATAATATGCAGGTTACATTGTAAAATCTGTTTATGACAGTACCATCTCTGACATCACTTTGTCTCTTTGTCATTTCTCCAGTAGGTTAGAAGGTATAGACACATCCCAAAATGTTGCACTTCTAATTAGCTGCCATTTATGCTTTCTTAAAAGGGCATTGAAGTAGCACCTAGGTGCAAAGGCATAGACTATGGTCTTTTTTATGACAGACAGACAGACTTACAGACAGACAGACAGTTACGATATCCACCGTGTTTTCATGTGCACATATACTTGTGTCATATTTATGAAAATTCATGAAAAGGGTTGCCATGCAGTATATAGAATGTATATACTGCAGGATATTTCATTGCCTAATTACTTGATTTTAAACACCTTTTCTATATACTACATGCCTTCCCTTTTCATGCGCTGCCCATCAATATGTATCTATAGGTGTATATATACTTTGTCCTGATGAATGTTTTAAATAGAAAACTGAAATGTTGATAAATAAAAGTTGTTTTAATTTTTTAACAAAGTCCTAGAGTGCTATCCATGTTTTCCTATTTTCACAACTGCTGGATCTGAGCACTGGGCCAAAGCTGTTATTTTATCTGTCGGTCTGTCTGTCTATTTATCTATCTCTGAGTCTGTCTATATCTATCTCTCAAAATTATAACAAATGTTATTATCTTAGCATTGTCATATATTATGTGATTGATGTAATCCCACATTTCTCAGTTCAATCATTTTACATATTCAGTTACAATATATGTAGAAATAAATACTGCTAGGTTTAGTGTTTGTGTCATGAAGCATATGCATTTTTCTAGCATATTTTTATATCAAATGTTCTGCTTTCACTTTGTTTTGAGAGGCATAATTGTCAGCTAACAATACATATGCATCTTAAGCCAAAGCTGTCTTTCTGTTCTATTTTAAATTCTCAGCTGTTATTTTTGAGGTTCTTGATGTTGATTGTTTTTGTCTTCTGCTTAATTAGTTTTCTTCTTGCTACCTTCCCATTAAGATGTAATTTGCAGGAAATCAATCAGCAATCAATCTTTGATCAACATGGTTACGGATTATGCAATCTTTTATCGTACATTTCTTTGTCTTGGGTAGTATTTAAATTTCTTGCCATGATTTTGCAGCAACAATATTTAAAAACCAGAATATTCCTGACCTTAATCCCCCTAACAGAGAGATGGGGCGAAAACATAATAAATTGACATGCCCGTAGGGTTCTAATATGCTTGATATCAGATTGTCGTTTGAAGGGCTGCAACAGCCAACACAGCCTAAGATGGCGCCTGGTAGGCCCCAAGGATCCAGTGATTCCGAGGCATCTCTAGATGAGGAGGGCCCTTCACTCATAAGGGCCGCGAGCGCAGTGTACCAGACAGAGAACTCAGACTCCGACTCCACTAAGGGTAATATTAAGGGTAATATAGGGTAATATTAAGAAACTACTACTGGACTAACGAGCAGTCTGGAAATCGGACCTGGAAGGTGTGAGGTCTGAGCTGGGTTACAACCCGCCTTGGCAGAGTGGACAACCGGGAAAGGGAAAGAGAATTACTGCTCACTGAGACTCAATCCCTAGGGGAATCACTGACCCAACAAGTCCTGCGACTGACCCACAGAGTGACAACACTGGAAACACGGCACCATAGAAGAAATGTGCGCATCCGTGGAGCTCCCGAAGAAGTAGGCCCACAGGCATTACTGGAGTTCACCAACAAAGTGGCGACGATGCTTGGGTTGAAGAAAGTTGGTGAAACATGGCACATCACAGTGGCATTCAGAATCCAGAAAGCCCAACTGCCCCATGGATGCTCCCAGGGACATTATTGCCATCACTCTGGTCATCTCTGTAAAAACTGCAATCCTAGCCCAAGCTCAGAAGACTCCTACTACCACCTGGGATAATATCCACATCAGAATGTACGATGACTTACCTTCCTCATCTCTGATGGAACAAAGAAAGTTCATGCCAATCAGCTGTGGGAACGCGTCATTAGTTATCGCTGGGGTGCATCGGGCACTCTAGTAGTAACACATGGAGAAGAGGTTTTCTTGCAGTCAGCGGAGGAGGAGCCTCAGAAGTTCCTAAGAGCACTTCAGCTATCCCTGCTCTTATCCCCAGTACAGGGGAACAACGAGACCTCGGGAGCTGCCGTTATCAACCTGGAGCGCGGGAGGACCTCTGATGTGGAGGTAGCAAAGGTAAAACCATGACTGCAGAACCCTCCATAGAACTGTTCGTGCAGAGGAGTACTGGACACATTTCTACCCACCATGCTCGGTTAAGGTCCATACGAGAACCAAGCCCATTGCAGACCCTATTATTTTTATAATTTTTACAATTTCATAATTTTCTGCTTCTCCTGCTTAATCTTTATTTTTATTTTATTTTAAGTTAAGAGTTTATCTAAGCAAGTTGTGCATCTAGTTCCTGAAAGACAAGCACCTCATGCCCACTACTAATTTACATTATAACCATCTCCTGTGAAACGGGGCATGTACGGGAAGTGAAAGTGAGTGAATGAGTGGGGAGTAGAGAGAGAGAGAGAACTAGGGAGAATCTCAGCAGGTACAAGGAGACAGGGGCCAAAAGACATACAAGAGACGCACTATAGGCCAAACCCCTACATGTAACAGTTTTTAGCACCACAGCCGACACCAGATACTCATATAGGCTAATTAGTTAGCTGAGACCAATGAGCATCCCACTGAGCAACACACGTATTGTGAACGAATGCAGCAAAGGCCCGATCTCTTTACTAAATAACTTAAAATTTGGAGTATCTATACAGCAGGGCAAAGATCACATAGGAGAGCGGCGTGATTGCAACAGTGCATGATGAGGGGCAGAGAATGGGAAGGGAACAAATTCATGGGTACAGAGATGACTGATAAGGCATTGGGTGTCCGAGAGAATAGGATAGGGAGTGACTCCAGCACTCGGTGTTGGGATGCATGATATAAAGGGGCGACGTGGAAGGACATACATGTAGGAGCGTGTGGAGAGAAACGTGAAAGGAGCGGGTATATAACTGTGCATCGTTTTATAGTTTGTTCTCCAGCTGCTATGCTATTATTGTATCATACTTTGATATATTTTATTTACTCTTAGAATTTATGATGATGTCCATTGCCTAAAAAATGTCCTGTTCACTGATGAGTGCCGTGCAAACCCTGGACGGTCCAGATGGATGGGGTAGTGGATGGTTGGTGGACGGCCACCCTGTTCCAACAAGGCTGCGACGTCAGCAAGGCGGTGGTGGAGTCATATTTTGGGCCAGAATCATGGGAAGAGAGCTGGTCGACCCTTTAAGGTCCCCAAAGGTGTAAAGATGACCTCTGCAAAGTATGTGGAGTTTCTGACTGACCACTTTCTTCCCTGGTACAGAAGGAGGAACTATGTTTTTTACTGTCAGGGTTTCTTTGCTGTTTTAAACAGAAACCCTTCCGTTTTCAGTGTCTGAGTTTTCAGCTGAGATTAACGATCAGCTCCTTCACTATGTTGCCACGGTTACTCACCTGAGAATAGTAATCAACCCTGCTGCTAATCAGTGCAGCCTATTTAAGCAGCAAATTCCAGTACCTCCTTGCACTAGCTTGGTTTCCTGTTCCCCAAAAGTCTCCTTGTTCCTGTGTTTCCTGTTTGTTCCTGGTTCCTGACTCTGGCCTTGTTCCTGACTTCGCTGATCTTCGTTCTCCTGATCCTGACTCATCTTACTACCAGCTCTGGTGACCGACCCCTGCTTGCCTCCTGGACTTTACTTTTGGTTATTTCTTTATATGTTATTTATTAATAAAGGTGTTTTTGCATCTAGTTCTGTCTCTGTCTGGTTCCTGGTGCCTAACATTTCCGTAATAAAATCATCTTCATGAATTACAATGCACCATCTCATGCTGCAAAGAATACCTCTGCATCAATGGCTGCTATGGGGATAAAAGGAGAGAAAGTCATCAGGGCCGGTGCAAGGATTTTTGCCGCCCTAGGCAAAAACAATTTTGCCCCCCCCCCCCATATGTCCTGCCCACCATGTGACATCACAATGCCCCGCCCATATGCTCTGCCATATGGGCCAACGCCAGTCTTCACAAAGTGTCTTTTATCTGAAAAGACAGTGTGTTTACATTAAAAAGCCTACAGGCAGAGGCTATAGACACCAGAACCACTACATTATGCTGTAGTGCTTATGGTGACTATAGTATCCATTTAATGTGCGGTAAATTAGAGATTAGTGCCACTAATAATATATTGGATTGCCTACTTACCACCAGATGAGGACAAGAGGCTGATGATGGGCTCAGTCTGGCTCCACAGGTCTGGTGTAGAAGAGGCTCTCTGGAGACTGTTTTTAACAGTGCTCACAACAATTAACGAACAGGAAGCAGCTCAATTTTTTAGGGCCCCTTACACAGCTCAAGGTCTGGGCCCCCAGGGGGCATACGCCTACAATGCCCACCCATAAATCCACCTACATGGCCCATCCATGAGTTGGGGATTTTTTATGTGTGCAATTTGTGTAAGGGATATAGTGTGTTTATATGGGATGTAGTGTGTGTTTGCGTGTAAGGAATGCATTGTATGTTTCTGTGTGTGTGTGTGTGTGTGTAAGGGGTGCAAGGTTTGTTTCTGTGTATGTAATTGAATGCAGTGTGTGTCTGTAAGGGGTGCATTAATTATGTAAGAGAACGTAAGGGATGTATTGTGTGTGAGTAGGAATGCATTGTATGTTTCTGTGTGTGTGTGTGTGTCACTTAGTGCTCTCCCTTGGCCCTCTGTCCCTCTGCAGTCCCCCCTTGGTGGTCTTCTCACTCCCCTCTCCCCCCCTTAGTGGTCCTCCCTCTCTCAAACCCCTTAGTAGACCTTCCCCTACTCCCACCACCCCCTTAGTGGTAATCCCCCCCCCTTAGTGGTCCTTACCCTCCTTCCCTCTCCTTAGTAGTCCTCCCTCCTTACCCCTCTTTGGTGGTCCTTCCCCTCCTTAGTGGTCCTCCCTCTCCCAAACACCTAGTGGACCTCCCCTCCTCCTCCCTCAGTGGTCCTTACCTTCCCACCCCTGTTCCCCCTGTGTTCCTTCACCCCCCTCCCCCAGTGGTCCTGACTCACCCCTCCCCTAGTGGTCCTTACCCTCCCCTCCCCTCCCCTAGTGGTCCTTCCTCCCTCCTCCCCTCCCGTAGTAGTCCTTACCCTCCCTCCCCTCCCCTAGTGGTCCTTCCTCCCCCTCCTCTAGTGGTCCTTACTCTCCCCTCCCCTAGTGGTCCTTACCCCCCAGTGGTTCTTACCCCCCTGGTCCTTACCCACCCCCAGGGGTCCTTATCCACCCCCTCCCTCCCCTAGTGGTCCTTATCCCCCCCTCTCCCTCCCTCCCCTAGTGGTCCTTATCCTCCCTCCCCTCCGCTAGTGGTCCTTACCCCCCCCCCCAGTGGTCCTTACCCACCCCAGTGGTCCTTATCCACCCCCTCCCTCCCCTAGTGGTCCTTATCCCCCCCTCTCCCTCCCTCCCCTAGTGGTCCTTATCCTCCCTCCCCTCCCCTAGTGGTCCTTACCCCCCTCATGATCCTTACCCCCCTAGTGGTCCTTACCCCCCCTGGTCCTTACCCACCCCCAGTGGTCCTTATCCCCCCCCTCTCCCTCCCTCCCCTAGTGGCCCTTATCCTCCCTCCCTCCCCTAGTGGTCCTTATCCTCCCTCCCCTCACCTAGTGGTCCTTTCCCCCCCTCATGGTCCTTACCCCCCTGGTCCTTACCCACCCCCCGTGGTCCTTACCTCCCTCCCCTCCCCTAGTGGTCCTTTCCCCCCCTCATGGTCCTTATCCACCCCCCCCCCTGGTCCTTATCCAACCCCCCTCCCTCCCTCCCCTAGTGGTCCGTTATTCCCTCCCCTCCCCTAGTGGTCCGTTATTCCCCCCCCCTCGTGGTCCGTTATTCCCCCCCACCCCCCCTCCCCTAGTGGTCCGTTATTCCCCACCCCCCATCCCATAGTGGTCCGTTATTCCCCCCCCCCACCCCCCCTCCCATAGTGGTCCGTTATTCCCCCCCCCCTCCCATAGTGGTCCTTACCCTCCCCTCCTGCCCATGTAGTGTGGCTGGGCGGCGCGGAACCCGGGACAGGAACCTCTGTTTCCTGTACCCGGCCGCCGGCGGACTGACAGGAAGTGCTCACTCAGTGAGCGCTTCCCTTCAGTCCGCCGGCGGCCGGGTACAGGAAACAGAGGTTCCTGTCCCGGGTTCCGCGCCGCCCGGCCACGCTACATGGAGAGACCGGCAGGAGGGAGCGCTCTGCGCTTCCCTCCTGACGGTCACTGAAACCCGGCTGCCCTCCATGCAGCAGTGCTGCGCCGCCTGGGGCTTGTTAAAGCGCTCAGGCGGCGCAGCATGAGGAGGTGCACCGGGGACAGGGATCCGGCGCCCCCTGGTAAGTTGCGCCCTAGGCGGCTGCCTAGGTCGCCTTACAGGTGGCGCCGGCCCTGAAAGTCATGGTATGGCCTCCATCCTCCCCTGACCTCAATCCTATTGAAAACCTTTGGAGCATCCTCAAGCAACAGATCTGTAAGGGCGGGAGGCAGTTTACATCCAAACAGCAGCTCTGGGAGGCTATTCTGACATCTTGCAAACAAATTCAAGAAGAAACTGTCCAAAAACTCACAAGTTCAATGGATGCAAGGGGTCCTATGTTAAAATGTAACGTGATCTGTAAAATGTTTAAAAAGTTAAAATGTTGTTATAAGTTTGATTGAAATAGCTTTTGATTTCAGTAAATATGCTTCACACACAACAGATGACAATGTTCAGTTATTTACAACCTATAAAGTGTTTTGAAACTTACTGTGCGTAATAATTTGGAACAGTGCATTGTAAGTTTTTTTATGTTTAAAAAAAAAAAAATACTGTTATCATTAGGAGGTTTGTTCAATAAAATTTGAATTGTTCTCTTAATAGTTGATAACATGAAAATTATGATAACTGTTATTTACATCACTTATTTAGGTAAATTAGAAAAATATCATTTGCATAATAATTTGGAACAGGGTGTAGAATTAGATTATTTAATAATATTACTTGTAATTAAAGGAACACTATAGGGTCAGGAACACAAACAAGTATCTCTGACCCTATAGTGTTAAAACCACCATTTAGGTGGCTTGCTCCCCCTTAGCTGCCTTAGAAGGGGTTAAAACATACCTTAGTTCCAGCACTGCGTGGGTTCACCGGTACTGGCCCCATCCCTGATCTGCCTCCTTGGTGACATCTTAGAATTTATGATTTTTAGCCTTTACAATGCTTTCTATAGGGAAAGCATTGGATTGGTTGAAATTGGCAAGGAGGCGGGATGGGGCAGAGCCAAATGTCTGCCGCTACCAAAGGTCACAATTTAAATGCGCAGCCTCCATTATTGACATTGGTGATGCGGACGTGCATGTGGCATCACGCCATTGACACCACCAGGTCTAATGAACAGACTAGAGCCCTGCTAGGGCTATTTAACCCCTTAAGGACCAAACTTCTGGAATAAAATGGAATCATGACATGTCACACATGTCATGTGTCCTTAAGGGGTTAAACTCTCTAATTAATTTGTTTAATGCCCTGCCATGGTTTCCAGTTCTTTGGTTGATCTGAGAGCGCATTTATTATTCTTGTATTTCTGACATTTTGACCTTGGCATTTCCTTGACTATTCTTCTTTCTAATTGTCCTTGACCTTTGCCTAGTCATAATGTTTTTCTGTATCCCTGACATCGGCTTGCACTATTCTATTTAGCGCTTAATGTGGCCATTCTAGGGTCCAGTAATACACTTTCTTAATTTTAGGATTTGCATTTCTAAACTTTGCTAGTTGGATCCTATCTGTCCGTGACATTACAACAGGGCCATTATGGATCCTGCAAATTTAAGCCAGCAAATGACTACTTATGAGACCAAAGTAGAAGAACTTTATCATAGCATGGATCAATTTGCTCAGCCACTTCAGACTGTTATGACTCTCTGTCCATGAGATACAGCAACACTGGATGACTGTTTCAGTCTCTGGTGGTGCATCGTCATGAGGTGTAACTGATACCTCTCTAGGCATGTGGTCCACATCTAGATTACTCTTTTAACTTAGGGAGAGACCAAGAAAATGTATTGAAACAAAATCAGAGAATATGACAACTCTGACAAAGGACAAAAGCTTATAGAGACTCAATAACTTGGAATTCTGTTCCCATCGATGCCACCAAAAAAAAAAGACGATTAATGGAAAAAGATGTTTCGTGATTAGGCGACAACCACTAAATGTTGATTTTATTTACAGATGAAGAGAAATGTGATGAATATAGGGGAGAAAAAGGAGGTGCAGTAAAAAAATAAATTATATTTATTTATATTGTGGGTGTTTAATAAATATATATAGATTTTTTTTTATTGCTCCTCCTTTTTTCTCTGTACTGGTTACTTTACTAATTACTAATTTGATCTATAAGCAAAATGGCGCTAGAATGTGCCTATCAGTGTACTAATATTTATGTTATGTATATTATGCATGACACTAATTTTCCTGAAGCAATTGCTGGTACATAATTTGTCTGAATGGAAACTCCACCTGCATGAAACCCAAATTGCCCAAAACTATTTTTATTTTGTATTGATTCAGACAAAAACAAGTCTAACAGATATACTGACAAAAATGTCATATTATACTAGACTAGAGAAATAGCTTAAATAATATCCAAACACCCCAGTAACAAAATAAATGGATTATTGAAAAAAGAATGAATGCATTTTTTTTGCATACTGAAGAAACAAGATAAATGCAGATTAGAGAAGAGAACAAACCCAAAATCAAACATAGAGGGGAGCATGGTTTTCACCTTTGGAAATATACCACCTCAGGTCCCAAGGCACATTAAATTTATGACATCTGTACTCTTACTGGGAAGGAAAATGTACTGCACCACACTCAGAAGGACTTAGTTGGGATTGAGGACCATCAACGCCCTCAGAATTCAAGGTTTCAAAACTGCCATTCACAGTGCATTAATATGTACCACAGTGCATTAATATTAGACTTGGGCATTTCAGAACTTTTCGTTTCGTACGAATGTATTCGTACGAAAAATAAAGTAGTTTAGTCAGAACCGAAATTCGTCAATTCTTTCATTCGTTTTCGTACGATATTCGTTAGTATTTTCGTTTCGGATAAACTCGTTCGTTCATTCGGCTTGTTCATTTAATTGAACCAAATGAATTCATTCATATTCATAACACTATGTTCCCTAATCCCTAAATACCGAATAGCTTCAACCGAACTCAGTAAAACCATTCGTTTCAAATGTTGAACATTTCTCTAACAACATGGCATTGAATGCTGTATTTCGTAATTTCGTTTAATTTACGCCTAAAACTCCCGAATGTTCAAATGTACGAACGCTGCCATTCGCATGAAAATGAATTGGCTCTATTAGTAAACTACCGAACACCACTTACTATAGTCATTCGCATGGCGAATGACATTGCAAATGCAATGCATTGCTTTGCTTTTGCTTAGTTTTTCTTTTCAACGTGTATTTTATTGAGATTTTCAGTAGGGGGGTACAGAAGGGAAGAAGGAGGAAAAAAGGGGAACATACATTTCTCTAACAACATGGCATTGAATGCTGTAGTGTATTTCGTAATTTCGTTTAATTTACGCCTAAAACTCCCGAATGTTCAAATGTACGAACGCTGCCATTCGCATGAAAATGAATTGGCTCTATTAGTAAACTACCGAACACCACTTACTATAGTCATTCGCATGGCGAATGACATTGCAAATGCAATGCATTGCTTTGCTTTTGCTTAGTTTTTCTTTTCAACGTGTATTTTATTGAGATTTTCAGTAGGGGGGTACAGAAGGGAAGAAGGAGGAAAAAAGGGGAACATACATTTCTCTAACAACATGGCATTGAATGCTGTAGTGTATTTCGTAATTTCGTTTAATTTACGCCTAAAACTCCCGAATGTTCAAATGTACGAACGCTGCCATTCGCATGAAAATGAATTGGCTCTATTAGTAAACTACCGAACACCACTTACTATAGTCATTCGCATGGCGAATGACATTGCAAATGCAATGCATTGCTTTGCTTTTGCTTAGTTTTTTTTTTCAACTTGTATTTTATCTAGATTTTCAGTAGGGGGGTACAGAAGGGAAGAAGGAGGAAAAAAGGGGAACATACATCAAATATATAATCCAGTACAGCATATACATCCAGTGTGATTGCGCAAGGAAACATATTCACAAAAACATAAGTTTACGGCTTTAGGTTCACAAGATCCTACCCTGTCAACTTTGTAATGGTTACAGATTATAGATTAGTTACACAACATGAGTGACTGACTACATATATATACCATGGAGGACACCATAGACATTTAGATGATCAGAGGATTATGTGGTTAGGTGGTGAGATGGGTGGACGAAGATTAGTAAAATTTTTGGAAGCGTTATGCGTTCAGGAAATAGAGACCGGTAACGGCCGGGGATGATATTCTGGTGTTTGCCGTCATCAACACTACGGCATATACTGAGTTAAGTTACTGAATTAAGCTCTACTAACTCTGTGTCGTTGGTTATATTATATTCTTTCAATATTGATTGTTAATGATTGTTAATAACCTGCATCAGTAATGCTTCATTGCTTAGCATAGGGATACCTACATCTTACTGTGTCAATAGGTCATCTAGTTCAACTATAGGGGTGTACTGTCTAGTGTCTAGGTTTTTTTTGGCTTCAGACATGAGTCATGCTTCCCTGACAGGTGGTACTGGCAACACAGTATCATTTTAGCAGAGAGTGGGAAAGTAGGAGCCAATTAAATGGGCTTTTACATACTGCCAGACAAAACTGTAAAAAATAAAAGTATCAACTTCAATGCAAAATCTATCCAGATTTTCTATAGGCCAGCCATTCAGCCATTTTGGAGCTCAGCCAGCCCACTACCCTGTGTCAGCCATTTTAGTCATTTTTATTGGGACCTTGCCAGAAGTGGTCATGTCCTCCTCCAGCTCCTCTAGTGATTCAGCTATGGATATAGTGGAGGGGGGCATTGGCCCTTCTGGCCAAGATCAAGGAGAAGCAAGTGGGAGAAGCAAGAAGAAGCAGAGAGAGCCAAGGATTTTAAAAGTAGCATGTCCTGGGAGGAAGAGTAAATATTCTGACAGCTTTGGTGCAGAGGAGAATAAAGTACTGGTAAACAAGCTTTGCCAGTACTACCAATGTATGTTTGGGGGAGCAGCCAAAAATACTTCTAGAGCAAGAAAAAACAAAATGTGGAGGAAGATTGCGGCATCGGTGAACACTGTTGGAGGGAACAACCGCACCCAGGAGGTGGTGAAGAAACGGTAAGTGCACTTATATTCCTAAAAATAATTTTCTTTATGCCATGTTTTTTAAAACTTTTTTTTTCCTCCATGTGCTTTTGCTACACCCCCACCCCCACCAGTGGCAGCTATGCTTTTAAGTCTTTTAAAAGTGAGGGTTGGGTCACTTAAGCACATAGAGGGAAAAAAACATGAAAATGTTAGTACTCAGTCAGTGCAGGGATAATGGGAATGGTAGTACTTAGTCAGTGCAGGGATAATGGGAATGGTAGTACTTAAGTCAGTGCAGGGATAATGAGAATGACAGCACACAAAGTACTACCATTCTCATTATCCCTGCACTGACAGTCAGACTCAGCATACATCAAACATAAACACTTCCAAAAATCAGCCAAATCCCCCCAGTGGATCAAAAGTTAGCTGGAAGTCCTTTATGACCGACCGCAAGCACAATTTCCTGCCCAAAACAGTTCCATAGATTTGGGCTGTGCGGTCGGTCAATTTCATGCGAAAAAACGACTAAGTCCCATTTCGAACGGGACTTAGTCTCTGGAGCTGCAAGTTCCGTATGGGAGAAGGTAAGGGTCAGCGGTGTTCGGCAGAATGTGTAGCCGATTTTAGTTCCACAGAATCTTTAGCATACACCGCTGACCGCATTTGAGGAAACCAAGATGGCCGCCGCCACGTGCAATTAACCTGCAGTAACCTCACAGCCTGGGAGGTAAATTGCCTGCACACTTTAACTTCTGGGTGGTCTGCCTGTGTGGTACTTGGTTCAGTAAGCCCTATTTACTGAACCAAGTGGGAGAAAGCCAGGGGCAAGTTATTTTACAGGTCTGGGGACATAGTCTTAAAGGGACATTGTTCAGCAAAGTCACAATATGTCCCCCAGACGGTTCTTAAAGGGCCATACACACCCAATAAAAGTCCATAAGTTTTCAGGGGCACAATCTTCCAGGGGCCATAGTCATGAGGAAGGAGGCTGGCAAATAGGCTTCTACACAATCCAGGGAAGCAGGGCAATTTATCATTTAAAGGGCCAGTTACAAATAGCAATTTGTAACAGTATGACTTAGTGCAGGGATAATGAGAATGACAGCACACAAAGTACTAACATTCTCATTATCCCTGCACTGACTGAGTACTACCATCGTCAATATCCCTGCACTGACTGAGTACTACCATCCTCATTATCCCTGCACTGACAGTCAGTGCAGGAATAAATGAGAATGACAGAACGCAGTCAGTGCAGGGATAATGAGAATGACAGCACACAAAGTACTACCATTCTCATTATCTGACTGTCAGTGCAGGGATAATGAAAATGGTAGTACTGACTCAGTCAGTGCAGGGATAATGGGAATGGTAGTACTTAGTCAGTGCAGGGATAATGAGAATTACAGCACACAAAGTACTACCATTCTCATTATCCCTGCACTGACTGCGTTCTGTCATTCTCATTTATTCCTGCACTGACTGTCAGTGCAGGGATAATGAGGATGGTAGTACTCAGTCAGTGCAGGGATAATGAGGATGGTAGTACTCAGTCAGTGCAGGGATAATGAGAATGGTAGTACTCAGTCAGTGTAGGGATAATGAGAATGGTAGTACTCAGTCAGTGTAGGGATAATGAGAATGGTAGTACTTTGTGTGCTGCCATTCTCATTATCCCTGCACTGACTAAGTACTACCATTCCCATTATCCCTGCACTGACTGAGTACTACCATTTTCATTATCCATGCACTGACTGTCAGTGCAGGGATAATGAGAATGATAGTACTTTGTGTTCCTTCATTCTCATTATCCATGCACTGACTGTCAGTGCAGGGATAATGAGAATGGTAGTACTTTGTGTGCTGTCATTCTCATTATCCCTGCACTGACTTAAGTACTACCATTCTCATTATCCCTGCACTGACTGCGTTCTGTCATTCTCATTTATTCCTGCACTGACTGTCAGTGCAGGGATAATGAGGATGGTAGTACTTAGTCAGTGCAGGGATAATGAGGATGGTAGTACTTAGTCAGTGCAGGGATAATGAGAATGGTAGTACTGACAGTCAGTGCAGGGATAATGAAAATGGTAGTACTCACTCAGTCAGTGCAGGGATAATGGGAATGGTAGTACTTAGTCAGTGCAGGGATAATGGGAATGGTAGTACTTAAGTCAGTGCAGGGATAATGAGAATGACAGCACACAAAGTACTACCATTCTCATTATCCCTGCACTGACAGTCAGACTCAGCATACATCAAACATAAACACTTCCAAAAATCAGCCAAATCCCCCCAGTGGATCACAAGTTAGCTGGAAGTCCTTTATGACCGACCGCAAGCACAATTTCCTGCCCAAAACAGTTCCAT
The DNA here is from genome assembly GCF_036172605.1 of Pelobates fuscus. Taxonomy (NCBI): domain Eukaryota; kingdom Metazoa; phylum Chordata; class Amphibia; order Anura; family Pelobatidae; genus Pelobates; species Pelobates fuscus. The sequence goes on along the minus strand of NC_086322.1, from coordinate 119,297,384 downwards.
AGATTTGGGCTGTGCGGTCGGTCAATTTCATGCGAAAAAACGACTAAGTCCCATTTCGAACGGGACTTAGTCTCTGGAGCTGCAAGTTCAGTATGGGAGAAGGTAAGGGTCAGCGGTGTTCGGCAAAATGTGTAGCCGATTTCAGTTCCACAGAATCTTTAGCATACACCGCTGACCGCATTCGAGGAAACCAAGATGGCCGCCGCCACGTGCAATTAACCTGCAGTAACCTCACAGCCTGGGAGGTAAATTGCCTGCACACTTTAGCTTCTGGGTGGTCTGCCTGTGTAATACTTGGTTCAGTAAGCCATATTTACTGAACCAAGTGGGGGAAAGCCAGGGGCAAGTTATTTTACAGGTCTGGGGACATAGTCTTAAAGGGACATTGTTCAGCAAAGTCACAATATGTCCCCCAGACGGTTCTTAAAGGGCCATACACACCCAATAAAAGTCCATAAGTTTTCAGGGGCACAATCTTCCAGGGGCCATAGTCATGAGGAAGGAGGCTGGCAAATAGGCTTCTACACAATCCAGGGAAGCAGGGCAATTTATCATTTAAAGGGCCAGTTACAAATAGCAATTTGTAACAGTATGACTTAGTGCAGGGATAATGAGAATGACAGCACACAAAGTACTAACATTCTCATTATCCCTGCACTGACAGTCAGTGCAGGGATAATGAAAATGGTAGTACTCACTCAGTCAGTGCAGGGATAATGGGAATGGTAGTACTTAGTCAGTGCAGGGATAATGAGAATTACAGCACACAAAGTACTACCATTCTCATTATCCCTGCACTGACTGCGTTCTGTCATTCTCATTTATTCCTGCACTGACTGTCAGTGCAGGGATAATGAGGATGGTAGTACTCAGTCAGTGCAGGGATAATGAGGATGGTAGTACTCAGTCAGTGCAGGGATAATGAGAATGGTAGTACTCAGTCAGTGTAGGGATAATGAGAATGGTAGTACTCAGTCAGTGTAGGGATAATGAGAATGGTAGTACTTTGTGTGCTGCCATTCTCATTATCCCTGCACTGACTAAGTACTACCATTCCCATTATCCCTGCACTGACTGCGTTCTGTCATTCTCATTTATTCCTGCACTGACTGTCAGTGCAGGGATAATGAGGATGGTAGTACTTAGTCAGTGCAGGGATAATGAGGATGGTAGTACTGACAGTCAGTGCAGGGATAATGAAAATGGTAGTACTCACTCAGTCAGTGCAGGGATAATGGGAATGGTAGTACTTAGTCAGTGCAGGGATAATGGGAATGGTAGTACTTAGTCAGTGCAGGGATAATGGGAATGGTAGTACTTAGTCAGTGCAGGGATAATGAGAATTGCAGCACACAAAGTACTAACATTCTCATTATCCCTGCACTGACTAAGTACTACCATTATCATTATCCCTGCACTGACCAAGTACTACCATTCTCATTATCCCTGCACTGACAGTCAGTGCATGGATAATGAAAATGGTAGTACTCAGTCAGTGCAGGGATAATGAGAATGACAGCACACAAAGTACTACCATTCAGATATAGCAATCGGATGGGTGTACTGTGCATGCGCGCGACACATCCATCAGACATCCACAAGAGGTGGAGTTAACCCCTAAAGATAATTATTGCAGTTGCAATAATTGGGACACTGAACCCAGACCACTTCAATGTGCAGAATTGTTCTGGGTGCCTATAGTATCCCTTTAAACATGTCGGTATACATATATATAGAAACATATTAAAGTAATTAATCAATCACACATGTCATTGCAGTTACTACGACATCAGGCGGATGGTGAAGAGGAAGGTGAAGGCAGCAGCCGCCTCCAGGAAGACAGGAGGTGGTTCACAAGACAAAGAACCGAACCTGCTGCCCTATGAAGAGGAGCTTCTGCAGTTCCTGGGAAGAGACAACATCCTTGGGATTGAGGGGACAACTGGCACTGAAACATCTGAAGGTATGTTGTTAAAGGACCACTATAGTGCCAATAAAAGAAACTCGTTTTCCTGGCACTATAGGGTAATTAGGTCCCCCCCACTCTCGTGGTGCCCTTCCCACTTCAGCCACTTACCTTTCTCCAGCACCGGGCTCCCTCGGCGCTGGGGAACACTCCTCTCTCTGCCGACGTCAGCTCCGAATGCGCAGCAAGAGCCGTGCACGCATTCAAACCGCCCACAGGAAAGCATTACTCAATGCTATCCTATGGACTTCCAGCATCTTCTCACTGTAATTTTCACAGTGAGAATCGCAGAAACGCCTCTAGTGGCTGTCAGTGAGACAGGCACTAGAGGCTGGATTAACCCTCAGTGAAACAGCAGTTTCTCTAGAACTGCTATGTTTTCAGCTGCAGGCTTTAAACTAGAGGGACCTGGCATCCAGACCACTTCATTGAGCTGAAGTGGTCTGGGTGCCTATAGTGCTCCTTTAAATTCATATTTGTCAGTCAAAATGTACATATATCAGTTTTCTTGTGTTAACCCTCCAATTTGTGTTTTCTATGCCATCAGTGCAAGCCCCTCAATCCCCTGAAGAGGCACCAGGAACTGCAGGAGATGTGGTCTCCATGGAGAGCAGGGCAGCAGGTTCACCTCCTGTCTCCCTGGAAATGCGCCTGGCTTCACTTTCCTCTGGTAAGTATTTGCATAGCATTGTAAGATGAATGTTATATATGTGTGTGTGTGTGCGTGCATTTAAACATACACACACACGTATGATTTTACTGTATATGAAGTTAATTTATCACATACATGTATTTCAGACCATCCGCAACTTGTCGATGTTCCTTCACCACGTATGAGTGTGGTTTCCCTCCAACAGCCGGCCACTGGTGTCCAGGAACAGGGATCCACTGCTGAGCGTAAGTAAAAAATGCTTTAACTGTACACATTTTCTTTACATGCATACTAGTTTATGTAACAATCAGGGCCGGGTCGACCGCTAGGCAAACTAGCCGTCTACCTAGGGCGCACTGGCCAGGGGGCTCAATGTCTGGGTGACCAGCAGGGGTGGGGGGGCGCACATCGCTCCTCTCCTTCTGTTAACTTTATGTACTGTGGCTGAGTGTACCACGTGGATGATCTTCTGTACCATCTACTTGGCCTCTCAACGCATTTCTTTGTGCCCACCTCCCTTTCCTTCTAATCTCACTACATGTATCGTGTCCGAGTGTCCCCAGGTAGAGAATCTCCTGTTTCTTTTGCATGACAGGAAGCTGATTGTTGCACTCAACTTCCTGTCATGCAGAAGAAACAGGAGATTCTCTACCTGGGGACGCTCGGACACGATACATGTAGTGAGATTCGAAGGAAAGGGAGGTGGGCACAAAGAAATGCGTTGAGAGGCCACAAATAGACTGAAAAAGGGCTAGGGGGGACAAAGATGCATAACTATACATAGACATAATATTAAATTAATAGCATGACTGCATATATCTTATTTCCAAGTTTAAATAATATTGTTGTACAGATAATAGTAAGCATTGCAACATATGACACATGCTAACAATGTTCTTTCTCTGTTTTCCCTTATAGGTTCTGATGGTACTCTCCCCCTGCAAGAGGAGGGTACCATTACCCTAACAGCAGTGGATCCTGATTCAGAGACATCAGTGGCCGAAGAACAGTTGCCGCAACTTCCTCCAACGATGGCTGCGCTGTATGCGACGAGCCCGGCTCGTCAAGCTGAACCGGACACGTCCATACAGCAGGATAGGGAATATCTGCGAGAACTTTTGCAGAATGTGGTAACCGAGGTACGCTCCATGTCAAGCATTTTGAATGAGGGCGTTAGGCAATTTACATCAGCAATGGTTTGCTTGCAGCAAAATGGACAGCGCTTCATGGAAATGAGGGAGGAAGAGTGCATTTTAATGCGCGCGCAAGCTGCCCATAATTTGGGCATAACCCTTGCTGATGTAGATAGCCTAGTTCGTGAACAACGTGCGCAGGGTCTTCCCAGAAGGGATGATGATGATGAATAGATATCTGCGGGAATAATGCACGATTATTTCTCATTATCATCCACAATGTGAACACAACTGACGCTGTTCATTATAGGTTGTTATATTCTCAATTTTCTCCTGGTTTTCCCTATCCTTCCCCTGAATATACATTGGTTATTCTCCTCTGCACTATATCCTCCCAGGACTGCTCCTAACAACCTGGGCTTTCTCTGCTTCGTTGCTTCTCCCACTTGCTTTTCTAATAAAAAAAAATATTAGATTACAACTTCTGACTCCTCTTTTCTTTAATGGTGTGTGTGTGTGGGTGTATATATATATATATATATATATATATATATATACATATACATATACATATACATATACATTACATATACACACACACAAACAAACTTGAACGAAAAATATACCGTATTTATCGGCATATAACACGCACTTTTTCTCCCTGAATATAGGTGGGAAATGATGTGTGCGTGTTATACGCCGATATACCATATTTACTTACCTGTCTTGAAGCGCGGGCCGGTGTTCAGCGCGCAACGCGGTACTGGAACTTCAATTTCAGGTTCCAGTTTCCGGCGGGACTTAAAGGAAGTGTGCACATTACAATACATACAATAAACAATACACAAGATCCAGCGCACTCTCCTATCTACTAAACAGCAACTTCAATGTTGACAGATTTTATTAGTTTTTAAAAGTTTTTTTAAAAACACCTAATCTAGGCAAATAAAAATAATGGGGATTTAGTTACATTATATGATCATACATTGCATAAGCCTGCCACAACGTCAATGTACCCAATCTTTGGCAGGTCCTACTCTCACAGTCTAATGTCTGCTCTTATGAGATTAACGAAAAAAAGAAGAAAACACCCCCTTCCGGGGATAGATTCAGTGTGCCGAGATCTTGTCTCGATAGGGGATAACCCTAGTAATATATAGAAACACGAACAAAAGAAAGTGTAGACCTAGGACCAAAGGTCCAGGAAACACTAGGTGAGATATAGATCTCAGTTGTCTGTTAAAAATATCATTTTAATCGGTATACATAATCATGAACACACAGAAAGAGATAATGAAAAAAATAATAATAATAATAATAATGAAAGTGAATATAAATCACCCACTCTGGAAGGGAGATCTAAGGAGCTCCTGGAGCTATAGGAGGAGTTTACGGCTATAATCACCAAATCACTTTGTCAACCGGGAATATACCGTGCTACCTCTAAATAGAGGGCTAGTAGTGGTGATGGTGCCTACAATTTATTGAAAGGGACACCTAACTCCTAGTACAGACATCGAGCCTACCCCTAGCACACACTGACTGGTAATTGCAGATAAATCCTCGATGCACGCTCCCTACTAAAGGGGTAGAGACAATCAGGTCTCAGTGGTGACTGTGAGAATACTGCTTAAAACAGTGTTACAAAGTAGCTCATGTGATATACTAGGTATAGTTCAGCATACTATCGATACTTTAGAATCACATCAGGTTCGTGACCGCAGAGCAAACAACAGTATAATATTACCAACTTGAAGTGGGAACAAACGTGCCTTTCATAAAGGCTATACTGAGGAATACTTAGATAGAGCGGTGTTCTTAGGTAACCAAGGACAACAGGTGGGTATGATTTCTCAGACTCCCGGCACTAGGTGGACAGGAGAAGCAATCAATTGAAAGTTAAGGAGACATTCCGGTATTAGACAATTAATACCGATTAAACCTTCGAGTCACTAAGATCTGGATCTAAATCAGTATATTGAGTGGATAAATACTGATAAGTAACTTGGAAGAGCTCCTAAATAGTAGAGATATAGCTCGTACAATAACCCCATCCAGCCCAGTGCTGGCTAAACTGCATACCCAAATAGCAACCAGAATGTCGATGGTCTCACACTGTCTACCTATCAGACAGTCGGTGAAAATTCAGTCAGGATTATCGATAGCACGTCCCCTATAAATCACTCCATACCGGCTCCAACTCTTACTTCCCTAACTAAACACCTCAAACATCGTGAAGAAAAAAATTAAATTAAAGTGCTGTGATTATAAAAACATTATCTGCCTGCCTAACGCGTTTCGGCGCTACAGAAAGCGCCTTTCTCAAAGGCTGTAAACGGGCAACTGCTCGTACTCGGACTTAAATATGTATCGCGGTTTCTATTTGGCCAATCAGTGATGGACGTAGGAGGCGCTTAATTTGTGTGTGCCCCTAGTTCATTGGTGCGTGTGTGAGCCGTCAATCATAAAGGTTCACGCCAATCAGAGCGGGTCGAGGGCGGTGCTAAATGCCGATTCTGAGACGCATGCGTATTGTGTTCTCAGGGCATCAGCTGAAATCCTCAACGGACTCCGGTGATTAGCTCGCATTGTTAGTGCCAACTCAAATAATATTAGTGTAGTACAGTGTTTAACCCTTTATTCAGAGTAGTCATCAAATATCACTAGGGTTAACTAAAAAATAGTCGGTCCCCCATATTTAAAGGATTCTATATATTTTGTAGGCTTTGGTGCCCCGCAAGGTTTAAACAGTTCCTAGTGAAAGAGCTAGTTGTTGAGTGCTCTGTAATTAGAGAGGTGTAATGTCCCTAACAACATTCAAGTGGTTGCTGAGTGGCTAAATTCTGGTTTTTGACCGCTTTTATTTGGTTCATGAGATGACATATTGGCATTATGATAAATACAGATTCACTGTATATTAACAGACAAGAAATGTAAATCCATTGGAGGAATGGAATTCTAAAAATATAAATATATAAAGAATAAATTAATACTCTTCATAATATATTGTTATTATTTATCAAGTTATGAAATGAAGGGAGTGAAGGTGAAACCTTCATTGAGGCCATTAGGGGACAAGGTATTAAGTGTCTCAATCCAGAAGCATTCTCTCCTCTTGAGGATTAAGTCAAGGTCCCCCCCTCTTTTGCCCACATTGACCTTTTCAACCCCTGCAAATTTGAAACATCTGGAGGTATCACTATGGTGTGTTCTAACATGTCTGGCTACGGGAGTGTCTCTCTCTGATGAAACCGAGTGGACATGTTCCATCATGCGCCTCTTGAAAGGGCGTATAGTTTTCCCTACATATTTTTTACCACATTTACATGTTAGGAGATACACTAGACCCATGGAGTTACAGTTGAAAAATTGTTTGATTGGGATTTTATGTAGACCGGAGGAATCAGTAATGAATTTGGAGTCTCTATCTATGTAGCAACAGGCTACGCAGCGTCCGCATTGATATGAGCCATAAACATTCAGCCAATTCTTCTTTTTCTCAATTTGTTTCGAAAAATGGCTGGGTACCAGCATATCCTTCAGATTTTTGCCCCTTTTTGCAGTTATTGAAACCCGTGACGGAACCACCTCCTTAAGGTGACGATCTTGGGTGAGTAGTGGCCAGAATCTAGCTAGGATGTTTTTGGACGCCTCCCAACCTGCATCAAAGTTCGCTATACAGCGAATTGTTTTAGGGGGGGAAGGTTTTGGTGTGTTATCAAGCAGGACCTCGCGATCACTTAGGAGTGCCCTTTGATATGCCTGTTTCAGACACCTATTTGGGTAGCCTTTGGCTTTAAATCTAGCTCTTAGTAGTGCTGCTTTTGCTACAAAATCTTCCATAGAGGAACAGTTCCTTTTCAGTCGCAGATACTGTCCCACTGGGATCCCCCTCTTCTGTGGGTTGGGATGATAACTGTTCCAGTTGAGCATGTTATTGGTTGACGTCGGTTTGCGGTATAGAGAGGTTTGTATCCTGAAATCGTCACTGATAGTAAATGTACAGTCAAGGAAATTCAGAGTGGATATACCGATTTCCATCGTCAACCGTAGGTTGAGATCGTTTTTGTTTAACTCTCCCACGAATTCAATAAACAGCTCCTTTGTACCTGTCCATATGACCAAAATGTCGTCTATATAGCGTTTCCAAACGTGAACGAAGTCCATATAATATTTCATATGCTCCGAGTAGACGATATATTTTTCCCACCACCCCAGGTGCAGGTTCGCATAGGAGGGGGCACAAGACGTCCCCATCGCAGTCCCCTGCACCTGGTGGTAAAATTTGTTATTAAAAAGGAAAAAATTGTGGGTCAAAATGAACTTTAGGAGGTCAAGAACGAATGTGGTATGGCGTGAGTGATTGGGACCCCTTGTTTCAAGAAACGAACTTACGTGTTGTAAACCACCCAAGTGGGGTATCGAAGAATACAATGACTCCACATCGAGGCTACATAAAATAGCTCCCTGTGGTACTGCAATTGTCGTGATGCATCTAAGAGTGTCTTTGGTGTCTCTAAGGTAAGACGGTAAATTCTCTACGTATGGACGAAGAATTTGGTCAACATATGTACTGCCTTTGCATGTCATGTTGTTAGTGCCTGACACGATTGGTCTGGCTGACAGTGGCTCATAGCCCTTATGCACTTTAGGAAGGCAGTAAAATGTAGATATTACAGGGTTTTTAACAAAGATGCTTGCATATTCATCTTTTGTGAGTACACCATGGTCAAATGCTTGGTCAAGAAGAGTTTTAAATTCAGAAAGGAATTTGATAGTGGGGTTAGACGGTAAGACCTTATATGTTTTTACATCACTAAGGATCGCTTCGGCCAGCTGGATGTAATGGGGTCTATTCAAAATGACAATGTTTCCCCCCTTGTCCGCAGGTTTAATAATGACATGTTCATTTTCCCGTAACTCGGTCAATGCTTTCCATTCATTTCTAGTAAGGTTATTTCTAGGTTTGACCTTCAGAGTATCTATCTTAAGATCTCTGATCATATGGGTAGTGGATTCCACAAACATATCGATGTTTTTAAACTCCCGGATGTTAGGGGTGAACTTACTTTTTGGATGCAGATCTGTGTAAGGTGGGGGGGAAGCATTGTCATTTGTCTCTAGTAGTGACACCAGGTCTAGGAGGCATTGATATTCTTTATCATTAAAGCCTAGTTCTTTGGCTTTTTTCTCCTCCTTTACTTTAAAGAATTTATGAAGGGCAAGTTTTCTCCCAAATAAGTTTATATCTTTGATCCATTCGAATTTGTTGAATGGTGGAGTTGGGACGAAAGATAAGCCCTTCATAATTACTTGTTTCTGTAAGGTTGTAAGTGGAGTGTCTGAGATGTTGATTATTCTAGTGTCCCCTTCTAGTGACGTCTGCGGTATCTCCCCCTGTTGCGGGTCTGTCTGTACTGCATCTGTTGTTCCCCCTCTCGGGGGAATTGTCCTAAAAAAGTTACTCCTTTTTTAAGAATGCCTTTGCCCCTCTGTGTATTTTGTCTAGTTTGGGGCACTGGTGTCGCCTCACTGTCTGTGTCTGAGGTCTCGTACTCGGATGTCGTGCAATAGTCAGAGTCAACCCTTGAGATTTTTTTGAAATGTCTATAGATTTTACCTGATTTGTAGTCATCGTTATCTCTAATAAACTTTTTATGTTTACGAGATTTAATGATATTCTGATATTTATTTAGATTTTCTTGTAATCTCTGTTCTTGACTCTGAAATGCGGGGTCACTAGAACATTTTTGAATATCTTCCACCGCAGTATTGACTTTATCGTCAATCAATTTTAACCTTTCTGTTTCAAATTTGACCAAGATTTCCATATATTTTTTTGAGCACACATTAGATGCATCCTCCCATTCTTTCAATAGGCCTGGATCATCCATTTGGGTATTGGGTGTAGTTTGTATCCTCAGCCCTCTTGGAATCATAGATTTACCCAGATAGTTCTTCAGGGAAGTGATTTCCCATCCTATCCTGATTTGCTGTTTGCATAAATTACTTAGCGTCCTAAATTTGTAATTAACGTTATCATTCTCAGGTAATATTGTGGGGTGACTATCCGAGAAAACAGATTCTGCATCTATACACCATGAATTAGATACTTTTAACTGGGATAGAAAATTGGCCATAATTAATGGACTAATGATAACTCCTCCAATGGATTTAGACTGACACACTTGTAGGTATTAAAACCTCTAGAGATAGATAATTAGCGAAAAAAAGAAGAAAACACCCCCTTACGGGGATAGATTCAGTGTGCCGAGATCTTGTCTCGATAGGGGATAACCCTAGTAATATATAGAAACACGAACAAAAGAAAGTGTAGACCTAGGACCAAAGGTCCAGGAAACACTAGGTGAGATATAGATCTCAGTTGTCTGTTAAAAATATCATTTTAATCGGTATACATAATCATGAACACACAGAAAGAGATAATGAAAAAAATAATAATAATAATAATAATGAAAGTGAATATAAATCACCCACTCTGGAAGGGAGATCTAAGGAGCTCCTGGAGCTATAGGAGGAGTTTACGGCTATAATCACCAAATCACTTTGTCAACCGGGAATATACCGTGCTACCTCTAAATAGAGGGCTAGTAGTGGTGATGGTGCCTACAATTTATTGAAAGGGACACCTAACTCCTAGTACAGACATCGAGCCTACCCCTAGCACACACTGACTGGTAATTGCAGATAAATCCTCGATGCACGCTCCCTACTAAAGGGGTAGAGACAATCAGGTCTCAGTGGTGACTGTGAGAATACTGCTTAAAACAGTGTTACAAAGTAGCTCATGTGATATACTAGGTATAGTTCAGCATACTATCGATACTTTAGAATCACATCAGGTTCGTGACCGCAGAGCAAACAACAGTATAATATTACCAACTTGAAGTGGGAACAAACGTGCCTTTCATAAAGGCTATACTGAGGAATACTTAGATAGAGCGGTGTTCTTAGGTAACCAAGGACAACAGGTGGGTATGATTTCTCAGACTCCCGGCACTAGGTGGACAGGAGAAGCAATCAATTGAAAGTTAAGGAGACATTCCGGTATTAGACAATTAATACCGATTAAACCTTCGAGTCACTAAGATCTGGATCTAAATCAGTATATTGAGTGGATAAATACTGATAAGTAACTTGGAAGAGCTCCTAAATAGTAGAGATATAGCTCGTACAATAACCCCATCCAGCCCAGTGCTGGCTAAACTGCATACCCAAATAGCAACCAGAATGTCGATGGTCTCACACTGTCTACCTATCAGACAGTCGGTGAAAATTCAGTCAGGATTATCGATAGCACGTCCCCTATGAATCACTCCATACCGGCTCCAACTCTTACTTCCCTAACTAAACACCTCAAACATCGTGAAGAAAAAAATTAAATTAAAGTGCTGTGATTATAAAAACATTATCTGCCTGCCTAACGCGTTTCGGCGCTACAGAAAGCGCCTTTCTCAAAGGCTGTAAACGGGCAACTGCTCGTACTCGGACTTAAATATGTATCGCGGTTTCTATTTGGCCAATCAGTGATGGACGTAGGAGGCGCTTAATTTGTGTGTGCCCCTAGTTCATTGGTGCGTGTGTGAGCCGTCAATCATAAAGGTTCACGCCAATCAGAGCGGGTCGAGGGCGGTGCTAAATGCCGATTCTGAGACGCATGCGTATTGTGTTCTCAGGGCATCAGCTGAAATCCTCAACGGACTCCGGTGATTAGCTCGCATTGTTAGTGCCAACTCAAATAATATTAGTGTAGTACAGTGTTTAACCCTTTATTCAGAGTAGTCATCAAATATCACTAGGGTTAACTAAAAAATAGTCGGTCCCCCATATTTAAAGGATTCTATATATTTTGTAGGCTTTGGTGCCCCGCAAGGTTTAAACAGTTCCTAGTGAAAGAGCTAGTTGTTGAGTGCTCTGTAATTAGAGAGGTGTAATGTCCCTAACAACATTCAAGTGGTTGCTGAGTGGCTAAATTCTGGTTTTTGACCGCTTTTATTTGGTTCATGAGATGACATATTGGCATTATGATAAATACAGATTCACTGTATATTAACAGACAAGAAATGTAAATCCATTGGAGGAATGGAATTCTAAAAATATAAATATATAAAGAATAAATTAATACTCTTCATAATATATTGTTATTATTTATCAAGTTATGAAATGAAGGGAGTGAAGGTGAAACCTTCATTGAGGCCATTAGGGGACAAGGTATTAAGTGTCTCAATCCAGAAGCATTCTCTCCTCTTGAGGATTAAGTCAAGGTCCCCCCCTCTTTTGCCCACATTGACCTTTTCAACCCCTGCAAATTTGAAACATCTGGAGGTATCACTATGGTGTGTTCTAACATGTCTGGCTACGGGAGTGTCTCTCTCTGATGAAACCGAGTGGACATGTTCCATCATGCGCCTCTTGAAAGGGCGTATAGTTTTCCCTACATATTTTTTACCACATTTACATGTTAGGAGATACACTAGACCCATGGAGTTACAGTTGAAAAATTGTTTGATTGGGATTTTGTGTAGACCGGAGGAATCAGTAATGAATTTGGAGTCTCTATCTATGTAGCAACAGGCTACGCAGCGTCCGCATTGATATGAGCCATAAACATTCAGCCAATTCTTCTTTTTCTCAATTTGTTTCGAAAAATGGCTGGGTACCAGCATATCCTTCAGATTTTTGCCCCTTTTTGCAGTTATTGAAACCCGTGACGGAACCACCTCCTTAAGGTGACGATCTTGGGTGAGTAGTGGCCAGAATCTAGCTAGGATGTTTTTGGACGCCTCCCAACCTGCATCAAAGTTCGCTATACAGCGAATTGTTTTAGGGGGGGAAGGTTTTGGTGTGTTATCAAGCAGGACCTCGCGATCACTTAGGAGTGCCCTTTGATATGCCTGTTTCAGACACCTATTTGGGTAGCCTTTGGCTTTAAATCTAGCTCTTAGTAGTGCTGCTTTTGCTACAAAATCTTCCATAGAGGAACAGTTCCTTTTCAGTCGCAGATACTGTCCCACTGGGATCCCCCTCTTCTGTGGGTTGGGATGATAACTGTTCCAGTTGAGCATGTTATTGGTTGACGTCGGTTTGCGGTATAGAGAGGTTTGTATCCTGAAATCGTCACTGATAGTAAATGTACAGTCAAGGAAATTCAGAGTGGATATACCGATTTCCATCGTCAACCGTAGGTTGAGATCGTTTTTGTTTAACTCTCCCACGAATTCAATAAACAGCTCCTTTGTACCTGTCCATATGACCAAAATGTCGTCTATATAGCGTTTCCAAACGTGAACGAAGTCCATATAATATTTCATATGCTCCGAGTAGACGATATATTTTTCCCACCACCCCAGGTGCAGGTTCGCATAGGAGGGGGCACAAGACGTCCCCATCGCAGTCCCCTGCACCTGGTGGTAAAATTTGTTATTAAAAAGGAAAAAATTGTGGGTCAAAATGAACTTTAGGAGGTCAAGAACGAATGTGGTATGGCGTGAGTGATTGGGACCCCTTGTTTCAAGAAACGAACTTACGTGTTGTAAACCACCCAGGTGGGGTATCGAAGAATACAATGACTCCACATCGAGGCTACATAAAATAGCTCCCTGTGGTACTGCAATTGTCGTGATGCATCTAAGAGTGTCTTTGGTGTCTCTAAGGTAAGACGGTAAATTCTCTACGTATGGACGAAGAATTTGGTCAACATATGTACTGCCTTTGCATGTCATGTTGTTAGTGCCTGACACGATTGGTCTGGCTGACAGTGGCTCATAGCCCTTATGCACTTTAGGAAGGCAGTAAAATGTAGATATTACAGGGTTTTTAACAAAGATGCTTGCATATTCATCTTTTGTGAGTACACCATGGTCAAATGCTTGGTCAAGAAGAGTTTTAAATTCAGAAAGGAATTTGATAGTGGGGTTAGACGGTAAGACCTTATATGTTTTTACATCACTAAGGATCGCTTCGGCCAGCTGGATGTAATGGGGTCTATTCAAAATGACAATGTTTCCCCCCTTGTCCGCAGGTTTAATAATGACATGTTCATTTTCCCGTAACTCGGTCAATGCTTTCCATTCATTTCTAGTAAGGTTATTTCTAGGTTTGACCTTCAGAGTATCTATCTTAAGATCTCTGATCATATGGGTAGTGGATTCCACAAACATATCGATGTTTTTAAACTCCCGGATGTTAGGGGTGAACTTACTTTTTGGATGCAGATCTGTGTAAGGTGGGGGGGAAGCATTGTCATTTGTCTCTAGTAGTGACACCAGGTCTAGGAGGCATTGATATTCTTTATCATTAAAGCCTAGTTCTTTGGCTTTTTTCTCCTCCTTTACTTTAAAGAATTTATGAAGGGCAAGTTTTCTCCCAAATAAGTTTATATCTTTGATCCATTCGAATTTGTTGAATGGTGGAGTTGGGACGAAAGATAAGCCCTTCATAATTACTTGTTTCTGTAAGGTTGTAAGTGGAGTGTCTACTACACTAATATTATTTGAGTTGGCACTAACAATGCGAGCTAATCACCGGAGTCCGTTGAGGATTTCAGCTGATGCCCTGAGAACACAATACGCATGCGTCTCAGAATCGGCATTTAGCACCGCCCTCGACCCGCTCTGATTGGCGTGAACCTTTATGATTGACGGCTCACACACGCACCAATGAACTAGGGGCACACACAAATTAAGCGCCTCCTACGTCCATCACTGATTGGCCAAATAGAAACCGCGATACATATTTAAGTCCGAGTACGAGCAGTTGCCCGTTTACAGCCTTTGAGAAAGGCGCTTTCTGTAGCGCCGAAACGCGTTAGGCAGGCAGATAATGTTTTTATAATCACAGCACTTTAATTTAATTTTTTTCTTCACGATGTTTGAGGTGTTTAGTTAGGGAAGTAAGAGTTGGAGCCGGTATGGAGTGATTTATAGGGGACGTGCTATCGATAATCCTGACTGAATTTTCACCGACTGTCTGATAGGTAGACAGTGTGAGACCATCGACATTCTGGTTGCTATTTGGGTATGCAGTTTAGCCAGCACTGGGCTGGATGGGGTTATTGTACGAGCTATATCTCTACTATTTAGGAGCTCTTCCAAGTTACTTATCAGTATTTATCCACTCAATATACTGATTTAGATCCAGATCTTAGTGACTCGAAGGTTTAATCGGTATTAATTGTCTAATACCGGAATGTCTCCTTAACTTTCAATTGATTGCTTCTCCTGTCCACCTAGTGCCGGGAGTCTGAGAAATCATACCCACCTGTTGTCCTTGGTTACCTAAGAACACCGCTCTATCTAAGTATTCCTCAGTATAGCCTTTATGAAAGGCACGTTTGTTCCCACTTCAAGTTGGTAATATTATACTGTTGTTTGCTCTGCGGTCACGAACCTGATGTGATTCTAAAGTATCGATAGTATGCTGAACTATACCTAGTATATCACATGAGCTACTTTGTAACACTGTTTTAAGCAGTATTCTCACAGTCACCACTGAGACCTGATTGTCTCTACCCCTTTAGTAGGGAGCGTGCATCGAGGATTTATCTGCAATTACCAGTCAGTGTGTGCTAGGGGTAGGCTCGATGTCTGTACTAGGAGTTAGGTGTCCCTTTCAATAAATTGTAGGCACCATCACCACTACTAGCCCTCTATTTAGAGGTAGCACGGTATATTCCCGGTTGACAAAGTGATTTGGTGATTATAGCCGTAAACTCCTCCTATAGCTCCAGGAGCTCCTTAGATCTCCCTTCCAGAGTGGGTGATTTATATTCACTTTCATTATTATTATTATTATTATTTTTTTCATTATCTCTTTCTGTGTGTTCATGATTATGTATACCGATTAAAATGATATTTTTAACAGACAACTGAGATCTATATCTCACCTAGTGTTTCCTGGACCTTTGGTCCTAGGTCTACACTTTCTTTTGTTCGTGTTTCTTATGAGATTAACCCATAGATATAAAATATTAATTGGGCCACAAATATCAATGTAAAAAATGTAATCATTGCCTCATCTCAAATTCCCAAGTCAGATCTTTCTCATCCCCCCTCCCCCTATCCAATACACTGCTGGCCCCCCTCCCCCTAATATACTGCTGTCACCCCCCTGCTCTAATATACTGCTGACCCCCCTCCCCTAATACATTGCTGACCCCCTTGTTCCCCTCCCCAATACATTACTGCCCCCCAATATATTACTGCCCTCCCTCCCCAATACATTACTGCCCCCTCCCCAATACATTACTGCACCCTCCCCAATACATTACTGCCCCTCCCCAAATACATAACTGCACCCTCCCCAATACATTACTGCCCCCTCCCCAATACATTACTGCCCCCTCCCCAAATACATTACTGCCCCTCACCAAATACATTACTGCCCTCCCCAATACATTACTGCCCCCCCTCCCCAATACATTACTGCCCCCCCTCCCAAAATACATTACTCCCCTCCCCAATACATTACTGCCCCCTTCCCCAAATACATTACTGCCCCCCCTCCCCAATACATTACTGCCCCCTCCCCAATACATTACTGCCCCCTTCCCCAAATACATTACTGCCCCCCCTCCCCAATACATTACTGCCCCCTCCCCAATACATTACTCCCCTCCCCAATACATTACTGCCCCCTTCCCCAAATACATTACTGCCCCCCCTCCCCAATACATTACTGCACCCTCCCCAATACATTACTGCACCCTCCCCAATACATTACTGCCCCTCCCCAAATACATAACTGCACCCTCCCCAATACATTACTGCCCCCCTCCCCAATACATTACTGCACCCTCCCCAATACATTACTGCACCCTCCCCAATACATTACTGCCCCTCCCCAAATACATAACTGCACCCTCCCCAATACATTACTGCCCCCCTCCCCAAATACATTACTCCCCTCCCCAATACATTACTGCACCCTCCCCAATACATTACTGCCCCTCCCCAAATACATAACTGCACCCTCCCCAATACATTACTGCCCCCTTCCCCAAATACATTACTGCCCCCCTCCCCAATACATTACTGCACCCTCCCCAATACATTACTGCCCCTCCCCAAATACATAACTGCAACCTCCCCAATACATTACTGCCCCCCTCCCCAAATACATTACTCCCCTCCCCAATACATTACTGCCCCCTTCCCCAAATACATTACTGCCCCCCCTCCCCAATACATTACTGCCCCCTCCCCAATACATTACTGCCCCCTCCCCAATACATTACTGCCCCCCTCCCCAAATACATTACTCCCCTCCCCAATACATTACTGCCCCCTTCCCCAAATACATTACTGCCCCCCCTCCCCAATACATAACTGCACCCTCCCCAATACATTACTGCCCCCCTCCCCAAATACATTACTCCCCTCCCCAATACATTACTGCCCCCTTCCCCAAATACATTACTGCCCCCCCTCCCCAATACATAACTGCACCCTCCCCAATACATTACTGCCCCCCTCCCCAAATACATTACTGCCCCCCTCCCCAATATATTACTGCACCCTCCCCAATACATTACTGCCCCTCCCCAAATACATAACTGCACCCTCCCCAATACATTACTGCCCCCCTCCCCAAATACATTACTCCCCTCCCCAATACATTACTGCCCCCTTCCCCAAATACATTACTGCCCCCCCTCCCCAATACATAACTGCACCCTCCCCAATACATTACTGCCCCCCTCCCCAAATACATTACTGCCCCCCTCCCCAATACATTACTGCACCCTCCCCAATACATTACTGCCCCTCCCCAAATACATAACTGCACCCTCCCCAATACATTACTGCCCCCCTCCCCAAATACATTACTCCCCTCCCCAATACATTACTGCCCCCCTCCCCAAATACATTACTCCCCTCCCCAATACATTACTGCCCCCTTCCCCAAATACATTACTGCCCCCCCTCCCCAATACATTACTGCACCCTCCCCAATACATTACTGCACCCTCCCCAATACATTACTGCCCCTCCCCAAATACATAACTGCACCCTCCCCAATACATTACTGCCCCCCTCCCCAAATACATTACTCCCCTCCCCAATACATTACTGCCCCCTTCCCCAAATACATTACTGCCCCCCCCTCCCCAATACATTACTGCCCCCTCCCCAATACATTACTGCCCCCTCCCCAATACATTACTGCCCCCCTCCCCAAATACATTACTCCCCTCCCCAATACATTACTGCCCCCTTCCCCAAATACATTACTGCCCCCCCTCCCCAATACATAACTGCACCCTCCCCAATACATTACTGCCCCCCTCCCCAAATACATTACTGCCCCCCTCCCCAATACATTACTGCACCCTCCCCAATACATTACTGCCCCTCCCCAAATACATAACTGCAACCTCCCCAATACATTACTGCCCCCCTCCCCAAATACATTACTCCCCTCCCCAATACATTACTGCACCCTCCCCAATACATTACTGCCCCTCCCCAAATACATAACTGCACCCTCCCCAATACATTACTGCCCCCCTCCCCAAATACATTACTCCCCTCCCCAATACATTACTGCCCCCCTCCCCAAATACATTACTCCCCTCCCCAATACATTACTGCCCCCTTCCCCAAATACATTACTGCCCCCCCTCCCCAATACATTACTGCACCCTCCCCAATACATTACTGCACCCTCCCCAATACATTACTGCACCCTCCCCAATACATTACTGCCCCTCCCCAAATACATAACTGCACCCTCCCCAATACATTACTGCCCCCCTCCCCAAATACATTACTCCCCTCCCCAATACATTACTGCACCCTCCCCAATACATTACTGCCCCTCCCCAAATACATAACTGCACCCTCCCCAATACATTACTGCCCCCCTCCCCAAATACATTACTCCCCTCCCCAATACATTACTGCCCCCCTCCCCAAATACATTACTCCCCTCCCCAATACATTACTGCCCCCTTCCCCAAATACATTACTGCCCCCCCTCCCCAATACATTACTGCACCCTCCCCAATACATTACTGCACCCTCCCCAATACATTACTGCCCCTCCCCAAATACATTACTGCCCCCCCTCCCCAATACATTACTGCACCCTCCCCAATACATTACTGCACCCTCCCCAATACATTACTGCCCCTCCCCAAATACATAACTGCACCCTCCCCAATACATTACTGCCCCCCTCCCCAATACATTACTGCACCCTCCCCAATACATTACTGCACCCTCCCCAATACATTACTGCCCCTCCCCAAATACATAACTGCACCCTCCCCAATACATTACTGCCCCCCTCCCCAAATACATTACTCCCCTCCCCAATACATTACTGCCCCCTTCCCCAAATACATTACTGCCCCCCCTCCCCAATACATTACTGCCCCCCTCCCCAATACATTACTGCACCCTCCCCAATACATTACTGCACCCTCCCCAATACATTACTGCCCCTCCCCAAATACATAACTGCACCCTCCCCAATACATTACTGCCCCCCTCCCCAAATACATTACTCCCCTCCCCAATACATTACTGCACCCTCCCCAATACATTACTGCCCCTCCCCAAATACATAACTGCACCCTCCCCAATACATTACTGCCCCCTTCCCCAAATACATTACTGCCCCCCTCCCCAATACATTACTGCACCCTCCCCAATACATTACTGCCCCTCCCCAAATACATAACTGCAACCTCCCCAATACATTACTGCCCCCCTCCCCAAATACATTACTCCCCTCCCCAATACATTACTGCCCCCTTCCCCAAATACATTACTGCCCCCCCTCCCCAATACATTACTGCCCCCTCCCCAATACATTACTGCCCCCTCCCCAATACATTACTGCCCCCCTCCCCAAATACATTACTCCCCTCCCCAATACATTACTGCCCCCTTCCCCAAATACATTACTGCCCCCCTCCCCAATACATAACTGCACCCTCCCCAATACATTACTGCCCCCCTCCCCAAATACATTACTCCCCTCCCCAATACATTACTGCCCCCTTCCCCAAATACATTACTGCCCCCCCTCCCCAATACATAACTGCACCCTCCCCAATACATTACTGCCCCCCTCCCCAAATACATTACTGCCCCCCTCCCCAATATATTACTGCACCCTCCCCAATACATTACTGCCCCTCCCCAAATACATAACTGCACTCTCCCCAATACATTACTGCCCCCCTCCCCAAATACATTACTCCCCTCCCCAATACATTACTGCCCCCTTCCCCAAATACATTACTGCCCCCCCTCCCCAATACATAACTGCACCCTCCCCAATACATTACTGCCCCCCTCCCCAAATACATTACTGCCCCCCTCCCCAATACATTACTGCACCCTCCCCAATACATTACTGCCCCTCCCCAAATACATAACTGCACCCTCCCCAATACATTACTGCCCCCCTCCCCAAATACATTACTCCCCTCCCCAATACATTACTGCCCCCCTCCCCAAATACATTACTCCCCTCCCCAATACATTACTGCCCCCTTCCCCAAATACATTACTGCCCCCCCTCCCCAATACATTACTGCACCCTCCCCAATACATTACTGCACCCTCCCCAATACATTACTGCCCCTCCCCAAATACATAACTGCACCCTCCCCAATACATTACTGCCCCCCTCCCCAAATACATTACTCCCCTCCCCAATACATTACTGCCCCCTTCCCCAAATACATTACTGCCCCCCCTCCCCAATACATTACTGCCCCCTCCCCAATACATTACTGCCCCCTCCCCAATACATTACTGCCCCCCTCCCCAAATACATTACTCCCCTCCCCAATACATTACTGCCCCCTTCCCCAAATACATTACTGCCCCCCCTCCCCAATACATAACTGCACCCTCCCCAATACATTACTGCCCCCCTCCCCAAATACATTACTGCCCCCCTCCCCAATACATTACTGCACCCTCCCCAATACATTACTGCCCCTCCCCAAATACATAACTGCAACCTCCCCAATACATTACTGCCCCCCTCCCCAAATACATTACTCCCCTCCCCAATACATTACTGCACCCTCCCCAATACATTACTGCCCCTCCCCAAATACATAACTGCACCCTCCCCAATACATTACTGCCCCCCTCCCCAAATACATTACTCCCCTCCCCAATACATTACTGCCCCCCTCCCCAAATACATTACTCCCCTCCCCAATACATTACTGCCCCCTTCCCCAAATACATTACTGCCCCCCCTCCCCAATACATTACTGCACCCTCCCCAATACATTACTGCACCCTCCCCAATACATTACTGCCCCTCCCCAAATACATAACTGCACCCTCCCCAATACATTACTGCCCCCCTCCCCAAATACATTACTCCCCTCCCCAATACATTACTGCACCCTCCCCAATACATTACTGCCCCTCCCCAAATACATAACTGCACCCTCCCCAATACATTACTGCCCCCCTCCCCAAATACATTACTCCCCTCCCCAATACATTACTGCCCCCCTCCCCAAATACATTACTCCCCTCCCCAATACATTACTGCCCCCTTCCCCAAATACATTACTGCCCCCCCTCCCCAATACATTACTGCACCCTCCCCAATACATTACTGCACCCTCCCCAATACATTACTGCCCCTCCCCAAATACATTACTGCCCCTCCCCAAATACATAACTGCACTCTCCCCAATACATTACTGCCCCCCTCCCCAAATACATTACTCCCCTCCCCAATACATTACTGCACCCTCCCCAATACATTACTGCCCCTCCCCAAATACATAACTGCACCCTCCCCAATACATTACTGCCCCCCTCCCCAAATACATTACTCCCCTCCCCAATACATTACTGCCCCCTTCCCCAAATACATTACTGCCCCCCCTCCCCAATACATAACTGCACCCTCCCCAATACATTACTGCCCCCCTCCCCAAATACATTACTCCCCTCCCCAATACATTACTGCCCCCCTCCCCAAATACATTACTCCCCTCCCCAATACATTACTGCCCCCTTCCCCAAATACATTACTGCCCCCCCTCCCCAATACATTACTGCCCCCTCCCCAATACATTACTGCCCCCTCCCCAATACATTACTGCCCCCCTCCCCAAATACATTACTCCCCTCCCCAATACATTACTGCCCCCTTCCCCAAATACATTACTGCCCCCCCTCCCCAATACATAACTGCACCCTCCCCAATACATTACTGCCCCCCTCCCCAAATACATTACTCCCCTCCCCAATACATTACTGCCCCCTTCCCCAAATACATTACTGCCCCCCTCCCCAATACATTACTGTCCCCTCCACAATACATTACTGCCCCCCTCCCCAAAAACGTTGCTCCTAGCGCTCACCAAAGGACCATCAACACCGTAGACACCATGAGTACCGCTGACTTCATGAACCGCCGCTGCTGGGCTGGAATCACTCTGTCTGCTATCCACCCTGGACTTATGACCAGGTTCTAGTGGGTGAACCTCTTCCTTCTGTAGAGGGAAGCAGGATCAGGAACAAGAGCTCAGTAGCTAAGGGAGTACGCAGAGCATGCTGGGCTCGCATAGAGCAGTGGCTGGCAGGAGGGAGAACGTGGAGGGAGTCTGCTGGGCTCCTCTTTGCTGCCCCAACTACAGGCTACAGTTAAGAGGCAAGGAGGGGGAAATACTTTTTTTTTTTTAATTATACAAATTCTACATTAAAAAAAATAATCCCAGCAGCATTTGTCACACATCCAACACACACACACACACACACACACATCAAACAGACAAACAGCATCCACTACACAACAACACACATCATCCACTACACAACCACACACATCATCCACTACACAACCATACACATCATCCACTAAACAACCATACACATCATCCACTACACAACCATACACATCATCCACTACACAACCACACACATCATCCACTACACAACCATACACATCATCCACTACACAACCACACACATCATCCACTACACAACCATACACATCATCCACTACACAACCACACACATCATCCACTACACAACCACACACATCATCCACTACACAACCACACACACATCATCCACTACACAACCATACACATCATCCACTACACAACCATACACATCATCCACTACACAACCATATAACTAGAAAGAAATTTGAGAAACCCTAAGCTCAATTACAGTCAAAGTGTAGAGCAGGGTACCCCAATTTAGGCAGATTAAATTTAAGAAAGGCAATCTGCTCCATGAGATGAGGTGACATTTGTGAGCGCTGTGGATTCAGTATATTACCGGTTACCGAAAACACACGCTCACTTGGGACAGTGGTTGGCGGACATGAAAGCAGCTCCTGCGCAACCAATGAGAGTGCAGGCCACACACTCTTCTTCTCATCCCAATAGCTAAGAGGGTCGACATTATGGGGCAAAGGAGGTTCAGAGAGGTACGCTCTGACCATTTCTGAGGCAGTGCTCTCCTGTCTGCTGCTAGCACTCTCAGTGGGTCCAACTATATCCTCAAGCAACTCTTCCCAAAATGCAGCTGCTCCACTCAGTTGTGTGGTGGTGGTGGTAGTGCCACTGCTTCTGCAAGAAGTGGCCGACATCTCAGCCTCCTGCTGAACTACTCCCTCATACAGCATTCCCCTCTTTTGCTGCCAGTCACACACCCTCTGGATCAGTTTCTCCCTCCAATTTGTTAAGTTATTGGATCTGAGTGCAAGCTTTCCCTTAATCCTTGGATCACACAGGCAAGCTAGCATCAGTTCAGGAGAATTATCCAATCGCTCACGTAGGCGAACTTTAAGCTGATCCTTCAGCCTCCTGACCAGAGTTACTACATCAGGATGTAAAGGATCACCTTGAACAACCTCTTGGCGTTCAAGGAAGACACCCATCTTGCTCCCTAGATGGGTGAAAACAGGGATTACCTGTCCCAGATTGGCAGTGTTCAAGCTTAAATTTTCAGTGGCATCCCTGAAGGGTTTCAGGACTGCCACTAGCTGAGCAATCACTGTCCAATCGTCTCTACCTAGTGGAGAACCAATACCAATGTACTGGTCTGATGACAGACTATGGATTGCCCTCTGCTGCTCTAAAATCCTCTCCAGCATCTCTACAGTAGAGTTCCACCGTGTACTGACATCTTGTCGTAGACAGTGTGTGGGAAGACCTGCCTTCTCTTGTTCCTGCCTCAACAGTTGGCTAGCCTTCACACTGCGGTGGAAGTGCCCAGCAATCCTCCTGCACCTTTCAATCACACTGGAAACTCTGTTATTACCTTCTGGGATTGCTGACTTTACTACTAGATGGATAATGTGCGCTGCACAGCGCACACCAACAAGGTTACCATCACGCAGAGCTTTCACCATATTTGTAGCTCCATCAGTAACCACAAAGCCCACTTCTACATTGGTGCCTGCCTCCGCTCCAACCCAAAGAGACACCATCCTCCTTACTGCCTGCAGAATGTTATCTGAAGTGTGTTTTTCATCCATCACTTCAGCATGGAGAAGGAAAGAGCGATAGCCCAGCTGATCAGATACACCTCCCTTTCTGCTAGACACTGCTGCTGAAGTTGCAGCAGCAGCTTCCTGAGACACACCAGGCTCCCACCAGTGTGCTGTCAGGGAAAGGAAGGCATGCTGGCCACTTGGTGCACTCCACAAATCTGTGGTAAAATGCACAGACTGACCAGCAGCCTTCGAAAGCTCCCTTTTAACTACTCCAACACAGGACCGGTAAAGTGAAGGGACTATCCTCCTGCTGAAAGTGGAGCGTGAGGGAAGATGATATTGTGGAGCCACAGCCTCCATCAACTGTTTGAAAGGCTGCCCTTCTATCATAGAAAATGAAGCACCCCCAACAGCAATTAACTGGCCAATAAGTCGCGTAATTTTATTGGCCTGCTGTTTAGACATAGCCCTGGAGTGGAATCCCCCAAATTGTTCCAGGGTGGGCTGGACGCATTGTGATGCTCCAACCAGTCTTGGTTGTTGGCTGGCAGCACCAGTAGCTCTTGGCTCTGCAACACCTCCCATGTCACTCCTAGCTGCCATGGTACTGGACACTGTAATAGTAGAAGCTATGCTGCCTGCCCTAGTACTTTCTGCCTCTTCCCTCAATAACACAGCCTTGTGATGGCTGCGAAGGTGATGGTTCATCCCTGCACTGGTGAGATGACCCAACACTCTCCCCCTGCTAACTTCCTTCCCACAAAGTTTGCACTTTGCAAAGCGCCCATCTCCAACACTTTCAAAGTGATCCCAAACTTTGCTGCGGCGCAAAACATTGGCACTTGCCCTTCGGGATTCTGCTGCTAATGGTGGTGTAATAATTGGTGGTGGGGGTGGTGGTGGTGGTGGTGGTGGTGGTGGTGGTGGTGGTGGTGGTGGTGGTGGTCTGCTAATGGTTGAAGTAGCAGGTGCTACTATTGGAGAAAGTGGAGAGGAAGGGGAAAAATGTGCACTTGTAGCAGGAGAAAAGGTTGGACTGCTCCCTGAAGAATTCTGACTTTCCTCTACTATCTCATCCTCATTCTCAGGCTCATAGTCAAGCTCTTCATCAGCCAGACTAAATGCAATTCCTGCAAGGTTGGGGGTAAGACTGATATCACCTCCAGGAATAATAGGACTAGGAGCACTGGGTAGCATTGGCAATGGCAACAACTCCTGTGCTGAGGTGCCGCTGTCAGTGGTAGAAGCAGGCGCAGCACTGGTGGTGGTGGAAGTGGTGGTCTTGAGAGGGGGATTAGGAAACAGCCTCCGTGTACAAGAAGGACGCTTCTTAGCAGCACGACTCACAGGCCTGCTTGTGGTATTGGAAGATGCTTGGGGAAAAACACGCTTCCTCTTACTTATTGGGCTACTCCTACTACCAGTTGTGTTTTTAGTATTAGTAGCCATAGTGCTCACCCTTAAAAGCCCTGCTGGTTTCCCTTTGCCATAGAAAAGACTTGCAATTCTGGGCCTTGCTGCACTGCTGCCTGCTATTGGTGCCACTGCCTTTCCTTGACCAGACTTTGGCCTCCTAGGTGGTGAGTCTGACATAGCAGCACTCCTTGACCGCTTAGGCTGACGCATAGGCTGCGTACTCAAACTACCACTACTTGTGGTGGTGGCGGTGGTATTGGTGGTGGTGGTGGCTGACTGACCCTCCCTCACTTTACTAGTGGATGAACGTTTAAGAGGATCCATTTAGAATTTTAAAATAGTAAGAAAAGAAAAGAAAAGAAGTTGAAGAAAAGAAAAGAAAGAGATAATGTAATGTATGTACTATGTGGTGTTTTTAAACTAATGTTTATATTTTTATTAAAAAGGATTATTTGAAGTTTGGTGCTATGCTAATATACAGATCAACACAGATAAAAAAAAAAAAAAATAGAGACACTAGTACTGAGGCAGATTTCTTCACTCTAGTGCTTTCTGAGGAACTATACAAAACTGCACTGTCTGCCAACAACAAGTGCTCCCTGCTCGACTACTGCAAAAAACAGCGTATGAAAAAATTTACTAATATTAGAAAAATAAAATAATAAAAGGTTTACTACAGCTACCTTGAAGCTTAGGTTAGGACAGTCACACAGTCAATCAGAAACTAAAATGAACCAAATAAAAACAGCAACCAGTTAGCTTCACTGATTGCTGTTAAACAAACACACTAACTGAACTAATAAAAATCAGTTAATGAAAAAAGGAATTTCTTCACAACAGCAGTCAGAACAGTTAACTTCACTGCTGATGCTGATGTGAGCACAAAAAGAAAATGACACTAAAAGTGTGAAAAATGTAAAACAAAAAATAGACTGTTTGATTGACTAGTGTGTTTTCTGTTCTAACAAAGCACAAAGAGACTGTACTACAACAAATATATAGTCTAAACTGAAGATAATTCTATCAACTTAATAAAATGTTTTAATTAAAACTGAAGATAATTCTATTAACTGAATAAAAAAATATTACTTAACTTTTATACTGACTGCCTGCAAAATGACGCAGCACCTCTGTAAAATCAATTTAACAAAAATCCACTTTGCTGCTAAAAATAATTAACAGATAAACTAGATTTCTTTTCTTCTAGGCTAACAAGCTAGTCTACCCCTAGGGCAGAAGCCCTCAGGCCCACTACGCTAAAGTACTGGACTGATTCTACCTTTACTCTAAATCTAAATCAATTTAAGCTAATTAATTTTGATTAAATAAAAATAAACAGATTTAAAAAGATTTAAAAAGTAATACCTGGTTGCTGTAGGCAGTAAGCAAGCGGGGGGGAAGGCAGGCACTGGCAGTGCCAGCCAGGCACCGTGTGGCACACTGACAGCAGCACAGCTCTCAAAAAGCACTAAAATAAAATAAAAAATTCTCAGCAATAGACTCAAATTCAACAAGTGAGAACTGGTAGGCACACCAAGACTCACTCACAGAAAATCTCTAAGACAAGCAATGAGGCTAACACAGCACAGAAGCACAGTGTGTCAACAACAAAACTCAGTCAAAGAAGGGCATAGAAAGATCCACTGCCTGCTTTTATACTGCTGTTTAGTTATTTTTTAAATCCACGATAAAGCACTCACCATTGGATAAGCCCCTACAGCATCATGTCAAAGGAGTGAGCTGATTAGATAAATGAAAATCAGCTCACTCCCATACCCCTCCTCTTTGATTCATACAAGAAGGCATCCGAATGAACTAATACACGAATTGAGGCAAATCAGTTCATTCATTAGTTCATTAGTTCATTCGTTTTTCTACCATCCCCATGTAAAGCAATGATAAAGCACGAATGGTTTGTGCGTTCGGTAGTTTGAATTCGGTAGTTTGAATTCGGTAGTTTGAATTCGGTAGTTTGAATTCGGTAGTATGCTCTCGTTCGGTAGTTTGCATTGCAATACATTACACAGAGGTGCTAAAATGTAAATTCACCCAGAGTATAATTCAAAAAGCCGAATGAACGAACAAACGAAAGATTTTCGGCAAACGGCTATTCGTTTGTTCGTTCTTTAGTTTGTATAGCCTTTCGTAATTCGGTATTCGGAAGAATGACCGAAAATGCATATTTTCGTACGAAAATCCATTCGTACGAATACGAATGCCCAAGTCTAATTAATATGTACTACAAGTCAACCCAATATACTTACTAACTCATTGAATCATAACTCTATATGAAGAATGAATAAATAGTGAATCGCTAATAGATGTCAGTGAAATATTAATTCCTCTCCTCTAAAAGCACAATTATGTTGGCAGTCTGAATTAATATATATTTGAGTGAGAAACAGGTTCTGCTACAATATTGCATTAACTTTGTTCTAGCTGACATGTCTCATGGAGGCACTAAGGCAGCTTCAACATCTCTGGATCTTAGAGAGAAATTAGAAAGATCTTTGCTAAAAGAATTAAAAATGAAATGGGAAAAAGCCACAATGAAAAAATATTTCAAAAAATAACATGACACCCAAGGTATTAACATTCTCTAACTTACACACATTTGACAGAAATTACAGGTCATGAAAAAGATTTCAGGACCAAAAGGGAGTGATTTTTGGAATCAACCACAATAGATTTAATGGACATCATTATAAAAAGTAAAATTGATCAGGAGATTACTGAGCGACATAATGCCATCCAGAATCATGTTGAGCCAAAAAAAAAATAGATGATTTATATAAAAAGATATCAGAAACATTAAATCACATTAAACAGAATATAATTAAAGTGAAAAAGATTAAATATAACATAACATTATGTTAAGAATAATGTGAGATTTTGAAAAAAGTATTTCTTAAAAAAAAAACACACAACAGACTTGGCAACATAAAAAAGAGTTAACAGAACATAGTGGAAGCACAGAGTGGATTCTCCTTAAAGACATATAGAAAATAAATAAAAGTGAAGACACAAGACACAATTTAAAAGACCGTCTCCAAAGATGAACATATATTATTCTAAAACTTAACTGATCCCAATACCAAAAATGCCATTATCACCAAAAAAATTGTCAGTCTATTGACATAACATCTGACCAATGAGTAGTCTGACCCAAATATTCTGAAGCTGTGACTCATAAAAGGCTTTTACCTTTACAGGGAAAAAAAATCCTTTCCTCCTCAATTATAGGATAAAGCAGGGATCATCTGATAATAGAGATCTAAACATGAACAAGAAAAAGAAAATTCAGCAAAGATGAAAGGGAGACAGACTAGAAAAAAAGGAAAATGAGACAGAAAAAATAAATGAGATATAGGGGGCGTGATCCCTGATCTAGATGGCAGCTTAAGAGCTGAGCTCCATGCCACAGAGTTTCCATAAAAGTATCTGCCAGTTTAGCTTCAATAGGTCCTACTAGGCGCATGGATCCATCCCAGACCCCGGGGGGTACCCAGTCTGGCTCCAAACGGGTTCGATGGACGGTTTTGTGCAGACTCCGGTGGAAATCGCACAGGACGCACATGGCTCCACGATGGAGCCTTCATCCCTGGCCTCCACTGTAGCCTCGAATGCGGGAGCTATCACCATGTCTGACATAGGTGCGACATCAAATACCTTGCAGCCATAATGGTCACGAAGCATGACCTCCTGAAGCTTTTGGACACCCTGCATGGTGCCATCAACACGGCAGACACCACACTGAGGACAGAGGTGACAGCTCAGGATGGGCGCATCCAGACCCTCGAGGCGCAGTCAGAGTCCTCAACCACACACATGCTCTGGCGCGGCAGGGATCCATGCTGCTTGCACTCTGCCACCAAACTGAAGATCTGGACAACCAGAGCAGGTCGTCCGAGGTGTTCCTGAGCCCACCGGTGACGAGGATGTCGAGGCCCTCCTGACTTTCCTCTTTAGCAGGATACTAGGAGATGAGAGCCCCACGTTTCCAGCAGCGCCTGGACTTACCCCACATCGAAGGTCCTGATTGGATTCTGGGATCCCTGGAGGGGGGACCCTTGCCTCCGTGACTACCTCGCCGCCTATGTGGGGGATCCCCAGGAGGCCCCATGCGTTGGCGGAATCCTGATCCGGGGATGCAGGAGAACTGATTGCCGGTTGCTGCCTGTAGTGGGGCCTTGTCTCCAAGTTGCCCAGGCCCATTTGATCCAGCGGACGACTGGGAGCATCAAGCAAGACAATTCCTCATGGATAACATCAAGTTAGCCCTATCTCGGGAAGAAGCTGTGGCGTTGGACGTACCAATTTCGGAGGAGGAAGTCTCAGCGGCTATCAAAACGTCTAAAACGTGCCGTGCACCAGGACCAGACAGCTTTACCCTGGAGCATTATAAAAAATTCCAGATCCACCTCGTGCCCAAACTGACTAAGGCACTAAACGCACTTACATAAGGAGGAAGATTTTATCACGAATCCTTGTCGCCATTTTAACAATCCTACCTAAACCATTGAAGGATCCGGAGCTACGCGGTAGCTGCAGGGCGATCTCGCTGCTCAATGTTGATGCTAAATTCTTCACCAAAATATTGACCTCCAGACTGGAGCCATGGCTACCTGGCCTAGTCCTCTCGGATCAGACTGGGTTCGTCCCAGGCAGGGAAGCGAGAGACAGCAATCTTTGAGTGCTCTCAAGTCAACATTTGGCACAGAAAAAAAAGACTCCCCTGCTACTCCTTTCCTCTAATGCGCAAAATGCAGTGTGGCGCGGTGCGGCGCGGTGCGGTGTGGTGCGGTGCGGTGCGGTCCTTTAGTGGGGCTGATCCATGCAGTCCACTTCTCCCTAACCTGTCTCTCTCTCCTCTATTTGAACTACCATAAGTCCCAACTACATAATTGCGCATACCCCAATATCCCAATTGCTCACGATGCAATTGGCGGACTCTGCTTGGTCATACTCTTCACATGGAGTGCAACCTCACGCGGCTGCAGCTCTGCCAGATGGTCAGAACCTCATATGCACCACCAACGGACTAATTGTACAGTAACATAACACATCACAGCATCGTTCACACTAATGATGCATTACTACTGTGTAAGAATGGCCTCACATCACTTTCCTTATCTCGATACTAGCACCAGTGTGGTGCTTCTGCAATGTGAATTGCAATGGACAGATGCCACTATATCCCTCTTTAATTGTGTTTTCCCCCTCCTGCCTATAATACCATCCCCTGAGGTATCATATACCACCTCCTCCTCCCATGAAACATTTAATGTTTTTGTTTTTTTTCACTATACATTAGAATATTTAATTCAACATTTTGATATACAGCATTTAAAATGTATGTAAATCACAGCCAGGACCTTGGTATTAATAGTAGCACCTATTTTATGGAGTGACTACTTAAAAAGACATCAGTGGTCACATCAAAAACAATCACTGAATATCTGTATGAAGAGTTCATAGTGATTTTCAGATTTATATAGGTAACAATTTGAATAACTAATGTTGGATGTAATGCATTTGTGATCTCTTCAAACCTGCTAAAATAATCCTATGTGTTTTACTTAACATAGTATTGCCAGCTCAAGAATTATAGTGTTCATCTTTTTCTCACACACATTTTACTTCTCCAAAACATTGGAATATATGGTGCATCATTCATCAAATGTGGGTCAAACATGAAAATTTATTTCTAGTTACCAAAACATGAGGGGATGTTTGTAAGGCATTCAACTGTGTGTTTTGCATCATTGTTTTAAATCATTTGATCAGTCTTACTCCCACCACAAAATTAACACCGTTCCCCAAATGAGTCTAGAATACATCCAGATATTGCCTAATAGGTTATTAATTAAACCATGAACTGTATTCAGTTTACAACAGAATTACAATATACAATCCAAAATAGTTGAAAATATTTAATCAGAAATTCAAACATTTTTCACAATTTAGGGCTAATTTTTCTTTTTAGTTGTCAGTGCAACTCATCTTAATGCATGGAAATGAACCTGCGTGGCTACATTGCAATTGTCTAGTACTAAGACCTGCAAGACTTATTCACATTGCAAAACATGTTGACATGAGTAATGTTTGCATTTGTGACTCACTAATGCTTAGATTTAGAATAAAATAGGTTACCAATACTAATGATACAATATTACTGTCCAAGAATGGTCTTATCATGCACCAGGACCAGACAGCTTTACCCTGGAGCATTATAAAAAATTCCAGATCCACCTCGTGCCCAAACTGACTAAGGCACTAAACGCACTTACATAAGGAGGAAGATTTTATCACGAATCCTTGTCGCCATTTTAACAATCCTACCTAAACCATTGAAGGATCCGGAGCTACGCGGTAGCTGCAGGGCGATCTCGCTGCTCAATGTTGATGCTAAATTCTTCACCAAAATATTGACCTCCAGACTGGAGCCATGGCTACCTGGCCTAGTCCTCTCGGATCAGACTGGGTTCGTCCCAGGCAGGGAAGCGAGAGACAGCAATCTTTGAGTGCTCTCAAGTCAACATTTGGCACAGAAAAAAAAGACTCCCCTGCTACTCCTTTCCTCTAATGCGCAAAATGCAGTGTGGCGCGGTGCGGCGCGGTGCGGTGTGGTGCGGTGCGGTGCGGTCCTTTAGTGGGGCTGATCCATGCAGTCCACTTCTCCCTAACCTGTCTCTCTCTCCTCTATTTGAACTACCATAAGTCCCAACTACATAATTGCGCATACCCCAATATCCCAATTGCTCACGATGCAATTGGCGGACTCTGCTTGGTCATACTCTTCACATGGAGTGCAACCTCACGCGGCTGCAGCTCTGCCAGATGGTCAGAACCTCATATGCACCACCAACGGACTAATTGTACAGTAACATAACACATCACAGCATCGTTCACACTAATGATGCATTACTACTGTGTAAGAATGGCCTCACATCACTTTCCTTATCTCGATACTAGCACCAGTGTGGTGCTTCTGCAATGTGAATTGCAATGGACAGATGCCACTATATCCCTCTTTAATTGTGTTTTCCCCCTCCTGCCTATAATACCATCCCCTGAGGTATCATATACCACCTCCTCCTCCCATGAAACATTTAATGTTTTTGTTTTTTTTCACTATACATTAGAATATTTAATTCAACATTTTGATATACAGCATTTAAAATGTATGTAAATCACAGCCAGGACCTTGGTATTAATAGTAGCACCTATTTTATGGAGTGACTACTTAAAAAGACATCAGTGGTCACATCAAAAACAATCACTGAATATCTGTATGAAGAGTTCATAGTGATTTTCAGATTTATATAGGTAACAATTTGAATAACTAATGTTGGATGTAATGCATTTGTGATCTCTTCAAACCTGCTAAAATAATCCTATGTGTTTTACTTAACATAGTATTGCCAGCTCAAGAATTATAGTGTTCATCTTTTTCTCACACACATTTTACTTCTCCAAAACATTGGAATATATGGTGCATCATTCATCAAATGTGGGTCAAACATGAAAATTTATTTCTAGTTACCAAAACATGAGGGGATGTTTGTAAGGCATTCAACTGTGTGTTTTGCATCATTGTTTTAAATCATTTGATCAGTCTTACTCCCACCACAAAATTAACACCGTTCCCCAAATGAGTCTAGAATACATCCAGATATTGCCTAATAGGTTATTAATTAAACCATGAACTGTATTCAGTTTACAACAGAATTACAATATACAATCCAAAATAGTTGAAAATATTTAATCAGAAATTCAAACATTTTTCACAATTTAGGGCTAATTTTTCTTTTTAGTTGTCAGTGCAACTCATCTTAATGCATGGAAATGAACCTGCGTGGCTACATTGCAATTGTCTAGTACTAAGACCTGCAAGACTTATTCACATTGCAAAACATGTTGACATGAGTAATGTTTGCATTTGTGACTCACTAATGCTTAGATTTAGAATAAAATAGGTTACCAATACTAATGATACAATATTACTGTCCAAGAATGGTCTTATCATTCCATGTTTCTTAACAACCTCTGCAAGTACACATTGCCACTCATATCTGGTGTCACAATAGCGTGCATTTAAAACCAAAATACTTTTTTCACTGTTATAGATTGAATAGCAGTTACTTGTCTTCAAGCGGGTGTGTCAGGCCTACAGCGTGTACTCTGCCAACCTCTGCCAGTGCACATTGCCACTCATATCTGGTCTCACAGTAGCTTGCACGCATAGTACCACTAATCCAAAAAAAATGACAGGCAGAGGCAGGCCACCCCGCAGGGACCGTCGTGGTCGTGGTGCTGTGATTCCCTTTTGCCCTAGAATAATGCAGAATTTTCAGAGGCCACGTACCCTGAACTTGAAAAGTTCTGAGGACATAGTTGACTGGCTAACACAGGACACCCAATCTTCTACAGCTTCCGCTCGTAACCTTGACGCACCATCCTCCTCCAGCTTAGTTTCGGTCACCTCTCAAGATACCACTCACCCGCCTGCCGCCACTACCAACACTAGCACCACAGCCGCTTCACTTTATCTGTCAGAGGAGTTATTTACACATCTGTTTGAAGAAATGAGTGATGCGCAACCATTATTGCCAGAGGATGTAGATAACAGGGATATGTCTCAGTCAGGCAGCATTACACACATGAACGTACGGTGTGATGATGATGATGTTGTACCCGCTGCTGCTTCCTTTGCTGAGTTGTCAGATACAAGTGAAGCGGTTGATGATGACGATGCGTCCATGGATGTCACGTGGGTGCTCGCTCGGCAAGAAGAAGAACAGGGCGAAAGTTCAGATGGGAAGACAGAGAGGAGGAGGAGACGAGTTGGAAGCAGGGGGAGGTCGTCTCAGGGAGCTAGTGGCACAGTCAGACAGCATATATTGGCACCCGGGGTCAGCCCGACAGCACGCCAATCAACGCATGCTGTGTCCACCACCAGAATGCCGTCATTGCAGAGCTCAGCAGTGTGGCATTTTTTGTGTGTGTCTGCCTCTGACAACAGCGATGCCATTTGCAACCTGTGCCAAAATAAACTGAGTTGTGGGAAGTCCAACACCCACCCAGGTACAACTGCTTTGCGTAGGCACATGATCGCACATCACAAACGCCTATGGGATCAACACATGAGTACAAGCAGCACACAAACTCAAAGCCGCCATCCTCCTCCTGGTCTAGCATCTTCAGCCTGTCAGGATCGGGACAGGGATCCAACACGCAGAGTACAAACAGTAGCCAGATACGTATACCGGACCTTAGAATGGCCGGACTAACGTAAGTAGTACAGTATAGAATGGTCAAAGACAAGCCGAGGTCGAGGGTAACAGAAGACAGGTAAGCGAGAGACAAGCCGAATCAAGGGTAACAGAGATAAGCAGAGTAAGGTAAACAAGCCAGGTCAAAACCAAAAGGGATAATAGAATACACAAGCACTGAGTGACTAGAACAAGCTAGAACCACGACAGGGCAATGAGCTAATGAAAGAAGCTCTGTTAAATACCCTGTTCAGAGCAGTAACCACACCTCCGAGACGTCCTGATTGGTCCTGCAGCAATTGACTGACAGGTCGATCCGGGGGAGTGTCCTGATGATGACTTCCTGCCTAGATGGTGTAAAAGGCAGTCACTCCCTCGCGGCCGGCCTTGCATGACCGGATAGACCGCGGGGAAGGGAGTCATCAGACCGTCTGGATGGTGGAACAGCTAAGTCTCTACCTCTTTTGGAGGTAGAGACCACAGGTACCCTGACAGTACCCCCCCTCTCAGATACGCCCACCGGGCGGAATGAACCGGGACGAGATGGGAAGCGAGAGTGATACGCCCTGCGGAGACGGGGAGCATGAACATCCTCCTGAGGTACCCAACTCCTCTCCTCAGGACCATATCCCTTCCAATCAACCAGATATTGTACTCTCCCCCGGGAGATTCGAGAATCAATAATAGAGTTGACCTCATACTCCTCCTGACCCTCCACCTGAACGGAGCGAGGAGGGGCTATTGTGGAGGAAAATCTGTTACATATGAGTGGTTTCAGCAATGAAACGTGAAACGAGTTCGGAATGCGTAAGGTATTAGGAAGAGCTAAACGATACGCAACCGGATTGATACGGGTCAGCACCCTGTAGGGTCCAATATAACGAGGAGCGAACTTCATGGAGGGCACTTTTAAACGGATGTTCCTCGTGCTCAGCCATACCCTATCACCTGGACCGGAGCCGCCCTTCTACGTTTATCAGCGTGTTTCTTGACCAACATAGAGTTGTGCACAAGGATTTGTCGAGTTTGATCCCACAACTTCCTCAAATTGGCAACATGAACATCAACCGCCGGCACCCGCCGGGAAGGAGAATCCGAAGGAAGAATAGACGGATGAAAACCATAATTCATGAAGAAGGGGCTTGAATGAGTAGAATCGCAAACGAGATTGTTGTGTGCAAACTCCGCCCAAGGAATCAAACCGACCCAATCATCCTGGTGTTCAGAAACAAAGCATCGTAAATATTGTTCAATTTTCTGGTTGGTACGTTCAGCAGCTCCGTTAGACTGAGGATGATAGGCAGAAGAAAAGTTTAATTTAATACCAAGTTGAGAGCAGAAGGACCTCCAAAAGCGGGAAACAAATTGGGAGCCTCTGTCCGATACAATTTGAGAGGGTATCCCATGTAGGCGAAAAATCTCCTTGGCGAATATCTCTGCCAATTCGGGAGAAGACGGAAGTTTAGGCAGGGGAATGAAGTGTGCCATCCTAGTAAACCTGTCAACCACGGTGAGGATAACAGTCTGTCTTTTAGAGATAGGTAGATCGACAATAAAGTCCATGGCCAAACAGGACCATGGTTTCTCTGGAACCTCCAAGGGTTGCAGGAGTCCACATGGAAGCGTATGGGGTTGTTTGGTTTTAGTACAAACTTCACATGCAGCGATGAACTCCTCAACATCCCTCCGTAAAGTAGACCACCAGAAGTCCTTAGAGATCAAGGCGTAAGTTTTGCGAATACCAGGATGTCCCGCCATCTTGCTATTATGTAAACACTGTAAAAGTTCCAGTTGAAAAGCAGGAGGAACGAAATGACGACCCGCAGGGGTCTGTTTACGTGCGAGATGTTGCAACTTAATGATCTCGGCCAGTAATGGAGAATGAATCCTGAGATTCGTATTAGCAATGATATTGCACTTCGGAACTATAGAAGAAAGAACTGGTTCAGGTACAGTAGAAGGTTCATATTGGCGAGATAATGCATCGGCTTTAGAGTTTTTAGAACCAGGTCTGTAAGTCAGTACATAATTGAAGTGAGTCAGGAATAAGGACCAACGAGCTTGTCTAGAGGATAAGCGCTTAGCCTCCCCAATATATGACAAGTTTTTGTGGTCTGTCAAAATCGTAATAGGATGTAGGGTCCCCTCCAACAAATGTCTCCACTCCTTTAAGGCTTTAATGACTGCTAACAGTTCCCTGTCTCCGATGTCATATCTGCTCTCAGCCCCAGAAAGTTTCCTGGAAAAAAAACCACACGGGTGTAATGGTTTATCTACCGCTAATCTTTGTGACAGAACCGCACCTACTCCTGTCTCAGAGGCATCGACCTCGAGTAGAAATGGCAAAGTCGTATCAGGATGGACTAATATTGGAGCAGAAGCAAAAAGTTATTTGAGCCTCTTGAAAGCAGCGAGAGCTTCAGGAGACCACGTCTTAGTTTCTGCCCCCTGTTTGGTCATATTGGTAATGGGTGCAATAATAGACGAGTAACCCTTAATGAAGCGCCTATAATAATTGGAGAAACCAATAAACCTCTGAATAGCCTTGAGTCCCTTAGGTAATGGCCAATCTAAAATAGACTGGAGTTTGTCAGGGTCCATCTTAAAACCTTCCCCAGAAATCACGTAACCAAGAAAATCTATCTGAGACTGATCAAAGCTGCATTTTTCCAATTTACAGTATAGACCATGTTGCAGAAGTTTCTGTAATACCGCTCTGACCTGTCTATGGTGAGTTTCAATCTCCCTAGAGTGTATCAGTATGTCGTCTAGGTAGACAATGACACAATCATGTTGAAACTCCCTAAGTACCTCATTAATCAGATCCTGAAATACTGCAGGAGCATTGCAAAGTCCAAACGGCATAACTGTGTATTCATAGTGACCGTACCGAGTATTGAACGCCGTCATCCACTCGTGTCCCTGCTGGACTCTCACCAAATTATATGCCCCTCTGAGATCTAACTTGGTGAAGATTTTGGAGCCCTTAAGACGATCAAATAACTCGGTAATAAGTGGAATAGGATAGGCATTTCTGACAGTTATTTTATTCAAGCCTCGGTAATCGATACAAGGTCTCAGCGTGCCATCCTTTTTCTTAACGAAAAAGAACCCAGCCCCGGCCGGGGAAGAAGATCTCCTAATGAATCCCTTTTCTAAATTCTCCCGAATATACTCCTCTAGAACCAAGTTTTCCTGAACAGACAAAGGATATACATGGCCCCTCGGAGGCATAGTCCCAGGTAGAAGCTTAATTTTACAATCAAATGGCCTGTGTGGCGGCAAAGAATTGGCATTCTTCTTGTCAAATACTGCCTTTAAGTCTAGGTAAAGGTCTGGTATCTGTCTTTCTGTGGACTGAATAGGAGTCTCAGGTATGTTAACATTAGCTAATGGAGAAACCTTGCATAAACACCTATCCTGGCAACCCTGGTCCCACGAGAGTATCTCCCCTAACTCCCAATCGATAATAGGGTTATGTTTCTTCAACCATGGGTACCCCAGAACTATGGGAACGGAAGGGGATGAAATTAGCAAAAGAGATAAATTCTCCACGTGTAGGATACCAACATTTAAACTAATGGGTATGGTTTCACGAAAGATAACAGGGTCTAGTAGTGGTCTACCATCTATGGCCTCAACGGCCAAGGGTGTCTCCCTTAGCTGGGATGGGAAATTGTTCTTAATAGCAAAGGCTTGGTCGATAAAATTCTCAGCAGCACCGGAATCTATCAATGCCATAGCCCTTACTACTTCCTTCTCCCAAGTTAAGGAAACTGGTAGCAGAAGCCTGTGATCTTTATAATTAGGAGTAGAGGACAAAATAGAAACACCCAAGGCTTGTCCTCTAGAGAGACTTAGGTGCGAGCGTTTCCCGGACGGTTAGGACAGTTCGAGAGTAAATGACCCTTGGCTCCACAATACATACACAAACCCTCTCTTCTCCTGTACTGTCTTTCCTTTTTTTAAATTTGGTTTAAAAAACCACGACACTTCTCAGGAGCCCCACCATAGCGTACTGGGGGGGTAATGCGAGAAGAAGCACCCACTGTGGCTACCTCTAGACCTAAACTGACAGGAGAAACAGGGGTATTACGTATCTCCTCTGGTGGGTTATTGGCATGAGATAATAGAGCCTGTAGCGCAAGCGCCATCTGATCCATTCTGTGATCCATGGCTTCAAACCTAGGATCAGGAGAAGCCAGCTGACTGTTTGTACTTGCAGGATCCATTGGCCCTGTCGTAATGTCAGGATCGGGACAGGGATCCAACACGCAGAGTACAAACAGTAGCCAGATATGTATACCGGACCTTAGAATGGCCGGACTAACGTAAGTAGTACAGTATAGAATGGTCAAAGACAAGCCGAGGTCGAGGATAACAGAAGACAGGTAAGCGAGAGACAAGCCGAATCAAGGGTAACAGAGATAAGCAGAGTAAGGTAAACAAGCCAGGTCAAAACCAAAAGGGATAATAGAATACACAAGCACTGAGTGACTAGAACAAGCTAGAACCACGACAGGGCAATGAGCTAATGAAAGAAGCTCTGTTAAATACCCTGTTCAGAGCAGTAACCACACCTCCGAGACGTCCTGATTGGTCCTGCAGCAATTGACTGACAGGTCGATCCGGGGGAGTGTCCTGATGATGACTTCCTGCCTAGATGGTGTAAAAGGCAGTCACTCCCTCGTGGCCGGCCTTGCATGACCGGATAGACCGCAGGGAAGGGAGTCATCAGACCGTCTGGATGGTGGAACAGCTAAGTCTCTACCTCTTTTGGAGGTAGAGACCACAGGTACCCTGACACAGCCATGTCAACTACTGCTGTCCTCCTTTCCCCCTCTCAACCATCCGCCACTCCGTCTCTCGCCTTGAGCAGTTCCCGCTCATCTGCCCACAGTCAGGTGTCTGTCAAGGACATGTTTGAGTGTAAGAAGCCAATGTCAGAAAGTCACCCCCTTGCCCAGCGTCTGACAGCTGGCTTGTCTGAACTATTAGCCCGCCAGCTTTTACCATACAAGCTGGTGGAGTCTGAGGCATTAAAACAAATTGTGGCTATTGGGACACCGCAGTGGAAGGTACCCGGACAAAATTTATTTTCACAAAAGGCAATCCCCAACCTTTACTCCATTGTGCAAAAGGAAGTAATGGCATGTCTGGCACATAGTGTTGGGGCAAGGGTCCATCTGACCACTGATACCTGGTCTGCAAAGCATGGTCAGGGCAGGTGTATCACCTACACTGCGCATTGGGTAAACCTGCTGACGGCTGCCAAGCATGGAATGCGTGGCTCTGCAGAGGAGTTGGTGACACTGCCACAACTTGCAGGCAGGCCTGCTGCCACCTCCTCTACTCCTCCTACTCCATCCTCTTCCATAACCTCCTCGGCTGAGTCCTCTTCTGCTGCTGCGTCTTGCTCCACAACATCGGCACCCCCCAGCTCCCCAGGTACTATTCCACATCCCGGATACGGCAATGTCACGCCGTCTTGGGTTTGACTTGCTTGAAAGCAAAGAGTCACACCGGACAAGCACTCCTGTCCGCCCTGAACGCACAGGTGGAAAAGTGGCTGACTCCGCAGCAACTGGATATCGGCAAAGTGGTTTGTGACAATGGAACAAATTTGTTGGCGGCATTGAAGTTGGGCAAGTTGACACATGTGCAGTGCATGGCACATGTGTGTAATCTGATGGTACAATGCTTTGTGCATAAGTACACAGGCTTACAGGAGATCCTGAAGCAGGCCATTTCAGGCGTTCCTACACGGCCATGGCGCACTTTGCAGATATCCAGCGGCGAAACAACATGCCAGTGAGGCGCTTGATTTGCAGCAGCCCGACACGTTGGAATTCAACACTCCTAATGTTTGACCTCCTGCTCCAACAAGAAAAATCCGTTAATGATTTTTTGTATGACCGGGGTGCTAGGACAGCCTCTGGGGAGCTGGGAATTTTTTTGCCACGTTACTGGACACTCATGCGCAATGCCTGTAGGCTCATGCGTCCTTTTGAGGAGGTGACAAACCTAGTCAGTCGCACCGAAGGCACCATCAGCGACATCATACCATTTGTTTTCTTCCTGGAGCGTGCCCTGCAAAGAGTGCTGGATCAGGCCGTAGATGAGCGTCAAGAGGAAGAGGAAGAGTTGTGGTCACCATCACCACCAGAAACAGCCTTATCAGCATCGCTTGCTGGACCTGCGGCAATGCTGGAAGAGGATTGTGAGGAAGAGGAGTCAGAGGAGGAATGTGGCTTTGAGGAGGAGGAGGAAGACCAACCACAACAGGCATCCCAGGGTGCTCGTTGTCGCCTATCTGGTACCCGTGGTGTTGTACGTGGCTGGGGGAAAGAACATACCTTCATTGAGATCACTGAGGAGGAGGAACGGGAAATGAGTAGCTCGGCATCCAACCTTGTGCAAATAGGGTCTTTCATGCTGTCGTGCCTGTTGAGGGATCCTCGTATAAAAAGGCTGAAGGAGAACGACCTGTACTGGGTGTCCACGCTACTAGACCCCCGGTATAAGCAGAAAGTGGCTGAAATGTTACCAAATTACAACAAGTCGGAAAGGATGCAGAATTTGCAAAATAAATTAAAAAGTATGCTTTACACAGCGTATAAGGGTGATGTCACAGCACAACGGGAATCTAACAGGGGAAGAGGTGAAAGTAATCCTCCTCCTCCCACGACCACGCCGGCAAGGACAGGACGCTTTAAAGACGTGTTGTTGATGGAGTACATGCTGAGCTTTTTAAGTCGTACTCATTGCCACAGCCCTTCGGGATCCACCCTCAGAGAACGACTCGACCTACAGGTAGCAGACTACCTCACCTTTACTGCAGATATCGACACTCTGAGGAGCGATGAACCCCTTGACTACTGGGTGTGCAGGCTTGACCTGTGGCCTGAGCTATCCCAATTTGCGATAGAACTTCTGGCCTGCCCCCCTTCAAGTGTCCTGTCAGAAAGGACCTTCAGTGCAGCAGGAGGTATTGTCACTGAGAAGAGAAGTCGCCTAGGTCAAAAAAGTCTAGATTACCTCACCTTTATTAAGATGAATGAGGGATGGATCCCGAAGGGACTGACAGTGGGCGATATCAACTAAAAAAGGCCTGATGAGATGAGCTGCCTTGGGCTAAAAATGGTGACCCTATGTAGGAGGAACAGTCCCTATTCTGCTCTGTGTCAGTGTGTATCAGGGTCCCTGAGGACAGGTGTCAATCCATATCTGCCAAGTTACCCTATGTAGGGGGAACAGTCCCTATTCTGCTCTGTGTCAGTGTGTATCAGTGTCCCTGAGGACAGGTGTCAATCCATATCTGCCAAGTGACCCTATGTAGGGGGAACAGTCCCTATTCTGCTCTGTGTCAGTGTGTATCAGGGTCCCTGAGGACAGGTGTCAATCAATATCTGCCAAGTGACCCTATGTAGGGGAAACAGTCCCTATTCTGCTCTGTGTCAGTGTGTATCAGGGATCCTTAGGTTAGGTGTGAATCCATATCTGCCAAGTGACCCTATGTAGGGGGAACAGTCCCTATTCTGCTCTGTGTCAGTGTGTATCAGGGTCCCTGAGGACAGGTGTCAATCGATATCTGCCAAGTGACCCTATGTAGGGGGAACAGTCCCTATTCTACTCTGTGTCAGTGTGTATCAGGGATCCTTAGGATAGGTGTGAATCCATATCTGCCAAGTGACCCTATGTAGGGGGAACAGTCCCTATTCTGCTCTGTGTCAGTGTGTATTAGGGATCCTTAGGATAGGTGTCAATCCATATCTGCCAAGTGACCCTATGTAGGAGGAACAGTCCCTACTCTGCTCTGTGTCAGTGTGTATCAGGGTCCCTTAGGACAGGTGTCAATCCATATCTGCCAAGTGACCCTATGTAGGGGGAACAGTCCCTATTCTGCTCTGTGTCATTGTGTATCAGGGATCTTTAGGTTAGGTGTCAATCCATATCTGCCAAGTGACCCTATGTAGGGGGAACAGTTCCTATCCTGCTCTGTGTCAATGTGTATCAGGGTCCCTGAGGACAGGTGTCAATCCATATCTGCCATGTGACCCTATGTAGGGGGAACAGTCCCTATTCTGCTCTGTGTCAGTGTGTATCAGGGTCCCTGAGAACAGGTGTCAATCCATATCTGCCAAGTGACCCCATGTAGGAGGAACACTCCCTATTCTGCTCTGTGTCAGTGTGTGTCAGGGTCCCTGAGGACAGGTATCCATTCATATCTGCCAAGTGACCCTATGTAGGGGGAACAGTCCCTATTTTGCTCTGTGTCAGTGTGTATCAGGGTCCCTGAGAACAGGTGTCAATCCATATCTGCCAAGTGACCCTATGTAGGAGGAACAGTCCCTATTCTGCTCTGTGTCAGTGTGTATCAGGGTCCCTGAGGACATTTGTCAATCCATATCTGCCAAGTGACCCTATGTAGGGGGAACAGTCCCTATTCTGCTCTGTGTCAGTGTGTATCAGGGTCCCTGAGGACAGGTGTCAATCCATATCTGCCAAGTGACCCTATGTAGGGGGAACAGTCCCTATTCTGCTCTGTGTCAGTGTGTATCAGGGTCTCTGAGGACAGATGTCAATCCATATGTCAAGGTGTCAATATGTCATATGTCAGGTGTCAATCCATATCCATTGTGATTTAGGAATGTTAGGTGATTTATGCCCTTTATGGATTAAAACCAGTAATTTTCCATGGGAGTTTTGCCATGGATCCCCCTCCGGCATGCCACAGTCCAGGTGTTAGTCCCCTTGAAACAACTTTTCCATCACTATTGTGGCCAGAAAGAGTCCCTGTGGGTTTTAAATTCGCCTGACCATTGAAGTCTATGGCGGTTCGCCCAGTTCGCCGGTTCGCGAACGTTTGCGGAAGTTCGCGTTCGCCGCTCGCGAACCAAAATTTTATGTTCGCGACATCACTAATGACAGATAACAGTGTTACAATGTCATTATTGATACATTTGAAAAATGTATGTTTTGAAACCGCAATATCCTACTTGTACTTATAGCCCTATAACTTGCAAAAAAAAAAAGCAAAAAAGCAGGTAAACATGGGTATTTTTAAACTCAGGACAACATTTTGAATCTATTTAGCAGTTTTTTTAATTTGCTTTTGTAGATGAGTAAAAGATTTTTCAAGTAAAAGTAAAAAAACATGTATTTTTTTTAAATTTTTTATCATATTTTTTTAAATTAAATTACATGAGATTATATAAATAATGGTATGTAAAGAAAGCACTTTTTGTCCTGAAAAAAAACAATATATAATTTGTATAGGAACAGTAAATGAGAGAGCGGAAAATTAAATCTAAACACAAACACCACAAAAGTGTAAAAAGAGGTCTGGTTGCAAATGTACAACATCGCAAAAACAGTTTGGTCTTTAAGGGGCTAAGCAAGCAAAAGTGCTTTAGGGGTCTGGAGTGTAACTTTTATGACACAAATTAGTTTAAACCATGTATTTATTTTATAAAAACTATGAAATTTGATAATGCAAAAAAGTGAGCTATTTACATTGGACATAAGCTTTATGTAAATTGTATTGGTGTCTACACATAAGTATACTGAGGATTTGTACTTGTACTTGTACTTATAGCCCTATAACTTGCAAAAAAAAAGCAAAAAAGCAGGTAAACATTGGTATTTTTAAACTCAGGACAACATTTTGAATCTATTTAGCAGTTTTTTTAATTTGCTTTTGTAGATGAGTAAAAGATTTTTCAAGTAAAAGTAAAAAAACATGTATTTTTTTTAAATTTTTTATCATATTTTTTTAAATTAAATTACATGAGATTATATAAATAATGGTATGTAAAGAAAGCACTTTTTGTCCTGAAAAAAAAACAATATATAATTTGTATAGGAACAGTAAATGAGAGAGCGGAAAATTAAATCTAAACACAAACACCACAAAAGTGTAAAAAGAGGTCTGGTTGCAAATGTACAACATCGCAAAAACAGTTTGGTCTTTAAGGGGCTAAGCAAGCAAAAGTGCTTTAGG
Source organism: Pelobates fuscus (assembly GCF_036172605.1). Lineage (NCBI taxonomy): Eukaryota > Metazoa > Chordata > Amphibia > Anura > Pelobatidae > Pelobates > Pelobates fuscus. The sequence goes on along the minus strand of NC_086322.1, from coordinate 119,252,476 downwards.
GGTCTGGAGTGTAACTTTTATGACACAAATTAGTTTAAACCATGTATTTATTTTATAAAAACTATGAAATTTGATAATGCAAAAAAGTGAGCTATTTACATTGGACATAAGCTTTATGTAAATTGTATTGGTGTCTACACATAAGTATACTGAGGATTATCCTGTATACACAGACCCATGGTCAAAAACAGTAGCCTCAAAACTCCAGCAGCATAGAAACATAACAAACAATCAGAAAAAGGTTATGATGCCCATAAAAGGCCCTGTCTATGACATCACTTCCTCTTTCTTTGCTGCTCCAGCAAAGAAAGAGGTCAGAGTATTTTGCCTCTCTGGTATACTCCTATTTTACACTGTCTTTTAATTGTCATACCACTGTATATTACTTTATTTATTGATAACATCTGCTACCTTGGCCCCCTTATACCTGTCCCTTACTCTGTATCCCTCTGTTTCCCCCCTTTTGATTTTCCACTTTATTGCCTGGTAATCCGCGGGCGCCACTACTACCTGTGTCACGCTCGCCTCGCGGACCGGGCCCTTCACATACTCAGGGGACTGTATGGGGACGGGTGGAAGGAGGCTGGGTCAGCGTTTGTATTAAATTAATCATTTTTTTCGCCACGCAACCGCGATCCGTTGCGCACCTTCACAAGCGGGCGGCGGCCATCTTGGATCTCGCGTCTCGCGAGTTTCCCGACGGCCGCCTTCCCTGCTCGCTCGGCGGATCGGGAACTCACCCGACCGCCGGGCTCCACATGTGGATGCCCTCCCAAGTGAACAATGGGAGAGTGCAAGCTTTATTTCAGTTTTCTCTATGTATTTTCTCTATGTATTTTTTCCACATGCCTGCCAGCAGTGTCTGACAAACAAATACTTACATGCATGCATTAAAGGAGAAATAATATTTTTCCTATATCCCACACAGGATCTTTATGTCATTGTACCCTTCTAAGGGTCATACTGTACTATTATACCCTACACAGGGTCATGCTATATTACTATACCCTGCACAGGGTCATACTATATTACTATACCCTACACAAGGCCATACTATATTACTGTCCCCCACTCAGGGACTTACTATATTAATACACCCTACACTGGGTTATACTGTATTACTGTACCTGACTGTACACATTGAATGTGGGTGACCTCTGGGTATTTTTTCATGGCACACCACCTGGGGTGACCCCCCAGATATGCATGCTCGGTCACTCACTGACCATTGTCATTGATGTGGGTGTCTTCTGGTTTACCACGGCACACCACCCGGGCTGAACCCCGATCAAATGCACGGAGGCCTACGCCTCAGCTTAATCACTGATTACCATTAGACCGTGCACTCAGCTCTGGCGTACAACTGGGGTGAACCCGGACACACCACTACCAGACACATACCAGACTGCTCAGTTGCGGGTACGATCTGCGTAGACTCCAAACATTTACACACGATTTACTAACGGACGACCCCCAGTTGTACCAGGAGTCTGGCACCGTATGTACTGACCCTTCATCACATCTCCCCACTGACTCTTCTTATCGCCTAACAGGACGAAAGAGGACTTTACGAGTCATGGAGGACACTCAGACCAGCCAAGATTTTCAGGGTATGATCAATGCTGCAGTAGCGGCCTCAGTGGAAAAGGCCCTATTGAGGGCACTACCCCAAAGCCAGGGCGACACAAGCCTCCCAGAACCGATGGAGGCCTCAGGATCCGAAATCTCCAAGGCAAAGAGGCAAAGGAAGGGCTCTCCCCCTTCCTCAAAGGCCAAAGGCAAGTTTCCCATTAAACGGAGTAAGAGCACAGAATGATGGCTGCCCACACCCCGAGCACTACAATGCTCAGACGAAGAGGATTCTTATGTACCACACGCACTGGACGTGGTAGACGAATGGCACGGGGACGGCTCGCCATCGGAGGAGGAAGAGTGGCAGGATCTACCCCCCACCTCCACGAGATATGTCAAGGAGACCTTTCTCGGCAAAGACGACCGAGACGAAGAAAACACCTATGACAACAAAGCCGGAAAAAATGGAGACGGAACGTTCGCGGACGACCAAGGGAACCCACTCTTCGATCCACGTACCAACCGACGCCCACGCTCTTCCGAATGGACACTACCAGACCATTTGACGAGCTTCATACACTATTGGCTACGCAAGCCTCTGGAAAAAGAAGTGCGGGCACGCCTCAGGGCCGAATGCCCCAGACCACTAATACCAGATAAAGTAGCGCTTACACCCGAATTTGACAACACGGTAGTGGGCTTCATGTCACGTTCAGGTCGAGACCCGCGAAAGGGCGTGGAGAAAGGCATGAAGGCAGCACAGGACAAAGTGCTGGACCTACTGGGCCCCAACGCTAAAATACTATATTTTGCAGATCTAGCACTCAGCCAGGGCTCTCATCTCGACCCGAACATCATACGTAAATGGGCCCAATGATCAGTGTGCCTTCTGGGCAACACCAACGCCGCATTGTGCACCAAAAGACGCAGGTCGGCATTGATCCGCATAGATAGTAAGCTCCTGGATCTAGGTGCTAAGGACTTTTGTTTGGCGATGCTTTTATCACAGAGCTTAAAAAGCATGTGAACCTTTTCACCACCTTGAACAAGGCCCAAACCTCACTCAAACAGGTGTTCCACACCCCACCGGGAAGAGGTGTTTTTGGGAGAGCTGGTCGGCAGAGGAACCGAGCCACCAGGCGTTTTTGGGCATCAGGTTCCAGATCATTTCCACAAGCCCAAGGCTTCTTCCCATCTACGACACAAAGACCCTCCTCGTACCGAGGGGCAGGAAGGTCGAGAGGCTTCAGAGGCCGAGGACGCGGCCGTTTCTCTAATGGTGAGTCCACCTACATAACAAAATGTTTCCAATTTTATAGCAGGCAGCCTGTCCTTTTTCTTACAGAACTGGAAGCTAATTACCAAAGATGCCTGGGTCCTCCAGACGGTGTCATGCCTTAACTATGGTATCCTCTTACTTCCTGGTTCCACGGAGCTTAGCCACACCCCTTTATGAGACGGTCTCCTTATTTAATCCGACCGCACCAGCTGATCGACGCTGGATTATTGAACTACGTTCCGTACTCACGAACCGGCTACAACATCGTTGTGAAAGCCCTCTGTTACCGGACCGGACTGGAAGACTTCAAGTTCCCTTCACCTCTCCTCATCCACGACTAAAGCTGAACTCTCTCCATTCAGGATAACCGCCTCTGAGGAGATCTCGGGAACCAGTGTTCTATGTGCCGGAAGCTAAGTAAAACCTCTGTGATAAGCGTTGCATCTCAAAGCTGTTATTTCCTGTCTCCAAAGTCCTTCGATAAAACAAACCAATTACAGCTAACTTCAACTCATACTTTATATCAGTTAGCTGCATCTGTCTTGCTTCAGTTAAAGCCTATGGAACAGCTATTGTAACTTCTTATCACCTAATTCATTAACACTACTAAGAGACTCTTTCTGATTCAGTGTCTGCTAATTACTACCGTTTACTACTTAAAGCTACAGTGCCTGTAATTGTGGACTTCAGTTATCGTTTACTACTTAAAGCTACAGTGCATGTAATTGTGGACTTCAGTTATCATTTACTAATTAAAGCTACAGTGCCTGTAATTGTGGACTTCAGTTATCGTTTACTACTTAAAGCTACAGTGCCTGTAATTGAGGACTTCAGTTATCGTTTACTAATTAAAGCTACAGTGCCTGTAATTGTGGACTTCAGTTATCGTTTACTACTTAAAGCTACAGTGCCTGTAATTGTGGACTTCAGTTATCGTTTACTAATTAAAGCTACAGTACCTGTAAGTTGGATTTAAAGTCAATACCTTTTACTTTTTATAATAAATATTCAAACTATAAGAAATCTGCAGTTGTGTTCCTTCATAACAAATGTTTAGACGTGACAGAATAATCCAGCCTTTGTAATGGATCCAGCAGATTTCGATTCTACGATAACTACGCTGAATCAAAGAGTTGATACACTAGCCCAAGGTGTGCAAGACCTGCAAGTTACTAACGAAAGAATTCTCACTTATGTCAGAGATCTACAAACTCATACTCCTCATACTATTCTGCACTCGGCTAGTGATCCTGCTGTATGTAACCCTGAAAAGTTCTCTGGAGATCGTTCTAAATACAGGGAGTTCCTTAACTCTTGCAAACTATTAATTGCTTTGAAACCTAGATCTTATCCTACAGAAAGAACTAAAGTTTGTTCGGTTATTTCCTTTCTAAGAGGTGAACCTATGTCATGGGCCCATTCCTTTCTGGAAAACGATGACCCCATCTTAGACTCACTGGATGAATTTTTCGAAGCCATGTCTCTTCTCTATGAAGATCCTAACAAACAAGCAACAGCTGATTTAACAATCAGAACTCTACAGCAAAGACATAGACCCGTTGAAGATTACATTGCTGAATTTAAAAGATGGGCAGTAGAAACGCAATGGAATACATCACATTGCGCAACCAATTCCGAATTGGTTTATCTGAAGCTGTAAAAGATGAACTATCTAGAACAGAACTCCCTACTACTTTGAACGCTCTAATTCACTTATCAATCAGCATTGACAGAAGATTAAGAGAAAGAAAGGCCGAAAAAGCCCTCTTACATTCTAAAGACCGCAAACCTTTCACTCCCTCAAAAGCTCCTGAAAAGACTTCCTTACCAAGCGAACCTATGGAAATAGGGGTAATAAGAAGTCCTCTCACTCCTGAAGAGAAGAACCGAAGACGTAAATTAAACCTATGCATGTATTGTGCTTCTCAAGATCATTTGGTTCCTGATTGTCCCTTATTGAAACGGACAAAGGCCGGTAGGCAAGCCTATACCTCTGCGATCTTCAGTGCACTCCCTTCTACACCAACCACTCAGTTCACTCCTATATCTCTCATACTACAGTGGGATAAGGTGAGAATTATGACTGAAGCTATCATCGATTCTGGTGCAAATGGAGTATTCATCGATTCAACCTTTGTAACAAAGAATAAAATTCCTTGTGTTCGAAAAAACACTTCTGTTCCTATTAGAGTGATTGACGGCTCCCTTATCTCCTCGGGACCGATTCTTCATGAAACCATCCCTCTAAAGGTAACCACCAATCATATTCATACTGAATTTCTAGTATTTGATGTTATTCCATCACCTCTCTATCCCATCATAATAGGGATCAACTGGTTAAGGAACCACAACCCTCAAATTTCTTGGTCTCCTTTCTCTCTCACCTTTAACTCCCATTATTGTAAAGAAACATGTTTACAACAAATTCCTATTCTTCAGATCTCCAAAGAACCAACTATACCTTCTTGTTATTCAGACTTTTCAGACGTATTCAGTAAAAAAGAAGCTGAAATGCTCCCACCTCATCGTTCCTACGATTGTCCTATAGACCTCATACCTGGTGCCCCAGTACCTTTTGGGCACATCTACCCTCTCTCTGAGGCTGAATTACAAATTCTCAAAGAATATCTGGATGAAAACCTACGGAAAGGGTTCATTAGACCCTCTAGTTCACCTGCTGCCTCAAGTATGTTTTTTGTGAGAAACAAAGACCAGACTATACGTCCTATCATTGACTACAGAGCTTTAAACAAAATAACAGTTAAAAATCGTTATCCTCTTCCCCTCATCAATGAACTGGTTGAACGATTGAAAACTGCTACCATCTACACTAAGCTTGACCTTCGCGGGGCATATAATCTCATCAGGATAAAGGCTAATGATGAATGGAAAACTGTTTTCCGAACAAGATATGGCCTCTTCGAATATCTGGTGATGCCTTTTGGCCTCTGCAACGCCCCTGCAACTTTTCAACATTTCATAAATGATATCTTTAGAGACCTATTGGACGTCTGTGTTATCATTTATTTAGATGATATTCTCATATACTCCAACACTCCTGATGAACATAGAAAACATGTCAGATGGGTGTTATCCAGACTTAGAACTCACAAACTATTCGCTAAACCCGAAAAATGTATTTTTCATGTCAATGAAATAACCTTCTTAGGTTATGTTATTTCCCCTCATTCAATAAGTATGGATAATTCAAAAGTCGATTGTATCATCAACTGGCCTGTTCCCTCTACAGTAAAAGAATTGCAGCGATTTCTAGGGTTCGCCAACTTCTACAGAAAATTTATTAAAAACTACTCTGAGATAGCTCACCCACTCAAACAACTTAACAGTAAAAAACATCCCTTCAATTGGAACGAGAAGGCTCAATGAATTAAAGAGAAAGTTTATAACAGCTCCTGTTCTTCAACTTCCAAATCCTTCATATCTTTATGTCCTTGAAACGGATGCTTCGGAATTTGCAATTGGAGCTGTCCTTTCTCAACATAAAACTCCTCAAGACCCTCTTCATCCTGTCGCCTTCTTCTCACGATCATTATCTCCTGCCGAAAAGAATTATCCTATAGGGGAAAAAGAATTATTAAGTATCAAAGTGGCTTTAGAAACCTGGAGACACCTTCTTGAAGGTGCTCAGACCCCTTTAATCGTATATACTGACCATAAAAATCTCGAATATCTTCACTCCAATAAAACACTGTCTGCTCGACAAGTAAGATGGAATCTCTTTTTTTCCCGATTCAATTTCCAAATCGTCTTTAGACCTGGATCTAGAAACAAAAAGGCTGATGCCCTTTCCAGGATCCATAAAGACACTATAATTGAACCACCTCCGCCTACAGTCATTGGAATCTTATCTTCTCTTATTGACGACATTAAAGATCTCAGTGAAGATGCTCTTGAACTTCCTAAATCAATTAAATTATCCAAGAAAAACGGTCTCTACTATTTTAAAGACCGGATTTATGTACCTCCTTCTTTCAGAATTAAAGTACTTGAATTTATTCATGATTCTCCTCTGGCAGGTCATCCAGGTATAAAAAAGACCCTTGAATTGTCTAAAAGATACTATTGGTGGCCTCGTCAAGACCAAACTATTGAATCTTATGTCAAATCTTGTTCTATATGTCAAAGATCCAAACATGTCCATCATCAACCATTCGGTCAATTATTGAATTTACCGATTCCTGAACGACCTTGGCAATCCATTTCTATGGACTTCTTGGTGGAACTACCTCCTTCTCACCATCATACCACCATTTTAGTGGTAGTAGACCGCTTCACGAAAATGTCTCATTTTATTCCTTTAAAGAAGTTACCCTCATCCTCTGAACTTTCAAAAATATTCCTTGACAACATAGTTAAACTTCATGGACTGCCAGACGAAATCATTTCAGACCGAGGAATTCAGTTTACCTCCAAATTCTGGAATGCATTATGTGCTACTCTTCATATCCAACGTAAACTATCATCTGCATATCATCCTCAAACAGATGGACAAACTGAAAGAGTCAACCAATGCTTAGAGCAATATCTACGATGTTATTGTTCTCACTTACAAGACGATTGGATAACATGGTTACCCATGGCAGAATTCGCATACAATAACTCTTTTCATACCAGCAGCAAAATGACTCAATTTCTATCCAATTATGGATTTCATCCCTCCTCATTTCCTGCTCAGACAGTTTCTTCATCTAACCTCTCCGATTCAAATCAAATCTCTCATATGTCCTCTTTATTCAAGAAATTGCATGAAAATCTAGAATTGGCCTCCTCCAATCAAAAGAAGTTTTTCGACACAAAAAGACAACCGTCACCCTCTTATGAAATCGGTGATCTTGTCTGGCTTTCCTCAAAGAACATCTCTACAAACCGTCCATCAAAGAAGTTAAGTTCCCTATTTCTTGGTCCTTTTCCAATAATATCGGTTATCAACCGTAATGTTGTTAAATTGAAACTTCCACCTACTTTGAAGCTACATCCTGTTTTTCATGTGTCCTTGCTAAAGCCTCATCATCCTGACCCTTTCCAAAGAAATGTCACTACTTCTCCTGATCCCATATTGGTCCAGGGTGAAGAAGAATACGAAATTCAAAGTATACTGGATTCAAGGATCCATCGTGGCTCTTTACAATACCTCATCAGATGGAAAGGATATGGAATTGATGAAGATACATGGGAAAACTCCTCTGTCGTTCATGCTGACAAATTGATTTCCAAATTTCACAAGCGTTACCCTTCTAAACCAAGTCAATAGCACCCAGAGGTTGCTCATTAAGGAGAGGGTACTGTCATGCCTTAACTATGGTATCCTCTTACTTCCTGGTTCCACGGAGCTTAGCCACACCCCTTTATGAGACGGTCTCCTTATTTAATCCGACCGCACGAGCTGATCGACGCTGGATTATTGAACTACGTTCCGTACTCACGAACCGGCTACAACATCGTTGTGAAAGCCCTCTGTTACCGGACCGGATTGGAAGACTTCAAGTTCCCTTCACCTCTCCTCATCCACGACTAAAGCTGAACTCTCTCCATTCAGGATAACCGCCTCTGAGGAGATCTCGGGAACCAGTGTTCTATGTGCCGGAAGCTAAGTAAAACCTCTGTGATAAGCGTTGCATCTCAAAGCTGTTATTTCCTGTCTCCAAAGTCCTTCGATAAAACAAACCAATTACAGCTAACTTCAACTCATACTTTATATCAGTTAGCTGCATCTGTCTTGCTTCAGTTAAAGCCTATGGAACAGCTATTGTAACTTCTTATCACCTAATTCATTAACACTACTAAGAGACTCTTTCTGATTCAGTGTCTGCTAATTACTACCGTTTACTACTTAAAGCTACAGTGCCTGTAATTGTGGACTTCAGTTATCGTTTACTACTTAAAGCTACAGTGCATGTAATTGTGGACTTCAGTTATCGTTTACTAATTAAAGCTACAGTGCCTGTAATTGTGGACTTCAGTTATCGTTTACTACTTAAAGCTACAGTGCCTGTAATTGTGGACTTCAGTTATCGTTTACTAATTAAAGCTACAGTGCCTGTAATTGTGGACTTCAGTTATCGTTTACTACTTAAAGCTACAGTGCCTGTAATTGTGGACTTCAGTTATCGTTTACTAATTAAAGCTACAGTACCTGTAAATTGGATTTAAAGTCAATACCTTTTACTTTTTATAATAAATATTCAAACTATAAGAAATCTGCAGTTGTGTTCCTTCATAACAAATGTTTAGACGTGACAGACGGTAAGAGGCTTCGTAATAGAATTTTCAGCGCAACCCATACAGACCGCCCCCCCTCCTCCAATACACATGTCAGCGGAAGAAGAACGCCTGGTGGACAAAGAGATCCATACACTCTTCAAGAAAGGCGTGATACAGTACGCGACAGGAGGGGGAGGCTTCATAAGCAACATCTTCCTGGTCAAGAAGAAAACTGGCGACTACAGACCAGTTATCAATCTCCGACAATTGAATTCTTACGTGATATACAGACACTTCAAGATGGAAGGAATCCATCTCCTGCAAGACCTTCTCATCAAAAACGATGAGACGCACCTGGACCTCAACGACGCGTACCCGTCAGTACCTGTAGACGTACACAGCCGCCGTTTTCGCCGCTTCCGATGGAGAGGACAATTATGCCAGTTTACATGTCTGCCATTCGGCCTCAGTTCGGCTCTGTGGTGCTTCACGAAGCTGCTAAGACCGGTGATGGCTCACATCCGGACCTTGGGCATTCGATGTCTCGTATACCTGGACGATTTGCTCATCTTTTGCGAATCCGCTTCCAGGCTGCGATTGCAGAAGAAATTTGTCATTTGCTTGCTGCAATCTTTAGGTTTCATGGTGAACAGACAACAATCGTCTCTCTCTCCCTCCCAATCGGTCCAATTCCTCGGGTTCGATATCGACTCGAAGGACTGCGTGCTACGGTTACCCCCGACGAAGATAGCCTCGATACGGAAGGAAATCAGACGGGTACTGAAAATGGATACCATAACGCTCAGGATGCTCGCCAGGATTGTGGGACTTCTCTCCTCCTCCATACAAGCGATATTCCCGGGCCCATTACACTACAGGGCTGAAGGCGGGATACCTACGCACCGGACATTCATACGACAGCTGGATCCCACTGTCGACGGAAGTGAGAACGGAACTTCGATGGTGGTTACTGCAAATTCAAGCCTGGAATGGCAAGGCAATTTTTGGCCCTTCCCCAGACTTCATCGTGGAATCGGACGCCATCCTATGGGGATGGGGAGCACACTGCAGGAACGCCTCCACGGGAGGCCCGTGGCAAGGGGAAGAGACCGAACTACACATCAACTGTTTGGAACTGATCGCGGGTCCTTCGCCATCCGCAGCCTGGCTAAGGACAAATCAAACTGCTGCATCCTACTCCGCATGGACAACGTGTCGGCAGTGCAGTAGATCAACAGCCTAGGCGGGGCCAGGTCTCGAACTCTGACAGAGGCCACAAAAGACATTTACAAATTCTGCCTAACACGGAACATCACACTACAGGCGGAATATCTACCGGGGATCTCCATCCTGACAGAGGACTGGTTCTCACGCCACTGGCGAGACAACAGCGATTGGACACTCAACAAAGGGATATTCCAAGAACTGCGATGGTGGAAGGATCCATTAATTATAGATCTATTCGCCTCCAGGACCAACCACCAACTACCGAGGTACTACAGTTGGCTCCCGGACCCGAAAAGTGAAGCTACGGACGCATTCCTACAGAACTGGTCCACTCAGGGGCGTATGCATTCCCGCCTTTCTCCATGATTCCATGGGTGCTACGATACACACGCACCCACAAGATATCGCTCCTGCTCATAACACCCCTCTGGCAGAGCCAACCATTGTTCCCAGATCTACTGGAGATGTCTCACGAGAACCCACTTCTGCTTCCTACCTTCCCTCTACTTCTGACGGGACCTCAAGGGGAAACCCACTCCCTCGTCCTGGAAGGACAACTGGAGCTAGTGGCCTGGACGATTTCATGGGATCCTGGTCAGTCCATGGCCTATCACAATCATCTAAAGATCTCCTATGGGACTCATGGGCACCAGGAAATGCTATATTTCCGCCTGGTCGGCCTGGAGTGATTGGTGTGTGGAAAGGGATTCCGATCCCTTTATGGCACCTGTCCCACTGATCCTTAACTATCTATCACATCTGTTCTCGTTGGGACAATCGTATAGATCCCTCAATGTGATCAGATCCGCCATATCGGCGGCACACATCCCAGTACAGGGCAGGCCAGTAGGCCAAGATCCACTAGTTTGCCGGCTACTGCGGGGTGCCAAATTAACGAGACCCCCAGCACCCACGTACTCACGCCTCTGGCAGGTGGAGGTGGTGCTGACATTCCTTAGGGAATGGCCGGACAACCCCTATCTGTCACTGAAACAACTTTCAGCCAAACGAGCCCTCTTATTATGCCTCGTCTCATTTAGACGAGTGGCAGACGTTAGGGTGTTCGATGTGGACGGTTTCTCTCTCACACCAGAAGGAGTTACCTTTACCATATCGAGACGCACTAAATCAGATTCAGTGTCAGTGTCATATCCATACTTTGGAACAGACCCCAAATGATGTGTGGTCAGATCATTAATGAGGTATACCGAAATCACGACCCCCCTGCGAACTTATTCAACGGGTCAACTCCTGATTTCTTACGTAAAACCTCACGGACCAGTGTCTACGACAACACTGGCCAGATGGATCCTCTGGCTATTATCTCTAGCGGGAATTGAACCTTGCTTCAGAGAGCACTCAGTCAGAGGGGCTGCAGCCTCCCAAGCCTTATCGGCCGGCGCCTCCCTGGCCGACATTATGCGCTGCGTGGACTGGACGCGAGAGAGTACCTTTAGGACGTTTTACTTTCGGCAAACATCTCATGCTTCCTTCACATTAGTCAATTTGAAGCTTTAAAAATGCAAATATGAAGCCTCCTCCCATGTGGTAAAATTGAAGATTATATTAGCTTTAGTGTACTAATAATCTTAATTTTAGTAATGACAGGAGGCGAATATTTCCCGCCCTATAGGATCCCTCCCATAGCTTACTCGAGTGGATCAGAATATGCCTTTAACGTTCAGGAAGACGTGAAAGATATCTGATTATATGCTTAAGACTTGGACATATACCTTAATCGAATGATATAGGGTGAATAATGGAATTTGTACTTGTAATATAGTGTATATCTACGTTTATTGAATAGCATTAGTTTAAAGTTAGGATATGGATAAATTAAACTTCAGACATCCATGGTTAAATCAGTTTTTTAAGGTGGATTGCATGCGGACAAATTATCATGCCAGAGACCTTTCACCTTTTTCTTTTTCTTGCAGTATGAACGTCTTCACATCAAGACAAAGAGTCACCCTTCATACATCTACATCACGGAATTTCTGGAGTTGGATATGTTACTATGTTACTGAACTGTTGATGTTTCCTACGGTTATACTTATAGTTGTTTTGTTATTTTGCTTCAAAGAAAGAGGAAGTGATGTCATAGACAGGGCCTTTTATGGGCATCATAACCTTTTTCTGATTGGTTGTTATGTTTCTATGCTGCTGGAGTTTTGAGTAAAGAAAGATATGCAAATATTCGCCTCCTGTCATTACTAAAATTAAGATTATTAGTACACTAAAGCTAATATAATCTTACATTTTTTGGATAATCTTTTAAAATCATTTTTAAAATCTTAAAATATATAACATAAACATATACAAATATAATAAAAAACTATCAAAATATAACATTTAAATATTATTCATAATATTCAATAAATTTAAAATTGTCGCCAAAAATATTAAATCATTTGTAAAGCTTATACAACAATATTAAATCCAGCCCAATGTTAGCAACATTAAAAATAAGTGCATTCTGTACTATGATTCTTAAAGGCAATAGCAGGTCTGGACCTACGAGCTCCCAGACTATTTCAGTTTAGGTAATGTTAACTACTGTGTGCTCCAAAATGTGCATGATCATGGTTAACCTGGCATATTCAAAGGTTGTATGAAAAAATTTATTCAGAATGGATTTAAAAACGTTAGTTTAAAGTCTAATCTACAGTTATTCTACAGTCTTTTTAAAAACTAAATTCACAAGTGTGTGCATGCTTTATGTAAATTTGGATGTCATAATGTAACAGAAAGGTTAGTGCCTATTATATTCAAACACCATATGCATTTTAGATTTAATCAAGTTGATTAATTAGTCATTTCATATTTCACCAATAATAAATATTGAAAATGCAAATATAGGAAATGTTAATAATTAATAAGCTGTACTAAACCGTGCAAAACTGAACTTAACTCACATAGCTTTTGGTTATCAATTGAGGACATCCCAGGTAAATCCCATCTAACTTAGTAAAACCATTAGTGAATGGTTTGACAACCTGCATTCTGTAGTGGCTATGGTACTTAGTGTTTCTTTTGTAGAAAACAATTTACCTCTTAAGATGTGTGACTGATTTATGTGTATATATATATATATATATATATATATATATATATATATTATATTCTGTGCTACTCCTGAAAATGTACAATTTTGACCTTGTGAGTACAACTCTGATCACAAACAACAGTATGGCAATAATGTCATGGTCACCTAGTTTAATAGGATTTATAAACATCCTCAGCTATGTCAGGAGTTTTAGGTACACATAGAAAAAAGAAAAGCACCAACTATTAGTATTATAAACTCTGGGTAGACAAGATATTAATTTTCAGCCAATTTACAATTGGTGCAAATTTAGGGCATTCAATGGTAATGGCGTACTAAGGGGGGGTCCGCCCTGGATGCCACTTGGGCTGGCTAGGCTTGAGGTTCTGTGAGCTGTGTGGCTGCACAGGGCGTCATATTAGCAGGGGCACCTGCAGGGGCTGACAGGAGAACAGCAGGAGAACTTCACGGATAGTTGGTGGCGGAGCCATATTGGCCATGTGGGCAGAGCTAAATTGGATGTAGGGCGGAGCTAAGGTAGCCTCCATTTGCTGCTCTTACTGCTGCACACTGAGGGGAAGAAGGAAGGAGTCCCTCCTTCTCCAACAACTAGACACCGGAGACTTCTTCCCATACTGTCAGTAAGTGAGAGAGAGTGTGTTCTGTGTGTATAACTGTGATTGTGTCTGTCTGCCTGTGACTGTATGTGTACCAGTTTGCGACTGTGTGTGTGACTGTGTCTGCCTGTGGCTGTCTGTGACTGTGTGTATGTCTGTCTGTGACTGCATCTGTGACTGTGTGTGACTGTCTGCCCATGGCTGTGTGTGTGACTGTTTCCTTGTGACTGTGTGTGACTGACTGCGTGTGCAACTGTTTGTCTGTGACTGTCGACCTGTAACTGTGTGTGACTGTTTTCCTGTGACTGTATGCCTGTGATTTGGTGGGTGACTGCCTGCCTGTGCCTTTGTGTGTGGCTGTCAGCCTTTGACTGTGTATGTGACTGTCTGTGACTGGGTGTGTGACTGTTGCCTTTAGCCATGTGTGTGTGACTGTCTGCATGCAACTGTTTGATTGTGACTGTGTGTTTGACTGTGTGTGAGTGACTTTGTGCCTGTAACTGTATTTGACAGTATATGTGTATAACTATGTACATCTTACTGTCTTTGCCCTGCAGTGAGGCGGCAACGTCTTTCCAGCATCGGCGTCATTACAGGGCACGTGAGGGACCTGTGCAGGAAGAGCACAGAGATCCCAGCAACAACCATTGACCACCATGGACTGATGATCCATTCTAGCCCTCCCAGAGCAAGGTAGGGAGGCTGACTGGAGCTCTTAATTATTAAATGTGTGTATGTATATGATGGTTGTATGTGCATGTTTAATTATGTGTGTATTTGATTGTGTGTCTGTGATTGTGTATGTCTGATTGTGTGTATCTCTGTGGTTAAGTGTGTGTTTTGATTATGTGTGTTTATGTATGTGATTGTGTGTGGGTCTGTGATTGTGTGTTTATGTGTGTCTGTGGTTATGTTGGTGTATGTCTCTGATGTGCTGGAGTGTGCCTTTAGAGATCACTTGATGATCAGTATCTTTGCAGCAAGGTGCTAGTTAAGGATCCTATTCCAAATAAGGTGACATACTCCTTTAATAACTGTGTCGGTGTATATTAGCTGGTAGTGTTAAATAAGCAGGATACCCAGACCAGGATCTTGTGACTTTGGGAGTTAATGTATACATGGTAATGCTGTAAAGAAGTTCTTTTGGTACTGACACAATGGGGTTTATTTAATTGAGCAGCAAATTGCAATTTAAAAAAAAAAACTGAATTGCTTTCAGATCAGATATTTTGTTCTAAATTTTGAAATTTAGTTTTTCTTTTAGTGTTTAGTGAATTAAAGTCATTGTTAAGAAAATAAACATTCTCTCCCACACAGTGACACTATTAGGGCTAGTAATGATGTGTTACTCATGGGTGTATTGATTGTGTTAATAACATGAGATATGCATTTCAGGTAAAAGAATACTTAACTACAAATCACAATGCAAACCTACATGACAAATAGCCTTCTATTGTCACCGTAAATCATTCCACTTAATTAGGAGAAATCTTTCAGACGCTTTAACAAGTCATAAGTCATCAAGTGATGAGCAATGTAAACTTTTAACAAAACAAGAGAAATTGATTCTTGCAAACAGAATTAACCAATTATTTATAATTACTTATATTTAACACATGAACAATGTAAAGTAAAATATATATATATATATTTTTTTTTACTTGGACAGATCATCAGGCTGTAAAAAAAGATAATTAAACGAACAAATTGAAATGCATTTGTATTGAGTTCCGAAAGCTACACTTTAACTAAATGCAGCAGATAATGGTCATCAGGCAAACCGATGCAAACGAGAAATGAAAAGGATGCATTTGAAAAGCTTAAGAACCATAATTTCTAAGCAGGTAGGTCGTTGCCACTATATTTAATCAGAAAAAATGCAGATGTTGCTACATAAAGTACATTGACAGAGAACAAACCCCCTATTATTCAGATACTTACTAGTTGGTTATCTGATTAGTTTATTGTAGAATGGTAGAAATCAGGTAAAGTACTATGCTACAATATGGGTAAAATGTTCTTACCTGTGATACCAATCACACTTAAAAACGCAAACATAGGCCTTGTTTTAATATTTTAGCATACATTTTTCAAATGATTTAATATTTTTAAAACTATTAAAATATTTTGTGATATACTGACATTTTTATATACGTAATATAAATATGATATAGTTTAAATAAACAACTATTTGTTTTGCATTGTGTTATTTGTCACAGTTTGGCAATGAGGTTAGTTATATTAGTTTAAATAAATTAACACTTTTAATTTTGAACAGCCTCTATCTGTGCCAAAACTACTGGGGAACAGATCAAATAAAATATGTCTATGAACATAGTTTTCTAAGGATTTAAAAGCAGAAAATATTGTTGCCCTACATTTCCAACACATAATTTACGTTAAAATATACTAAGATTGTGGAATTTCTTTTCAGGAATATCTAAGTCACTTTTAAATATTTCCACAGTACTATGTAATCAATAGAAGCCATTGGGGTAAAAAAAAAAGAATTTCCAATGTTTCTTAGAAGTTCTGCTCGTGCAGTAGCAAGTCTATGTATGTTTTCACTTGTCCTGCACTCATAGTCCATTTCATTCTGGTACCTGAAACAAAAATGAAAATATGTTATGTTGTAAGTAAACATTTATTGATTCTCAAAAGATAGACACGAAAGGTAGTAAAGAAAAGTGTGTGGTCAGTGGGAGGGTACGACATTGTGAATAATGTAACATCAAACCAGCTTGCATAGAGATATAAACAACTTTTTCATTATATCATATCTTGCCATGCTTGAGTGAAAGCTATCCAAACATTAACATCTCTATAGAGATATAGTGTGTCCCTTTGTTTCTCTATTAGAAACATCTGATTGGACACAAATCAATTGTAATGATGACTTCCATGAGGTAGGGCAGAGCTGCATTGATGAGACTTTCCGAGCACAGGAAAAAAAAGATGAGTTTAAATTAATTTAGAGTATTCATTTAAAGGGGCACAATAGTCACTAGAACAACTAAAGCTTAATGTTGTTGTTGTTCTGGTGTTTACAGCTTGTCCCTGCAGGCTTTTTAATGTGAACACTGGCTTTTCAGAGAAAACACAGTGCTCACATTACCTTCTAGGAACACCTGTAGTTGCCACTCCTCAGACGGCCACTAGAGGTGCTTCCTGTGTCAGTTCTGCACAGTGTGAAATACTAATGTTCATCATCTCCACGCTCTCCATGGATACACTGAACGCTTCTTATAGAGATGCATATCTATGAGGATATGCTCATTGGTGCACTAGCTCCCCAATGCTTTTCTACGGAAAAGCACTGGAATGGCTGAGATTTCCAAATTTGATGATCTCAGTCAAGAAGGTGGAGTGGGTCAGGGCCAGCTGCGATGAGACTGGCACAGTGCCAGAGTTCTTTGTCATGTCTTGATTTTTGGGTTTCTGGTTGGTGACCTTTGACTCACATTCTTATTACACATAAACAGCGTGCTGAGTGTCTCTTTCCATATACGCTTTATCTGTATGTCACCAATTTTCAACATTTAGAATTATTTTATCATATTTAAGGGCATCAATAAAAATACAGCATATTTGTTAGTATTGATACTTTTTATTTGTTTTTGCAAAAGATATGGAAGTCCCACCTCCTTTTAATAAATAATTATTGGTGCTTTGGTCGGAGAGGGACTAGGTCACCAGGGTATGCAGAGGCAAAGAAATATTAAAACTTTACTTGGTCAAATACAAATATTTGGAAATGTTTAACTGAAATACATATTATGTGTACAACTTGGTTACTTTAACCTTTGTATTGCTTGAAAATTGCTAACAAAGCAGAATACAATAAAAAATAAATAGTCCACACAGAGTTGAGATTAATTGACAACGAAATAGATTAAAATAGCCATATCGCAAAAACACAAAATCCTGTCTGAGCTTTTTTTTAATTTTTTTTAAGAACTTTGATATTTTGGTCTACTAAGCACAATGTAAATATTTATTACGTGAAAGTGATTTTATTAAAAGCAACCATTAATCAATATTCCTATCTATTCCATTTATGAAGTGTAACACTGCATATTAATTGTTAGTTAATATATGTATTGAAATGTATCTCTGATGTTTTTACCTTTACACAATTTAATTCCTTCATATTCCCAGTGATTCTATGAAAATTCTGCTGTGACTTACTAGTCAATTATTCATTTTATCTCATGTCATATGTTCTAACAGAACTTCACTGGTTATACTCTTTGATCTTTGATCACATAATGTCTGAACATTCAAATCTTGATGTCGTTTCTGGCTCATGGAGGGTCATCTGAAGAGAAAAGAGAATATATACATTGTATGAAATACATTTTTCAAAGAACAGAGAGTGAGAACAAACTATATATGCATATTTATCATTCTAATGTCAAAATGTATAAAGTTATTTGAAAAGTAAAATTAAATTCTTTCACTGGGATCTCAATAATGATAATTAACTGACTACATTTGCCAGATTGGTTATGTTACCTTTGAGACGGTGTGGTAGCCCAGGAATGAGAATTACCCCCATAATGGCATACCATTTGAAAAAGTAGACAAGCCAAGGTATTGAAAGTGGGGTATGTTTAGTCTTTTTTAGTAGCCACTTAGTCACAAACACTGGCCAAAGTTAGCGTTCATATTTGTTTTTGTGTGAAAAAAACAAAAAACGAATATTTGGCCAGTGTTTGTGACTAAGTGGCTACTAAGAAAGACTGGACATACCCCACTTGCAATACCTTGGGTTGTCTACTTTTGCAAATGGTATGCCATCATGGGGGTAATTCTCATTCCTGGGCTACCATATGCTCTCAAAGGCAACATAACCGATCTGGCAAATTTCAATGTGAAAAAAATGAAATGCAAGCCTTATATGTGACTCTCTAACTTTCCAAAACACCATAAAACCTGTACATGGGGGGTACTGTTATTCTCGGGAGACTTCACTACACACAAATATTAGTGTTTTAAAACAGTAAAACATATTACAACAATAATATAGACCATAAAAGTGCAGTTCGCTTGTAAAAAATGCAAAAAATTTCACTTTTACTTAAAATATCATCGTTGTAATACAATTTACCAGTTTGAAACAAGAATATTTGAGTTCAGCGAAGTCTCCCGAGTAAAAAAGTACCCCCTATGTACAGGTTTTATGGTGTCTTGGAGAGTTACAGGGTCAAATATAGTGCTTGCGAATTAAATTCTCTGCACTTTCTCTCTGTGTTGTCAGGCATGTCAATCAAATTTTAATTAATCAAATCACATAATTACGTTAAAAGATTATTTAAATATACATGTAGAATTTTAATATATATGCATTTATAGGTATTTAAATTCTACGTGTATACTAATGTAATCTTTTATGTAATTATATGTATTTATCTATATATATGTCTGCGGTTATTTGTATTATATATATATAGATATATATAGAATATGTACATCTATTATATATAATATATATATATACATATTATATAAATGTAACATCATTCTAAGTGTATTTTAATATTAATATATATACTTATTTTAATATTAAAATACACTTTGTATGACGTTACATATATATAATATGTATATATATATATTATATATATAATATATATACATATTATATATATATAAAAATATATTTAATTTATTTTTACACTTGTCTTTTTTTTTTATACTTCCCACCAGCAGGGGGACTGTCTGATATTTCAAACAGTCCCCCTGCTGGCAGATCCACAGCCAGCTATAGAGGGCCATGTGATCGCTCTTTGAGAGCGATCACATGGCCCCCGGGGGCCTGATTTGCCGTGGGAGGGCTGCCTGGGCTGTGAGGCAGTCCTCCCGAAGCGGATCGCGGCGGAGGTAAGTACATCTTACCTCCGGGGGCTCTGTTATCTACCCCGAGCGTGACTCGGGGTTACCGCTTCTGGCAGCGAAAATTAACCCCGAGTCACGCTCAGGAATACCGCCAGGGAGGTTAAGATAGTTCTTGACTTTTGACTTGAGGTAGCAGCGTCATTCGTCCTATATGAACTAATGAAAGTATTTAGAAAATTGGGAAGACTAGATGGGCCGAATGGTTCTCATCTACCATCACATTCTATGTTTCTATGAGTCTATATAAATGGTGTGTTTGTCAAACTGAACAGTAGGTGGAGCTGGTTTAAAGATTTATTTACGGCTGGATACTTTCTATGATAGGTGGTTTATCACAATTTTTTAGTTTTTTTTATATAATTCTGCACTCCTAGCTGTATTCATAAATTAAATACAGTGGAAGGTATTATGTTTCAAACTTACAAAAAATAAAATAAAAAAAATATAAATCTCTCAGGGCTATTTAACACCTTTAAAAAAAAATGGCAATTTAATAACGCCATATAAGACCATGTTTTGCTATCCAGCACTATTTCCAATGCAATACAGTGTTGGTGGTTCTTAACCTAATTTTATACAAGAGAGATAAATATGAAAACCGGCTTTATATGTATTAGACCACAGTTCTTACTGTTGAATCTACTCAATTCCCCCCCCCCCCCCCCCAAAATGACCTTAAAATTTTAAGTCCTGTTATACTAGCCAGGCCTCAAAAATACTCAACACTGCAAGGCATAGAATACTCACCTGGGATGAATTTCTACTCACTAGGGTAAATTTAATGGTTTACTACATATATATAGGTGTATATATATATATATATATATATATATATATATATATATATATATATATATATATATATATATATATTATGCGCATTATTGCCATCCTGATGAAAGCCCATGTATTGGGGCTGAAATGTAGATATTTTTAAATGATAAAGAATAAAAGTTATATTTTATTTTTACTATCATCAAGTCCTTGGAGTGCGGTCATTTCCAATCATTTTTTTGTATCCTGAGCCTAACCAGCACTGGGCAATTATTCTCTAATCCAGGAGTGCAAGCATCTCGGTGTTACAATAGCCTCCATATTTTCAGGGACACATATCAACTATACATATTGATGGGCTGCACTTGAAAAGGGTTGCCTGTAGTATGTAGAATTCAGAAGAAGATGTATAAGATTAAGTAATTAGGCAATGAAGAATCCTGCAGAATATGCATTATACATATTTCAGAGCAACCCTTTTCATAAATATATATGTGTCCCTGAAAACATGGTGGATACAGTAACCCTATTTGTAAACATTCATCTATCTATCTATCTACCTATCTATCTATCTATCTAGGTTTTTTTACTTCACAATGTGTGCAAGTTTCTTTGTTATTTTGTATGCACCTTTAGTTAACTGAGGGTCAGTGTGTTTATGGGTTTAGGTAGGCACTAGTAGGTTTCCTATGCTGCTTGAGGTATCTAGGGTCAGCGTGCCTGGCTAGGATTTGGGGTTTTGTATTGTTCGTGCGGGGAGGGGTCTTTCCCTTAGTTCTTGCCCATTTCTCCCCTGTTATTCACCAGTTTCTTACCGCTTTTGACAAGACTCCAATTTAACACCATCTATTCACTTTAATGTGTTTTACAAGTGTGTGTGATTCCATTCACTTTCATAAGAACTCTGATAACTCTCCGGGATAAGAGAGGGATTACAAGGGAATTAGTCCTGTTCTGTGGTAGGCAAAGCATACATAGCGATTACCCATATGAATTTTCCTAGTGCCACTGATTTTTGTCCCTACCTGTTTCTTCACATTTGGTAACATGTGGCTACCTTGTACCTATTGGTCAGGGTTTCCTTCCCTTGGGTATCAGTGTATATAATTAGAGATGTGTTTAGTAAGTCACTTAGCACCCATTTATTTCAATAAAGGTTGTTTTTAACATTTACTGCCTTCCCCTCCTGGAGTACTTTTCAGGTTTTTCTTTGGTTTAATGAGTGGTATCCCCTCTAAGATGTATTCCCTTATGTTTAGTCTTACCTGGTGAGCGTGATTGATAAGATGGCTGGAAGGAACTTGTGGTTAAGTAGTTGCCAATGGTATATTACCCTGGTAAGTTCTAGGCGGGGAGTGGTGGATAGTTTGGAGCTGAGGAAGGGCCAGCAACCTTGGCAGATTCAAAAGTTTCCAGTCTATTGTTTTATTTGTATTAACCTATACTGCTTCTGATGAAATCATGGTATGTAGTTCTGCCAGACTGCATTGGACAGCTCCTTCATCACTGGGACCTGGTTGGTCTTGGAGTGTCTCTTTGAGATTTCATCAGCCAAGGTTGTGAGACAGTGAACTAGGGCTGTACAGACACAGTGCTTCCGGATGCGTAGAGCAGACTAGGATAATCCAAAAGAGAAGGTATGGTACGGTACCAAAGGTTAAGACAGGCGGCAAACAGGCAAAAATGATAAACGGGTTGAAAGTCAAGGCAGGAGTCAGGCGAACATAGTAGTTTCCACGAAGGAGAACAAAACGATCTGACAATGAGGCAGAAGCAAGGCAGGGTTTATACAGGCAGATAATAGCCACTTAATCTGGAACCAAGAACAGGTGTGCTACAGGACCAGAGACTCAGACATAACAGGATACAAAGAGAACCAGAAAATAGCAAAGATGCGTGGTGAAAAGGTAAAGTCCCTGACTAGGATGCAGAGGACCCAGGTTCAATACCTGCCAGGCCCAAGAGGAAAGTAAGGCCTGAATATAATAATTGTGAGGTTGCTAACTACGGATTGGGCGAATGGTGTAGGTACCTCTGTGTTTGAAGATAGGAGCATGATCACTAAACTAAGGCAAAGAAGCCTAAGAAAATTACTCTGTTGGATGTCTATTGATACCTACTTAAATTAACATGTTGGGGGAAAATACATTTAAGTCAAGATACATGAAATTGATAGTTATTTGAGAGGGTTAGGGAAACCTAAAGGAATACATATAGCCATAACTTACATACATCTGTTGTAATTAAAACAGAGATAATACATACCTTCTTGCATATAAAAAATAATTTTGCTGAAAATATTTGTCCGAGTACAGAAAGGTGAACCTAATATATTAGCAGACATTTAAAGTTACATAATATATAGAACATTTTTGGGTAGATATAATAGATGTTTACATAAATTGAATGGTAAAACTTATATATACCAACCTATCCCTAAATTACTGGAACCGGGAAACAATGGACCTAAGTCAAATCCTGGAATTCACACAGGAGCAGAGTTCTTTTTTTTTTCCATGTTTGATTTTTATTCAATGATTATGCAGGGTATACATGGTACAGGAACGTAAGTTAACAAAACTAACATATGTTAACAGTTTCAATAAGTACAGTGTTGTGTTCAAGAGCGTAAGTTAACATAACTAACCCAGGTGGCGATCACACTCATTACAATGCAGTGTGTAAGATCAACATCACAATGCAGTTCGTCAAAACTTTAGTTTCAACGTGTAGCACAATTTAATACATAATATAACAATGAACAATGGGCATGCAAGAAGGTTGAAATTCCATGTGCATCTAGGCTAACCTTCCTGAGCATCCATCTTTGACTGGGTAAGTATTGTTTTTTTCGTGGGAAAACTTGATACTGCATGTACGAAAAATTAGCAATATCTATTTCACTTTTTTTTTGTTCATTCTAAGGGTGTTATTTTTAATGGAAATGTGTGTTCTCGTCTTGTCTCTACCATTTGATAATCCTCTGCTAATATATGATAAGGATACCTCTTGAACGTAAAAATATAAAGAAAGTAAACTTCAAAGAAAGATTAGGAACATGGGGGAGGGGGCTAGGAGAGGCAAACAGTATGCTATATGAGAGCAATGAGTATATTTTGTGTTCTCTAGGGTGGGGATTATTCCCTTTTAGTCCATTCCTGGTGTAACAGTAATTTATTTTTGGCTTCCCCATGGCTGATATCTGGGCTAAGAGAGTAGCATTAAATGTAGAGTCTCCTTTGGGTGGGTTCCCCATGACTTAGTCTCGAGAGGGGTGTACAGCTTCCAATATTTATATGTACATATGCGTCCATTCTGTGTGTAGTAATATAATCATTATTATTATTATTATTATTATTATTATTATTATTATTTATATACATATATGTATATAAATAATAATAATATATGAATATAAATAATAATAATGATTATATTACTAAACACAGAATGGCCGCATTTTTTTTTTTTGTAACTGAACTTTACTTATGAGTCCCTTATTGAAAGCCATCTGTGCCACCACTTTGTATATTTACCCTCTTTACCCTGAAGGTAGCAAGCCATTTTTTCGTATTGACCCAAGGTGTCAAGTCTTGTTAGAACTTCAGTCAGTGTAGGAATTTGGGTTTGTGTCCATCTGTATGCAATCACAGTTTTTGCTGCTATTAGACAGTGTATCACTACGTAGTTGGTGACCTCAGATAGAGGGGTGGGAAATATATGTAAAAGATAACACTCTGGGTGTAACGGGATGTTGATTTTCAGTGCCACCTGAAAGAACTTCCCAAGCTCCTGCCAGAACTGCATGATGCCCGGGCAGTCCCAGAATATATGTTGTAGGGTGCCCACATGACTTCAACACCTCCAACACATTGGGGATGTGCCAGGATATATGTGGGAGAGCTTGACGGGCACCACATACCATCGCATAATAAATTTGCAATATGCCTCCCAGTGAGAAAGGCTTCTAGAAGCCTTTTTAGTATTTCGTATTGCTTGTTTCCAAGCTGGTAATGAGATTTGTCTACCTAAATCTCTTTCCCACTGCAGCAAATATGAGAGCTTCCCGGTGTCACCTAGGGCCAAAAGAGTGTTATAGCAGAGGGACAGGGCTTTAGTGCTCGGTAGCTTTCCCATATTTTGAACAAAGGGTGGGAATAATTGGGTATCAATAGCTTTAATGTGGCTATCATGCAGAATATTTTTGATACGTAAATAATTCCCTAGGCGGTAAAGAGTGGTCTGTTTGTAGGTCGGGGAATGACTTAATGTCTGTATCGTTACAAATGGAGTGTAAGGACGTGGCTCCCCTTTGTATCCAGGGGTCCAGATGTAGGTGCTGTGTGAGTGAGGTAATGGTCTGTAAGGGTGCTGCATATAGTAAGCAGTTAGCGTCTAGACTTTTTGGGGTGACCTGCCTCCACATTGATAGGAGGTAGCATGTTTTTTTTTCTTTCGGGAATGTATGGACCTAGCCCAATGGGCATGCTCTACTGTTCCGTGAGTCATGCAAGCATTTTCTAAACCAAGCCACAGTGAGGTTTTCTTTTCCATATGTGTGCATTGATAAGTGTTTGATGAATTAGGATTGATCAGGAACAGCAGGACGTCGTCCGCAAAGAGGGCTATTTTCATCTCACCAGCGGGGGGGGGGGGGGGGGGGGGACATAAGCCTGTTACCTTATCCTGTTGTTTGTTGTGCCTCACTAGGGGTTCTAGACATAAGATAACGATTAACGGGGAAAGAAGGCAACCTTGCCTGGTGCCGTTAGTTATATGACAGGAAACCCAAGCTATATACTTTTGCTGAGTGGCGGGAATACAGGGCCAAAATGCTATTTAGGAAGGCGATTGGAAATCCCATCCTAGACAACACCTCGCCCATGTATGACCAATTCAAGAGATCACACACTTTCTCAGCGTCCAGGCCCAGCAATATACCATGTTGTTTGCTAGTGTGAGCCCAGTTAATTCAATTTAGAAAGTGTCCAGTGTTGTCTTCAAGTTGTCTAGAAGGGACGAAACCTGCATGTTCTGGGGAGACCATATCTAGCAACATATGTTTTAGGCGTGTGGTTAGTAATTTAGCATACAGCTTTATGTCCGCATTTAGTAGCGAGATAGTTCTTAGGTTGGCACATTCTATGAGTGCCTTACCTGGCTTAGGTAGCGTAATCATGTGGGCCAGTAACATCTTATCTGGTATGGTGCCTGAAGTATTAATGTGATTGAACAGCTTGGTGAGATGCGATGTGAGTTGTGGTTCAAATATTATGTAGAAGTAATTGGGGAACCCATTTGGGCCAAGTGCTTTGTGTTTGGGAAATTTATGGATCACTTTCTGCATTTCTTCTTGCGAGAATGGTGTGTGAAAGAGTTGGTATTGTTGACTAGTTAGCTGTGGCAAGATCATCTCCCTCAAGAAATGTGTTATTTCTACGTCAGTGGGTTGATAAGTATCTTGGTCAAGCTGTAAGTTTTTGTAAAAGGAGGCAAGCTCCTCAACTATGTCCTGGGGGTTATATAATTTGGTGTTGTTGGCTGATGTCATATATGGTAATTTGCATTGTAGATATTGGGATTTCAGTTTCCTTGCGAGCAATTTTCCTGCCTTATTACCCTGTATGTAGTGGGATAGTTTTAGTTTTCTCACTTGTTTCTCCATATTCGTTATCTGTTTTGCCAGTTTTTCGATGGATTTATCTTATTTTTGGAATCTATCTTGTCTAGGTCCTCTAAAAGTCGTTTCTAATCATTACTCATGTTTTTTTTGCAGACAGATCCCACTTGTATTATAAATCCCCTCATTACCACCTTGAGGGACAGCCATTGTATTTCTATAGGGGAAGAGTCATTTTTGTGGTTGTCGTAGAACGACTGTACTGCTTTTTGTAAGGGGGGGTACGTGAGTGGTCTTATATAATATAGACTCATGTCTCTCTCTAGTGTAGAGTTGAAGTCTCTGCCTATTATGGTGTGGCCTTTATGTAACGTGGATATCTTATTCAGTGCTCTGCCTAGAAAGAAAAGTTGGGAATTATTAGGAGCGTTGACAGAGGCAACGTGATTTGGATCCCATTAAGCATTCCCACCACAATCAGCAACCTTCCCAAATCATCTTTGTATATAGTTTCCTGTTGAAATACCCATTCGAATGGAACATTATGGCTACCACTTTTGACTTGTGGATAGTGGGTCTGTTGTTAAGGCGGGGGGATTGCGTTTACAGAGGTGAGTTTCCTGCAGTAAGGTGATAGCTGCCTTTGATTTATGTATCTCTTGTATTGCAGAACGCCGCTTAAATGGGCTACTCAGGACATTAACATTCATCGAGAAGCATTTAAATTGGTGGGCCATATTAAATGAGGATTAGAAGTGTTCTGACTAAGGCTGGTAGCATGCCTATGACCTGGACAGTACCTTGGGCCAAGGAATGGAGAGTGAACTCTGAGTGGTACGAGAGAACATAATTGCTGGGAATGTAAGGGAGGGAGTAACTGGGAAGAGCATAAAGGGAAGTAAAGAAAAGTATATACAAAGACTCTCGATGAGGAGAGTGAAGAGGGGGATATATTGGGGAGCACTTAAGCTCACAGTCCATTGTAAATCCCATGGTGAGGTTGTGTGGAGCGGGCCCTATCCCAGAGCCAAAACTTGTATGCTTATTATGACATAATGCACAAATCTCCTCTTTCCCCCCTGGGGGAGATACTACCATAAATTCCCTGCCATGTAATGGGTTTGTGTCCTTATTTGTCGCAGAGTTGGAGTCTGATGTAGTCCAGCGGCCCCATTCTTTCATTTTGGTAAGTCCACTGATGATATTTATCTTGCCATTACACCATATCATTAGTTTTGTGGGGTAACCCCAGTGATAAGGTATTTTATGGTTACACAGGGTTTTTTTGTGTTCCCTTCGTCTGGCCATTGTGAGGGCTGAGAAGTCTGCAAATATAGATATCCCTTCATAAGGGGCTGGCAACGTAGTTGCTGTTCTGGCCGCGGTAAGGAATGTCTCTTTGGATTGATAATATTGAAATGGGGACTATTATGTCATGCGGTGTGCCTGCTGTGAAGCGAGGAGGCCTCGGCAATCGGTTAGCTCTATCCAGCATCCAAGAATTGACTCCTAGAGTAGGGACCAGAGTTGAGCATATGGTTGTAATGTAAGTTGAAATCTGTTAGTTTGTTATCGAGTCAGCGATGCCGCGAAATCTCACATTATTTCGGCGTGACCTATTCTCTAAGTCTGCCATTTTTATCCACAATTTGGTGTTTTCTTCCTCAAGTTTATGGAGCTGGTCGATAACCTCATTGTGGGCCGTGCATAGTTTTTCTGATTTTTTTTTCTAAGTAATCTGTGTGGTCACCTAGCTCTGCTAACTCTTTGTGTAGGCTGGACGTGAGTTTGGTAAAGTCCTCTTTAATAGTAGCTCTCAGGTCCTGGAGCATTTGTTTTAAATCTTCTTTCGTGATATGATTATTTCCCGTAGTGTCTTGGGAGAGATCTTGTTCCATCGGGCCTTCTGAGGTCGGGGAGCGGGCTCCGGAATCAGCGCCATAATGTGCCTGTTTATGCCTTTCTTTCCTATTATGCCAGTACAGGTCCGTAAGCTTCATTTGTTTCGATGGGGACATTTTGGTATCCTGGTAGATTATACCACTAGTTGCGGTTTATATATTTGGGCGATTTGTGCTATTTCGTAGCGTTTTTGACTCTCTGTGGAACGGAGCTCTCACTCCATGCATCCGATCTAGCTGGAAGTCGGACACGGCCCCCACAGGACCAGAGTTCTTAATGGTGGTCAGAGCCTAATTATTTAGACCTAGGTAGAGTAGCCATATTTGTGAGAACCAATTAGACTTCAGTTAATTGTAAATGTGCCCCCTTGAAACAAACATGGATAATACTAACACAGATTTATGTGATAAGTAGTGATGTCGTGAACATGAAATTTTCCGTTCGCGAACGTCAAACGCAAACTTCCGCAAATGTTCACGAACGGGCGAACCCGGCGAACCGCCATAGACTTCAATAGGAAGGCAAATTTTAAAACCCACAGGGACTCTTTCTGGCCACAATAGTGATGGAAAAGTTGTTTCAAGGGGACTGTGCCATGCCGGAGGGGGATCCATGGCAAAAACCATGGCAAAACATGGTGAAAATTACATAGTTGATGCAGAGTCTGGTTTTAAACCATAAAGGGCATAAATCACCTAACATTCCTAAATTGTTTGGAATAACATGCTTTAAAACATCCGGTATGATGTTGTATCGATCAGGTAGTGTAAGGGTTACGCCCGCTTCACAGTGACAGACCAAACTCCCCGTTTAACGCACCGCAAACAACCACAAACAGTCCATTTGCACAACCGCAAACTCCCCATTTGCACAAGGTTGGATACCGATCGATGGTTCGATATTCTGAGCCCTCTCTGATTTACTGTACACGACTATTCGATATTCCCACAAATTTTATATAGCATTTTATGTTTGTTTGTGACCACCTTAAAAATATTGGATATCGCTAAAAATCATGATCACTATATACTTTCGCTACAAACCTCTAAAACAAACCAAACTACTCATCTATCCGCTATACCACTTTATCCCACCTAGAACTAGTACCCAGTTAAAATACTTGATTCTTACTTACCCACACTTACTTACCACACACATTTCACCACTACTCTCACTGAAACCCTATGACTACGGCTAAATTCATCTTCTACATCAGAACACTACACCTAAGATTGGGTTGTATCCATGTCTCAGGTCTTTAATTTAGAATAGGGGCAGCTTTGGTCTCCTTCAACACTGACACTCCAGTGCATATTATTAAAAGATTGGGCAGATGGAAATCCTCAGTCTACAACCGATATATTCCTCATCCCGAGAAAGAAATGAGGAAAGCTTTTAAAAGCTTTTAAAAGTTTGGCTTTGTAAATTTGATGCAATAAGTGTGTTTTTCTTTAATACCTTTTCACCCTCTTTGCATGAACCCGATTTACATATATTACTAATATGTTTCTGAACATATATATTATATTATTCACTCACTCACTCTCTGGGCCGGCCTAAGACATCATGCTGCCTAGGTCCACACAGGTTACTGGCTATGGGAGGATAATGTATAATAAACACAGGTTACTGGCTATGGGGGGATAATGTATAATAAACACAGGTTACTGGCTATGGGGGGATAATGTATAATAAACACAGGTTACTGGCTATGGGGGATAATGTATAATAAGCACAGGTTACTGGCTATGGGGGGTATAATGTATAATAAACACAGGTTACTGGCTATGGGAGGATAATGTATAATAAGCACAGGTTACTGGCTATGGGAGGATAATGTATAATAAACACAGGTTACTGGCTATGGGGAGGATAATGTATAATAAACACAGGTTACTGGCTATGGGAGGATAATGTATAATAAACACAGGTTACTGGCTATGGGGATAATGTATAATAAACACAGGTTACTGACTATGGGGGATAATGTATAATAAACACAGGTTACTGGCTATGGGGGGATAATGTATAATAAACACAGCTTACTGGCTATGGGGGATAATGTATAATAAACACAGGTTACTGGCTATGGGAGGATAATGTATAATAAACACAGGTTACTGGCTATGGGGATAATGTATAATAAACACAGGTTACTGGCTATGGGGGATAATGTATAATAAACACAGGTTACTGGCTATGGGGGGATAATGTATAATAAACACAGGTTACTGGCTATGGGGGGTAATGTATAATAAACACAGGTTACTGGCTATGGGAGGATAATGTATAATAAACACAGGTTACTGGCTATGGGGAGGATAATGTATAATAAACACAGGTTACTGGCTATGGGAGGATAATTTATAATAAACACAGGTTACTGGCTATGGGGGATAATGTATAATAAGCACAGGTTACTGGCTATGGGAGGATAATGTATAATAAACACAGGTTACTGGCTATGGGGGGATAATGTATAATAAACACAGGTTACTGGCTATGGGGGATAATGTATAATAAACACAGGTCACTGGCTATGGGGGATAATGTATAATAAACACAGGTTACTGGCTATGGGGGATAATGTATAATAAACACAGGTTACTGGCTATGGAGGATAATGTATAATAAACGCAAACACACAAAAAATAAGAATAAAAGAAAAAAAAAAGAATGCAGCTCCAGAATTAATCTAAATTGTATGCTGTCTAGGAGGTGGGAGGGTCTGGGAGGGAGGGTCTGCTGCTGATTGGCTGGAATGTGTCTGCTGACTGTGAGGTACAGGGTCAAAGTTTACTCAATGATGACGAATAGGGGGCGGACCAAACATCGCATATGTTCGCCGTCCGTGGCGAACACGAACATGCTATGTTCACCAGGAACTATTCGCCAGCAAACCGTTCGGGACATCACTAGTGATAAGCTTACAATAATAGCTACAATGAGATGTAACAAGGCCAGTGCCTATGCCCCCATATTTATGTACATTGTTTGTAATAAGCGTTGTCAACGTAATGTAATTATAGACAGTAAACTTGATAAAGACAGATAAGTAACAAATACAAAATACTATGACTGAAAATTGTAAAGCTCAACTGATATTGACTAGGGATGTGCATGGGCAAAACATTTCGTTCGGTCCGGTTTGGAAATTCGGGCAAATAAAAAAATGTGTCTGCATCGGCAATTCGGACCATTGGCATTCGGTTCAGTTCAGCACTGCCGAACATCGTCACTTCAGAACTTTGGCGCTTCGGAACTTGGGCACTTCGGACATTCGGATGCTTACATGGCATGAAATTTGTACGCATGTACATTCTGAACAAAACAAATTGCACATGTCTACTTTATATATCCTAAATAATAATTGGCTAAGGATGTTTGTCCAATGCAGTCATGCGCAGTAGAGACCACGTGAGACTGCATGGGACAAACATGCCAGGCGGCGAGGGAGCAAAGTAATTACTGTGCTTTTGCACGTCCTTCAGGGTCCGCTGGCAGCCGCGATGTGACGCGTACAGGATATGACGTAATTGCACAAAAGGAATTCGCTTATTGGTTGATTCCTTCATCATTCATGTAATTTCTCTTGCTTTGCCATTTTTCAGAAATCCGAATCACTTCAGCACTTCGGCACTTCCAAACTACCGAAGTTTGTCACTTTGGAAATTCGGCACTTCGGGACTTCGGACATTCGTAAGCATCCGAATGTCCGAATGCCATGAAATTCGTATGAATGTACATTTAGAACAAAACAAATCGCACATGTCTAATATTGACAGCGGTTCATGCAACGGGCTCTGAAACTAATCATGTAGCTTACAAGTTATAATACCAATAATACAGACACATTGTATTATATATAACAACTGGCAAGGCATACGACATAATGCAACATTGTCAGGCTATATATATTGCCTGCACAATTTGTATAACAGTAAAAACAGGACCCATATAGAGATCACCATTTGTATAACAGAGTGGTACATAAGTGCTGAACAATATTTATTATATGATTGAAAACTGGCTGATTGTCTATTATAGGGCTTAATATATCAATGTGGGCCTAATGCATAGAACAGGTTGGCCGAAAGACGGATGAAAATCTGCTGCATAGTTTAAACATGTGAAAGAAATTGTCAAATGCGGGCCTATTGCAAACATTAAATAGCCAAACGAGGGCCAAAAGAGAGAGACTCACAGTTTGCTCCAGTATTATTAAGCAGGAAAAAAAATAGGAATGATGTGGCTGCGCCAAATGCAGCTGTTCTCTAAACACTTCTTAAATTAGGTAGCTGGCTGCCTGTGTTCGCAGGTTTAACCTATTTTTCTGAATGAGCAGACAAGCTAACCAGTGAGTTCGAAGAACTTGGTCAGTTAGACGAGGTGACAGTTGCAGAGAGCACGGGTTTCCTGGCCGTAACCAAAAGTTTAGAGTCCACTACAACATCTGAGCAGCAATAAAGGGATGTGGTTCAGTTTAGGTGGTCAGATAACTCCTGTCACAACTACAGGCTCCTGCCTTTTTATATATATCATCTTAGATTTTAACTAAATGCTGCTTATACACATGGTTTACTTTCTTTGCATATTTCCTTTCCATATTAAAATATTAGAATTTGGTAAAAACATTTTAATGTTAATATATTCTAAAAAATATCTTATTACATTTAAAATTATGAATAATGAGAAATTTAATATTTTATAGGGTTTAAGAAAGACACTATACCTCTTATATGGAGAATCTATAATTTGTCCCAAATATTTTGCATGCCTATCTAAACCAATATTTTTTTCTAAAATAAAAATGAGACTGATTAGAGCTTATTTTTTATTACCATTTACAAGTAAGATTAAGTTAGCACAATTTAAAATTTCTGTTCCTATTTACTTGCGAAAAGTGATTTAGTCTGGTTTCCACGTGTTTTAAAGGTCACAATTCCTTGCCACTAAAGATCACAATGTCTAAAGACAGATTGTTTCCATAAAACATGGGAGAGAATTTTTAGTAATGATGATGTGCAATGGACACCTTTAGGTAGTTTTTATTATTTAGTGATCATCATTAAAAATTCAAGGCAATGGATTGACAATGCTGGCTTAAATAACTTTAAATCCATTTATGCCCTTGGCACTAGAAATACTTTTTCTACAACTCAGCCTGAAAAAAAAAATGAGAATTTATTTCCCAAAGCAGCAGTCAGCTTAAAATATGTAACAGTCCTGAATTTAATAACAATATCCTATTATTTTTTTCTGATATCATGTAGTCTCCCCAATGTCTAGAAATCAAATTTAGTGAGTAATGAAATGGATCCTGAAATACATCTTTACTTATTTTGTGAAAAGAACAAAATGCTACAAAAAGAAAATTGTTAAAACTGCCAAAATGCAAGTGTCAGTCACTTAGGCTCTGTATACTATATTTCTATAATTATACTTACAGCCATATGAAATATACATTATCTTAATGTTACTGGACAGAATATTTTGTATGCAAAAAATATATATGTATATATATATTTCCAGATAGGTTTACAATCAGAGGGATTTGGAAGTTTAAAATATGTTTAGCAGATTTTTAAGAGCATTTCAGTGAAAAGTGTAAGTGATTCAATCAAATTATCCTAGGTATATGTATTATGGTATTTAAATGCTTAGGACACTGGTATAAAACATGGATGCAACTCAAAAGGCATTTGACTCCATATCAGGTTAAGTTTATTTTTTTTTTAACATATTCAGGATTCGAGCACCTCTTCCATTTATTGAATTGTTGCAAGTTTAGTGACTGCACTTAACAGTGACTGTATTCCATTGACTACATTGTTATTGGCAGCAACATTTCCCGATATTTCATTAACTCAAAAAATTGGTATTGCCATTCAGTGCTCTGATTGTAAGAATGATTTATGTTTTTTTTTATTATTATTATTATTATTTATTTTATTCAATAAAGAACAGATGAAACGACATTTTGCAAACAAAGATATATAAGCAAAAAGTTATGCAATATAGAAACAAAAAAAATAGAAATGTGGTATGAGAGCTCCTATTATAATAATTATTGGTAATAAAAATGAAATAGATATAATAAATATAATGTTTTTGAATAAAACACACAGACTGTATACAGATCAAACTCTAAAATGACAATATAATACTGTTAAAATATAGTACAGATCTACATAAAACAGATCTGCCACAGCGTAACAAGTGCAGAAATGTAGCAATCAAAGAAACAAACTGATGATTCTAAAATTTGCAACAGGGTTGATGTTCCAGGAAGGATACGACAAATAAGCCAAAAGGCAAATGATATAGGTAAATTAGAAAAATTGTCAGAGCTGTGACAGCAGACATTTAATGTGAATAAGTGCATGATAATGCATCTTGAACTTAAAAATCCAAGGGCAGAGTACAGAATATTTGATACTCTACCAACCTCAACATCTGAGGAAAGGGATTTAGGAGTAATTATTTCAGATGACTTAAAGGTAGGCAGACAATGTAACAGGGCAACTGGAAACGCTAGCAGAGTGCTTGGTTGTATAGGGAGAGGAATTAGCAGTAGAAAGAGGGAAGTGCTCATGCCATTGTACAGAACACTCGTGAGACCTCACTTGGAGTATTGTACGCAGTACTGGAGACCATATCTTCAGAAGGATATTGATACTTTGGAAAGAGTTCAGAGAAAGACTACTAAACTGGTTCATGGATTGCAGGATAAAACTTACGAGCAAATAGTTCAAGGATCTTAACATGTATAGCTTGGAGGAAAGACGAGACAGGGGGGATATGATAGAAACATTTAAATACATAAAGGGAATCAACAAAGTAAAGGAGGAGACTATATTTAAAAGAAGAAATACTACCACAACAAGAGGACATAGTCTTAAATTAGAGGGGCTAAGGTTTAAAAATAATATCAGGAAGTATTACTTTACTGAGAGGGTAGTGGATGCATGGAATAGCCTTCCAGCTGAAGTGGTAGAGGTTAACACAGTAAAGGAGTTTAAGCATGCATGGGGTAGGCATAAGGCCATCATAGTTATAAGATAAGACCAGGGACTAATGAAAGTATTTAGAAAATTGGGCAGACTAGATGGGCCGAATGGTTCTTATCTGCCGTCACATTCTATGTTTCTATGTTTATAAACCTAAATAAGGAAAACAGGCACAAGTATGTAAAGCAAATACGCCTTAGTGAAAATCCCTCATGTAGGGAAGGTATTAATTCACTAAATGGTGAAAAGCAAAAGTAAGAAACAAATTAATATAACAGTAATCAACCTTATAAATAGCACAATTATATATCTGTAAATTCACATTGCATAAAAAAAAGATAAAAAAATAACTTGCAATCCTGTAAATAAGCCAGCGTAGTTATCCATGGGGTTTCAACTCCATGATCAGGTATGATACAAGTAGTGGATTCCAGGTATCCAGATGTCCTGCGAGCTCAACAGTGTCTCTTAAATAACCTGTACTGGGAGTATCCCTAGAATCACTAAAAACCTGATATAGGATCTATAATATATATAAGAGAATTAATAACTAGTGATGTACCGAACGGTTCGCTGGCGAACATAGCTTGTTCGCGTTCGCCACTGATGGCGAACATATGCGATGTTCGGTCCGCCCCCTATTCGTCATCATTGAGTAAACTTTGACCCTGTACCTCACAGTCAGCAGACACATTCCAGCCAATCAGCAGCAGACCCTCCCTCCCAGACGCTCCCACCTCCTGGACAGCATCCATTTTAGATTCATTGTGAAGCTGCATTCTTAGTGAGAGTAGGGACAGTGTAGTTGCTGCTGATTTAATAGGGAAATTGATAGCTAGGCTAGTGTATTCAGTGTCCACTACAGTCCTGAAGGACTCATCTGATCTCTGCTGTAAGGACAGCACCCCAAAAAGCCCTTTTTTAGGGCTAGAACATCAGTCTGCTTTTTTTTTCTGTGTAATGTAATTGCAGTTGCCTGCCTGCCAGCCTGTGTGTCAGGCTCACAGCGTATACTGTGCCCACTTGCCCAGTGCCACCGCTCACTCACTGGTGTCATAATAGCTTTCATTAAAAAAAATAATAACATTTTTGACTGTAATATAATAGCAGTCAGTTTCCTTCACACGTGTGCATTTCAGGGCCTGCCCAGTGCCACCACTCACTCACTGGTGTCACAATAGCTTGCATTTAAAAAAACAAACCTTTTTTGACTGTAATATAATAGCAGTCAGTTTCCTTCACATGTGTGCATTTCAGGGCCTGCCCAGTGCCACCACTCACTCACTGGTGTCACAATAGCTTGCATTTAAAGAAAAACAAAAGCTTTTTTGACTGTAATATAATAGTAGTCAGTTTCCTTCACACGTGTGTGTTTCAGGGCCTGCCCAGTGCCACCACTCACTCACTGGTGTCACAATAGCTTGCTTTTAAAAAAAACAAAACTTTTTTGACTGTAATATAATAGCAGTCAGTTTCCTTCACATGTGTGCATTTCAGGGCCTGCCCAGTGCCACCACTCACTCACTGGTGTCACAATAGCTTGCTTTTAAAAAAAACAAAAGCTTTTTTGACTGTAATATAATAGTAGTCAGTTTCCTTCACACGTGTGTGTTTCAGGGCCTGCCCAGTGCCACCACTCACTCACTGGTGTCACAATAGCTTGCTTTTAAAAAAAACAAAACTTTTTTGACTGTAATATAATAGCAGTCAGTTTCCTTCACACGTGTGCGTTTCAGTTCTAGCCCAGTGCCACCACTCACTCACTGGTGTCACAATAGCTTACATTTAAAAAACAAACAAACCTATTTTGACTGTAATATAATAGCAGTCAGTTTCCTTCACACGTGTGCGTTTCAGGGCCTGCCCAGTGCCACCACTCACTCACTGGTGTCACAATAGCTTGCATTTAAAAAAAAATAAAAACTTTTTTGACTGTAATATAAT
Source organism: Pelobates fuscus (assembly GCF_036172605.1). Taxonomy (NCBI): domain Eukaryota; kingdom Metazoa; phylum Chordata; class Amphibia; order Anura; family Pelobatidae; genus Pelobates; species Pelobates fuscus. The sequence goes on along the minus strand of NC_086322.1, from coordinate 119,215,365 downwards.
AGCAGTCAGTTTCCTTCACACGTGTGCATTTCAGGGCCTGCCCAGTGCCACCACTCACTCACTGGTGTCACAATAGCTTGCATTTAAAAAAACAAACCTTTTTTGACTGTAATATAATAGCAGTCAGTTTCCTTCACATGTGTGCATTTCAGGGTCTGCCCAGTGCCACCACTCACTCACTGGTGTCACAATAGCTTGCATTTAAAGAAAAACAAAAGCTTTTTTGACTGTAATATAATAGCAGTCAGTTTCCTTCATGCGTGTGTGTTTCAGGGCCTGCCAGGGCATAGTGTCACACCAGTGCAACTCATATCTGGTGTAACAGTAGTGTACATTTTTTTTTGACAGTAATAGATTGAATAACAGTTAGTTGTCTGCAAGCGTGTGTGGCAGGCCTACAGCGTCTACTCTGCCAACTTCTGACAGTGCACAGTGCCACTCATATCTGTTGTCACAGTAGCTTGCATGCATAGTACCACTAATCGAAAAAAAATGACAGGCAGAGGCAGGCAACCCCGCAGGGGCCGCCGTGGTCATGGTGCTGTGATTCCCTTTGGCCCTAGAATAATGCCCAGTGTTCAGAGGCCACGTACCCTGAACTTGAAAAGTTCTGAGGACATAGTTGACTGGCTAACACAGGACACCCAATCTTCTACAGCTTCTGCTCGGAACCTTGACGCACCATCCTCCTCCAGCTTAGCTTTGGGCACCTCTCAAGTTACCACTCACCCACCTGCCGCCACCACCAACACTAGCACCACAGCCGCTTCACTTGGTATGTCAGAGGAGTTATTTACACATCAGTTGGTAGAAATAAGTGATGCGCAAGCATTATTGCAAGAGGATGTAGATAACAGGGATATGTCTCAATCAGGCAGCATTACACACATGGACGTACGGTGTGATGATGATGATGTTGTACCCGCTGCTGCTTCCTTTGCTGAGTTGTCAGATACAAGTGAAGCGGTTGATGATGATGATGTGTCCGTGGATGTCACGTGGGTGCCCGCTAGAAGAGAAGAAGAACAGGTGGAAAGTTCAGATGGGGATACATAGAGAAGGAGGAGGAGACGAGTTGGAAGCAGGGGTCATCGCTAGGAGCTAGTGGCACAGTCAGACAGCCTGCATCGGCACCCGGGGTCAGCCAGACAGCACACCAATCAAGCATGCTGTTGCCACCACCAGAATGCCGTCATTGCAGAGCTCAGCAGTGTGGCATTTTTTTTGTGTGTCTGCCTCTGACAACAGCGATGCTATTTGCAACCTGTGCCAAAAGAAACTGAGTCGTGGGAAGTCCAACACCCACCTAGGTACAACTGCTTTGCGAAGGCACAGGATCGCACATCACAAACACCTATGGGATCAACACATGAGCACAAGCAGCACACAAACTCAAAGCCGCCATCCTCCTCCTGGTCCAACATCTTCAGCCACATCAACCACTGCTGTCCTCCTTGCCCCCTCTCAACCATCCGCCACTCTGTCTCTCGCCTTGAGCAGTTCCTGCTTGTCTGCCCACAGTCAGGTGTCTGTCAAGGACATGTTTGAGCGTAAGAAGCCAATGTCACAAAGTCACCCCCTTGCCCGGCGTCTAACAGCTGGCTTGACTGAACTCTTAGCCCGCCAGCTTTTACCATACAAGCTGGTGGAGTCTGAGGCATTAAAACAAATTGTGGCTATTGGGACACCGCAGTGGAAGGTACCCGGCCAATAATTTTTTGCACAAAAGGCAATCCCCAACCTGTACTCGATTGTGCAAAAGGAAGTAATGGCATGTCTGGCACACAGTGTTGGGGCAAGGGTCCATCTGACCACTGATACCTGATCTGCAAAGCATGGTCAGGGCAGGTATATCACCTACACTGCGCATTGGGTAAACCTGCTGACGGCTGCCAAGCATGGAATGTGTGTCTTTGCAGAGGAGTTGGTGACACCGCCACGACTTGCAGGCAGGCCTGCTGCCACCTCCTCTACTCCTCCTACTCCATCCTCTTTCATAACTGTCAGGATCGGGACAGGGATCCAACACGCAGAGTACAAACAGTAGCCAGATACGTATACCGGACCTTAGAATGGCCGGACTAACGTAAGTAGTACAGTATAGAATCGTCAAAGACAAGCCGAGGTCGAGGGTAACAGAAGACAGGTAAGCGAGAGACAAGCCGAATCAAGGGTAACAGAGATAAGCAGAGTAAGGTAAACAAGCCGGGTCAAAACCAAAAGGGATAATAGAATACACAAGCACTGAGTGACTAGAACAAGCTAGAACCATGACAGGGCAATGAGCTAATGAAAGAAGCTCTGTTAAATACCCTGTTCAGAGCAGTAACCACGCCTCCGAGGCTTCCTGATTGGTCCTGCAGCAATTGAGTGACAGGTCGTTCCGGAGGAGTGTCCTGATGACAACTTCCTGCCTAGATGCTGTAAAAGGCAGTCACTCCCCCGCGGCTGGCCTTGCATGACCAGATAGACCGTGGGGAAGGGAGCCATCAGGCCGTCTGGATGGAGGAACAGCTAAGTCTCTACCTCTTTCGGAGGTAGAGACCACAGGTACCCTGACAGTACCCCCCCTCTCAGATACGCCCACCGGGCGGAATACACCAGGGCGAGAAGGGAATCGAGAGTGAAACGCCCTGCGGAGACGGGGAGCATGCACCTCCTCCTGTGGTACCCAACTTCTCTCCTCAGGACCATAACCCTTCCAATCGACCAGATATTGCAGTCTCCCCCGGGAGATTCGAGAATCAACGATGGAATTGACCTCATACTCCTCCTGACCCTCCACCTGAACTGAGCGGGGAGGGGCGATCGTGGAGGAGAACCTGTTACATATTAATGGTTTTAGCAAGGAAACATGAAATGAATTAGGAATGCGTAAGGCATTAGGCAACGCTAAACGATACGCAACTGGGTTAATTTGAGACAGTACCCTGTAAGGTCCAATATATCGAGGAGCAAACTTCATGGACGGCACTTTTAACCGAATGTTTCTAGTACTTAACCATACTCTATCGCCTGGAACAAACACCGGTGCTGCCCTTCTACGTTTGTCAGCGTGTTTTTTAACCAGCGTAGAATTGTGCAGAAGGATTTGTCGAGTCTGATCCCACAACTCTCTTAAATTGGCAACATGAACATCCACCGACGGTATCCCTTGAGAAGAAGACTCCGAAGGAAGGATGGTAGGATGAAAGCCATAATTCAAGAAAAAAGGGCTAGAATGTGTAGAATCACAAACGAGATTGTTATGTGTAAACTCCGCCCAAGGAATCAAACCGACCCAATCGTCCTGGTGTTCTGAAACGAAACAACGTAAATATTGTTCAACTTTTTGGTTAGTGCGTTCAGCAGCTCCATTGGACTGAGGATGATAGGCAGAGGAGAAATTCCATTTGATGCCTAGTTGGGAGCAGAATGATCTCCAAAAACGGGAAACAAATTGGGAGCCTCTGTCAGAGACAATCTGGGAAGGTATCCCATGCAAACGGAAAATCTCCCTGGCGAATATCTCCGCTAATTCGGGCGAAGATGGGAGTTTAGGTAAGGGAATGAAGTGAGCCATTTTAGTAAATCTGTCTACCACAGTGAGGATGACAGTCTGCTTTTTAGAGATAGGCAAATCAACAATGAAGTTCATTGCCAGGCAGGACCAAGGCTTTTCAGGAACCTCTAAAGGGTGTAGAAATCCGCATGGAAGCGAATGGGGTAGCTTGGTCTTGGTACAAACTTCACATGCCCCGATGAATTCTTTAATATCCTTGCGTAAGTCAGGCCACCAAAAATCTTTAGAGACCAGCGCATAAGTCTTGCGGATGCCAGGATGCCCAGCCACCTTACTGTTATGGAGACAGCGTAGCACCTCCAGTTGGAGAGCGGCAGGAACGAAGTGTCGATCCCCAGGGGTCTGTTTGGGTGCCAAATGCTGAAACTTCATGATCTCAGAAAGCAATGGAGAGTGAATCCTGAGATTCGTGTTCGCGATGATATTCCCCTTAGGAACTATGGAGGACAGAAGTGGTTCAGTTATAGTGGATGGTTCATATTGACGAGACAATGCATCGGCTTTAGAGTTCTTAGAACCAGGTCTATACGTAAGTACATAATTAAAGTGAGTGAGGAACAAGGCCCAGCGAGCCTGCCTGGCGGACAAGCTCTTAGCCTCCCCAATATAAGACAAGTTCTTATGATCCGTTAGAATAGTAACAGGGTGTAGTGTGCCTTCCAGTAAATGTCTCCACTCCTTTAAAGCCTTAATGACCGCTAACAATTCCCTCTCCCCGATGTCATATCTGCTCTCAGGCCCAGAAATTTTTTTAGAGAAGAAACCACAAGGGTGTAACGGTTTATCCACCCCTAACCTTTGAGACAGAACAGCCCCAACTCCTGTCTCAGAAGCATCGACCTCGCGCAAGAAAGGCAGAGTCGTATCAGGATGAACTAGAATGGGAGCTGAGGCAAAAAGTTCCTTGAGATTTTTAAAAGCACCAAGAGCTTCCTCAGACCAGAACTTAGTATCAGCCCCTTGTTTGGTCATATTGGTAATAGGCGCAATGATAGAGGAGTAACCCTTAATGAAGCGCCTACAGTAGTTGGAAAACCCAATAAACCTTTGGATAGCCTTGAGTCCTTTGGGCAAAGGACAGTCTAAAATAGATTGGAGTTTACCAGGATCCATTTTAAAACCTTCCCCAGAAATCACGTACCCAAGAAAGTCTACCTGAGCCTGATCAAAACTGCACTTCTCCAATTTGCAGTATAGACCATGTTGCAGAAGTTTGTGTAACACCTTTCTGACCTGTCTATGGTGAGTCTCAATCTCCTTAGAGTGTATTAGTATGTCGTCCAGGTAAACAATAACACAATCATGCTGAAACTCCCTAAGTACCTCATTAATCAAATCTTGAAATACTGCAGGAGCATTGCATAGTCCAAATGGCATAACAGTGTATTCGTAATGGCCATACCGGGTATTGAATGCCGTCATCCACTCGTGACCTTGCTGGATTCTCACCAAATTGTAAGCCCCTCTGAGATCTAACTTGGTGAAGATTTTGGAGCCCTTAAGACGATCAAATAACTCGGTAATCAGTGGGATAGGATAGGCATTTCTGACAGTTATTTTATTCAAGCCTCGGTAATCGATACAAGGTCTCAGCGTGCCATCCTTCTTCTTAATGAAAAAGAACCCCGCCCCGGCCGGAGAAGAAGACCTCCTGATAAATCCCTTTTCTAAATTCTCCTGAATATACTCCTCTAGAACCGAGTTTTCCTGAACAGACAAAGGATATACATGGCCCCTCGGAGGCATAGTCCCGGGTAGAAGCTTAATTTTACAGTCAAATGACCTGTGTGGCGGCAAAGAATCGGCATTCTTCTTGTCAAACACTGCCCTTAAGTCTAGGTAAAGGTCTGGTATTTGTCTCTCTGTGGACTGAGTAGGATTCTCCTGTAAGTTAATATTAGCTAATGGAGAAACCTTGCACAGACACCGATCCTGGCAGCCCTGGCCCCACGAGAGTATCTCCCCTAACTCCCAATCGATAATAGGGTTATGTTCTTTCAACCATGGGTACCCCAGAACTATGGGAACGGAAGGAGACGAAATGAGCAGAAGAGATAAATTCTCCACGTGTAGAACACCAACACCTAACTCAATGGGTATGGTCTCACAAAAGATCACAGGGTCTAGTAGTGGTCTACCATCTATGGCCTCAACGGCCAAGGGTGTCTCCCTTAGCTGGGATGGGAAATTGTTTTTACTAGCAAAGGCTTGGTCGATAAAATTCTCAGCAGCACCGGAATCTATCAAAGCCATAGCCCTTACTACTTCCCTCCCGCAAGTTAAGGAAACTGGTAGCAGAAGCCTGTGATCTTTATAATTAGGAGTAGAGGACAAAATAGAAACACCCAAGGCCTGTCCTCTAGAGAGACTTAGGTGCGAGCGTTTCCCGGGCGGTTAGAACAGTTCGAGAGTAAATGACCCTTAACTCCACAATACATACACAAACCCTCTCTTCTCCTGTACTGTCTTTCCTCCTCAGAGAGGCGGGTATACCCTATCTGCATAGGTTCAGGAAGCAAAGATACCGTGGAGTCAGGACTTGGAAAAGCGGGGGCTAACCTAAAAGAAGGTCTACGGTTCCTCTCTCGAGTGTTCTGTCTCTCTCTTAAACGTTCATCTATACGAGAGATGAACGAAATTAAATCCTCTAAATTCTCAGGGAGTTCTCTGGTGGCAACCTCATCAAGGATTACTTCAGATAAGCCATTCAAAAATACATCCATATACGCCTGCTCATTCCACTTGACCTCCGACGCCAGAGACCTGAACTCTAGTGCATAATCCACCAGTGTTTGGTTCTCCTGTTTCAGACGCAACAGTAATCTGGCGGCATTAACCTTTCCACCTGGAGGGTCAAATGTTCTTCTAAAAGCAGTTACAAAGGCGTTATAGTTATAAACTAATGGGTTATCGTTCTCCCATAATGGGTTGGCCCATCTCAGAGCTTTCTCAATAAGTAGGGTGATAATAAATCCTACCTTTGCCCTATCTGTAGGATAAGAGCGAGGTTGCAATTCAAAGTGGATACTAATTTGGTTTAAGAAACCACGACACTTCTCAGGAGCCCCACCATAGCGTACTGGGGGGGTAATGCGAGAAGAAGCACCCACTGTGGCTACCTCTAGACCTGAACCGACAGGAGAAACAGGGGTATTACGTATCTCCTCTGGTGGGTTATTGGCACGAGATAATAGAGCCTGTAGCGCAAGCGCCATCTGATCCATTCTGTGATCCATGGCTTCAAACCTAGGATCAGGAGAAGCCAGCTGACTGTTTGTACTTGCAGGATCCATTGGCCCTGTCGTAATGTCAGGATCGGGACAGGGATCCAACACGCAGAGTACAAACAGTAGCCAGATACGTATACCGGACCTTAGAATGGCCGGACTAACGTAAGTAGTACAGTATAGAATGGTCAAAGACAAGCCGAGGTCGAGGGTAACAGAAGACAGGTAAGCGAGAGACAAGCCGAATCAAGGGTAACAGAGATAAGCAGAGTAAGGTAAACAAGCCGGGTCAAAACCAAAAGGGATAATAGAATACACAAGCACCGAGTGACTAGAACAAGCTAGAACCATGACAGGGCAATGAGCTAATGAAAGAAGCTCTGTTAAATACCCTGTTCAGAGCAGTAACCACGCCTCCGAGGCTTCCTGATTGGTCCTGCAGCAATTGAGTGACAGGTCGTTCCGGAGGAGTGTCCTGATGACAACTTCCTGCCTAGATGCTGTAAAAGGCAGTCACTCCCCCGCGGCCGGCCTTGCATGACCGGATAGACCGTGGGGAAGGGAGCCATCAGGCCATCTGGATGGAGGAACAGCTAAGTCTCTACCTCTTTCGGAGGTAGAGACCACAGGTACCCTGACAATAACCTCCTCGGCTGAGTCCTCTTCTCCTGCTGCGTCTTGCTCCACATCAACGGCAACCCCCCAGCTCCCCAGGTACTACTCCATATCCCGGATACGGCAGTGTCACGCCGTCTTGGGGTTGACTTGCCTGAAAGCAGAGAGTCACACCGGACCAACACTCCTGTCCGCCCTGAACGCACAGGTGGATCAGTTTCTGACTCCGCAACAACTGGAGATCAGCCAAGTGGTTTGTGACAACGGAAGAAATTTGTTGGCGGCATTGAATTTGGGCAAGTTGACACATGTGCCGTGCATGGCACATGTGTGTAATCTGATCGTACAAAACTTTGTGCATGAGTACCCAGGCTTACAGGATGTCCTGAAGCAGGCCAGGAAGGTGTGTGGTCATTTCAGGCATTCCTACACGGCCATGGCGCACTTTTCAGATATCCAGCGGCGAAAAAACATGCCAGCGAGGCGCTTGATTTGCGACACGTTGGAATTCAACACTCCTAATATTTGACTGCCTGCTCCAACAAGAAAAGGCCGTTAACGACTATTTGTATGACCGGGGTGCTAGGACAGCCTCTGCGGAGCTGGGAATTTTTTTGCCACGTTACTGGATGCTCATGCGCAATGCCTGTAGGCTCATGCGTACTTTTGAGGAGGTGACAAACCTAGTCAGTCGCACCGAAGGCACCATCAGTGACATCATACCATTTGTTTTCTTCCTGGAGCGTGCCCTGCGAAGAGTGCTGGATCAGGCCACAGATGAGCGTGAAGAGGAAGAGGAAGAGTTGTGGTCACCATCACCACCAGAAACAGCCTTATCAGCATCGCTTGCTGGACCTGCGGCAACGCTGGAAGAGGATTGTGAGGAAGAGGAGTCAGAGGAGGAATGTGGCTTTGAGGAGGAGGAGGAAGACCAATCACAACAGGCATCCCAGGATGCTCGTTGTCACCTATCTGGTACCCGTGGTGTTGTACGTGGCTGGGGGGAAGAACATACCTTCAGTGAGATCACTGAGGACGAGGAACGGGACATGAGTAGCTCGGCATCCAACCTTTTGCAAATGGGGTCTTTCATGCTGTCGTGCCTGTTGAGGGACCCTCGTATAAAAAGGCTGAAGGAGAACGACCTGTACTGGGTGTCCACGCTACTAGACCCCCGGTATAAGCAGAAAGTGCCTGAAATGTTACTGAATTACCGCAAGTCGGAAAGGATGCAGCAGTTCCAAAATCAATTAAAAAGTATGCTTTACACAGCATATAAGGAGGATGTCACAGCACAACGGGAATCTAACAGGGGAAGAGGTGGAAGTAATCCTCCTCCTACCACGACCACGCCAGCAAGGACAGGACGCTTTACAGACGTGTTGTTGATGGAGGACATGCAGAGCTTTTTAAGTCCTATGCAACGCCACAGCCCTTCGGGGTCCACCCTCAGAGAACGACTCGACCGACAGGTAGCAGACTACCTCGCCTTAACTGCAGATATCGACACTCTGAGGAACGATGAACCTCTTGACTACTGGGTGTGCAGGCTTGACCTGTGGCCTGAGCTATCCCAATTTGCGATAGAACTTCTGGCCTGCCCCGCTTCAAGTGTCCTGTAAGAAAGGACCTTCAGTGCAGCAGGAGGTATTGTCACTGAGAAGAGAAGTCGCCTAGGTCAAAAAAGTCTAGATTACCTCACCTTTATTAAGATGAATGAGGGATGGATCCCGAAGGGACTGACAGTGGGCGATACATTCGACTAAAAAAAGCCTCATGAGAGGGACGTAACAGGGTGTCGCGGCTGCCGGCCCACCGCGTGATATTTAAATTCCTAGCTCACCCCAGTACCTTGCCCTGTCGTGGTTTCCTGTTCCTGGTTTCCTGAGAGTGCTTTATCATTGTGAATCTGATTTCCTGGTATCCTGATCTTGGCTTTTCCCTGGTTATTCTGAATTCTGGTTTCCCTGACTTGGCTTGTGTAAACGGTATTTTGTATTTTCTGGCTTCCTTGACCTCGGCTTTCCCTTTGACCATTCTCTGTCTCTAGCGTATTAGTCCAGCCATTCTAAGGTCCGGTTTACGCTCTGTCCTTTTATTTTCCTTTTCTTGCCTATGTTTATGTTTACATAGTTTCCGTGTGCTGGACCACACTAGTAGTCGTGACATTGGGATTAAACTGATAAGAATAGTACTACTTAACACACCACTCCTATCTGGTGGCACATTAGATTGCATGTGCAGTGCCCCAAATTTGAAGGAGGGCCGACCAAGCATCTTTTTCCATCTCCCGGTTTCTAAAATCGATGCCATATACACGTCCCCTGATAGGGGACGTAACAGGGATTAAACTGATAGGAATAGTACTACTTAACACACCTTATAATAACGCAGAGAGAGGCAATGCAGAGAGAGGAGTCTGAAGTAGAGGAGTCAGAGGAGGAAGATGGCTTTGAGGAGGTGGAAGACGAAACACAGAAGGTGTCCCAGGGGGCTTGTTGTCACCTTTCGGGGACCCTTGGTGTTGTACGTGGCTGGGTGGAGGAAGAGACCTTCAATGACATCAGTGAGGACAAGGAACGGGACATGGCTAGCTTGGTATCCAACCTTGTGCAAATGGGGAGTTTGCGGTTGTGCAAATGGACTGTTTGCGGTTGTTTGCGGTGCGTTGAACGGGGACTTTGGTCTGTCACTGTAAAGCGGGCGTAACCCTTACACTACCTGATCGATACAACATCATACCTGACGTTTAAAAGCATGTTATTCCAAACAATTTAGGAATGTTAGGTGATTTATGCCCTTTATGGATTAAAACCAGACTCTGCATCAACTATGTAATTTTCCATGGGAGTTTTGCCATGGATCCCCCTCCGGCATGCCACAGTCCAGGTGTTAGTCCCCTTGAAACAACTTTTCCATCACTATTTTGGCCAGAAAGAGTCCCTGTGGGTTTTAAAATTCGCCTGCCAATTGAAGTCTATGGCGGTTCGCCTGGTTTGCCCGTTCGCGAACATTTGCGGAAATTCGCGTTTGCCGCTCGCGAACCGAAAATTTTATGTTCGCGACATCACTATTAATAACATCAAATAAATACATGTACATTGTAAAATAATTAATTCAACTTGTTTTAAATAACACAATACTTTTGAAACAAATCTATACTCATATGTTGGGATAAGTATTAAATGTAATAATCAGAGTAAATTAAATTAAAAAATTCAATCCAAAAGCATAATAAGGATAATGGGGGGAAATACAAAAAAAGAGTATTGTTGCCAAGGCTGGGAATACATAATATCCTGGCTCCAGCAGGATTTCAGGGTGCATGAGAGAGCTTGGAAATCAGTGTAGAGGGTTCCCAGCTGCCCCCTTGGCTCCCCACACCACAACCATCTCAAAAAGTCACAGAACAGGTACCTGTCATATGGCAGCTCTGCCAGCAAGATGCTAGTATGAAGGTGCCTGCTCAGGCAGGAAGGGTATGCCCTGTGCATACTCTTACCACCTGTCACCCAGGGCAGAAACCCGCACCCCCCCCATCCCCCAGCCAACGGGCCACTACATAAAAAATAACATTGAAACAACTCTGGATTTTGCAAACAAGCATCCAAGTGTTTATACCATAATGATGAGTTTTTTCAACTCTTGCAAAATGTATTCTAAAATAAATGAAAACCTGTTTTGAATGATGGACTCGGGTTTTCATAAGAGTCACATACTATTTAAAGTATTAGCTGTTGCTCCAGTACTTGCTGTCATGCAACAGAATCGTTTTGCCTTTGTCACTGCTAACAAAAGCACTGAATTGTCCAACATGTTCTTGACCAGGACCACTTTTCAGCATGATGAATTATAATTGACTGAACTATAGCTGGCCTTATGGTCAAGAACCCCCTTTTCATTTTTTTCATATAATATATCTGTTTGTTTTTTTTTCAAATTCTCATCCTCTTTCCAAAAAAATACTGCTGAAACTCCTGAAATAAACCTATGTGTACAAGGACTCTTCTTACTCTTTGTCATGTCTTACATCTACTCTATCTCCTTTCACCATCTACAACTTATCTCCTCCTGAACATTCAACTCACTCCCTGTTCCCCTTCAGTCATCTCACATTAATTCATGTCCAGTCACTCTCACAGACAATACCTTGCACTCACACTGCATGTAAATAAAATATCAACATGCGGTAGATATGAATTGGGGGGAAAAGTATGTGGGTGAACATGTGTGAATCTTTGCAGTATGTTGAAACTAGCTTAGTGTAATTAAAGGGACACTATAGGTACTCTCAATGAAGTGGTCTAGGTGACATGTCCCTGTTGTTTAATTCCTGCATAGAGACCTTCTGATTGGGTGAGCATGGAATTTCTCTGCTTATGAGCACTAGACTTCCAATGCTTTTCTATGATCTCAACCTTAGAGGCAGGGTGACTGTGCCGAGAGCAGTTATGTGAGCTAAAAAAATTTAAGTAAAATCACTTTGTAGAAATGGGGATAGTGGGGTACAGCGAGCTAACTAGTTAAAAGGGCACTTTAGCATGTATTCCTAACGCTTTATTGTTCCTTTAGCTTTAAACAAATCTCCATCTTCTACTGCAAGGTCTAATCTTGCTCTTTCTCTCAGTTCATGTGCGCAGACATGACAGAGCCAGTGGTGTTTCTGTTCTTTTGTGGCTCACTTCACCATTGGTCATTTTATAGGAAGTCTTCCACCCATAAGAAAATTCACTATTTTTATTTTACTCCATGAGTCTGACTAACAATGAGCAATGCGATAGCTGCTAGCAGTAAAAATAAAACAAATGTTTGATTAAAGGAATTATATATTAATATCTAATTGCATCAATTGTAGTAGACTTACATGTGTCCTGTTTCAATCTGCCTACAAAGCTATGCAACATGCAGAGTCCATGTACACTGTTGATGTCACAAACTGTGATATCAGTTCTCCCACATTCATTGCAAGATATGGGTGGTCTCCAGTCAAGCTGCTGAGTTTCTGTATATATTGTATATAAATAACTATTTATATGTATAAATTACCAAACTTGTTTTTTTAATCTCAGATTTATTTAGCAAGCAATAGAGTTTAAAAATAGGGATTCTAATATTTTGAGTCGCAAAAATATATGTGTGAGTCTGAATAAATACACACATACAAAATATATCCACATGCATTTACCGAGAAATATACACCTATATCACATAGCACACATGACCAAAATAAATAGGCCAAAACATAAAGATGATATGCGAAGAATTGGATCACATCATTATTGTTTTCAAGTGACATATCCTGCTTCTTGTCAAATAATATACGAGGTCTGTATGGAAAGTATGCAGCCATGGAATATGAAAAAAATAGACATATATATTGAAAAAGATTCAAGAACATTGTACATAGGACAATGATGCCTCAGTACCATTCAAAGTAGGTTCCTTGAGACCTCACACAGTTTTCCCGGTATCTCTTGCACTGTTCAAAACACTCTGAAAAATCCATTGTTGGAATCACCATCAGTTGCCTCATCCTAATTACCTGAATCTCATCGCCTGTCTTAAATCTCTTCTCTTTCAAGAGTGATTTTAGTTTTGGGAAAAGCCAGAATTCACCATACGCCAAATCAATCAACATATTCTCTACCATCTTTGAAGCATTTCTGCTGCACTTTTATTTACACTGCTATCATTGCATTGTTCCTGAAAGCCTTCTGAATCATCCATATAGTTTCCACTTGAACGATGAAGAATGTTCAAGCTTAATGCAAAATTTGATATAGATACGTTGCTCTACTCAACCAGTCATTTTGAATGTGATGGTCACACAGTTTTGATGCTCACTCATCTAGCACTCCCACTGACTAGTACAGTGAAGTCGTCATTGTTCACTCATGCTTATTCCAGTCCATGCTCCCTTGGCTTACATGAAATAAAATCTATTAAGTAAAAAAATAAAACAATAGTATAATACTGTAAAACTAAGTGTGGCGCTGGTGCCTGTATTGCACTCACCTCAATTTGATTGCAGGCACATAAAGGTATCTTTTAAGGATGAAGCTGGCTTATCTTCTCTCTTATTCCTTTAAATACAAGAGAGAAAGAGACACATACATAGTGCACCTATTTATATAATGAAACACCTTTAATTAAGAATGCACTCACAAGGTGGATATAAAATTATTTCACATCGTAGCAAAGCTCTTCTGGGTCCTGGGTAACAGATTTGATCCCTCAGATGAAGGAACAATGTGTAAACAAGAAATAGTCCACAAGAACAAAACCGACATAAATGAAAATAATAATAAAAGTAAAAATAAAACCCAAGTGAAATAATTCTCCTTAGACTGCCAGGTTACATTGATGTTGCACAAACCATTCTAGTAATATTACTAATGGCTGGACATTTTCTGGACAGATCTTGCATATTCTGTGATCTTGGACTAAAGACCTTCTGAGAAATGATCATATCAAACATGCTGGACTGATCTGAGAAATCATTGTCTTGAGTTGCTATATAGGTTTATATTTTGAGTGCAAATTTGTCTGTCTCTTGTTCACTATCTAATATGTTCAAATATATCTGTACATAAAACATGAGTGATCATTTATTGATATAGTTATATACAAAGAGTACCCATAGTCATCATCTTACTTATTTGGTGATCCACCAGCTTTTACAATGAATGTGAGAGGGATTATATCACAGTTTTCCCACATTAGAAATCTATCATATGACAAACAGTTCATAGAATGCAATATAGGCAGGAAAAAAACAGAACAGTTGTACAGTTCGACTAGTATAGATGGGTGAAAAAGAAAAAATATCATATTTAAAAATTAAAAATGTCTTACTTTCTGCTGGATTACTGTATTGGTAAGTCTTTATAGACTACTACATGGGGCTAATTAACTATGGTGCTATCGCTCTATATTGGGTAAAGGTTTGACAGGTTATTTTTTTAATAGGGCCAGGCTAATTGGGCACCCTTTGGCCTATGGATATTCAGACCAATGGAGTAGAAATGCCCCTGATCATGTTCCACCCCAGCGCACATGTGTTTCTTTTAACCCACCAATGCAAGTCGTAGAGAAAATGTGTTTTTATTTGACTTTCCTTCTGCTTAATATTGGATGGTGGTTGAAAGATCCACCAAGTTCTCTCTGATCAGACAGGGGTATTGTTTAACTGATGGCATCAGTAATGGCCACAAATAAAAATTGTTGTTTGCTGAAATATCTCATCAGGTTCTTTTTCTGCTGCACATTCTAATTTAATGCAGGAAGTGAGAGATACTCAGACATTCCACAGCAAGATATGCTAGTAAAGAATGTAGAGTTCACTTCTGACTTCAGTGCTCAACTCAGAAAAGACGTGAATTCTCTCTTATATATCTTTCCCCTTATGCCTCTTTGTCTGTCATTCTTTATATATAATTACAGTTATCCTTTCTCTGAGACTGTTATATTAAGTAGTCATTTTAGAGAAATTGCTACAAAAAGCATACACAATATTTGTTATATGTTATGATATGGATTCATGTTTATATAATTAACATTAAAAATATACCAATTATCATATCAATATATTAAGACAAAAACGTTCTAAAATATGCTGTCTTTTAAGGTAAAAAGCAATTATCTATTATTATAAAATTATTAAATGACAAGCATTCTCTTACAGAAATGTCACATCAATCATGCTATTCTTTTTCTGCAAATTAGAAAGAAAAATATGAATATTCATTCAAGCAAACACAGTGAGATAAGTGCACCATAAACTGAGCCAATATATATATATATATATATATATATATATATATATATATATATATATATATATATGTATATATATTTTTTTTTTAAAATAATTTCTGTATGTAAGAGAATAGACTTGCTTGTTTCCATTAAGAATGTTTATAATTTAAATGCCCACCGTTATTATTTAATTACACCCGTCCTCTGACCAAAGACATTTCCACATTTTGTAGTGTCACATGCTAGAAATAAAAAGTAATTCCTAAATAAGGTTTTCTATTGTTTTTCAAAAATAAATAAAAGAACAGAAAAAATAAGGGAGATGTGATATAACATCAAATTAAGAGACGAACAGCAAACCACTGTTTGTAGTAATATAAGTTGTCACATTGTGACATATTTTTATACATTGTGCAATGTCTGAAGTAAAATAGATATTGAAACACTTGCACTACTTATGTAGATCACCTTAGAATAGAATGATGTAAATAAGGTAAGGAAAAATTAAAATAAGGGATCATATAAAAACAGGATGAAAAAAAATGAGGAGATAAGGAAAGCTTCCTAATATGATTGTAGGGGGCTTATTTATCACTGTACAGTTGGGAACCACCAAGGAATCACTACCTTGAAGAACAATAATAATTGTATTTTGTATAATTTGTGTTAAAATTTAGTGAAATAGGAAAGTTAATGACAATAAATGAAGAATAGGGAAATAAACAAGGAGATAATAGCAGGAGAATAACACAGAGTATCAGGGCCACCGTCATGGCATGACAACCTTGACAGTTGTCACAGGTCGAGATAAGTAGTAGAGTGTTGCACACTGGTATCAGTAACACCAGAGCTCTGTGGTAGGGATTCTCTAACCTCCAAATATATCCACAAGTAATGAGCCACAGACTGAACAGCATAGGGTAAACAAGATAGTTTTATTGTGGACTGCAGGACAAAACAAGGATACAACATTTTGGAATTGAAGCCTTAATCATAATTGGGCCTGGTGGACCCTGTGATCTTGTAATCCACTACCATATATAAAAAAAATGTCTCTCTGGCCCTAGCCACTGTCTGCATGTATAGTGAAGAGATTGCCCAGCATAAGCGATCTTTATCTTCCGCAGTCCCCCAGGCTTACGAGAGTTGGAAAAAGGAACTGCCGGAAGCTGAAGATGGCATTTGCTAGCCCCCTCTTCACTATACAGGTGCCAGGAAGCCTGCACAATGCCACCGGACCACCAGAGAGTGTAATGTTACCCCTACCTGACCACAGGTAAGAGGTATTAAGGGGGGAATAAAAGTATATTTATTAAAATAAATTTATAAAACAAAAGCTTTTTCCCCCCACAGTATGCAGCCCCTATCCTACCACACACTGCATTCACTACACAAATACACATTCTGCATTAACAATGCACACAGTACTACACACATCATTTAACAAGGATATTGACCAAGGGACAGGTCAGAGTGTCTCCTACAAACTAGAAACATAATTAGTAACATCTAATTACTAAAATTAGAAAAGAAATGAAGACAGTATCCAAGGCATTCACTCCAAATGGAAGTGAATGTCTAAGAATAGGTACAACTTAAGTTAAATAAGTAGCTTACATGCCAAGAAATATATCAAAAACATGTATTAGTCCATAAGGCATAGAGCTACTATTCACATCATCCACTACACACATCATCTACTACACAAACACACACTGCATCCACTATACACACTGCATCATTTACACATACTACATCCACTGCCCACACACTGCATTCACTACACACACTGCATCCACTCTGCACACACAGGGGCCAAGACCTTGTAAGAGGACCCACCATTCTGATGGCAGCCCTGCAGAGTATAAATGATAATGTAAATGTTTGCAACATAATATTAAATTATAAAATAGAAAAAAATACAGAGCAAGAGTACTGATTATCAGAAACCAAATATATACAAGGCCAGTGGTTCTAGACTTTGGGGGCCATATGCGAAACTCAAACATGAGGCTCTCCCTAACAACATAGTGAAAAAAATAGGTGTGGCTTTGTGTGTATATAAGGAGCTGTAGTTATATTGAAGGTGGACTTATAACAGTGGATACAGAGAGCTAGTGTCTATTTATCATTCGGAGGCTTGCAGTGTTGCTGCTCCCTGCATTGTGAGCTCCCTGACTGTAGTTATGGCATAATTTATAAACAAAATTATTTTGCAATAAACAAATTACATTTTGAATTATGCTAATCATGCATCCGCGATTGCAGGGTTTGGTTGCATAATCTGGCAGTTGTAAAGGGGATATTGGAAACAAAAATGAAAATCTTGGTAGTGCAAAAAAAAAAACTTATAAAGTTACAGATAAGAAAACAGTGTCATACATATTTTCTAACATATTCTATAATCCTTTCACACACACACACATATATATATATATATATATATATATATATATATATATATATATATATATATATATATATTAACCTACATGTTCTTTATAGATGTTGTCCCATGTACTGTATATGTATGTATATTATTATGTTGTATACATATGTATGTTACATTGCAGTCATTGACACACACATTAATACATGCACACAAATACACACTATTACACCCACACATACAAACATAATACACACAAGCACATACACACTCTAATACACAGAAACACATTAATGCACAGAGACAAACACATTGACAAATAAAGACATACAGTCACAACGTGTATCTGGATGTGTGTATTTCTGAATGAGCCTGGCATTGTCTACATTTGTATGTGACAGAGTGTGAGGATGTGTATGTTTGTGTTTGCGATTGTATGTGTGTTGGGGAGCTGCTTGTATTGTGATGTGTGCATGGGGTTGCTGTTTGTGGTCTTTCTGCATTGTGTTATGGTGAAGCTTTGTTCATGTTTAAGGGGTGACTATGACAGGGTGAGTAAAGTGGTAACTGTGGCAGGAATGAGTGTGAAAAAGTGAGTGTGGCAGACAAGATTAGGGGTGAATGTGACATGATTACGGATGTAAAAGGGTGAGTGTGGCAGGATTAGTGGGTTAGTGTGACAGGATTTTGAGTTTTAATGTGGCAGAGAGAGTGTGGCATGGCTTAGGGTGTGAGTGTGACATGGTGAGTGTGGCATAGTTGGGGGTGTGAGTATGTTAAAATTATATGCATTACATATGATAGTGTGAGTGTGGCATGGTTGTTGGGCTGAGTTTGACAGGCTTTCGATACGGCATTAGGGTAGAAGGTAGGTAGGCGGCACCAGTTTATTAAAAATAAAAAAAATAGTAGAGTCTTAGAAATATGAGGAATGAGTTCCAGAAGTAGAGTTCAGGAAAGTCTTTAGAGAATGGTATGTCAAAGTCAACGAAAATGCAGAATATGGGGTAACAGCTCCGTAAATTGAGGATGTTCTTACACTCCATATGTGAAAATAAAAGAAACAACTAATGGTGCGATATATTCAACAATCAGGTTTCAGCTGGTAAAAAGTCTCTTATGATCCTACTCACATTTTATAGAGCTAATAGACCAGCTATAGTATGAAGTATGTACAGTGGTATAATCCCCACTTATAGAATATGCGAGATGGTGTCTTGTCTGAAGGAAGGTCATATGTAATAAAAAGGAACAGCAATAGTGTTCTCTATTTAAAATCAGGAATGCAGAGAATAAAATATAAAGTGGTTACTCACATTTACACGAGCAGGTGGACGGCTCAGTGTATAGGGCTTGAGTGGTATAATCCCCACCTAGGATTCTTTGGAGGAATGTCTCACTGGAACAGGGTAAAACTCAGAAGTCAGTTAAAATAAATAAAAATAAAATAAAAAGTTTTATTAAAGGTATTTTGGTCACTTCCTTCTTGTGAGTTGCCATTTTACTTTTTATTTTACCTGGCTTTAGTTGATAGGTAGATAACTCCCTAATTCCCACGGTATCAGGGAGTTATCTACCAAAAGGCTGAAAGACCTAAATTGGTCAATCAGCCCAATTTACTAATACTAAGTAAAGATTACTTAGTATTAGTAAATTCTGCCCCTACTTGCTATGCCGCGGCATGTATAGGATCAAAGTTTATTAATTCAAATGAAATTCATATCCGAACAAAGTCCCGAATTGCGTTCTAACATGAATGGAGAAACTGTTCTCATTCTGTTAGGATCAAATTCAGTAGTTTCACCGGCGTTCTGTCTAAGTGACAGGATGTTCGGGAAAAGTGAAAGGAGGCTTCACGGGAACACAGAGGAAAGGTGAGAATTGTAGGAATAAATTTTGACCACCGGAAATAAAGCACACTTTGTTCCTCCGCTGGTCAAAGCTGGTCAAGTGTAGGAAACCTCCATAAGACAAAGTAGACTCTACTTTGTCTTATGTTTTAAAGATAACTAGAGCAGACAGGAAGATATGAAGAACAGATCCTTACAGAGGAAGAGGGAGGAATCGATTAAAGAAAGGTAAGTTTGGCATGACAGTGCCGCTTAAGAGGTGCAGACCGGAGGCTGGACAGGCTGCACGGAGGAGCTTTGCATCTGTACATCGAGCCGCCTCTGTACAGGGCTATCTTGAACTGTCTAAAATAAATATATATGCTTTACTCCACAAGAATACTCTAAAAAGTAATCTGCTAAATGTGTTCCTAATTGTTGGAAACGCAGTGAAAATTTGCATAACCAAACGTTTCTGACTCTTAAAAAGGCTTGATTTGAAACAAAAAATTTTAAGCATTTGGCTGGCGTTTCCTTTCTCTTTGGCATCTTACTGTTGCAACAGTATCTATCTGTTATGACAGCATGTCAGCATTGGTTATACAGATTTTTTTATTTTTTATTGTTTGGGAAAAATGAATACACAATTTTAAAGTGCAGCTTAAAGAATATGAAGATCAAGATTAACAGACAATCTAAATATGTCTGAACTGTACTAAGCAACAGAAAATAAATATAATTGTATTTACTCTCATCAACTAGATCTAATTTTTGCAAACAAGTAAATGAATATATTTATTATATGTAAGCTATAAATAAAGAAATACATTAGACTATGTTTCCAGTAGCATAGACAAGGACAAAAAGTGTTTTTCCTTTAAGGGCAAATATTTACCAATACATTAGAATGAATATACAAGTAACAGTGTGATGATGATGGTGATGGTGTGGCACCAAAGTACACCCACAGAATTTGATTCAATCTCCTCTCTCTGAAAACCCCAACTCCTGATATCTTGGACTCTTATGAAATATTAATAAATAACTGTCAAAAAAAACAAACCAAAAAGTTATTTCATTAGTTTAACCCTTTGACTGCAGGAGGTATAACAAGTATATTGCAAACCAATTGTAGTAGTACACCCCTGGCACTGAGAGGGCTAAGACATATTATGTATTACTTAGTATGCAGGAAATTGCTTAGACTAATACATTACACTATTTCTGCTCTCATACAATACATTGTGATAAAATATAAAAATTGTCTGCACAGAAATCCAATTAAAACAAGACTTAAGGATACGGGACAATACACTAATGGAACTGTACCTGGAAGCATGGGATTGTCTGGCAGCATGCTTCAGCAGACCTGCATAGTAATTTGTCTGGGGGAACCATTTTCCTACAAAAAAAACAACATAATGCCATGGTTGAAATCACAACCCCTGAATCTCGTGTGTGCAGAAAAAAGGTCCTTCCTTTGAATTATACACTCGGTGCTGTGCACTACCTTTAAGCCATCTTGTAATGAGAATTTTATATTTTGGTATTATTGAACCAATTCAGACACCCTGCTGGAGATGTGGCAAAATCACCTGTAGGGGCATACGGGTGATGTCTTTGGTGCACTCTGATTGGACAGATTCCAAGAATTACCTAAATTCGACACATCCCCAGCAGCTCTCCATTATTCACTATCAATGAGTCAGTTTGTGCGGTAGTGGAATAAGAGGAGGAGACATTATAGCACTGCAGTGGTGTAGCATATATATTATTATATTTGTGTACGGGATTATGGAAGGGGCGCACATTAAACTGTGTGTAATTTTAATATATGAAAGTCGGTTGAGGTGTGCCGAAACCGACGTGAGGTTAGGCCTGCAAAAGAGGGCCCACCCAGGTATAATGATATATGAAGAGGGTGTGGTGGGAGGGAATTTCCGAAATCGTCGCAGACAGGTGAGTAAGGGGATTTGCTGGGTTTAAATAGCCATAAAATCCCTCCCACAATTTCAGGCATACGCCTTCTATTTGTGTACGGGATTATGGAAGGGGCGCACATTAAACTGTGTGTAATTTTAATATATGAAAGTCGGTTGAGGTGTGCCGAAACCGACGTGAGGTTAGGCCTGCAAAAGAGGGCCAAAAAGTGTGTGACGTTTATTAAACATAACAAAACATTTAGACATATTATAGAAAGCGAGCCTGATTTCTTTCTGGATTTGGAATGAACCGGTTGTATGCCGAGGACTACCAGCGACCCATCTTCTCTACAAGATGAGTTGGAACTGGATGACTTGGGGCTGCTGAGGTGGCCCTAACACGGAATGAATGTACCGAGAAGGAACTTTGGATTGAGGACAAGACTAACGAACAAGGAGCGAATGTATAGCATGAACTGTTTGAGAGATGTGGCAAAAATTGTACGAGCAACCATTATAATCGGAACACATTTAGCATCTTGAACCACATACAATACTTACACATATCGAAAGCCGTAGAGTACGTTTGCTTAGTATTAGTGGACAAATCTTACCTGCATAGACTCTAACTACAGGCATGATTGATACCTTTTTTGACCTGCAGAGGAAATCTGGACTGCGTGTGCTTTTATCTCAACCGTTACATTTAAGCAGGGTCCGACTTCAGGACTTCGGAAGTGGCTAAAGCGGAGGAAACTGCAGGGGAACTTGAGACGTCAGGGTTAGCGTTTATTAAAGATAATACGATACCTGGAGCTAATTCTTGTAGCGTGCTGTGAGGAGGAAGGAAACGTAATAGGTTTAAATTATGCAAAACTCAGAAGCTCATTGAGCTTTCTCGTGTAGTAGAGCTGCTAGCTAATGGGAACCAATGGTGAAGATAAGGACTATCCCGTAAGAGTTGAGGCCGTGCCAGTAGCCCTGGGTTTG
Organism: Pelobates fuscus; assembly: GCF_036172605.1. Lineage (NCBI taxonomy): Eukaryota > Metazoa > Chordata > Amphibia > Anura > Pelobatidae > Pelobates > Pelobates fuscus. The sequence continues at coordinate 119,193,073 of NC_086322.1, read as the reverse complement.
AGAGAAGCCCAACCTACAATTTAGGCCGTGTGGACTTGTACCATCTAAGCGCGGCAGGGTATAACCTCTTGTGGAAAAGTGTTAACCTGACCGAACATGTGCGATTACCTGCATTAAACCATAGCGAAAAAGGACTGTAACCGGTGCCTGAAGAAACTGCCGTGACGTGAAACGAAGAATAGAATACAAAACCGTGACCCACCGTATGGAAATGATTGCACGAGAGAGGAACCTGAAGAGGAGCTTTGACAAAATTTGAAGACGATATGTGTTCGTATAGCAAGTACCCTATAGCAGTTTACTTGGTAGACGTGAGATCGTGAAAGTTTGTACAACAGGATGCATGAGGTGTTACGCCTTAAATGAAAAAACGTCCAGCATGACCGAAAGTAACTCCCGAGAAGCGTGACCAATGACAAATGCGTGGCAAATGAATTGACTGCGCATGGAGGACCCTGTGAATGTCAGGCGTGCAGACAAGTCCCTAATTAGTAGATTGAGGCTTCGAATGGTATTTGTTTTGGCCAAAAAATGGAGGCGGAGTGATGCCTCGATGTTCGAAGTGAAACAAGTGGGAAGACTGTTCGCCCGGTCCCATCAGAACGTTAAAGCTTATCCTGCATTGCTTGTATGAGCGACGCCGACGTGAGAAGTGAGTGATAGTATGAGTCGACGAATGGTTATTGAGGACTCAAGGTACCAAAGTTTCCCCAAAACGTTGCGAAGAAATAAACGGTATATCCGTGATACCTGAGTCCGGAAGCAGTCACTGTACGTCACGGCAGCGCCCGGAAGACCCGACGATGGTCCGATACGAGGCCAAATCTGTACGACGTGCATCGCGGAGGGCAATGTGAGACCCAACATACCAATTCGACTGTACATAGGCAAGAAATGCCTGAAACAAGTTGGAGGAACCGCTGGTCTCGGGGTCACCGAGCTCGGTCTGGGCACGTAGTGTACGTGGAACCTAAGGATCGCCAGTGAGCGACAGGTTGGGGTAACATATAAATGTATATATAAATATACATGTATATATATAAATATATATAGGTATCCTCGAACAGCTAGCACTAAGCGGCCAGCAGACCCATTGCCCGTAAGAGATAACATATTGAAAGCACCGGAGTAGCCGAGAACGATAGTTCTGAAATACCGTTATACATCAATGTGGGAGTATGTAACTCACGATCGAAACTAAGGCGGGAAATAAAGCACCAGGATACCTGAAGCGGTTAAGGGAACTAAAACATAGTGACTATGCTTGACGGGCCTGGGGTGTGTCGCCCCCCCCCCCAGCATACTAGGAGCGCGAGCGTGAGTGCGTGTGTGCTGGCCGACTAGCTAGTGCCGCAATGCGGCGAAACAATTACACTAGGTTGGTGACGGGTGAGGCCCTGCTAGTTGCCAAGCGGCTTGAGAGGCTCTATCTATGCGTTGGCGTGAGGGGGTAGCGTGGCCACTGAATGAGGTGGCGGGGTGTCGGCCTCTCAGTGACGGTTAAACATAAGATAGAATGGGAGTGACGGATGAGGCCCTTTCTATGCCACAATGCGAGGCGACTAACTATGATTTGGCCCGAGGGGCATGGTACCTCCGAGTATGAGGATGGGTGTTGGCCTCGCGGGACCACTAACCTATGGCGAAGAAGCCGGGGAGAATAACAACTAGTGGACACCTAGGAACCTAACAGCCAGCAGTTGCTAACTAAGAAGGAAGGGTAGTTAGTGAGAGAGGACATACTACAGAACGAAACGTGGGTAGCGAAGCGTTATGATCGTATGGTTTGACTGAAACTGGAGTGCCCAGAGAGCATGTGGGGACCGGATGGTCGGGACGTATGAACAAGGATGCGAGTATGATCGTATGTATGGCCCTCGGGGCTCGTGGTGCCAGACCGTGGCCTCGATACGAAATGCAAAATGAATAGACGTGTATATCTTTTGATATTATATGTACATATATATGCAGATCTAGTTGTAGTATTGTTAAACGCGTACTTGTCGTAGCCGAGGCTCGCTGACCGGAACTGCAAAGTGAAAAGTAGATGCCGTTATCCAGTAACGTGTGTGCTTGTCTGCGTAGGAGTACGCCGGGTTTTACACGTAACGCAAATTGCCTCACTGACTGAGGATGAAATTAGGGCTGGTACAGACCACGCTCCGTGTGCTGTGTACCTACATCGCTCGAAAGACCCTCACAATGATGAGCAGGATTAAGAAAGTCAGAATAGCCAATTATCCAAAAAATTCAGCCATAACCAAACGAGCAGGCAAATTTCCGTAACCGTCAATGCGTGACTTTGTATATCAGTATATCAGTGATTATATCTGCTCATGCGTGCGTACGTGAACATCAGGGATACTGTATTAATATAATTACAGAATCATTATAACAATATAAATTTTTTTTTTTTTTTTTTTTTTTGTTTATCAGGTGAGTGAGCAGTGTAGAGAGCTTTAATTATGCATTAGTGTAATGCAGCCCTGAATAGTGGGAAATAAAAACAAAAACTGTGGACGAAATGGAAAGCTTGGGTAGAGGCAGAAGTGAGCTGTAGTGTAATGTCAATGGCTTTAGCGTCGACCTGGAATCACATCAGTAATGTGTTTAATGACATGTAAGTAGGGAGCCCATTAGTGGATTCACTTCAGCACAATAACAGTACAAACCACGCCATGAAAATAAACAGATATGTGGACAGCTGAGATTCACATTGTAGAAATAAAGAAAAACCAAAGACAGTGCTGGAATACCTGGGGCCGTTGTATATGGGCACCAGGTACTCCATGAGCCACAGGTGGCTGGGGAATGGCAAAGATGGTCTCTGCACTGGGGTGTACTGAGACCTATGCACTGCGGTGTGCATAGGGGACAGTGGCAAAACACAGTGGAGTTTTGTGCCCAGGGCAGCTGCCCCTGTGGCCCCCCACAATACGCCACTGGGTGGGAGTTGTATCTTTGAGCTAATGGAATCTCCATAAAGATTTGCAAATGAAAACAGTACAATTATTGATTATCGATCATTAAAAGCGATTAGGAGAGTCTTAAGGAGAGTGAAACACGCAGGAAGTGACAGCAGACTGTCCTTGTGATAATGGAGCCCAGCAATTGATTCACACTGTGATATACAGGACTAACCGTCTGCTGATCAGTGCCGTCCAGCTTTGGCCCTCCTAGCTCTTATTAGATCGGAATCTTCCCTAATACAACGCAAGGCATTTTACAGAGATTAACAGCTGGGTCCCCCTTACCACCGTCTAATAAAAGGCTCCGATGGAGTGCCAAACGTTGCGTACCCCTGTGTTTGTAAATAGTATGAATCTTTTTTTATGTATGAGCTTATATCGTTTCATTGGTGAAGGTAGTTGTAACCCCACTAAGTAAGTGATCAATACACGGTTGGAAGATGTAAACGAGGTGCGTTGTCAGCTTAGCGTACTTTGCGTTACTGTGGAAAGCTGTACAATAAACGGTTTGCTCCACAAACTCTTTGCACATGTACATATTATAAAGACAGTACTGAGCCTCATTTTATATTGCAGGTGACTGGAAGACTATTTTCTTTATTCCCGCTGGCTTACTATGTATGACTGAACTCCAAAATATTGAAACAGAAAATAACCTAGCACGAAGGGGTTGCAGTTGTAACAGCCGGCTACAGAGAATGAAACGTGTGCGGGAAGCTATACGGGCATTTCACGTCGTGGAGTGAGAAAGCGAAACGGAGCGTACGTGTGAAAGGAGGATAAACTCGAATGGACTCACGGTTTTGGGCGAACCGGCGAACGGCCTCCACGTGGATGAAAAAGACTCACGAAACCGGCGGGCTGCGTACGAGCGTCGCGGCAGATTGACGTCAGGGGTCTGTGAAAACGGAAATGAAAGCGAATTTCCGAAATCGTCGCAGACAGGTGAGTAAGGGGATTTGCTGGGTTTAAATAGCCATAAAATCCCTCCCACAATTTCAGGCATACGCCTTCTATATACCATTTATATTATATTACCATATATAACGTATATTTGCAAGTTAGTCATTTCCCAAAAGGAAACTGTCTCTCTGGCAATAGATTATTATTATTAATATTATTTTGGTTGGGTTTCACCCTACTAATGGTCCTATGGATGAGCCTCCACTGTCATGGAGTCAGTAGAACCCAGAGAATATTAAGTAAAAATTCACTGTAAAGTTGCAACAAAAGACAGATAAGAAATATGTAGCTTTCATGAAGCAGATTACTAACAAAGTGGGGTAACTGGTAGACTTGGATATTGATTTCAGAAAGAACTGCAATTTGGCTGAATTTGGGCTGATGGAGTGTTCTGTTGAATTTCTGAAATCTGAGCTTAAATATACCTGAATTATGGACTAACCAAAACAGGAAATGATGAACATGTTCAGGGGTGTCAATATTCTAAATTCTACACATGGCGCCAAAGATACATATGATTGGTGGCAAAAAAAGATGATTAATGGGTAGGGGAAAGTCAATAAATGTTGATTTTATTCATAGATCAAGTGAGAAGTAAGCAATAGAGGAAAAAACGAAAAAACTGGAGTAGCAATAAAAAAGTCTATATGTGTATATTTATATATTATCAATGTCCCTCTAGCTTTTAAACAGACATCTGTTTTGTTGAGGCAACCAGAAGACCTATGTGGTATGGCAAAGTGTAGAATTACAAGAGAGGAGTAACTGTGATTGGCTCATGTTGCCCGATAAACAGGAGAGGCCACCTAAAAAAAAAAAAAAGCAAGTTTACATTTTATAACTGGACATTGCAGGAATAAAATAAATTAGGTTTTGAGAGTTCATCCATGAATGTCATTTGGCCAGTTATAAATCAGATGGGTCTCATTTGCAGGAATTGGGACTTGACTCATTCATTGTCTTCAACTTCCCGGTGGCTCCATTTCTTGCCTGGATAGCTCAGTTTCTAGCCCCAGAATTCAACTATTCACTCAAGTAACTATCTTTTTTATGTTATCCTTATTAATTAAGTTAACCTATAACTTACTCATTTGAGTATGCTTCATTACTGAAACAATCTGTAGAATTAAATTCCCTATGTTTTATTAACTATTTAGCTCCTTAGATTAGTAGGTACCTATAAGAGATAGAGATGTCCCGAGCAGTTCGCCAGGAACTATTCGCTGGCGAACATAGCTTGTTCGCGGTCGCCGCGGCGGGCGAACATATGCGATGTTCGGTCCGCCCCCTATTCGTCATTGAGTAAACTTTGACCCTGTACCTCACAGTCACCAGACACATTCGAGCCAATCAGCAGCAGACCCTCCCTCCCAGGCCCTCCCACCTCCATGACGAATAGGGGCGGACTGAACATCGCATATGTTCGCCCGCCGCGGCGACTCTGAACAAGCTATGTTCGCCGGCAAACAGTTCCTGGCGAACTGTTCGGGACATCTCTAATTAGAGACACAACACCAGACCAAGTGTTCCTTGAAAGCAAGACTGTTTTTCCTTCTGGTGGATATATTCTTTGTAGCTTTATCAATACAATTCATATTCTGGTTCATTCTTTGGTTCATACCTCTCACGGTACCTCTTGTTGTTAGAAGCCATCTGACTATAGGGAAGCTATTTTAGTTGTCCAATAAGTTTAGTTACCTACTTGAATCATATTTTTAATTTGATTTATTTTCCCTGTTCTCTAAAGTCTCATATACATACCATTTTACAGACATCTTAAATCTTAAATCTTAAATCTATAACCTTAAACCTATAATATGAATTCATATGAATTATATGTGTAGTCTACAAGGCTGAATGATTGTATATGTAATCTTAGGACAAAAAGCTCCTAAAACTATAGTCTAATTTGTTAAAATAAATGTAAAAGTATTATATATTTATATCATATTTTAGACATATTTTTTGCATTTCTTTTTTGGAGCATGACCTTTGAAGATGTACTGACTTTTAATCAGACTCTGATAGGAACCAGACTTCCAATCACATTCTTAAACCTATGCATCATATATGACTCTAAAAAAATCTGATTCTTTCTCACATTGTAGGACTAACAGCAAAATATCATCCATTTTCCAAGCTACGGTAGGATTAAAAAGTCTATATTACTGGATGTGTGTTTATTGTTCAACATTGTTCTTGGGTGCTTAAGTTTTGGCCATGTTTTGATATATTTAACATTTTTGTAGAGTGTGACTGTCTTCTTTTAATCCTGTTTTCAGGGATCTTTAGTTTTATATTCTACTTTTCTTTTGATAAACTTTGTATTTCTTTCTTTCTTTCTTTCCTTTTCCACATTTTTCCTCAAAGGTCCTGTTGAGCAGATTTTTTTCAGGGGCAGCTTAACTTTCAGTCCTGTAATTCTAGAGCGTTGATCCAAGTTGCATTCAGTGTCCAGATTAAAAGTGGTACTTTCGCATCAGAAGCTGTAGAAAGTATAGAATTCTGAAGATTCCCAAAGCAGTGATTTTAAACTGAGTGGGAACAGAATGCATCCAATAGGATGCACACATGCAGATTATTGTTCACTTGCTATTGGGCAATATAACTGTAATTTAAAGTACTACTTGCCCACTGGCAGTGTTAGCAAAGCCTATTAAAGTCCATATTTTGCCAGTAACTCTGAAGCTAAAAAAGCTGGGTCAGCTATTCTTATTGTAAATATGGATCTTTTTGTCCATATTGTATCCTTAGCTGATCCTGCAATGTTTACATTACAGTCCACCTCTTGTGGCTGTCAGTATGACTTCCGCTGTACTGACTAAGTAAAACTCGGTTATGTGTTGTAGAAGTCCCCATAGAAAAGCGTTGGTTAAATACTTTCATATGGGGAAGTTTTAATGGATACTAGGTACTCGCCACACATGCACATTAGTTCCCCAATGCTTTGTGGGGGAGGCTATAACTCCTTATTGATGTCATGGGAGATGGAGAGACAAATAGTACTGAGGAAAGTGCGGCCTTGGAAAAAGGTAGATGCAACTTTTATTTTTCCATTTACAGCAAACAGGAGTAGAGAGGACCTGTGTATTGCAAGGGGCAGGGGCACTATAGCATTAGGAAAACACGTTTGTATTTCTAATGCTATAGTGTTTCTTTTAACCAAAGGTCAACCTCGTGTTGTTAGACACTATATCTTGAAAGAATTGCAGTCTAGTCCTCTCTATGTTAATATAATTTAATTGACTTTTGTAGGCAGCGTCCCTTTTCTCTCTTTTTATGCTATGCAGTCACTTTATGCTATATATTGTTAGGATCCAAATAATGCGTATTATTAACAGTTTATATTGAAGCACTGATGTTTTGTTAACAACCTTGCAAATTACATTTATCTTATAAACTGCATAACAGACAAAAGTTCCTTTCTGTGGAAGGAAAACTTGAATTGAGCCCATGCTGTGAATCTTGAATTAGTTAGATTAATGCAAAATGTAATGAAGCACTTCTTCACAGAAAGGAAAAACATCTCATAATACAAATGTTTGTGTCAAATATGGGTAAGTTAATAATTCAATTAAGGAAAGCTAATGAGACAAATCTACAATAACATTGAAAGTCATAAAACAGAGCTGGAAATAGTCTGGTGTTTGAAAGAAAGAGGATGCTCAACTTCCTGACAAACTAAACGTGTAACAAAACTCCTCTATTTGGTGAAAGCAAAGCTGTGTCCATCCATGTTTTGTAAAATACAACATTAACCTGATGAGATCAAAGGAAGCAGATGCTTTCTGTGTATTTGGTTTCAAGTGACTTGTGAGTTTCCTGAATATTCAAAATTCCATAACTCGGAAAAGCTATATGGACAAATTATGAAATAAACAAACAGTATTGTTTGTTTAGTGATTTGGAGTTGGCACCAAAAAAGATAGGAAAAAGATGAGTGATGGTTAGGGGACAGCCACTAAATGATTTTATTCACAGATAAGACGTGACCAATAGAGGAAAAAAAGGAGGAGCAGTAAAAAAAAAAAACGATATCTATATGTTATATGTCTTAGAAATATAGAAATATGTAAATATAGATTTTTGTTTTTACTGCGGCTCCTTTTTTCCCTCCACTGCTCACTTCTTCTCACTTGATCTGTGAACTAGATGGAGGGAAAATGCTTCTATCAGTGTATCGCAAAATATATATATGTGGCAGACCACCAGAGGCTCCTTTTCCATAACTGTTTATAGCTCTCCAGAGTAGCTTCAGTGAATTTAGCAATAGTAGTATAGCCTCCTCCCCCATACATTCTACAAGTCTTAATGTTGGGAGTAGAACTGATTTATGAGCACACAATGTCACCTTTTATACATGGGGTCTTAATAGGAGGTCCCCAAGGTGAATAATTGGATAACAATATCCCCAGTGCCTTGGTGTCTGTACCTGAGCAAGTAATTTAATTAGCGGCCTGACACCTTGGCACCATGGCACAAAATAAAGTATAACGTGTGCCTGTGTCCACCTCCCCAGTGTCCCCAGTAAGCCCCTGTTTGAGTGCTCACTCTGTCCAAAAAGCACCTTGTTTGGATGTGTAGCTGATTTTAGAGGGAAGTCAAAGTTTCAGTGGGTCTCGTAATCTGGGATGCTTCGCCCCCTCCTCTGTCTCTCCTTCAAAAAGCATCGACTTCCTGAACACTGGTCAAAACATACGAACGCCTGCTTCCTTTTCCCGAACAGCCAGGAGAGCGCTATTCAATAGTTTTGTTCCAACAAGCAAGGGAAACAATTGCTCCTATGAGCCAGGGGGCTCCATTTGTACATTTATTAGTTTTTTGACATTTTCAAAATAGACTGACCGCACAGCCTAAACTCATGGAACTGTTTTGGGCAGGAGCCTCGTGTGCCGTCGGTAAAATGTAACTTCCATAGAATTCGAAAACCCCTGAACTGATCTGGGTGATTTTTGGATATGTTGGTCATCCAGATCAGGGCTATCAGGGAATATGGGGATGCTATGTGTTTTAGGGTACTTTCTAAGTTTGGGGGAAAGTATGTTTTTTGTGCCTGGAGATAATTGGGTTATCATTTAGCTGACTCAATTATCTCACAGGCAGAGAGGAGGGGATTGTCTGTTTGCAGTGGGAGTGTTCATCTTTGTCACTGAAATATTATTGGTTGTAACCTTTGTGTCCCTGTCCCCCACAAGGTTCATGTGGGAGGTCCCCTTGCATGGGGACTTGCATAAAAGCCAGTGTGGCATCAATAAAGATTAATTCCTGTTGTACCCTTCATAAAGTCTAGGCTCATGTTTGGGTAGCTATCTACTTGATTGAGAGAAACTACTTGGATGCTGCATTTGTCTGGAACTATTCGTACCTACACCCGAACTGCAGCTATAATCACTAATACTTAGCAGTTCCGGAGGAATAGGCGAACAAGGTACTTAAAATACCAACATTCGTAACACATGATATTGGCTAAAACCTTTTAGGTTGGCAACAGATATCATGCTGCGAATGGACTTTAGATGTAATCAGTAACAGCTCCTGGAACAGACCAGGATCAGATGTATTCAGGAACAGTTGCCTTATATAGAATGAAATTTATGAAAGAAAACAGGTGCTATCCTGGAGTATTACATTTTCAGAGACACGCTACAGATAGCAGTTGTAATTCATTCCTATCTAGCACTTTTAACCAGAAAAGCTTCTGATTTGGCCTAATTTTTTGTAAGTCAGGACTCTGTAAATATCATGTTTGAGACATAATGAGTTCTATTCTTCTAAGAGATTAAAGACATTTTAGACCCTGAATAACAGTGAAATTGAACATATATATATTTTTTTTCTTAAGTTACGATGGTTCCCTGTCCCTGTGTCCAATTGTTGCATTGCTTTAAATTAAGAGTTAGTCTAAACACTGTAAGCATTACTTGTTTCTGTTTAGTGTACCTTGAGGATTTTGTAAAATGTCATTGCCACTAATAGATAACCCACTATTACTGTCAATCAGGCATACAGAACATTTTTTTGCCAATATTGTGCTTACAGCACCCATTCACAAAACACATTATTGAAAGAACTCTCTATTTTTCCAGAAAGTAATGAGCTGTGGACTAAGCATGTGTTGTCCTAGGCTGAGCCGATATCAAAACACTGTTAACAACAGAGTGTATAAAGTGATGGCAGCCATGGTATGGTTGCTATCACTTTATAGTGCAATTTCAGTTGTCACAGAGTATGATTAAACCCCTGTTGAACAGCAATTTATCAGAAAAAGATTAGTCACCATAGAGAAAATAGATACACGTTCAATTGAAAGGGATCTAGCTATAACTGAAAGCAGTGAACTGGGAGACACTTTCAAGGTAAGTAACTTTTTATTCTTAGTTTTTTAGTTAACTTTTTTAATGCATTATCCAAGAGGTCGATTTTTAGCTAGACAGTTCCACACAGTAGATGTTATTATTGGATTGGATGTATGATTATGTTGCCAGTGATCCTAGTTTTGGTATGTCTCTGATATTTTTTATAGTAACAAGCTTTTGGTTTCAAACTAATTGCAATTTGTCTGAATTTTGAGGGATTGGCAGGCTGTTTGAATTCTGTAACTCTGATTTGTCATATGGATGGATCATGAAGCAACCTAAATGGACAATTGATGAACAGTTTCATTTAAATCATGATTCAGAGTTCATATACAAATGAGACTCAATAAAAAATAAATCAGACAAGTATCTCCTAAGGATTATGTTCAAATAGACAAAATAGTAGCAACCCTGAACATGAATAAAAATAATTAAAATAAGTAGAGCTATGCTAATAAAAATCAAAAGAGTATACAGCAAATCTTATTAAAAAGTTAACTCTGTATTAAAATAGTTTAAAAAGTATGTACAGACACAATATATATTTATTAATTAAATAATTATATTGCACAACCACCAAAACATACCTCCTGAAAAGACATATGTCAATAAAATGCTAAAAATACAGGCTGTGGGTGATAGGTCCTGCTAATATTGTTCAAGAGTCCAAAAAATAAATAATCCAGCGGTAAGAAAACAATGAGAATAGGGGTCGTCACAAACACCAAAAATACCTCTTGTAGTGCAAAGAAGTCTCTCCATGGATATTATGGGAATCTGTTAAACTGCCTGCAACCTTCCAGTTATGATGGCTAAACAGCTATAGTGTCAAAGAGATGGAGTGCATATTCAAGGTGTATATCCGAACTAGTCTTCGGATGTGCCAAAGTTAGGCGTGATGTTTTGTCCAGGGTGGACTTTAGCAAAGACTGGCATGTGAGCAAAGCAATATTTCTATATTATATATTAAATAAATACTTAATATAATATTTTTTACTGCTTCTCTGTTTTTCTATTTTTTTGTTACTTCTTCTCACTTGATCTGTGACCCAAACAGGGGGAAAGCGTGCCATACACTGATTGGAATCTTTTTGGTTTGTCCACATCTTTTTTCCTGAAATGATTGCATGGTTTAAATTCTGCTGAAGTGAAGTAGAACATGAAAGATATCTGGTCCAAACAAACAACAAAAATACTTTTTTTAGACAAATTTCTTTGTCTTTTTTTTTGCCATGTACAAGTTTAGCTTATAGTATTGAACAAAAATATTAATTGAGGCAATCAGCTAGACCTTTATCCTCTTCTACAAACCTTCCTTCTTCTGTTTTTAATCTAACTAATCCTTGTTTTTCTTTCCTTTTCTCATTTATGTATCTAAAAAATGTTTTAACCCCCTTTTTTACTGACTGTGCTTTTTTCTCTTCTGTGTGTGCTTTGGAGGCTCTTATAACTTACTTAGCCTCTTTCTGCTTAATCTTCTATATCTGTAGGTATTGGTGGATTAGGCGCTCACTATATATATTTGGGTGGTGTGGCAGCAGTAACCAGTACAAGGAACCCCAACCTTGTAGTAAATGGATGTGGAAAAAGAAAAAGAAGGAAACCGCGCCCTTAGTGTAGATACGTAAAAATATACAAATATACGTACACAATGGTAATATCAAGGGGTCTTCTTATACAATTGACCTCAAAGAAAACATAAAATATAGAAACAGTAATAGTGTGGTATGTCAGATATAGTGGGTGGATAAATAGTGGTAAGTGATCCACACTCACATGGCCCAGAGCTAACTCAGAGCTCAGCTGTTAACACGCCTGGACGGAACAATCCCCGTCTATGGATGTGTGGCTTTCTTTCGCGATCTCAGATGGGCGATATATGAAAAAATAAGAGAACTCCAAATAGTGCAGAGTGTATATATATAAAATATGTGAATAGGTAATAAAGTTTCGTACTCACATTTGCTAGAGCAGAACTTGCTCTAGTCTTAAGGGCATAGGTGGTATAATCCCCACCAAGGAACAGGTTGATGATCAATTGACCTCAAAAAAACATAAAACATAAAAGCAATGATAGTGTAGTAATTTAAATATAGTGGGTGGATAGTAGGTAATAAGTAATCCACACTCACATGGCCCAGAGCTAACTTAGAGCTCAGCTGTTAATACGCCTGGACGGAATAATCCCCGCCTAAGGATATGTAGTTGTCCTCACAGTCTCAGATGGGCAATATATGGAAAGACAAAATGACTCCAATAGTGCAATATGTATAGATAAAAGACGTGAATAATTAAAAAAGTATTATACTCACATTTGCTAGAGCAGAACTTGCTCTAGTCTTAATAGCTTGGGTGGTATGGTCCCCACCAAGGAACAGGTTGGTAGCCAGGAATAAAAATGATAAAAAATCCCAGTATAATAAAAAGGATAATTTATTAACAAAAATATATATTAAAAGTAAATAAAAAATATGTATATAGTCTCTAGTAGTCCACTTTACGCGTTTCGCCTGTAAAAAGGCTTCCTCAGAAGTGTGGATAATGTCCTGGTACCAAACGTTTATATAGGAGTCCTAATAGTGATGATTGCTTCCTGCTTTGTGCAATTGATGCTTCCTGTAACCACTGGTGAACCGCACGCGTCATACCGGAAGTGACGCGGCGCAATATGTTCGTGGTGATATCCGTGTTCCATATATGGAACACATACAAGACTATAATAGTGATGCTGTGTTCCATTCAGTTGGATAAGGTCCATATGAATAAAGTAAATCTTACTGCTGGATTTTTTGTTAAGTCTTTCGGATACATCTAACGTAACTTCCGGTATCGGCCCGGAAGTGACGCGATGTCAGGGACCATGATGGTATTATGCGTTCCACTGGTGGAACGCAAATGTTGCCGGAACTGTTCCGGTTCCACTGGTGGAACGCAAATGTTGCCGGAACTGTTCCGGTTTGTATTCTTGTTGGGAGGGGCGATCCTCAGGGTAGTAATCTCGATAGAGAGGAAAAATTAATATGCAGTTTATCAATGAAATACCAAATGATATATATACATCTAGGAATATATGTGTAAACAGGGAAAGAGTCTATTAGCCCATAAAAAGTGCAACATTGTATATACAGGGAAATAAACCCAAGTGGGTGGTGTAATAAATAATAGTGTATGTTGGAATTGTACACTCAGATTAGAAACATCATAGGAACTAAACAATATGTGAAAAATATACAGAAAAACGACAAATATAGAAACTAAGTAAAATGACAGATAAAAAAGTCAATATGTTAAAAAAAGGGGGCTTTACAGATCTATAAGCCATATTTACAACTGAAACATGAGTAAGACATGATACAATAAAATGCCATTAAAAGAAAAAATGCAAAATACATAAAAAACATATATAAAGCATGCAGCACTAGTGGTTACAAATAAGAGGATGGGGAGACTGATAAAAAGAATGGAATAGATAAATTGTAAGTAAAAAATATATTTGAAAAAACTAATTGAAATAACAAAAAAAGGGGTTATAAAAAATTGTATAAATCAAATTCTATATTTAATCCGTTAGGATGGAGGGTGTCTATATTGAAAACCCACTCCATCTCTTTTTGGCCTATTTTTCGAATCAGGTCTCCACCTCTCCAGTGATTTGTCACTGTGGCTATCCCCATGAATGTAAGATGCTTTGGATCATTATTGTGTATACAAAAATGGGATGACACTGAATGGTTAGTGTAATTCTTTTCAATGTTTCTGCAGTGTTCTGCTATACGAGTTTTTAGTGCTCTTATTGTGCGTCCAATGTACTGGAGCCCGCATGGACATTCTAATAAATAAATGACATTCTTGCTCTCGCAGGTAATAGTTTCCTTTATTGTGTAAATTTTACCCGTGTTATTAGATTTAAATGTGGTCCTTTTTTTATCTGTAGTCTTGGTTTTTTTACAAGCTGCACAGCTGTTACATCTGTAAAAACCTTTACCTAAGGATAAAACATTTTCTTTGATAAGATTAGGTTTGGCGTCCCTAGTAAAAAATTTTGTAAGGTGCATTTTTAAATTTGGTCTTCCTCTAAAAATAATTTTTGGTCTTTCTGGGATTATATCTTTTGAAATTGGATCTTCTTTTAGAAGGTGCCAGTGTTTATTCATAATCTTCTTCAGATGTCTATTTTTGTCGTTATAGTCTAATATTATAGGAAGTGTAAAATCAGTTTTTTGGGATTGTAGTGCTTTTTCTTTATGTATGAGGTCTTTTTGACTGATTTCAAGGTTTTGTGATATGGTAGATTCTATTAATTGTTTATTATATCCTTTATTAATCAGACTATTTTTTACTTTATTAGCTTGCTCGATAAAGGTGGTATTGTCAGAGCAGTTCCTTCTTAGTCTTGTGATCTGGCTTTTCGGGATGCTGTCGAGCCAGATTTTGTTATGGCAGCTTTTTGTATCTATATAGTTATTCACGTGTACATTCTTAAAGTGCGTTTTTGTGTTGACAACATTGTCCCTTATGTAAATATTAAGATCTAAATATGTAATTTCGCTATTGCTTATTTCGGACGTTAAAACTATACCTTCCTGGTTGGAGTTTAAAAACCTTATAAAATCTTGTGCTTCTAAAATGGAACCTTTCCAAATAAAAATGAGGTCATCGATGTATCTAGAGTAGGACACCAGGTTCTCTGCCCAGCCATGATTATTCCAAATGTATCTTTCTTCCCATTCGGCCATATACAGGTTGGCATAGCTGGGCGCGAACCTGGTGCCCATAGCTGTACCTCTATTCTGTAAATAAAAGGAGTCCTGAAACCAGAAATAATTGTTGTTGAGAATTAGTTCGATGCCTTCAATTAGAAAATCTATCTGATCCTGTAACATGGAGTTGTCTTTTTCTAACATTTTTTTGACTGCTGTACACCCTTTATTATGCTGGATGATGGTGTACAGTGATTGTACATCGCAGGTGATAAGCAGATAATCATTTTGCCAGCTGATTTTTTCTAATTTTTTTAAAAGATCTCTAGTGTCTTTGAGATATGATTTAGTTTGAGTTACATAGGGTTGGAGTAGGATGTCTATATATTCTGACAAATTAGAAAGAGCAGACCCAATACCCGAGACAATTGGTCGCCCTGAAGGTTTAAGAGAGATTTTTGTGTATTTTAGGGAGGAAGTATATCACTGGAATTTTTGGATGGGCAATATTAATATATTGTAATTCCTTTTCATTTAGAATACCGGCTTTTAATCCTTTGTCTAAATACAGTTCGAGTTCTTTTTTGATTCTAGTAATGGGGTTGTTGGGAAGTTTTGTGTAGGTAGTATGGTCATTTAGTTGTTTATAAGCTTCTTCCTCATACTGTTCTTTGGACAAAATGACAAGGCCGCCGCCTTTGTCAGCGGGTTTAATGACAATCGAGTTGTCGTTATATAAATCTTTTAGGGTTTGTCTCTCTTTTTTATTTAGATTAGCTTTGTCTTTATATTTATTATTATTCTCTAAGGTTCTAATGTCTTTTCCCACTTTCTTTTCAAAGATGTCTAGGGCGCTGGATTTGCAGTGAGCCGGATAGAATTTTGATTTATTTTTTAAGTTGCTATTAATGTATTGGTCAGTTAGGGTATTTTGGTGGTTGTTGGTGGTGTTACTCTGATTTTTATTGATAGAAAAAAATCTTTTTAAGGTGGCATTTCTGACGAATTTGCCAATATCGATAAAAGTCAAAAAGGAATTGTATGGTTTGGTTGGTGCAAATTTGAGGCCTTTCTTTAAGACATCAGTTTCAGTTTTATTTAAAATTTTATTAGATAAATTAAAAATGCCTGTGGGGGAATTGTTAGGTTGGTGATCTAGAATCTTTCTATCCTTCCTTTCTTGATGTCTTCTGCCTGATCTGCATCCTCTAAATCTCTTTTGCGACTTTTTATCGGGGTAATATTTAGATGGTTCGTATGTCGCTCTCTGTTTGAGGGGATCTCTAAAAAAGAGGTCTCGTCAAAGGGTTCGCAAAATGATAGGGCATGGTATCTGTTTTTGGTAGCTATTTCTTTAGATGTATTGAGTTCCTGTTCGTCATGTTTTTTGTGATTTCTTGTTGTAACCTTTTCCCAAGAGTATTGTCTTTCTTTGGTCCTATAGTGAGGAGAGGATGGTTCATATGTGAATTTGTGTGTTTTGGGTCTTACGACCAATGGTGAGGTGTTTTGGTGATTGTATTGTTTCTCTCTATGTGATGGCTCTTTTGTGGTAAAATGTGTGACTTCTTTCTTTCTGTACTCGAAAGGTCTAGTGGAAATCTTTCTTTTGTTTTCATCGGTTACCGTGTGTCTATTTGCAGTGGTGTTTTCAAAGGTCCTATTGTTGAACCTATTCCAATTGTGATTATATCTTCCAGGGTGTCTACTTGGATATCTGTGTTGTGGTTTATATTTGTGATCGTAGTTGTGTGAAAATTCTTGTTTTTCATTGAATTCCTTTTTTTGGGGGTGTTTATATTTGAAATTATTTCCAGTGTCTGTGTATTGGTGATTGTAATTTCTCCTATTTTGTTGTGTTTTTTTTGCATTGTATGTGCGGACTTGGTTGTGTGCATAATCCCATTTATCTCTATTGTATTTGCTGATTTTGATTTTTTTGGTATCTGTTTCTGTTTTTTCTACTGTTTTTTTAATTTTAAGTGTTTGACTAAAATACTCTTCAGTGTCAGCAAAAGGGATAAGTTGTTCTCTTAAACTATTTATTTTTTTGTCCAAATTAGAGAGTTTTTCACTTTTTACTTTAATCAGACTTTTCATGAGCCCAAATGTGCAAAATTCTAAATGATTGTACCATTCCTCCATGAATGTCTTATTTTCTGTATCTGAAGTGGGCATTTTGAATAGTCTTAAGCCTCTTGGTGTAATTTTGTCATTGACATATTTAGTTAGGGTAGCTATTTCCCACCTTAATTTCATTTCTTTTATTAAAGAAAATTCTAGTTCTTTGAGCAATTCTTGTGGGTCATCAAAGATAATCAGAGGTTCATTGTTATCTATATTAGTTAAATCTTCTAAGTTATTGAAAATATCGTCAATGTTGATGTTATAATTGTCACGATATTCGAATAATGTCATTTTGATAATCTTATAGGGCTGTCCAATGAGTGGGGAAAAAAATAGAATGTAGGTATTGGTGGATTAGGCGCTCACTATATATATTTGGGTGGTGTGGCAGCAGTAACCAGTACAAGGAACCCCAACCTTGTAGTAAATGGATGTGGAAAAAGAAAAAGAAGGAAACCGCGCCCTTAGTGTAGATACGTAAAAATATACAAATATACGTACACAATGGTAATATCAAGGGGTCTTCTTATACAATTGACCTCAAAGAAAACATAAAATATAGAAACAGTAATAGTGTGGTATGTCAGATATAGTGGGTGGATAAATAGTGGTAAGTGATCCACACTCACATGGCCCAGAGCTAACTCAGAGCTCAGCTGTTAACACGCCTGGACGGAACAATCCCCGTCTATGGATGTGTGGCTTTCTTTCGCGATCTCAGATGGGCGATATATGAAAAAATAAGAGAACTCCAAATAGTGCAGAGTGTATATATATAAAATATGTGAATAGGTAATAAAGTTTCGTACTCACATTTGCTAGAGCAGAACTTGCTCTAGTCTTAAGGGCATAGGTGGTATAATCCCCACCAAGGAACAGGTTGATGATCAATTGACCTCAAAAAAACATAAAACATAAAAGCAATGATAGTGTAGTAATTTAAATATAGTGGGTGGATAGTAGGTAATAAGTAATCCACACTCACATGGCCCAGAGCTAACTTAGAGCTCAGCTGTTAATACGCCTGGACGGAATAATCCCCGCCTAAGGATATGTAGTTGTCCTCACAGTCTCAGATGGGCAATATATGGAAAGACAAAATGACTCCAATAGTGCAATATGTATAGATAAAAGACGTGAATAATTAAAAAAGTATTATACTCACATTTGCTAGAGCAGAACTTGCTCTAGTCTTAATAGCTTGGGTGGTATGGTCCCCACCAAGGAACAGGTTGGTAGCCAGGAATAAAAATGATAAAAAATCCCAGTATAATAAAAAGGATAATTTATTAACAAAAATATATATTAAAAGTAAATAAAAAATATGTATATAGTCTCTAGTAGTCCACTTTACGCGTTTCGCCTGTAAAAAGGCTTCCTCAGAAGTGTGGATAATGTCCTGGTACCAAACGTTTATATAGGAGTCCTAATAGTGATGATTGCTTCCTGCTTTGTGCAATTGATGCTTCCTGTAACCACTGGTGAACCGCACGCGTCATACCGGAAGTGACGCGGCGCAATATGTTCGTGGTGATATCCGTGTTCCATATATGGAACACATACAAGACTATAATAGTGATGCTGTGTTCCATTCAGTTGGATAAGGTCCATATGAATAAAGTAAATCTTACTGCTGGATTTTTTGTTAAGTCTTTCGGATACATCTAACGTAACTTCCGGTATCGGCCCGGAAGTGACGCGATGTCAGGGACCATGATGGTATTATGCGTTCCACTGGTGGAACGCAAATGTTGCCGGAACTGTTCCGGTTCCACTGGTGGAACGCAAATGTTGCCGGAACTGTTCCGGTTTGTATTCTTGTTGGGAGGGGCGATCCTCAGGGTAGTAATCTCGATAGAGAGGAAAAATTAATATGCAGTTTATCAATGAAATACCAAATTATATATATACATCTAGGAATATATGTGTAAACAGGGAAAGAGTCTATTAGCCCATAAAAAGTGCAACATTGTATATACAGGGAAATAAACCCAAGTGGGTGGTGTAATAAATAATAGTGTATGTTGGAATTGTACACTCAGATTAGAAACATCATAGGAACTAAACAATATGTGAAAAATATACAGAAAAACGACAAATATAGAATCTAAGTAAAATGACAGATAAAAAAGTCAATATGTTAAAAAAAGGGGGCTTTACAGATCTATAAGCCATATTTACAACTGAAACATGAGTAAGACATGATACAATAAAATGCCATTAAAAGAAAAAATGCAAAATACATAAAAAACATATATAAAGCATGCAGCACTAGTGGTTACAAATAAGAGGATGGGGAGACTGATAAAAAGAATGGAATAGATAAATTGTAAGTAAAAAATATATTTGAAAAAACTAATTGAAATAACAAAAAAAGGGGTTATAAAAAATTGTATAAATCAAATTCTATATTTAATCCGTTAGGATGGAGGGTGTCTATATTGAAAACCCACTCCATCTCTTTTTGGCCTATTTTTCGAATCAGGTCTCCACCTCTCCAGTGATTTGTCACTGTGGCTATCCCCATGAATGTAAGATGCTTTGGATCATTATTGTGTATACAAAAATGGGATGACACTGAATGGTTAGTGTAATTCTTTTCAATGTTTCTGCAGTGTTCTGCTATACGAGTTTTTAGTGCTCTTATTGTGCGTCCAATGTACTGGAGCCCGCATGGACATTCTAATAAATAAATGACATTCTTGCTCTCGCAGGTAATAGTTTCCTTTATTGTGTAAATTTTACCCGTGTTATTAGATTTAAATGTGGTCCTTTTTTTATCTGTAGTCTTGGTTTTTTTACAAGCTGCACAGCTGTTACATCTGTAAAAACCTTTACCTAAGGATAAAACATTTTCTTTGATAAGATTAGGTTTGGCGTCCCTAGTAAAAAATTTTGTAAGGTGCATTTTTAAATTTGGTGCGCCTCTAAAAATAATTTTTGGTCTTTCTGGGATTATATCTTTTAAAATTGGATCTTCTTTTAGAAGGTGCCAGTGTTTATTCATAATCTTCTTCAGATGTCTATTTTTGTCGTTATAGTCTAATATTATAGGAAGTGTAAAATCTGTTTTTTGGGATTGTAGTGCTTTTTCTTTATGTATGAGGTCTTTTTGACTGATTTCAAGGTTTTGTGATATGGTAGATTCTATTAATTGTTTATTATATCCTTTATTAATCAGACTATTTTTTACTTTATTAGCTTGCTCGATAAAGGTGGTATTGTCAGAGCAGTTCCTTCTTAGTCTTGTGATCTGGCTTTTCGGGATGCTGTCGAGCCAGATTTTGTTATGGCAGCTTTTTGTATCTATATAGTTATTCACGTGTACATTCTTAAAGTGCGTTTTTGTGTTGACAACATTGTCCCTTATGTAAATATTAAGATCTAAATATGTAATTTCGCTATTGCTTATTTCGGACGTTAAAACTATACCTTCCTGGTTGGAGTTTAAAAACCTTATAAAATCTTGTGCTTCTAAAATGGAACCTTTCCAAATAAAAATGAGGTCATCGATGTATCTAGAGTAGGACACCAGGTTCTCTGCCCAGCCATGATTATTCCAAATGTATCTTTCTTCCCATTCGGCCATATACAGGTTGGCATAGCTGGGCGCGAACCTGGTGCCCATAGCTGTACCTCTATTCTGTAAATAAAAGGAGTCCTGAAACCAGAAATAATTGTTGTTGAGAATTAGTTCGATGCCTTCAATTAGAAAATCTATCTGATCCTGTAACATGGAGTTGTCTTTTTCTAACATTTTTTTGACTGCTGTACACCCTTTATTATGCTGGATGATGGTGTACAGTGATTGTACATCGCAGGTGATAAGCAGATAATCATTTTGCCAGCTGATTTTTTCTAATTTTTTTAAAAGATCTCTAGTGTCTTTGAGATATGATTTAGTTTGAGTTACATAGGGTTGGAGTAGGATGTCTATATATTCTGACAAATTAGAAAGAGCAGACCCAATACCCGAGACAATTGGTCGCCCTGGAGGTTTAGAGAGATTTTTGTGTATTTTAGGGAGGAAGTATATCACTGGAATTTTTGGATGGGCAATATTAATATATTGTAATTCCTTTTCATTTAGAATACCGGCTTTTAATCCTTTGTCTAAATACAGTTCGAGTTCTTTTTTGATTCTAGTAATGGGGTTGTTGGGAAGTTTTGTGTAGGTAGTATGGTCATTTAGTTGTTTATAAGCTTCTTCCTCATACTGTTCTTTGGACAAAATGACAAGGCCGCCGCCTTTGTCAGCGGGTTTAATGACAATCGAGTTGTCGTTATATAAATCTTTTAGGGTTTGTCTCTCTTTTTTATTTAGATTAGCTTTGTCTTTATATTTATTATTATTCTCTAAGGTTCTAATGTCTTTTCCCACTTTCTTTTCAAAGATGTCTAGGGCGCTGGATTTGCAGTGAGCCGGATAGAATTTTGATTTATTTTTTAAGTTGCTATTAATGTATTGGTCAGTTAGGGTATTTTGGTGGTTGTTGGTGGTGTTACTCTGATTTTTATTGATAGAAAAAAATCTTTTTAAGGTGGCATTTCTGACGAATTTGCCAATATCGATAAAAGTCAAAAAGGAATTGTATGGTTTGGTTGGTGCAAATTTGAGGCCTTTCTTTAAGACATCAGTTTCAGTTTTATTTAAAATTTTATTAGATAAATTAAAAATGCCTGTGGGGGAATTGTTAGGTTGGTGATCTAGAATCTTTCTATCCTTCCTTTCTTGATGTCTTCTGCCTGATCTGCATCCTCTAAATCTCTTTTGCGACTTTTTATCGGGGTAATATTTAGATGGTTCGTATGTCGCTCTCTGTTTGAGGGGATCTCTAAAAAAGAGGTCTCGTCAAAGGGTTCGCAAAATGATAGGGCATGGTATCTGTTTTTGGTAGCTATTTCTTTAGATGTATTGAGTTCCTGTTCGTCATGTTTTTTGTGATTTCTTGTTGTAACCTTTTCCCAAGAGTATTGTCTTTCTTTGGTCCTATAGTGAGGAGAGGATGGTTCATATGTGAATTTGTGTGTTTTGGGTCTTACGACCAATGGTGAGGTGTTTTGGTGATTGTATTGTTTCTCTCTATGTGATGGCTCTTTTGTGGTAAAATGTGTGACTTCTTTCTTTCTGTACTCGAAAGGTCTAGTGGAAATCTTTCTTTTGTTTTCATCGGTTACCGTGTGTCTATTTGCAGTGGTGTTTTCAAAGGTCCTATTGTTGAACCTATTCCAATTGTGATTATATCTTCCAGGGTGTCTACTTGGAGATCTGTGTTGTGGTTTATATTTGTGATCGTAGTTGTGTAAAAATTCTTGTTTTTCATTGAATTCCTTTTTTTGGGGGTGTTTATATTTGAAATTATTTCCAGTGTCTGTGTATTAGTGATTGTAATTTCTCCTATTTTGTTGTGTTTTTTTTGCATTGTATGTGCGGACTTGGTTGTGTGCATAATCCCATTTATCTCTATTGTATTTGCTGATTTTGATTTTTTTGGTATCTGTTTCTGTTTTTTCTACTGTTTTTTTAATTTTAAGTGTTTGACTAAAATACTCTTCAGTGTCAGCAAAAGGGATAAGTTGTTCTCTTAAACTATTTATTTTTTTGTCCAAATTAGAGAGTTTTTCACTTTTTACTTTAATCAGACTTTTCATGAGCCCAAATGTGCAAAATTCTAAATGATTGTACCATTCCTCCATGAATGTCTTATTTTCTGTATCTGAAGTGGGCATTTTGAATAGTCTTAAGCCTCTTGGTGTAATTTTGTCATTGACATATTTAGTTAGGGTAGCTATTTCCCACCTTAATTTCATTTCTTTTATTAAAGAAAATTCTAGTTCTTTGAGCAATTCTTGTGGGTCATCAAAGATAATCAGAGGTTCATTGTTATCTATATTAGTTAAATCTTCTAAGTTATTGAAAATATCGTCAATGTTGATGTTATAATTGTCACGATATTCGAATAATGTCATTTTGATAATCTTATAGGGCTGCCCAATGAGTGGGGAAAAAAATAGAATGTAGGTATTGGTGGATTAGGCGCTCACTATATATATTTGGGTGGTGTGGCAGCAGTAACCAGTACAAGGAACCCCAACCTTGTAGTAAATGGATGTGGAAAAAGAAAAAGAAGGAAACCGCGCCCTTAGTGTAGATACGTAAAAATATACAAATATACGTACACAATGGTAATATCAAGGGGCCTTCTTATACAATTGACCTCAAAGAAAACATAAAATATAGAAACAGTAATAGTGTGGTATGTCAGATATAGTGGGTGGATAAATAGTGGTAAGTGATCCACACTCACATGGCCCAGAGCTAACTCAGAGCTCAGCTGTTAACACGCCTGGACGGAACAATCCCCGTCTATGGATGTGTGGCTTTCTTTCGCGATCTCAGATGGGCGATATATGAAAAAATAAGAGAACTCCAAATAGTGCAGAGTGTATATATATAAAATATGTGAATAGGTAATAAAGTTTCGTACTCACATTTGCTAGAGCAGAACTTGCTCTAGCCTTAAGGGCATAGGTGGTATAATCCCCACCAAGGAACAGGTTGATGATCAATTGACCTCAAAAAAACATAAAACATAAAAGCAATGATAGTGTAGTAATTTAAATATAGTGGGTGGATAGTAGGTAATAAGTAATCCACACTCACATGGCCCAGAGCTAACTTAGAGCTCAGCTGTTAATACGCCTGGACGGAATAATCCCCGCCTAAGGATATGTAGTTGTCCTCACAGTCTCAGATGGGCAATATATGGAAAGACAAAATGACTCCAATAGTGCAATATGTATAGATAAAAGACGTGAATAATTAAAAAAGTATTATACTCACATTTGCTAGAGCAGAACTTGCTCTAGTCTTAATAGCTTGGGTGGTATGGTCCCCACCAAGGAACAGGTTGGTAGCCAGGAATAAAAATGATAAAAAATCCCAGTATAATAAAAAGGATAATTTATTAACAAAAATATATATTAAAAGTAAATAAAAAATATGTATATAGTCTCTAGTAGTCCACTTTACGCGTTTCGCCTGTAAAAAGGCTTCCTCAGAAGTGTGGATAATGTCCTGGTACCAAACGTTTATATAGGAGTCCTAATAGTGATGATTGCTTCCTGCTTTGTGCAATTGATGCTTCCTGTAACCACTGGTGAACCGCACGCGTCATACCGGAAGTGACGCGGCGCAATATGTTCGTGGTGATATCCGTGTTCCATATATGGAACACATACAAGACTATAATAGTGATGCTGTGTTCCATTCAGTTGGATAAGGTCCATATGAATAAAGTAAATCTTACTGCTGGATTTTTTGTTAAGTCTTTCGGATACATCTAACGTAACTTCCGGTATCGGCCCGGAAGTGACGCGATGTCAGGGACCATGATGGTATTATGCGTTCCACTGGTGGAACGCAAATGTTGCCGGAATTGTTCCGGTTCCACTGGTGGAACGCAAATGTTGCCGGAACTGTTCCGGTTTGTATTCTTGTTGGGAGGGGCGATCCTCAGGGTAGTAATCTCGATAGAGAGGAAAAATTAATATGCAGTTTATCAATGAAATACCAAATTATATATATACATCTAGGAATATATGTGTAAACAGGGAAAGAGTCTATTAGCCCATAAAAAGTGCAACATTGTATATACAGGGAAATAAACCCAAGTGGGTGGTGTAATAAATAATAGTGTATGTTGGAATTGTACACTCAACAACCCCATTACTAGAATCAAAAAAGAACTTGAACTGTATGTAGACAAAGGATTAAAAGCCGGTATTCTAAATGAAAAGGAATTACAATATATTAATATTGCCCATCCAAAAATTCCAGTGATATACTTCCTCCCTAAAATACACAAAAATCTCTCTAAACCTCCAGGGCGACCAATTGTCTCGGGTATTGGGTCTGCTCTTTCTAATTTGTCAGAATATATAGACATCCTACTCCAACCCTATGTAACTCAAACTAAATCATATCTCAAAGACACTAGAGATCTTTTAAAAAAATTAGAAAAAATCAGCTGGCAAAATGATTATCTGCTTATCACCTGCGATGTACAATCACTGTACACCATCATCCAGCATAATAAAGGGTGTACAGCAGTCAAAAATTTTTTAGAAAAAGACAACTCCATGTTACAGGATCAGATAGATTTTCTAATTGAAGGCATCGAACTAATTCTCAACAACAATTATTTCTGGTTTCAGGACTCCTTTTATTTACAGAATAGAGGTACAGCTATGGGCACCAGGTTCGCGCCCAGCTATGCCAACCTGTATATGGCCGAATGGGAAGAAAGATACATTTGGAATAATCATGGCTGGGCAGAGAACCTGGTGTCCTACTCTAGATACATCGATGACCTCATTTTTATTTGGAAAGGTTCCATTTTAGAAGCACAAGATTTTATAAGGTTTTTAAACTCCAACCAGGAAGGTATAGTTTTAACGTCCGAAATAAGCAATAGCGAAATTACATATTTAGATCTTAATATTTACATAAGGGACAATGTTGTCAACACAAAAACGCACTTTAAGAATGTACACGTGAATAACTATATAGATACAAAAAGCTGCCATAACAAAATCTGGCTCGACAGCATCCCGAAAAGCCAGATCACAAGACTAAGAAGGAACTGCTCTGACAATACCACCTTTATCGAGCAAGCTAATAAAGTAAAAAATAGTCTGATTAATAAAGGATATAATAAACAATTAATAGAATCTACCATATCACAAAACCTTGAAATCAGTCAAAAAGACCTCATACATAAAGAAAAAGCACTACAATCCCAAAAAACAGATTTTACACTTCCTATAATATTAGACTATAACGACAAAAATAGACATCTGAAGAAGATTATGAATAAACACTGGCACCTTCTAAAAGAAGATCCAATTTTAAAAGATATAATCCCAGAAAGACCAAAAATTATTTTTAGAGGCGCACCAAATTTAAAAATGCACCTTACAAAAATTTTTACTAGGGACGCCAAACCTAATCTTATCAAAGAAAATGTTTTATCCTTAGGTAAAGGTTTTTACAGATGTAACAGCTGTGCAGCTTGTAAAAAAACCAAGACTACAGATAAAAAAAGGACCACATTTAAATCTAATAACACGGGTAAAATTTACACAATAAAGGAAACTATTACCTGCGAGAGCAAGAATGTCATTTATTTATTAGAATGTCCATGCGGGCTCCAGTACATTGGACGCACAATAAGAGCACTAAAAACTCGTATAGCAGAACACTGCAGAAACATTGAAAAGAATTACACTAACCATTCAGTGTCATCCCATTTTTGTATACACAATAATGATCCAAAGCATCTTACATTCATGGGGATAGCCACAGTGACAAATCACTGGAGAGGTGGAGACCTGATTCGAAAAATAGGCCAAAAAGAGATGGAGTGGGTTTTCAATATAGACACCCTCCATCCTAACGGATTAAATATAGAATTTGATTTATACAATTTTTTATAACCCCTTTTTTTGTTATTTCAATTAGTTTTTTCAAATATATTTTTTACTTACAATTTATCTATTCCATTCTTTTTATCAGTCTCCCCATCCTCTTATTTGTAACCACTAGTGCTGCATGCTTTATATATGTTTTTTATGTATTTTGCATTTTTTCTTTTAATGGCATTTTATTGTATCATGTCTTACTCATGTTTCAGTTGTAAATATGGCTTATAGATCTGTAAAGCCCCCTTTTTTTAACATATTGACTTTTTTATCTGTCATTTTACTTAGTTTCTATATTTGTCGTTTTTCTGTATATTTTTCACATATTGTTTAGTTCCTATGATGTTTCTAATCTGAGTGTACAATTCCAACATACACTATTATTTATTACACCACCCACTTGGGTTTATTTCCCTGTATATACAATGTTGCACTTTTTATGGGCTAATAGACTCTTTCCCTGTTTACACATATATTCCTAGATGTATATATATAATTTGGTATTTCATTGATAAACTGCATATTAATTTTTCCTCTCTATCGAGATTACTACCCTGAGGATCGCCCCTCCCAACAAGAATACAAACCGGAACAGTTCCGGCAACATTTGCGTTCCACCAGTGGAACCGGAACAATTCCGGCAACATTTGCGTTCCACCAGTGGAACGCATAATACCATCATGGTCCCTGACATCGCGTCACTTCCGGGCCGATACCGGAAGTTACGTTAGATGTATCCGAAAGACTTAACAAAAAATCCAGCAGTAAGATTTACTTTATTCATATGGACCTTATCCAACTGAATGGAACACAGCATCACTATTATAGTCTTGTATGTGTTCCATATGTGGAACACGGATATCACCACGAACATATTGCGCCGCGTCACTTCCGGTATGACGCGTGCGGTTCACCAGTGGTTACAGGAAGCATCAATTGCACAAAGCAGGAAGCAATCATCACTATTAGGACTCCTATATAAACGTTTGGTACCAGGACATTATCCACACTTCTGAGGAAGCCTTTTTACAGGCGAAACGCGTAAAGTGGACTACTAGAGACTATATACATATTTTTTATTTACTTTTAATATATATTTTTGTTAATAAATTATCCTTTTTATTATACTGGGATCTTTCCATATATTGCCCATCTGAGACTGTGAGGACAACTACATATCCTTAGGCGGGGATTATTCCGTCCAGGCGTATTAACAGCTGAGCTCTAAGTTAGCTCTGGGCCATGTGAGTGTGGATTACTTATTACCTACTATCCACCCACTATATTTAAATTACTACACTATCATTGCTTTTATGTTTTATGTTTTTTTGAGGTCAATTGATCATCAACCTGTTCCTTGGTGGGGATTATACCACCTATGCCCTTAAGACAAGAGCAAGTTCTGCTCTAGCAAATGTGAGTACGAAACTTTATTACCTATTCACATATTTTATATATATACACTCTGCACTATTTGGAGTTCTCTTATTTTTTCATATATCGCCCATCTGAGATCGCGAAAGAAAGCCACACATCCATAGACGAGGATTGTTCCGTCCAGGCGTGTTAACAGCTGAGCTCTGAGTTAGCTCTGGGCCATGTGAGTGTGGATCACTTACCACTATTTATCCACCCACTATATCTGACATACCACACTATTACTGTTTCTATATTTTATGTTTTCTTTGAGGTCAATTGTATAAGAAGACCCCTTGATATTACCATTGTGTACGTATATTTGTATATTTTTACGTATCTACACTAAGGGCGCGGTTTCCTTCTTTTTCTTTTTCCACATCCATTTACTACAAGGTTGGGGTTCCTTGTACTGGTTACTGCTGCCACACCACCCAAATATATATAGTGAGCGCCTAATCCACCAATACCTACATTCTATTTTTTTCCCCACTCATTGGGCAGCCCTATAAGATTATCAAAATGACATTATTCGAATATCGTGACAATTATAACATCAACATTGACGATATTTTCAATAACTTAGAAGATTTAACTAATATAGATAACAATGAACCTCTGATTATCTTTGATGACCCACAAGAATTGCTCAAAGAACTAGAATTTTCTTTAATAAAAGAAATGAAATTAAGGTGGGAAATAGCTACCCTAACTAAATATGTCAATGACAAAATTACACCAAGAGGCTTAAGACTATTCAAAATGCCCACTTCAGATACAGAAAATAAGACATTCATGGAGGAATGGTACAATCATTTAGAATTTTGCACATTTGGGCTCATGAAAAGTCTGATTAAAGTAAAAAGTGAAAAACTCTCTAATTTGGACAAAAAAATAAATAGTTTAAGAGAACAACTTATCCCTTTTGCTGACACTGAAGAGTATTTTAGTCAAACACTTAAAATTAAAAAAACAGTAGAAAAAACAGAAACAGATACCAAAAAAATCAAAATCAGCAAATACAATAGAGATAAATGGGATTATGCACACAACCAAGTCCGCACATACAATGCAAAAAAAACACAACAAAATAGGAGAAATTACAATCACTAATACACAGACACTGGAAATAATTTCAAATATAAACACCCCCAAAAAAAGGAATTCAATGAAAAACAAGAATTTTTACACAACTACGATCACAAATATAAACCACAACACAGATCTCCAAGTAGACACCCTGGAAGATATAATCACAATTGGAATAGGTTCAACAATAGGACCTTTGAAAACACCACTGCAAATAGACACACGGTAACCGATGAAAACAAAAGAAAGATTTCCACTAGACCTTTCGAGTACAGAAAGAAAGAAGTCACACATTTTACCACAAAAGAGCCATCACATAGAGAGAAACAATACAATCACCAAAACACCTCACCATTGGTCGTAAGACCCAAAACACACAAATTCACATATGAACCATCCTCTCCTCACTATAGGACCAAAGAAAGACAATACTCTTGGGAAAAGGTTACAACAAGAAATCACAAAAAACATGACGAACAGGAACTCAATACATCTAAAGAAATAGCTACCAAAAACAGATACCATGCCCTATCATTTTGCGAACCCTTTGACGAGACCTCTTTTTTAGAGATCCCCTCAAACAGAGAGCGACATACGAACCATCTAAATATTACCCCGATAAAAAGTCGCAAAAGAGATTTAGAGGATGCAGATCAGGCAGAAGACATCAAGAAAGGAAGGATAGAAAGATTCTAGATCACCAACCTAACAATTCCCCCACAGGCATTTTTAATTTATCTAATAAAATTTTAAATAAAACTGAAACTGATGTCTTAAAGAAAGGCCTCAAATTTGCACCAACCAAACCATACAATTCCTTTTTGACTTTTATCGATATTGGCAAATTCGTCAGAAATGCCACCTTAAAAAGATTTTTTTCTATCAATAAAAATCAGAGTAACACCACCAACAACCACCAAAATACCCTAACTGACCAATACATTAATAGCAACTTAAAAAATAAATCAAAATTCTATCCGGCTCACTGCAAATCCAGCGCCCTAGACATCTTTGAAAAGAAAGTGGGAAAAGACATTAGAACCTTAGAGAATAATAATAAATATAAAGACAAAGCTAATCTAAATAAAAAAGAGAGACAAACCCTAAAAGATTTATATAACGACAACTCGATTGTCATTAAACCCGCTGACAAAGGCGGCGGCCTTGTCATTTTGTCCAAAGAACAGTATGAGGAAGAAGCTTATAAACAACTAAATGACCATACTACCTACACAAAACTTCCCAACAACCCCATTACTAGAATCAAAAAAGAACTCGAACTGTATTTAGACAAAGGATTAAAAGCCGGTATTCTAAATGAAAAGGAATTACAATATATTAATATTGCCCATCCAAAAATTCCAGTGATATACTTCCTCCCTAAAATACACAAAAATCTCTCTAAACCTCCAGGGCGACCAATTGTCTCGGGTATTGGGTCTGCTCTTTCTAATTTGTCAGAATATATAGACATCCTACTCCAACCCTATGTAACTCAAACTAAATCATATCTCAAAGACACTAGAGATCTTTTAAAAAAATTAGAAAAAATCAGCTGGCAAAATGATTATCTGCTTATCACCTGCGATGTACAATCACTGTACACCATCATCCAGCATAATAAAGGGTGTACAGCAGTCAAAAAAATTTTAGAAAAAGACAACTCCATGTTACAGGATCAGATAGATTTTCTAATTGAAGGCATCGAACTAATTCTCAACAACAATTATTTCTGGTTTCAGGACTCCTTTTATTTACAGAATAGAGGTACAGCTATGGGCACCAGGTTCGCGCCCAGCTATGCCAACCTGTATATGGCCGAATGGGAAGAAAGATACATTTGGAATAATCATGGCTGGGCAGAGAACCTGGTGTCCTACTCTAGATACATCGATGACCTCATTTTTATTTGGAAAGGTTCCATTTTAGAAGCACAAGATTTTATAAGGTTTTTAAACTCCAACCAGGAAGGTATAGTTTTAACGTCCGAAATAAGCAATAGCGAAATTACATATTTAGATCTTAATATTTACATAAGGGACAATGTTGTCAACACAAAAACGCACTTTAAGAATGTACACGTGAATAACTATATAGATACAAAAAGCTGCCATAACAAAATCTGGCTCGACAGCATCCCGAAAAGCCAGATCACAAGACTAAGAAGGAACTGCTCTGACAATACCACCTTTATCGAGCAAGCTAATAAAGTAAAAAATAGTCTGATTAATAAAGGATATAATAAACAATTAATAGAATCTACCATATCACAAAACCTTGAAATCAGTCAAAAAGACCTCATACATAAAGAAAAAGCACTACAATCCCAAAAAACAGATTTTACACTTCCTATAATATTAGACTATAACGACAAAAATAGACATCTGAAGAAGATTATGAATAAACACTGGCACCTTCTAAAAGAAGATCAAATTTTAAAAGATATAATCCCAGAAAGACCAAAAATTATTTTTAGAGGCGCACCAAATTTAAAAATGCACCTTACAAAATTTTTTACTAGGGACGCCAAACCTAATCTTATCAAAGAAAATGTTTTATCCTTAGGTAAAGGTTTTTACAGATGTAACAGCTGTGCAGCTTGTAAAAAAACCAAGACTACAGATAAAAAAAGGACCACATTTAAATCTAATAACACGGGTAAAATTTACACAATAAAGGAAACTATTACCTGCGAGAGCAAGAATGTCATTTATTTATTAGAATGTCCATGCGGGCTCCAGTACATTGGACGCACAATAAGAGCACTAAAAACTCGTATAGCAGAACACTGCAGAAACATTGAAAAGAATTACACTAACCATTCAGTGTCATCCCATTTTTGTATACACAATAATGATCCAAAGCATCTTACATTCATGGGGATAGCCACAGTGACAAATCACTGGAGAGGTGGAGACCTGATTCGAAAAATAGGCCAAAAAGAGATGGAGTGGGTTTTCAATATAGACACCCTCCATCCTAACGGATTAAATATAGAATTTGATTTATACAATTTTTTATAACCCCTTTTTTTGTTATTTCAATTAGTTTTTTCAAATATATTTTTTACTTACAATTTATCTATTCCATTCTTTTTATCAGTCTCCCCATCCTCTTATTTGTAACCACTAGTGCTGCATGCTTTATATATGTTTTTTATGTATTTTGCATTTTTTCTTTTAATGGCATTTTATTGTATCATGTCTTACTCATGTTTCAGTTGTAAATATGGCTTATAGATCTGTAAAGCCCCCTTTTTTTAACATATTGACTTTTTTATCTGTCATTTTACTTAGTTTCTATATTTGTCGTTTTTCTGTATATTTTTCACATATTGTTTAGTTCCTATGATGTTTCTAATCTGAGTGTACAATTCCAACATACACTATTATTTATTACACCACCCACTTGGGTTTATTTCCCTGTATATACAATGTTGCACTTTTTATGGGCTAATAGACTCTTTCCCTGTTTACACATATATTCCTAGATGTATATATATCATTTGGTATTTCATTGATAAACTGCATATTAATTTTTCCTCTCTATCGAGATTACTACCCTGAGGATCGCCCCTCCCAACAAGAATACAAACCGGAACAGTTCCGGCAACATTTGCGTTCCACCAGTGGAACCGGAACAGTTCCGGCAACATTTGCGTTCCACCAGTGGAACGCATAATACCATCATGGTCCCTGACATTGCGTCACTTCCGGGCCGATACCGGAAGTTACGTTAGATGTATCCGAAAGACTTAACAAAAAATCCAGCAGTAAGATTTACTTTATTCATATGGACCTTATCCAACTGAATGGAACACAGCATCACTATTATAGTCTTGTATGTGTTCCATATATGGAACACGGATATCACCACGAACATATTGCGCCGCGTCACTTCCGGTATGACGCGTGCGGTTCACCAGTGGTTACAGGAAGCATCAATTGCACAAAGCAGGAAGCAATCATCACTATTAGGACTCCTATATAAACGTTTGGTACCAGGACATTATCCACACTTCTGAGGAAGCCTTTTTACAGGCGAAACGCGTAAAGTGGACTACTAGAGACTATATACATATTTTTTATTTACTTTTAATATATATTTTTGTTAATAAATTATCCTTTTTATTATACTGGGATTTTTTATCATTTTTATTCCTGGCTACCAACCTGTTCCTTGGTGGGGACCATACCACCCAAGCTATTAAGACTAGAGCAAGTTCTGCTCTAGCAAATGTGAGTATAATACTTTTTTAATTATTCACGTCTTTTATCTATACATATTGCACTATTGGAGTCATTTTGTCTTTCCATATATTGCCCATCTGAGACTGTGAGGACAACTACATATCCTTAGGCGGGGATTATTCCGTCCAGGCGTATTAACAGCTGAGCTCTAAGTTAGCTCTGGGCCATGTGAGTGTGGATTACTTATTACCTACTATCAACCCACTATATTTAAATTACTACACTATCATTGCTTTTATTTTTTATGTTTTTTTGAGGTCAATTGATCATCAACCTGTTCCTTGGTGGGGATTATACCACCTATGCCCTTAAGACTAGAGCAAGTTCTGCTCTAGCAAATGTGAGTACGAAACTTTATTACCTATTCACATATTTTATATATATACACTCTGCACTATTTGGAGTTCTCTTATTTTTTCATATATCGCCCATCTGAGATCGCGAAAGAAAGCCACACATCCATAGACGGGGATTGTTCCGTCCAGGCGTGTTAACAGCTGAGCTCTGAGTTAGCTCTGGGCCATGTGAGTGTGGATCACTTACCACTATTTATCCACCCACTATATCTGACATACCACACTATTACTGTTTCTATATTTTATGTTTTCTTTGAGGTCAATTGTATAAGAAGACCCCTTGATATTACCATTGTGTACGTATATTTGTATATTTTTACGTATCTACACTAAGGGCGCGGTTTCCTTCTTTTTCTTTTTCCAAATCTTCTATATCTGTCTGTCTTCCTCACTCTGGTTTTTTTCTAATGACTAAATGCTAACTTTTAGTTTTTTACTATTTTGGCCACATCTGCGGAGTACCACAGTGGTTTCTTATTTTTTTTTGCTTTTACTGACAAGCCTAATGCGATTTTCTGTTGCCTTCAGCAGTGCAACTTTTAAATAATCCCATTTCTCCTGGACTCTAGTTAAACTGCTCGAGTTTGACAAGGACTCCTTTACGCATATTCTAATTTAAAAAAGTCTGTTTTTCTAAAGTCTAAAACTTTTGTTTTTGTGTGGTGTGACTCAGTCACTGCTCTTATATTAAACCACACTGACTGATGATCACTGGATCCTAAAGTTTCACCTACAGTAATATGTGATACCAAATCTCCATTTGTTAACACTAAATCTAGTAAGGATGTTTGTCAATAATAATAAGATTATGACAAGTACTTATTTTAAAACCGTCAACGTCAATAGTTATATTGATTGTGACAGTTGCCATTTTAAACCTTGGCTTTCTAATATCCCCAAAGGGCAATTCATAAGGCTCAAAAGAAATTGTAAGGAGGAAAATACTTTTTTAGACCAATCTGAAATTTTAAAGAAACAATTTTATCAAAAAGGATATGAGAAAGATGATATAATGACAACAATTTAAAGCAGTGTGCACTAAACCCAGAGAAGAACTTTTAACCTATAGAAAGAGAGATAATGGTAATCGAGAAGAAAACGTTTCTTTTATTTGTGATTTCAATTCTCAGAGCCATTCGTTTCATAAAATAAAAAAAAACATTGGCATGTTTTAAAACAAAATGATGATTTGCACACCTTTATAGGAGATAAACCATGGGTAATATATAGGGGCGATAATAATTTTAAAAATATTTTAACCCATAGCTGTATACCTGAGAAAATAGGGTCGAATAAGGATGTATATGGAAATACCCTAAAAGGTTTTTATAACTGCGGAAATTGTAGGGCCTGTAAAACCAGTAGAATTTTAGCTAGGAAAACAGAAAGATTTCAATCTAATATAACAAAAAAGGAATATAGTGTTAAAGAATAACTTGCAGTTCTAATAATATTATTTATTTACTAACGTGCATATGTGGCTTGCAATATGTGGGGCGGACTATCCGACCATTGAGTATTAGAATTAGCAAACATTTAAGGAATATACAGAATGGAGTATTAAGCCATTCTGTATCTGCACATATTCATCAAAATCATAATGGAGACACAAAAGCCCTGCATTTTATGGGGATTCAGAAGGTTTTAAAACCCTGGAGAGGGGGTGACTATTTGAGGATCCTCAACAAGACTGAAATGAGATGGATCTTCGATTTAGAAACCCTCTCTCCCCATGGGTTTAAAACATTTATTTTTATATGTATAACTATATTTGATTCCATGGTTTTTTAACATAAATATTTTATAGGTTTTTTTTTTAAGGTATTATTCCTCATTTTATGTATGTTTTTAACAATAATTATATGTTTGTTTTCTATTTATGAATGGATTTTACAATGGACATAAATGGATCATAAGCTGTGATCCATTAATATCTAGAGACTGTATGCGTGGCATTTGGAACGCATGAAGATCATGATTGGCTACTCATGGAACGCACAGAACCCGGAAGTGAAGTATGAAGTTCCGGAAACTGGAAGAAAATGACCGCGGCTACAGCAACCCGACGGGACCAAAGAAAGATGATAGACCACATCGCCGATTGTTTATTAGGTGAAGGGGGCGGGTTGGAAGTACCCGTTTCCCGCGCCAATATATGTATTTAAATGTGTTTGAAGCTTGTAACCTATTATTGCACCTGAGGAAGACGAGTGTGTTCGTCGAAACGCGTTGTGCTTATGGTATCTACCTATGAACGACATTACTACAACCTTTATGTAAGATTTTTATATTTTTTATAAATAAATGTGAATACTTGCCTTTTAATTGGTGTGCCTGTTCTGCATCATTTACTCCGAGGAACAAGCTTCATACAGAGGAATACCCTTTGGATTATCTTCTATAAACACCATTACCCGAAAACAGACTTTCAGAAATGGGTTATATTATTGAATCTTCCAGCATTTGATTCCTGTTTACCATCTGATCCTGTTTATATATTTGGGGTATATTTGTGGTTTTTTTTTCTTTCTATTGGATATATACACCTCCACAGTGCATGTATTACATTTAATTTGTAGTATCACGTATTTGCGCTGCACACTACTCTTGTTGCTTGTATTCAATGGAAGGACATTGGTGCATGAAATAAACAATTTCAATACTTTAATGTGATGGAGCATGATATCAGGAAATTAAAACAATTAAAATTGCTATTTTGGAATGGAAAAACAATGACATAGACTAAAGAATGTAGATGGATAAGGCATGATAATGACATGTTGCCATTGATAGCATAATGATACACCAATATTAATTATAATATATAGTATAATATGCAGTGCATAAATATCAAACATAGAAAAAAAAAACAATGAATGCATACTGTATATTAACATTGAACATATAACTTTCAATATTCAAAGTTGACTGATAATTTAGAAAGGGTAATTTTAGGTAAGATAACCGAACATAGCAGTAACATAGTAATCTATCTATCTTCCTGATCTGATTTATGGCCTGTTCTCTAATATCTACCAGCTATTTTAAGTGTGACATAGTATTTTAGTAAATTGTATGATTTATATAACTTGGATTATCTGCTCTGGCACAAAAGTAAACTGTCATAAGATAAGGCATCTGCTGTGATACAGGTTGTTGTTTGCTTGATGTTTTGATGCTTTTTGTAAAATCATCACCAGATTTGAATATTCTTTGAAACCTTATTGTATTTTCATTAAGCAAAAAGTGTAACAGAATTTATTGTAATCCACAGAATGTAAAGGGCCATACACTTGACAAAAGAAAACACTCTCCCCAAACTCTAAAGCTTAGGTCATTGTGCAAACACTTAGCATGTTATATATTATTACTGGTATATAGTGCCAACATGTTCCATAGCACTTTACAATATTATTGAAAGGAGGAGATTTAACATTAAATGAGACAATTACAAAAACATACATGAACAATAGGTTGAAGAGGGCCCTGCTCAAACGAGCTTACAGTCTAGAGGAGGTGGGGTGTAAAACACAACAGGACAGGAGGTAGCAATCAAACAAGGTGGGAGTGAAGCAGAGCTGGAGGAGAGAATAGAGTGCTGCCCTTTAGGAGAGAGCAATGGGCAGGTATGTGAGGTAGAGGTTACTCTGGGAGGCCATACGCTTTCCTAAAGAGATGGGCTTTGAGGCACTTTTTAAATGATTGAAGGCTAGGGGAGAGCTTGATGGTCATAGGCAGGCTATTCCAAAGTAAAGGAGCCACCCACGAGAAGTCCTGAAAGCATGAGTTGGCCGTACAGGTGCGAGCTGCGGACAGGAGAAGGAGAATACCTGTGGATCAGTGAAGAGATATAGGAGGGGCTAGAATTAGTCACTGCTTGACTGTATAGGTTTGGATTAGTACCTTGAGTTGACTCCTATAGGATAGAGGAAGCCAATGTATGGACTAACAGAGGGGAGAGGTGTGAGAGGAGCTACAGGAGAGGAAAATCAGTCTAACTGCAGCATTCATTACAGACTGTAGTGGGGCAATACAACTTGTGGGAAGACCTATTAGAAGAGAGTTACAATAATCGATTGAAGAGATAACTAGAGCATGGACAAACTCCTTAATAGCATCTTGCGTAAGAAAGGGGCGGATGCGGGCTATGTTTTTAAGGTGGAATCTACAGGATTTGGTAACAGACTGGATGTGATGCTCAAATGTAAGGCTAGAATCAAGTATAATGTCCTTATGAAGTACACCCCCCCCACCCCCCTTCCCCTTTCTCTTTCCGTTTGACCTTGTTTTGTAGACTCTCAGTTTTGGTTTTCTCTATTCTCTTGTAGGTAATGGCTATTTGTTTCCCATCTCTCATATTTGGTAGAATGGTTACATCTCTGTGCTTGTAATACTAGTTGCATGAATGTCCAAATTGTTCCACATGGGGTTTATTACTGCAGGGGTATTAGGGGTTCCTGTAGGGGTTCCTGTAGGGCAGGTGATACTGGAGGCTACTGGGTGATCAATTTTGCCTGAGTTAGAGTTGCCTGCTGGGTCTTTCACTTTTAAATCTTTACCCTTTGTTCTTATTAATAACCTATCCCTCTGGTCTTTCTTTTACTAGATATTTTTCCTCTTTAAATCAGCTCAACCTCTGTTCCCATAAATTGCTTAATGAAGACGAATGAAGACCTTTATGCTGACATTATGGTTTTAACCCCTTAAGGACCAAACTTCTGGAATAAAAGGGAATCATGACATGTCACACACGTCATGTGTCCTTAAGGGGTTAAACACCCCATATACAGAATACAAATGATGGGGGATAGAAGAATATCAGCAGACATAATGTTTGTGCAGGATACATACTTTGTTAAATCCAATATTTCTACACTCAAACTTTTATAGTATGCCTCGCAATAACATACTGCTGCAGTCATGAAATGGAGAATGGTGTCCATTTTCATAAGCAAAAACGTGGCCTCCTAGTTAACTAAGCTCATAGTAGATCCAAATGGTTGTTTTTTGATGTTGATAAGTACGTTTATTGAGTTGTCCTATACATTAGTTAACTTGTATGCACCTAATGTTAACCAAAACGATTTCTTGAAAATAACTCTCATCAACATAGAAAAGGTAAATCTAAAGCTTTGATCTGGGTTTAGCCACTTCAGCCAATGCCTCAAAGTCTCGACAGAAGTAATTAAAATTGCAATACAGAGCATTTGACAAATTCCTGTCCCTGTAAGTCTGTTCGATACATGGTACACCAAGCATCTACAGGATAGGGAATACAGTTACTGTCTAGAGGTGCACAATTCCTATTCTAGAATTGATTATTTTCGGACTACTGACTCAGTGTTAGATCAGAATCTTGGGTGCTACATAGAAACAGTAGCATGTCCCGACCATGCTCTGGTAATATTGACCAATAGGGATAATTTGATTAGAAAAGCAAAGCCCCATGGAAAGCTTTACTGGCAGATTCAATTTTCACAAAAACAAGGATTCTGATTTGGAATTCTATTTTCAAACCAGTTCTTCCCCTGGAAATTAGTGCTTCCACCATATGCCTGGTCCATAAGTCCTTTCTATTGGTTCTTTCGATTCAACAGGACTCCAAACTTAAAAATAATTCCCATGTACAGATGTTGGAAAAGGAAAAGGCATGTTCAGGATGTGTATAGGAGTAATAATTTTTTCCTTGTCCAGGTCTGGCAAGTCAAATTCAAAAACTCTTGGAAACATTTGTATTTCTAACACTGTATTTCATTTAAATCTCTCCTATTCTAAAAAAAATTGATTACATTTAATATTTATTTACATTTGGAAAGCATTTTTAAGATTGCCATTTCTAGAGGTGGATTGCCGCCTTTAGTTTTATCATTTCAAGTAATAACTTTGCTGAAACTGGGGAAACCACCAACTCTACTAAGGTCTTTGCAGATTGGCTTTGAAATATTCAACCCAAGATCATAAACAATGATTAGGTGGAGTTGTAGGGGGAAACAAGGGGCTGATACCACTTAATTTAATGTATGTACTAGATAGAACAAAACTAAGGGGTATTTTAACAGCTATATTAACAGGGTATTCGCAATGTTCCCATTGGTGATACAGATTGCAAACTCAACTTATTTGCATATTGCATTTTGTTAACTCTTACCAAACAGATACTTGCAGGCTGAAAAAACTTATAATTACCTCTCTTATTATATTTAAAATGTCATAAAACTCAGGCAATGGGGATTGGAATTGCACACAATGTCATTGAGTGCCTTAATATATATAATCTTTATGCTGACAATTTAATTCTCATGTTGCAGAATCCTAGATCATCACTGCCGGAACTGATGAGAATATTGAGCCATTATAGTGAACTTTCAAACTATAAAATAAATATCAATAAGACCACAATAATGACAATTAATTTATCTAGGGAAGAAAGAGACTTTATTAAAAATTCTTATGATTTTGTCTGGGCCAAGGAATATATTTCGTTCCTTGGTATTAAAATACCAAGAGATATACATAAAGTTATTGAGGTTAATTTCCTTCCTCTCATAAAAAATACTAATAAGACTTTAAAAGAATGGGCTGGCAGAGAGATCTCCTGGACAGGTCGTATAAATACTATCCGCTCATATATTTTGCCTAAATGGAATTATCTTTTTAGAATGATTCCTATACAAGTCCCAAACTCGTGGCTAAAAATGATACAGGCAGCTTTTTCCAAATTTATCTGGAAGGGCAAGAAACCGAGAATAAGTTTACAATTATTATCTAAGAAAAGAGAAGATGGGGGCCTTGCTGCCCCAAATATAACAGAGTACCATAATGCATGTATGCTGGCACATATTGTTAATACGTTAAGTACAGATCAAAAAGATCAAGCTTGGTATCAAATAGAGCAAGTAATGTTAGAGATAAATAGCCTATCTACTCTGTTTTGGACAACAAGGAGGAAAGGAAATAAAAATAACTCAGTCCATCTAGAAAATTCGACAATTATACATAGTTTATGGAGATATTGGTACAAAATTAAGAAAAATTACAAAATAGAATATAGACTATTTCCCTTTTTACCTATTGAGGTGATTAACAATAATATTGACGATATTAATATCAGTGGCTGGTTACATCAGGGTATTGAGTACCTCCAACAGCTAATTGATACAGAGAAAATTAAGCCATTTAATCAATTACAGTTAGAGTTTGTGATTGATAATAGGGAGATATTTACCTATTTGAGAATTAAGTCTTACTTGGCGAAATTTTTGGATATTCAACTTAACAAAAATATAAGTACTCTAAAGAAGATTATTAAAACATATAGACTCAAAGGTCACATCTCCAGATGTTATGCATTTTTAAAGATCCCCCAGAAGTCCTTTCTATGGAGATCTAAGATTAAGTGGGAAAAAGATCTACAAATAGTAATCCCAGAGAATGACTTGATAAACGCGATAGTTAAAGTAAACAAATTGATTCGCTGCCTAAATATAGTAGAACATTTTTATAAACTCCTAAATAGATGGTATATGGTCCCAGATAAATTGGCCAAAATATATGGAGATCAGAATCTCGCTTGTTGGAGATGTGGTGAAGAGATAGGAGACTATCTCCATATCTGGTGGCATTGCAGATATTTAAAAAATATTTGGAAAACTGTATATAGGCAGATTTATAATTCGTGTCAGCTATATATACCTTTTACACCACAAAGTTTTCTGTTACACCTGGGATGGCCTTCTATGCCGACTGAGAAAAGTATGATGACAATTCATATTTTAATGGCAGCTAAGATGGTTTTGGCCAGACACTGGAAAAGCAATAAAATATTAGAGTGGAGTGAAATTAAAAAACAAGTAATCTACCAAAGTAGGATGGAAATGGGAATAATTCTGAGTAACTCAGTCGGTTTAAAGAAATTTAGCAAATGGGAAACAATTGTTGATAACTTTATTGCCAATAAGGATGAAAATTATAATTATTGAGTGGATGGGCCCCCCCGTAGTGTGTATGCTTCTGGATGGGCACTCGTAATACTGTTCCTACTTCCTAGGAATAGGTATAATGGACAATATAGGAACGGATCATCCGGATGGTATGTCTCAGTGTATGAAAGGAATATGTTTTTAATGTACCTCTATGGGAATATTTGGGAATGGTGGATATGGCTATTTAAATTTGGTAGCATAGTTAAAAAGGTTGTTTTGACTGAACCTGTCCATTATTGTATTATTGCTTTAGAGGTAAAGTACGTAAATTGTAATATGGAAAATTTGAAGAAATAAAATAAATAAATAAAAAAAAAGTATGTGTTTGACTTTGGTTGGAGGTCAGATTATTTGACCTTTTTTTGGGCACTAAAATAACTGAGTACATAGTGGAGTTGTTTAAGCCTAACTAGGTGAAACTTAGCAGCGAAATTTCACAGCTTCTAGTATCCCAGAATGTCAGAGTTTGGTTGGGAAGGATGCTGACAACAACAGCAAACATCATTAATAGTAACCCAAAGAAAACACAATACACAAAAATGATAATGGAAAATGAGTATATTAATTACAATAACACAAATGCAAAACCAAAAACCTCAATACAAGGTAACATGCAGGACTCTGGAATCAAAACTTCTAGCTACAGGAAGCAGAGCATTCAGATACAAGGAGCAGGACATGTGGATATGTGGAGCAGAACCTCCAGAACTCAGGCCTGCTGGTTACACACAATCTCACAAAATTTGAAATATTCTGGTGGACAAAGGATGGATAAAAAAAAAGTGCAATATTATAGAGAGTTGTCTTCTAAAAGTTAGATTTTTTGTAATCTTTTGAACATATGGAAAAGATTTAAGAGATAATCTCATCTCCAAAATAAGGTTTCAGAACACTGCAGATCAGATTCCTTAACTTACCTTACCGTACTTACCTTACCAAAACATGCCTGACCCATGACCCTTTGAAAAGAAGAGACACAAATCGAAGTTCTTCACCTCTGTCATTAGCAGCCCTTATATGTATAATAACCCACTTTATAACAAACTTCCCCTACAAATTGTGGGAAACCTGTCCTTTAAAAAGTGTAAGATCACAACTTATTTTCCATTCACTTGAAGAATATTCTCTTTCTGATCATCTGAAATGTTTACAGTGCAGCTGTTTTCAGTTCCACTACTTAGTAATAAATCAACACAAGGGCTGACTGTCAATAAATATACCTGGGTATTTTTCCCACAAGCAAAAATTATCACAGGCTTCCTGGTGTTAAAGTCAGCCATAAAAGTGGAGGACCTTTCCTTTTTTAATGCAGCCTAGGTGAAAGATGCAGGACATAAAATAGATGTCGCCCTTTGTTAACAATCCTTTTTAGTACTGAGTTGACTGCATGTGCATTTCATTTTTTTGTGCATTTCATTTAGTGCCAACAAGACTGGTTAATTTGGGAGGTTATGTGTCCACCATGTGCTGGAGATGTAGGGAAACCACAAGTACAATGATTCATATCTGGTGGGAATGTGATAAAGTGCAGACCCTATGGTTACATGTATTGACACTAATTAAGTTCACATGTTTGATTTTTACATCCTGAACATGGTTTACTATTTATGATCCATAAGGACATACCTACACTACAGTGACAGGTAATCTTCCACATATGGAGTCAAGTATCATTCTTTTAGCTGGACACTGGAGACAAACACACATGCTAACTGTAGCCAATTTGAAAAAACAGGTCACTCTTATTGGTGACCATGAGTATTTGATGGCTTCCCAAAACAATGCTGTTAAGTCAGTAAAACCATTGTAGAATGTAAGGAAATCCTTCCTAGAGAGTCACACTGTTGCTTAAACCAATCACATTGGTTAAACTGATAATGTATTTGCATACGCTATTGTTATAGTGGTAGTTAGCATGTTGTGACCATAACACTTTGAATTTTACTTAAAGGGACACTATAGTCACCAGAACAACTACACCTTAATGTAGTTGATAAAAGGCAGTGTTTACATTACTGTCTAGGGACACCTTCAGTGGCCATCACTCAGATGGCCACTAGAGGTATTTCCTGGGTCAGTGCTGAGGATGTTCAGTGGCTCCACACTCTGCATGGATGCACTGAAATTTCTCCATATAGATCCACAAGGAGATGCTGATTGTTGTAAAGCACATTAGCCTCGCACTACTTTCCTATGATAAAGCATTGGATTGGCTGAGATCGCCAATTCTGATAATCTCAACCAGGGAAAGGGAGTGGGGCCAGGGGGGGCTGACAAGGTTTTTTTTTTTTTTTAACACTGTAGTGTCAGGAATACAAGTTTGTATTCCTGATTCTATAGTGTTCCTTTAATTTATACAATACAAGAATTTATGTTTGTAACTGAGAGCATTTGCATGTACATGTTTCTTCTCATGAGTCAATCCCTTTACTGTACTAAACCTCCCATTTTGCACCATGATTTATTTCTTTTTTTGTTTAGTTTCTTAAGTATTTTCATTGTACACTGCATGTGGTTTTGTATACACTTACTTTTGTATGCAATATCTAATTAAACTTCAAATTACCAAAAAAAATATTTAAAAAAAAATGCGTGCTTGATGTAAAAACAGAATTTTTCAGAATCTTCAACAGTTTGTATGTGTACACCAGATGATACAGGTTATATACACTAAAAGATGTATTTATTCCATTTACATTTCATATACTGTAGTTTCTATTAATTGCAAACATGTATTACTTAAATGAACATAAATAACTGATACAATTATACAATGCATAAGTGCATAAGCATAAGAAATACATATTCATTTACAGCTTTACATTTAATTGAAATTTCTTGATGCAGACTTAACACCAGAACATATGGAAAGGCAAAGGTCATTTAACATTTTGCATGGTTTTCAAGTATCCATTAATCTCTGAACAATTTATCAGTATGCGATTAATTCTTGCTCTAACAAGGATCCCAGTGCGAATATGCATAACATAGCTCTAAATCATATAAAATATTATTGAGAAACATGATAGCACAAGTCACTAGGATTTTAAGTGGAATCATAAATCATTCCATAGATTAATCTACCCCACAGAGTATTTCCTAT
The DNA here is from genome assembly GCF_036172605.1 of Pelobates fuscus. NCBI lineage: Eukaryota > Metazoa > Chordata > Amphibia > Anura > Pelobatidae > Pelobates > Pelobates fuscus. Next base: position 119,148,279 of record NC_086322.1, on the reverse strand, counting down.
GTCAACATTTTACGTGCCATGAGTTGATATTTCTTAGAATAAGATCTGGCACATAATAAATGTTAAAGTCAATCTTATTTGGAAATATTATTTCGCACTGTTCATTATGTATGATGCCACATCAACATTATGCAAGTTGCATACTTATATTTGTTAGATTTTATAGATTAAAAAATAATGACTTGTAAATGCAGTGATAGAGAAATCGGAAGGCAATACTCTGAGATTTTGATGTCAAAAGGAAGTACTCTGCCCCAGGCAGAAAATCTGTCCTAGAACAAGTTTTCCAGTTTGCCCTTTTGTTTACCCATTCATCATCTCCAGAAGTCATGCAAAATATTTGTCATTTGTGATAAATTAGCATTTCCTATCACTAAAAAAAGAAAGCCGAGGAGTGCATTGTAAGCATTTTTAACTGAGCTTTGCATAGTCTACAATATTTTTTAAAGATATAAGAATTCTCTTATGTTTATTTGAAAGGGAATTTATGAACATATCTATAATTAATGTTATTCCATGCTTAAATCTGTAATGAATGGCATCACTCGTTAATTCTTATCTTTCTTTTGCTCTTTGAGGTAGGGGCCCTAGGGAATCTATTCAGAAATATAAAGCATGTGTCCAAAGTTTTAAAAATCATTAAAACACATAGTGTGACAACTAAAATGTAATTTGTTTATAATACAAAATAACACAAGCTTACTTGCAGAATATATATCACATAGGGTACCCAAGGACCCCTACAAACCCAGGACAACCCATTCAACTACACAGAGAGCTAAGGATGTTCCTGCTAACCATATTTCTCCGTTAATTATGCATTGTGCATTGACAGAATGACACATAGAAAGGGCAAGGCCTAACACATTGTAGGAGGATTCAAATATTTTGTGGTGATTCTAAAAGCAATAAAAGTTCCCTTGAATTTGATGCAGATAAAATATATATTTTGTGTATTGGCGGTATATTTCAAGTTGGACTTTGGGAAATTCACATTGAGCACAGAAAAGTCCAAGAAGTCATGTTTCCACGTGTATACCAGAATTCCCAGCTTAACAGGCCAATGAGCACACACAAGCACCATGTTTCAGACTGTATCCTGCATTTCAGGTAGTACCCTTAGCAATGGAACAATGTTTAAAACCAAAGCATGATTTAAAAGGACCATGGCCAGAAACCAGCCAATGACTGTACAGTTTCAGCCTTCTATCTATCTGAGAATTATTGGGTAGTTCTCAGAATGTCTGTGTTAAAGTGAACGTCAGATATGCAAGTGAAGCACAACAATATTTTTACTATGCCTATTTACACCCTGTTCCAAATTATTATGCAAATTATATTTTTCTAATTTACCTAAATAAATTATGTAAATAACAGTCAGCATAATTCTCATGTTATCAAATATTAAGAGTACATTTCAAATTTTATTGAACAAACCTCCTAATGAAAAAAATTTTTTTTTTAACATAACAAACTTACAATGCACTGTTCCAAATTATTACGCACAGTAAGTTTCAAAAGACTTTATAGGTTGTAAAGAAGTGAAAAATGTCATTTGTTGTGTTCGCAGCATGTTTACTGAAATCAGAGTATCCCACTGATAACTAGATCTTGCTTCGAATATACTCCGTTGACAACAACCCTCTGTTGCCTGTCATTTAGCCACTTCCTAACCCATTCAACAATATTGGAATCCAAACTTAAGCATTGTAGTTTATTGATGAGCCTTCTATGTGGAACAGTGTCAAAAGCCTTACTGAAATCTAGGTAGGTAATGGCTACTGCACCACCCTGATCTATTATTTTAGTTACCCAATCAAACAAATCAATAAGATTAGTTTGGCATGATCTCCCTGAAGTAAACCCATGTTGTCTCTGATCTTGAAAACCATGTGATTTTAGTTGTTCAACATTCCCATCCTTTAACATGATTTCCATTTTTAAGGTGTACACTATTGTGGTTTTATTTCTCTTTTATGTTCACACCAACATCACCTATATCCTAGAGTAGGGATAATACAATTTTACGTTATATTTCTGGAGCCAACGTTTAGGCTACATAATATGTAAGTGTAAACTACCAAAAAGTGTGACTGGACTATTTTTATTATTTTTATTTTATTGTATTTTACATAATACACTTTTACTCTTTTTTCTTTGTCATTAGCACCCTTGTGTGTTGATAATGAGCTTGATAACCTTGGGCATTCCTGTGGGCAGTTGTGAGGTGAAGCCTTGCTGTACAAGTTTTTCAATATAATTTTATATGAAGATGCAAACATGGGCCATGGTTTAGAATAGTGGGGGCACAGTTATCGCTAGTTTTGCACTAACTTATTGTGTAAAGGCTTTAAGTAACACAACAGTTTACCTATACTGGGAAAGTGTACAAGCAATCCTGAACAGTCATTCACTCTATCAGTTTAGAATTGTTATCACTTTATTTCTATACCATTATACCTGGCAGGAGGACGACTGGGTCATTGTCTGGGCATGTGTTCATGTTTAATGTGAGCCTTTGCTATGGGGGGGGGGCTGGATGCTCCATTGTGTATTTGAATTGCACTAAGTTTACCCCCACACATTCACACTCAGCAAGCCCTCATACGCAGTCATATTTAGAAAGTCACAATCATGCTCAGCCAAGTCTATAGATATATATCATCCGTAGCCAAAGCACACAATCACACGCAGCCATCACGGACATCCAACTATTGCTTATGGATAAACAAGGAGGTAGTTTTTTTAAATCTTGCACAAGGACCGAGCAGTCCATAGTTATGACCCTGATGTGTGCTTTAATACATAGGAAAGTGCTAACAGCAATGTCACCACATTCCTTTATTTCTTATCATTCTTTGTTGCTTGATTCTCTATTTGCCCACAAATACAGAACAAACATATAAGCAAAAATTCACACCACCACCCCTCTCCAATAATTCTCTCTACATTTCTGTTACTACCTAGGGCTACCTGGGCCTGCTAATTCCTAAATAAAGATACAGTTATACAATGAAACATAAAAATAAGCTAACCCATGCCCCTACATTTCCTTTCCCTATGTTTATCAATCCAGGTCCGATACACAAATACAAAGAACAGGAATAGTCAAATTATAAAGGGAGGTCACGTGACAACGCTGAGTGGGCAGAGTGTCTGAGAGACCCGGGTGCATCAAGCGATGTATGTGTTCTCTGCACACTGCGTGTAACGTGGCTACAGCAGGTCTGAACAAGCGTCCAGATCTTCATGTGTGCGGCCGCTCCGGTGGAGACAAGTTGTATGGGCTGCAGTAAAGAGACCGAAAGCAGATAAGTGCTGAGTGATATACAACCAAGCATTTTGTTTTTTGCTTGGATAAGAGAGTATGGATCCCGGTTAGGGAAAGTTAGAATTGGGAAGTCTGATGTTTATTATGTGCATGCATATTTACGCAGCCATTCAAATTACAAGTGCTATTTATTTACTTAGCTGAGATTAACAGCACTGTAAAAACACTCATATACCAGTTAACTCACAGTGTAAACAAGTCTACAAGCTTCCCTTAAAGCAACCCAGGAGTCCCCTCAAAGCCAAATAACCAGAACAGGTCATATAACTACTCATTATTCCTTATAAAAGGAGAAAATGTTTGTTTTTAATTTCTTTTTTTCTTCCTAACATAACATCAAACAAAGGTGCTGTTTTGGCCCTAGTCAGTATTAGACATTAAACTCAGCTGGCTTTATTGATAAATCAGACATAGCAAATTTACATTGACATAGCAAAGTATACTGGGGGAAAATCTTAAAGGTCATTATTCATTTGGGGGGCGGGGAAAGGGCTCTAGTTGAAACAATGGCCTCAAAAAGGAGTCAAGAGGAGAGGTAAGCCAAGGAGGCAAAATAAGTTAAACCTGTCCCAAAAAAAAGATAAGAAAAGAGACTTTGATTATGGCAAAGACAGAGAAAAGAAAATAGCCTCTTTATTCTCCCCTCAAACTTATAACAAACAGGGGAATTTATGCAAATCCCCTGCACATGAATCTCTCCAGAGTGATGGTGAATCTGAGGGTATATCCACTCAAGTGGAGGGGGAGCCGGTTAGAGGTACTCAATTAACACAGTAATATCTCCAGCTTTGTCTGAAAGCTCAATTGAACCAATTAAAAAAGTTATTGGATAAATATGTTGGTGAATTTAATGCAAGGTTGGAGTCACTTGGGAGTAGGACAAAAGCAAACGAGGAACAAACAGAGCACCTAGAATTCAAACTAAAAGCGGCTTATACACAGATTCATGAATTAAGGCAGACTGGTGTAACCTTTGAGTCAAAAATAACTGATAGTGAGGACAGAGGGCGCAAAAAATATTCACAAAATATTGTATGTTTAAGCATTTTAATTAAGCAGGAGTGCAGTAACACTGATTATTATTCTTGATATTGTTAGAAGGATATGGGGTCCAAGGAACAAGTATAAGGGGTGTTGGTAATTATTATTTTTCTCTCTCTCTTCTTTTTTTTTTTTTTATTAAATTCAGGTACCTTGTATTGACCTTACCACATAACCAAAGGTAATATTACATTTGGGTAATAGTGAAGTTGTTGGGGTTAATTCAGCTATACACGAAACTCTCTTAGTTAGATGGATATTTTGCTAGAGCCACACCCTCTGTGATAGACAGGATCCCGGGAATTAGTCAAGAAGACAAGAGATGTGTTCTATAACCAATTCAAAGTTTATTATACAGTCATATGCATTTATACCCCACTCTCATGTCGGTGGGGGCCATGAGCATTAGTGACATAATTTGTTTTTCACAAGTTATAAACAGCTGTTTCTAGTTATAATCTTTCGCAATATAACGCAATACATATTAGATTAAAACCAGATATTTACAAAATACCGATATCCTGGACAATTAACAAGAACATTTCGAAATCAGTATTTTTCCAGCAAAAAGGATTTTATACAAATCCTTTTTCCGAGAAATAAAGATGAAATGCCAAATTCATTCTTTGTTCAAATTACCGTATATACTCGAGTATAAGACGAGTTTTTCAGCACATTTTTTGTGCTGAAAAACACTAACTCGTCTTATACTCGAGTCAGTTGTCTGTATTATGGCAATTTTCATTGCCATAATACAGACAAGGACCGGGGGCTGTCAGGAAGCTGTAACTTACCTTCACCGCAGCTCCTGTCAGCTCCCTTCTCTCTCCTCCGTCCGTGCAGCTCCCAGGTCAGCTTCCTCTGCAACTCTCGCGAGAGCCGCGGGGTCAGAGCGTTGCCACGGGTTACCGTGGCAACGCTCCGCGCGGCCGCGAGAGTTGCAGAGGAAGCTGACCTGGGAGCTGCACGGACGGAGGAGAGAGAAGGGAGCTGACAGGAGCTGCGGTGAAGGTAAGTTACAGCTTCCTGACAGCCCCCGGTCCTACAGCCCATCCACTGGACCACCAGGGAGTGAGAGCCCCCCTCCCTGGCCAGCTAACAAGCAGGGAGGGGGGACGAAAAAATAAAAATAAATAATAGTAATAATAAAAAAAATAATAATAAAAAAATAATAACAACATTAAAAAATATATATTACAATAATTAATAAAATGCCCACCCCCACCAATGCTCTGCACTCACACACTGCATTCATACACACACTCATACACACACTGCACTGCATTCATTATATACACACACTGCATACACACTGCATTCATACACACACTGCATACACACTGCATTCATACATACACACACTGCACTGCATTCATTATATACACACTGCACTCATACACACACTGCACTGCATTCATTATATACACACTGCACTCACACACTGCACTCATATACACACACTGCACTGCATTCATTATATACACACACTGCATTCATACACACACTGCATACACACTGCATTCATACATACACACACTGCACTGCATTCATTATATACACACTGCACTCATACACACACTGCACTGCATTCATTATATACACACTGCACTCACACACTGCACTCATATACACACACTGCACTGCATTCATTATATACACACTGCATACACAATGCACTCATACACACACAATGCACTGGATTCATTATATACACACTGCATACACAATGCACTCATACACACACACTCCATTCATTATATACACACTGCATTCATACACACACTGCATTCATTATATACACACTGCACTCATACATACACACTGCATTCATTATATACACACACTGCATACACACTGCACTCATACACACACTGCACTGCATTCATTATACACACACTGCACTGCATTCATTATACACACACTGCACTGCATTCATTATACACACACTGCACTGCATTCATTATACACACACTGCACTCATATACACGCACTGCACTCCATTCATTATATACACACTGCATTCACACACACACAGCATTCATATACACACTGCATTCATACACACACACACTGCATTCATTATATACACACACTGTAAATAAATATTCAGTTAATATAACTTTTTTAGGATCTAATTTTATTTAGAAATTTACCAGTAGCTGCTGCATTTTCCACCCTAGTCTTATACTCGAGTCAATAAGTTTTCCCAGTTTTTTTGGGTAAAATTAGGGGCCTCGGCTTATATTCGGGTCGGCTTATACTCGAGTATATACGGTAACTCTTATATGGACAGCTAGGATAGATATCAAAAATGGATATTTGCATCTACAGTTCCCCTCTTAGATCATATCATGATCTATCTTACGGTAAATATCCATGGGAGGCCTGCGGCAGAGAAACAAGAGGAGGTATATTCAGACGTGCTAATCATGTCTGCGGGACTTTTATTATTTCTTCACCTCGATTTCCCCCATTTGCTCTGTGCCATAGGTTTTCCCTTAAAGAGGAGTTCGAGCTGTTGATTTCAGCTTTTTCAATTATCTGTTGAACACATCTTTTAAGTGTACATCATGTTATCTGTATCTTGAGTCTTGGGTCAATATAGGCAAAGTGTATTTGTGAAGGCAAAGTGTTATTCCCAACAACGGGAATATTATTATTATTACAATTCAAAATGTAAGCTCGTATAGTCAAAACGGGAATAAGATCCATCCCCTCTTTGGACCAGGGTCTTGGATTACCATTCCACCCGGTGATCTGGGGCCAGGTCAAAAAAACCCAGTGGCAAAAACTCATATTTGAGGAAAAAAGCACATCTGGGGAAACTCTGAGTGAGGGCCATCCCCTCACGTTGACAGCATTAGTGACTTATAAAACCCTGCATTTGTAAGTAAATAGCTGGGTATCGGGATTGGGAAACATTTCTTGATTAGTTTCAAAAGGTCAATTTACATATTAAATCATGAGATAACTTATAATCAGTTTGTAATTCTAACAATAATCCCAATCATGACCTTGCGTCCTATGCCTCCTAATCACATCGCTATTTCGATGGTCCAGTCATATCCACACTTAATAAATAGGAATCCATCCTTGGTACACTCAACATACATCAATGACACACATAGTACATCCATGCCTGAGTAAGTTAACACTTCCTCTCTCTCCGGGCATTCCAGAAGGTCCAGATGGTCCAACACCGCCATTTAAGCCAGCAGCACCAGGCTCTCCCTTGTTTCCATCAGTACCAGGTGCACCAGTAGGACCACGGGGTCCAAGTGGTCCAAGAGGGCCAGCAGCACCACTTTCACCAGGAGCTCCACGTTCACCTCTTGGGCCAGCAGCACCAGCAGCACCGTAGTCACCAGGAGCACCTCTCTCTCCAAGTTTTCCAGCTTCTCCAGGAGGACCTCCGGGTCCAGGAAGACCCTGGAATCCAGGAGCACCGGTGGGACCCTGTTCACCTCTTTCTCCTTGACCACCAGCAATACCAGGAGTACCAGTGGGGCCAGCTTGACCGGGTTCACCACGAGCACCTTGGGGTGAACCCCTGCTCTCCACAATTAAAACAATTAAAACAGTGCTGAAGTTGCCACCTCTACAAAAGTTAGACCCTTTGATAAAATTCTCTACCTCTGCCTCCAAAACTTGTCTGATTCAATCTCCTATCACCTCCCAAATGTCCTTGTCTCGTCTGCTTAAGATCACAATCCTTTGTGACCGATACAACATACTTTTCCCTCTTTCTTTATATCAAAACAACCTGCTGTATCTTTCTCATGAAGCATATTCCATACACATACACAAGAGGAAAGAGTGTTTATGTGGAATTTTAAATATACACATAAACAAATGTCACTAAATTATAAGTGCTTGGCTTTTGTAGAATATAAGCAAAAGTCAAGGTTAAGTTTTGAAAAGAGGTGATGCACCTTATTTAAGGGCATTTTCACTAAAGGTTTCAAAAAGAGAGTTAGTCAAGGGTTATTTCAATAACAGCACTACTATTCATTTTTTTAACGAAGCAAAAAGGTTACATCCGTTAACACTATGTGTCACTTTATTTTGAGAGTCTCTTTAATATTAATTTATGGTGTTATAAAAGGAAGGGAAAAGGTAAGGAAGGAAAAGAGAAAGAGTAGGATGAATAGTTTGGAAATTTTGTTTGTTTAGGGATGTAACTATAAACTGAAAATCCCCCCCCCCCCCCCCCCTCTCCATTAAATGGGTTCAGGGAAAGATCCCCCCTTCAAATAACTAGTTAAATTATAACCAGAAGGATCTTTCATTAGGGATACGTAGGATGCAGCTTGGATGCATCTGTGGGATAGGGATCCATAAAATAGATTTGGATCTAGGGGCTGCTCGTAAGAGCGGATTTTTTGTTAAATGTTGTTTGGTGTTTAAGGGTGGTTTGTTGCGACCTCAGATCTTGGGTTTTGTCAGTCGGTCTTTCGGTAAGTCACAGGGAATAATATTGGGATGGAGAAGGCAGCAAACGTGGATTTAATGGGTTACGAAGTGGAATGAGCAATCTTACATTTTTAACCCTGAATGTTCAGGGACTTAATAATCCTCAGAAGTGATGATAGATATGTTGCGAAAAGAATGGATTGGGTGAATTCAATTGTGTAGTCAACCCAGAGTTAGATAGGTGCAGCCCCATAGACAGGCATTAAAACCCTGTAGTTAAAGGTTTGGCTCGAGCTTTTCAAACCACTTAAGCAAAATTTAAACTTTATGACACAGGGCGGACACTTAGGCCAGAAGATAGAGATTACACTTTGTATTCTTCTTATTCAAGAATTGATCTGGTACTGACAGATCAACATTCTATCACACAGTGTAAAGGCATTCAAATAATTCCAGTTGCATGGTCTGATCACGATGTGGTCTTTTTAGAAATGTAAGTTAATTATAAGAGAAGCAACAGATCCTAGAAAATAAACAACTTCCTACTTAAAAAAGAGAATGTCGATTGTCAAAACTGGGAGAAGATTTTTTTTAGAGAAATTTTGACAGGTGATGTAAGTTTGCCTACTGTCTGGTGTGCGTTTGAAAAGCGTGATGTGCGGTTATTTAATTAAGTTGGATATCCAGTTAAAAAAGAAGGGAAAATATATCAAGCCTTTATATAGCACTATATATATATATATATATATATATATATAGCTTCCACCTAATCACCCGTGGAAAATAAAATTGAACTTAACTTTTGGATACTTGCTTTCCTTAAGTTACCTCCCAAATAGGTAACCATATAGCAATATTACAAAATACAAATCGACCAGGGATCTAGCTTGTATCACTAAAATATAAACATAAAATACAACATAGTGTAATAAAGTTACAGCCTTAAACAGTTGCTTCACGTTTCAAGGTTACACTCACAAATTGATGTTTTGTATCAGGCCTTCAGGGTGCCTCTCCTATGGTCGGGGGGTCCTTGGTGATTACGCCAATTCTAAAATCAGGAAGTCAACACGCTCCCAATGGTTAAAAAAAAAAAAGGAATTTATTGGCTTAAAATATAAAATATAAAACAATAGCGGTCCTATGCGTTTCGTTCCCCTTAGTAAACTTCCTCAGGGACCAAAAATGAAAACAAGTCCTACGCGTTTTGTTCCCTTTAGGAAACTTCCTCAGGGACCAAAAATTCAAACAAGTCCTACACGTTTCGTTCCCCTTAGGAAACTTCCTCAGGGACCAAAAATTAAAACAAGTCCTACGCATTTAGTTCCCCTTCTTTATATAGAACTAGCAGATTTGCTAAGGTTAAAGAGGAACCTAGAACTAAAGAAATTATTTGAATAAGGAAAGATATTCGAGAACAACTAAATATGAAAGTAGACAGAATGATGGTGAAGATGAAACAAAAGTGGTACTCGGTAACCATGCTAACAAACTTATGTCTAGTCAAATTAAAAGGGAAAATCAGAAAAAATAGAATTTTCAAGATCATTGATGAGATGGAAACCTGTATAAGCCCTCCTTCTTTTGGAAACGCTATTAAGAGCTTCAATACATCACTCTATAACCTCCCCAAAAGTTACGAACTCTCAGAAATGGTGAAATATATAAGATAATAATTTCTTTAATAAACATCAACACAAAAATATGCTCTTCTGTAATCGCAGAAAGATTGAAAGCCGTTATCCCCGTTAGTATTCATCATGACCAGACAGGGTTTATTAAAGGTAGACAGACAAGCGAGAATACTCATAAAGTTATAGATCATATCCAATATATTACAACGTACAAAATTCCATAAATTTTTTGGGCCCTAGATGCAGAAAAGGCTTATGATCGGGTTGACTGGCGCTTCCTGGAGGAGGTTCTCAAAGCTTTTGATTTTGGAGAGGGGTTAGTCAACTCGGTCATGGCATTATTCCTGCAGCTAAAATAGTGTGACAGGGTTTTAATTCTGATTGGTTCCAGATTTGTAATGGAACCCACCAGGGGTGCGTGCTGACACCAATGCTTTATATTTTATAGTTGGAACCCCTGACTGCAAGAATTAGGGCTTTGGAAACTATTGTAGGGCTTAAAGTAGGCAAACGGATATGTAAATGAAACCTGTTTGCGGATGAAGTGCTATTAACTTTAACAGAACCTGAAACATCCATAGAGGCAGTTCTAAGGGAGGCTGATAAATACGGAGAGATGTCAAATTACAAGATTAATATATATAAGACCCAGACAATGCTATTGGGTTTGGACAAAGCAACAATTCACAGATTATCTAATAAATATTCATTTTTGTGGACTAATGATACCTTAAGATATTTGGGCATAATCATATAAAAAAATCTGGGGCTAATTCTTGATTTAAATTATACTCCCTTGTTCAGGTATATTTTAAAGCATACTTGTGATTGGAACAATCTAAATCTGTCCCTGCTGGTCAAAATAAACTTGGTCAAAGCATAATACTGAGATGGCTATATTGCCTTAGAATGATGCCTATTCCAATATCTACAGCATGGTGCAAATATTTTCAAAGGGTAGTAAGTAAATTTATTTGGGGTAATAAGCGCACTCGAATACAGGTTGAGACATTGTATAGACACAAAGAACGAGGAGGTGTAGGATTGCCATGTATGGCGAGGTATGCACAGGCCTATATGCTTACCCATGCAAGTAAGTTCCAATCCCATTCCTCAAAAACTGAGGATCGATATTGGAACGAGCAACAGTTAATGGGGGTGAAAAATCTGACAAGCCTTTTATGGATGAACCAAGATGTATTAACCAAGGAGCTAGAATTAGGGATGCTGATAATTTTACCTTAGGATTGCTTTTGAGAATATGGATGAAATTTAAAAAGAAATGTCAGTTGAAAAATTACATATTTAAGGCGGTCCCAGTAACAATATTTGAGGATTTGTATAAAAGCATGGAGAAAAAGAAAAAAAGGGAACATATAGTGACTAGAGATGTCCTGAACAGTTTGCCGGCGAATAGATCCCGGCAAACATAGCTTGTCTGCCCTCTATTCGTCATCATTGAGTAAACTTTGACCCTGTACCTCACAGTCAGCAGACACATTCCATCCAATCAGCAGCAGACCCTCCCTCCCAGACCCTCTCACCTCCTGGACAGCATCAATTTCAGATTCATTTGAAAGCTGCATTCTTTTTTTTTTTTTTTTTTTTTTTTAGACAGAAGTGTGTTATATTTGAGCATGCTAGGCTGAACGTGCGTATATCATGGGTAGTTGCACTGAGGGTATGAGTATGTAGCAGTAAATTGTTGTGAAAGATGGCTGTCATGTTTAAGGTGTAGCTTGCACGTTATCAACTGTGTATTTATATCAGCAGCTCCACCACTAGTTATAAATCAAGTGTGAGTCGCCCCATGAGATGAGACTAGTGAATAACATAATACATGAACGGTTAAGGTAAAGGCATGTAAGGAACTACGACAATAAACTCTTTAGGAGGTGAAATAATGACATGTTTAAACGCTTGCTACTTTACGATTAGTTAACGTGCAGAGAGAAGTTCATGTGATCAAAGGCATGGTGTGGAGGATCTGCTATAGTGGAACATGCTTGGCAGGCTGCTATTTACTGCTTGTGCACATCCGATCCCTTCTGGGCGCCAGGTGCAGACACTGGGAGTTCCTGATACCTGGGAAAACAAAGGCAAATCTCTGGCTGAGTGCCGGGTTCGTGGCTTGAGGTGGTGGAAGCTTGTTTTGTCGGGTGGTCAGATCTGTCCCGGTGGTGCTTCATGTCCGGTGCAAGATTGTGGTGGCTTAAGGTGGAGGCGAGTGCTTGACGTGGGGCAGGCTCCGCATTTCTGTTTGTGCCTCCGGTCCCATCTTCGACGCCTTTTTCGTTGGTGGATTTTAATGGGGACTGCTTCGCTTAGCTGTGGTGGAGCTTGTTGGGGCTGTGGTGGAGCTTGTTGGGGCTTCCTGCTTGTTATTTGCTTCCAAAATTGATTAAAGTCTGTCCAGCTTAGACTCAATATCCTGCCATGCTTTGCTGGTACCAGGAGGACACGCGGCTGCCGCCATATTGGGAGAGCAGCAGATCTGAAAAGTCACCCAATCAGAGTGCTCTGTGTCATTTTACACAGCGTGGGAAAGTTCTTTGGAATTTTCCCACGCTGTGTAAAATGACACAGAGCACTGTGATTGGATGGATTTCAAGCCACCCAATCACAGTGCTCTGTGTCATTTTACAAGCATGGGAAAGTTCTTTGGAATTTTCCCACGCTTGTAAAATGACACAGAGCACTGTAATTGGATAGTTTGACATCCATCCAATCACAGTGCTCTGTGTAATTTTACACAGCGTGGGAAAGTTCTTTGGAATTTTCCCACGCTTGTAAAATGACACAGAGCACTGTGATTGGATGGCTTGAAATCCATCCAATCACAGTGCTCTGTGTCATTTTACACAGCGTGGGAAAGTCCAGAAAGTTCTATCTGGTGGCACATTAGATTGGACGCGCAGTGCCCCAAATTTGAAGTAGGAGGACCGACCAAGCATCTTTTTCCATCTCCCGGTTCCTAAAATCGATGCCATATGCACGTCCCCTGATAGGGGATGTAACAGGGATTAAACTGATAGGAATAGTACTACTTAACACACCTTATAATAACGCAGAGAGAGGCAAAGCAGAGAAAGGAGTCTGAAGAAGAGGAGCCAGAGGAGGAAGGTGGCTTTGAGGAGGTGAAAGACCAAACACAGCAGGCGTCCCAGGGGGCTTGTTGTCACCTTTCGGGGACCCTTGGTGTTGTACGTGGCTGGGTGGAGGAAGAGACCTTCAATGACATCAGTGAGGACAAGGAACGGGACATGGCTAGCTTGGTATCCAACCTTGTGCAAATGGGGAGTTTGCGGTTGTGCAAATGGACTGTTTGCGGTGGTTTGCGGTGCGTTAAACAGGGAGTTTGGTCTGTCACTGTGAAGCGGGCGTAACCCTTACACTACCTGATCGATACAACATCATACCTGATGTTTTAAAGCATGTTATTCCCAAAAATTAGGAATGTTAAGTGATTTATGCCCTTTATGGATTAAAACCAGACTCTGCATCAAGTATGTAATTGTCCATGGGCGTTTTGCCATGGATCCCCCTCCGGCATGCCACAGTCCAGGTGTTAGTCCCCTTGAAACAACTTTTCCATCACTATTGTGGCCAGAAAGAGTCCCTGTGGGTTTTAAAATTCGCCTGCCTATTGAAGTCTATGGCGGTTCGCCCGGTTCGCCTGTTCGCGAACATTTGTGGAGGTTCGCGTTCGCCGTTTGCGAACGGAAAATTTTATGTTTGCGACATCTCTAATAGTGACATTGTATTTTTTTTTGTTTTATTCTATTTATTTAGACAGTGACATATGTATTTCTTTTGTTTTATTCTATTTATTTGGAAAATGACGTACTACACTATATATTTCCCCTTTTTTTTTTCTCCCTGCTTTTATATATATTTTTAAAGGACACTTTAGGCGCTGCACCACTCCTTGTACTTTTATCTGTTTGTGGACGGAACGAGAGACCCTGGCTCCGGTGATTTAGCTGCTGTTTGGACTATTCCAGTTATTGCTTAGCGCTGAATACCCTTTTGCTTTTTCGAATATTTAAGGATTTGTTCGCTGATTTGAACATAGTTTCTTGGCCTAACAGAGAGAATATAAAAGCTATTGATTTGTTCCAAGGGGAAGGATTTAAGAGTATTGTACAAGTGAATTTAATATCCCAATGAGCCAATATTTTAACGTATACAGAACATAAAATTATGTTTTAAAACACCAATGCTCTGAAGACACGGTCGAGTTATTTTCTCAAATAGAAAAACTGCTTTGTAATGTCCATCAAACAGGTCGTGTTAAAAGATGGTACTTCATGCTGGGACAAATGCTGCCAGAAAAGTTCCCTAAGGCCTGGAGCAGATGGTCTCAAGAGGTTGGCATTGAGAGTGAGTGGAAAATATGGTCTGAAATTTGGAGTTTTATAAAAAGAACTTCACATTGTATAAATGTACAGGAGCACCAATTTAAGATAATGTTCAGATGGCATATTGTCCCTCAGATAATAGATAATGTTTAATCTGTTAATGTCTGAGGCATGTTGCTGGTGTGGAGAAAGCATCAGCAGTAATCTTCATATGTGGTGGGAGTGTAAACTTATTAAACCGACCTGGTATCAGTTATTCAAGGTTATTGCTGACTTGATTAAGACAGTTGTTTTGTCGCCATCTGAAAATAGCAATATTGCATTATGGCTTGAATATTCTACCAATAGCATTGAGGAGTTTGGTTATTCAAGTTTTTACGGCTATGAAGCTTATAATTGCTCGCAACTGGAAAATTCAGAGTCATATAAGTTAGGGTGAGGTTAAAAAAACAGATCGACCATGTATCTAAAATGGAAAAAGGTTACTCCATTTCTCAGTTAAACCTAGAAGGATTCTATAAGATATGGCAACCTTGGTTTACTGAATTCCAAGAGGAATGCCCAGCTAATATGGGGCACTAGAAGTAGTTTTTTGATATCCCTGCAGAGGGACCGACAGACAGACTGATGGACGGGGATTGGGGTCGCAACAAAGTGGTGAAGGTTGTTTGTCCAATCAGGTATCGAGGCTTAGTATCAGATAAATAGCATATTTGGCTAGTGGATAGTATTTTTAAATAGGTGTTTTGGTCTTATTTGATTTCTTTTTGATACTACAAAGCAGTGGCATGATGATACAACCATGTAGATCTGAGAAATTTCTATGGGAGTTGTCTGATACCTGCTTTAAAAAAAAAAAAAAGAATAGTCAAATGATATCAGGTTAAAAACAGGAATTCAATACAAGACAACACTAAAGGGCTACAAAACCACAACAAACAGTAGTGCAAGGCTGCACCAAAATCTGATAAATATTTAAAAATAGTATCAGTATGGATTAAAAAATAAAAAAGCATATCAATAAAACATATATATAAAGTGCAATGAAGTAGTTTGTAATTGGGATGTTACTTATACATATAAATAGTCCAAATGGTTCAGAGTAGCACTATAGTGATAAATGTCTTTAAGGTGCTTTTGGAGATGGGGTATCCTCAGTGTTTCCTCAGTGTTTATAGCAGTCCAATTGTTCCCGTAGTATGGAAGACACAAAATGAAGAAGACCAATCGTATAGAATGTATGGATCAATATGAGTGAAGAGAAAGATATATATATTCAACTCACATTTAAAAGAGCTATAGCCAGCTTGGGTGGGAAGGGCTAACTTTCAGCGCGTGTAGACCTCTAATAGGGTCAATGATGCAGGAGAGGACGCCAGCCAGGGGTAAAATTGTAATTCTTTGTTCACATAATACTTTAAAAGAACGTCCCCACTCCACCTCCTTCCGTCAAGTGTGTCCTGTGTATAGTTTTCTGACCATTCAGTTTGCTACCAGCTTCAGAACTTTCAGATCTCACACGAGCACATCCGGGAGGCGAGGTTAGTGCCCGGACCATGTGTGTGACGGCGTGACGTGATGTGGAAGTACATGATGACACGTTTTGCCTTGTCGGCTTCCTCAGATCACTTCCTCATCTCCTGCCAATCTGTATTTAAAGTCGGCCCACCTGCAAGTAAAGGAGCAGTGGAATGAGACCACTGCAAGCAGGAAAACACTGAAACAAAAGGATAATGGCATATAAAGCTATATAAACATCTTTCATATAAAGATCGCACTATGTTTTTTTCTGTGTTTTTTTATCTTTGAGTATTAGCTTGGATGGCACAAAGCTGCCTGCAAATCTAATAACATATTGTTGTAAGTTTTTTCTTTTCACTTGAAGCACTTTGGCAAAGGAGTGCACATCACTAATTAATTTATGCACGCTGGCTCTTAATATATGTGTATGCACTTTTATATTATCTGCACTGTTTTATACAATTTGTTAAGTCTTAAAGGCACAACACACCTTATTAGTTGTTTTACATATATGTCATGGCCAGCATTAAGTTTTTTTTTAGCAATTTGAACTACGGTATCTCTTTTGTGGATCGGACAGACAGGCTAGCCTTTGCTCACCATGTGCATCAATGAACCTTGGGTGCCCATGACCCAGATGCCAGTTCATCAGTTGTATCACTTTTTGTAGGTACTAACTACTGCATCAGCAGTGGAACTACCAGTGGTACAGCTGGTGCAGCTGCACCGGGGCCCGCATGCTCAGGGGGCCCATTGAGTGACCCATAAACTTTGGGCCACCCTATGACAAACATTGTTTCAGGGGCCTGGTTGTGTGCTGCGGCCCTTTAACAGTGTGGCCAGGCCACTGTAATCACAGCAGCATTGGGACGAAGGCAGAGAGGAGGTGTGTGAAGTGATAGACCCTATGACTTCTAACTGCCTAAGCCAGTCAACTGAACCTCAGGGAAGCCACCCTCCTGCACCCAAAATATAGGAAACAGGAGGGTGGCTTAAAATTTGTACATTTGCATGCGTGTCTGTATGTGTGATTGTGCATCTATCTATGTTTCTGTATGTGTGCCAGTGTATTTATCTGTGTGTCTGTATATGTATCTCTGTATCTGTGTGTGTGTGTGTGTGTGTATCTGAATGTCAGTGTATCTATGTGTCAATGTGTGCCCCTGCATATCTGTTTGTGTCTGTGTGTCATTTTGTGTGTCTGTGTATCTGCATGTGTGTCAGTGTTTGTGTGTATGTACATCTGTGTATCTGTATGTGTATTAGTGTGTTTCTATATATCTGCATTTGTGCAAGTTACATAGGCTAAAAAGAGACATGTTTCAATCATGTTCAACCTTCCTCACATTTGTTTTTTGCTGTTGATGCAAAAGAAGGCACAAAAAAAAACAGTTTGAAGCACTCTCAATTTTTGCAACAAACTAGGAAAAAAAATTCCTCTTGACCCCAGAATGGCAGTCAGATTTATCCTTGAATCAAGAATCAATTACCTTACAGTTGAAAAATTGTATCATTGAATATTGTTTTTGCAAGTATGCCTCTAGTTACTTTGTAAACATCTGTATGGACTCTGATAAAAAACATTTCTTCAGGCAGAGAATTCCACATCCTTACTGTTCTTGCAGTAAAATAAAACCTTTCCTTTGCCTTTGACTAAATCTTCTTTCTTCCAGTTTAAATGCATGACCTTGTGTCCTGTTTGTGAATAGATTTCCACATAATGTTTTGTATTGGCCCTGAATATATACAAGTGTGTGTCTTTGTATCTGTATGTATGTCATTGTGTGTATGTTTGTGTGTGTGTCAGTGTATATATTTATGCATATATTTAACAGCGAAAAATAGTCTTGCACTCCAACTTACTGGTGTCTTCAACCGGTGCTTATCGGCATAGTATAAGAAAAATAGTGTAGAGATAGCACTCCCAGGACTCCAAAGATATTAACAATAAAATATAACTTTTATTTTCAAAGTTTAAAAGATCAACGTTTCAGTTAGTCTCCAAAACTTTCATTATATATTTACATCATATATTTATATATGCATACATCTCAGCATTCAAACTCCAGCACAACATACAAACACACCCCTGCATTCAAACAACAACACTGCATGCAGACACACCCCTTCATTCAAAGGCAAACACTACACACAAGAAAACCACTGCTTTCAGATTGCAACAGTGCCTAAATACACACAACACTACACACAAATGCACCCCTACATCCACACACACATACTCCATACAAAAACATGCTTATATTCAAACATACAAATAATGCTTAGTGAAATATACAGTCCTACAAGCACGGGCAAATGGTAGATCCCCAGCATTGTGGGAGATGTACAACAAATGGGGATCTACTTTTTTTTTCCCATCCTTGGAATAGGGGAGCCCCCCAAAATGTCTTGTACCAGGGCCCTCTCTACTTCAGTCCCTCCACTGAACACGTAGCATATTGTTTACTATTTCTAAACTTAAATTTTTGATTCTGAGCTCAATTAATTTTCTTCTTTTTAGGTCTCTAGGCAATATGCTAAATGGTTAAATGAACCCTATTATTTTGCTGGAAATACCAACACTGCATAAACTACTAAACATGATCATGACCTGATTTGCTAGTTCACTATTTTTGCTATCTTGAAACAATTATTTAATTTTACTTTATATACGTTATTTCAAAACATACTTATGTTAATATTCATTGTAGAATCGTGATATCTTCTCTACTATAAATAAGATTTGGTTTGTTGCATTTCAATATGCAGTATTAATTAAAAACATTATTTTTACACCAGTCAGTTTTATTATATTTCACACATTGGTGAACAAAGGTTTCGTCTAATTTAAATTGGTTTGCTCCTGTTATCAATTATTCATATTATTTCTTTTTTTTTATTTACCAAGTGGAAATGTTATTACTTTGCTCTTTCTCTAGAGAGTTCAGTTATTTATAATAAGAAATCAGGATTATAACATAATATGAAAAGTGTCCTTAATTGCCTCAAAATAAAAAAGCAGCAAAACAGGAAAATGAAAAAAGGGGAAAGAAGTAAAACAAATAGTTCCTGATTTCATACATATCATACATATAATTTCCAAACAGCGATCTGCCTGTATTTATGCAGTTTAACCCCTTAAGGACCAAACTTCTGGAATAAAGGGGAATCATGACATGTTAGACATGTCATGTGTGCTTAAGGGGTTAAAGCATGCGACTATAAACAATGAGCGTTTGGTTTTTCATACACAGGCTGCCATGAAAGTTAAGATTCTGTATAAGTGAAATATGCTTTGTAACCAATTTGCAAAGATTGCATAGAAATAAATGCGAATGCAATTCTGTAAGAACTAAAGATAACAAATTATGTTATATGAAAGTAACTCTAAAGTCACATTATTTGTATGCATGGAATTGCTGTGTTAAAAAAGATGCATGCTCTTGGGAAAGCTCTTTATAGACTTTATATACACAAATTGCATCAAGCTTTTTCATTTAAGTTTTTTCGATTGATTGTATCCTAACATATTGCATTATTTTACTATCTGGGTACTTCTGAACTTTGTTGGACACCCATGAGTACTGAATCTTTGAGGCTCTGTTAGGGATTTGCCCATGATATAAATCATATTATTATTGTGTCAACATACTAAGTTTTTATTATATTACTGAGATAGTGTCAGCTCTAAAGTATATTATGCATTCTACAAATATTTTATTCGAGGTACTTTGTGAGATATTGAATGTCTGTTAGTAAATTGGTAGATTATATTTTATAACACTGACAATTTTTCACTTTTTACATTTTGCACCACAAATTATTTATATATGTTTTGGGTTTTTTAAGCTTTTTATGAATTACTTGGTGGCTGCATTAATAACATAAAGTTTCATTTTGATTTAACAAATTTAAAGGAGTACACTCGAAGTTCCGTTTAATGTCATACTGGTAGAACACATGGAAAAGCCATTTTTTGATAAATGTGTACATTTTCAATTTTTTTTGTGTATATGATTAAGATGATATTACTACTCATATGTTATCATTGTATTTACACTGTACATAAATAGTATTCATGTTTCTATGCAATATGCATTGAATGAAGAGCAAATGGAAGATGGGAATAAGCAAAATGATGCATGTGACGCTTAGAGTGCAAGATACTTAAGGTACTAGGAAAAGGGCATTTAAAGATATAAATCAGTCAAATTAGAGGCATCCTATATAAGATATAAGGAAGACAATAATGCATGCAAAAAGGTAATAAACTTGGCTAAGCTCCCCCCGACAAAAAAAAATATTTAAGTACATAAATTTTAAAGAAACAAAAAAATGAAAGTGCAGGTACACTGAAAATAGAGACGGTCATGTTAGTTAATGAAGACCAGGAAAAGGCAGAAATTGTTAATAACTATTTTTCCTCTGTATATATTAAAGAGGATCCTATAATAAGAGGTATGCTATTGATTGTTTCAAAAAACCTGCACAAAATTATGATTGGATGACTCAAGACAAGGTGCTACCGCAGTTGCTTAGGAATAGATAGGAATAGGTTGCAGTAAACGACAAGGTAGAGTTATAAGTGTCTTAGTCTAAGATTGATTGACAGATTAAGCATATTTCTTAGTGTAATTTTGAATAGTATGCCACCAGTAGTGTTTGGTTATTTGGTCTATGTCTGGGTGACCTGCTCTTTTACTTGAAAGGACAATGATTGGGTAAGACAAACAACTTGCTAGTAAGGGTAAGTTCAGGAGCCACATTCTGTGTTTCTAGTACCTCTTTGTTTAAGTCAGAGGGACTGGACAAAAAAGTTGAGGCTATGATTTTTCCAGATGGTATTACAAAGACAGGGTTTTCTATAACTGGCTTAAGAGGCTCAGATTGGTGTGATACAACATCTGCTTTACCATTCTTAGTTCCTGGTCTATACGTGAGTATGAAGTTAAACCTTGACAGAAAAAGGGACCATCTAGCCTGGATTTCTGGATGTAAGTCTCATAGTTTCTCCTGTGTATGAGATCTTCTTGGGGTCTTTTAGAATGGTGAATGGTATTAGTGTTCCTATAAGCAAGTGTCTCCATTCTTTCAATGCCAATACTATGCGAGTAATCCTCTATGCCCTATAACGTACCTTTTCTCAGTTTAAGATAGTTTCTTACAATAGAAACAATAAGGATGCAGGGGTTGATCAGCAGGAACATTAAAGAACCCATACCAGTTTTGGAAGCATCTACTTCAACAAGAAAACTAAGGGAAGGATCAGAATGAATCAGAACTGGAGCTGAGACAAGAGCGGTCTTTAGAGCTTCAAATGCCTCTAATGCTTCATGTGTCCATTCTTGATGTTCACCCTCTTTTGTCATGTGTCAGTAGAAAGAGGGGTCCTGGTAAGTATGTTTGCAGAAAGCACAGGTTTTATTTTAGGTAAACGGAATGTGTTACAAATGGTAGGTATGTTTACAGACAGCAAAGATTTGATTTTATTCAAACAGGATTTGTGGCAAGAAAAAGACCAATAACTAACCTCCCCCTGTCACCAAATCAATCAAAGGACTGTGTTTGGCTAATCATGGATAGCCCAACATCACAGGAAAAGTAGGAGAATAAATCAATTCCAGTATCACAGTCTCCTTATGCAATGGTGTTGCTTTTTCTGTGAAAGGAATTTATTTTTTAGAAGCAAGTCAAAGTCTTAAAAGTTATCTGGTGCACCTGAATCAATTGGGGCAATAGTATGAGCTGATATTGCCTCCCATTTTAATAAAATAGGTAGTAGAAGCCTTAGGGGGTGGAGACTATGCCATGATTTGTATTCTATGATGTCATGATGCCTGCAGACGTGCACCACTTTATAAAATACTAGATGCGCCAAACAATTCTTGTGTGCCGTCACATTCTATGTTTCTATGTTAGCTATGTTAGCTCTACCTCCTTGGCTAGACTTCTTTCCCTTGTGTTCGGTTGTCCGTACCCCCTATGTTTTGGGGTATTTTGTAAATATGCTGTATATTTTCCTGTACCTGAAAGATGATTGAGTTACTCAATTTTTTCTCAATTATCTCTCAGACAATGGGTCGCCTGGGAGGGACTTGTGTATCTTTTGTATGGAGACGGTCTGTGCATAAAAAGGCTGTGTTTGAGTGAAATAAACTAGTTGTACTCCCAGAACTGTGTGTTATCCAGTTACTGGGGAGAATAGATCTATTCACATTTCTGCGCCTTGTTCCAGAGTTCCTGTCTTCATGGATCCAGCGCTAGCACTCCGCTACACTAAGATCATCAGAATTCATGATCTCAGCCAATGTAATGCTTTCCCATATGAATGAATTGGAAGGCTATTATGCATGCAAGGCAAAACACTGCATCATGCTAATCTGCATGTCTATAGAGATACATTAAATCAATGCCTCTCTATGAGGAACGTCAGCGCCTCCATGCAGCAAATGTGTCAACATCAATCCTCAACAAGGATAAGCAAATGCAACATAGTACCAGTCCATAATGCTGGCACATATATTTTGGCCACTTCAGCTGTAAAAGAGACACAAAGTTGCTAAATATTTCTAATTTCATCTGCTGTTCCTATTGAAAATCAGGTTTATTGTCAAAATGTACAGACTTTCAGCTGTTTGCGATGAACAAATCAAACAAAAGCAATTCAAACAGCTCAACACAATAAATGTTATCATGGGGTTTCCCCACATTCAATTGGAAATGCAACATATGATGACTTCTTCAATCTCAAAATTATTCAACCCTTTCATGGCAAGCATCTTTAGTACTTAGTAGAGCACCCTTTTTCTGTTATTACCTGATTTTCAATGAGGGTTGAAACATTTTGATTATAATTGTATATATATATATGTGCAGAAATAAATACTTTCCTGTTTGAAACACATAAATAAAATTTCAACAGGTGAATAGTCCCTCAATGTTTAAACAAAATTACCAGAAGGCAAAACAAATATTTTTGAAATTGAGATCTATTCTGGCAGAACCAATAAATTAAGCTACAATTCTACATTTTAACCTTGCAAAAGTGAGTCTGAGACCATCTGTTCCATTTGTTGTTGTTTTTTTTTTTTTTTATGGAAATTTACTGTGAAATGTGTAATTACACACTTTCAAAATGTCTTGTATTATGTTCATTAGGATTTCAAGGCTTAAACACAATGCAGAACCAAATGAATAGTATCCTAGTCTTATCTTATAATTTAGCACTTTCAATACTTCACACATTTCAAAATCATTAAATTCACAAACCATATGCAGACCACAGTTTTCAATAAAATATACCTAAATAGTAAAACATGAATATTATTTATTTATTTATGAAATATTTTACCAGGATGGATACATTGAGATTTCTCTCGTTTTCAAGTATGTCCTGGGTCCACAAAACATTGCATTGATGCAATAGGGTACAATAAAATACAAAAACAATAATACACAATATGCACAAAATTTAACATAGAACAGGTAGGAAATATATAATCAACCATAACATGTGCATTCTGTTTTGAGGTATGTAGAGAGGGATCTCTTAAAGGACTTTAGGCTTGGGGAAGATTTTAAAGTGTGCGGGAGGTCGTTCCATAATTATAGTGCTCTGTAGAAAAAGGAGGATCGGGCCGCTTTCTTTTTGTATTGAGGTAGACTAAATATCATAACCTTTACATAAAATGTATTATCCATTTTAAAAAGTTTAATATTGCAAACATACATACTAAATGGTCTGGTAATTATGATTAAATATTATTATTTTCAATAAAAGTCAAACCAAAAATAGTGTATTAATAAAATACTGTTTTTGGTTGTTACAACCATTGCTTTTTAGGAAAACAGGTCAAGTTATCCCTGCATCCCAGTTCTCCTCTGGTTACATCATTCAACTGGAGTGGGAGGACATCCCACAGGGCGTGGACAGCACAGAAAAGAGGCCATACTGCCACTGGTTGTATGTTGCCAGCATGCAATGCGTGTGCTTATCAGACACCCAATATGCACAAAACTAATATTATCCGGAATACTCTACTGGAGTGCACAGGGTTTCAAATTGAAATGCTACACATGCAGTTTCCAAACAGCATGACCACTTCAAATCAGTGAAGTTGCAATGGTCCGTTGAGTAACTCTTTAATAAAATTGTGCATTTTAAGATGGTATTGCAGAAGAGTTTTGATTCCTATAATCTCTGTTTGTCTTTGCACGTATCTAGTGATCACTAATATTTACATATATTTATTGCTTTTATGAAATAGGCAGCACTGATACATTCACAAAAAATTTTCAACCATCTTCTCAAAATTGACTCTCTACAACAGCAATATGGCTCTTGAACATGAAGGTATCGTGCTGATGGAGTGGAATTGTTAGGACTTGCTTGTATGCTGGGACTCGGCCATTATTCCAACCAGATGTGCTGGAAGTTGGAGTGGGGTGAAGAGCCATCACAAGTGGCCAGCTTGCACACAGACTTTCTATTGCCCTTTACTATTATAATTATACTTATCATAATGTATCCTTTTAGTGACTTTTGTACTGCACTCTGAGGGGCTCCAGTGGCTTCTCATTTTTTATTTCTTTCTGCCACCCCTCTTTTTTTTTTTTTTTTTTTACTTTATATTAGATGTTGGTTAAGCTTTATTTAATTTTAATCTGTGGTTTGGCCGTAGCATCTTATTCTGACATGATACAATTATACTATACATGTTTAGCCTAGTATTAACCTTTTAACTGGCAGTTCAGTGACTGTTTAACCAGTTGACCATGTGTTATTACCACATTTGAGTCATTCAACTGAATCACCCTGGCATTTTTCATGGGCAATGCACAGTCAGAGAGGCATTGGTCACTTTTCGTTTAGTTCCACACACTGTTATAGGCTGGTAGTGGCTATGCTAATGTCTTATTTCTTCAAGAAAGGTATGTTGCTTACTCATGCTATACTAACATTTGACTTACTTACTTTCTCAGTTACTAACTCATTCTCATTTTGCTGCATTGGGAAGTCTGTGATTGGACAGTCACAGAAAGGCTGGTCGGGGTTAGAAGAGGAAGGCTTGCAAAGGCAGCTGCCAAGATACCTATAGGTTTTGTTATTAGTTTTTAAGATATACCCCAAGAAAAAAAATACATTGTTAAATGCAACATTTTCATTTGAGGTATATCTACTAAACAGTGCTTTTAATGTATTTTGTATTTGGGGAGTGTAGTGTCCCTTTAACCCCTTAAGGACACATGACATGTGTGACATGTCATTATTCCCTTTTATTCCAGAAGTTTGGTCCTTAAGGGGTTAAGTTGTTAAACTATTTTTGAATGGTTTAACAGTAAATAAATCTTCCCATCCATCATCTTGAACAGAAAACTGAATCACTTAAAATCATTGGGCACTAGTGATTGGCTAAGTGCTGACTCTCTTAGCTAATCACTGGCCACCTGTTTCAAGTAACAGTACATATGTTTCAAGTAACAGTACATATTGTGCTTTCAATGGGTGATTGGCTGTAGGCATCAGCTGCCACTCTGAGACAATTCACTGGTTCTTGATGATGGGTCTTTGGACAATAGAGTGCAGACAGGGACCCAGGGAGCACCTTAGTTGTTAACTCATTTGAAAAAAGTTTTACACCCTAAGGTAAGTGTAACAGAGCTTCCTATACCCCGGTTGGGTGCCTCCGCCGATGGATGCTCCTAGTGCTTATGGAGGGCTCCAGGCACTTCTCCAGACACCATAAGTGCTGCAGACCCCTCAAACCACCGCAGCTTAGTTGGGGTCTTGCTGTCTCCTACCCACCTTGGACCTACGAGAAGGCTCCAGGTTCCAGTGGGTGAACCTCTCTTCCTCCAGAGAGCGGAGCAGGAACAGCTCTTACAAGAGCTAGTGATTATTCAAGGGAGTATGAAGATCATAGCAATTCCTTGTAGCAGTTTCCCCCAATAAGAGACAAGACTCTAGATTGAGGGTAAATTAGGAACAGAAAGTTTAATGGCACACACTGGTCTTTTATGCAAGTTTTACAGCAAATGTGACACCCAGGTGGACCTAGTTGGGCACCGAATACAAAACATACAAGCCAATAAAAACAGAGGTTTACATTCAGACACTCCCATACAGTGTACACAATTAACGAAGACAATGGACTAACTCAATTAACTTTAAGCAGAAATAACATACATTTTTACAAAGTCTGGAAAACACCTCAAAACATAACATATCCCCATAAATCTTACATCCGCTGATAGCCCTGATCTGGGTGAACATATCCAAAAATCACCCAGATCAGAACAGGGGTTCAGGAAATTCCAGGAAATCTCTATTGACTGACCGCAAGCATGGCTTCATGCCCAAAACAGTTCCAGAGAATTAGGCTGTGCGGCCGGTCTATTTTCAATGTTAAAAGTGCACTATGTGCTGATGGGAGATAGAGGAAGGGCAAAGCAGCCAATTTAACTGGTCTGGCAGTGTCACAGGGACAATGCCCTGCTGGAAAAACAATAGAACAGGAAAAAGGGGGAGAGGAAGAGGCACATTTTCCCATGGAAGTCACTTTTTAACATGTCTTTTTGTATGGCCCATAGTCTTTGGGCAAAAGGCTGAACATTAGTTGTAGCGGAGAGCCGATCTTGCACAGCTATTCTCCACTAGAGATTCCAGTGAGGCTCAGGAACAAGGTGATGTTAAGTCCATAGGCAAGGTTTCCAGCAGGTAAAGTAATACAGCAGTATCCCCATCGCAATCCCAATAACTGGACGACACACAGTTTCAGGAGTAGACTGACAAGCTTTATTCCACAGTTCCTTATAAAGCCCTCTCCCATGCAAGGGAGGAGGTTCTATCACTTAAGACATTATCCAATCTCTAAGTAGTAACCTCCCACAGATCTCCTCCCCTCCTCTAGCATCATAATCCCCTTATTGTGTACACAGTTTTCCCCGAGTTTTGGATGTACCCTAAATACTTGGGGTACATCCACAAATCCAACATCCCCAGATAGCTCTATTCTGGGGGACCAACATACTTAAAAATTAGCCCATTCGGATGAATGGTTCGTGAGATATGGGGTTCCAAAGATTTGACCGACCGCATGGGTAAAGTATCCGAAAACAGTTCCATGCATTTTGGCCCTGCGGTCGGTCACAAACAAGGGAATGAAAACAGGCGAATTGCCTGTGTTATAGAGCCTGGAGAGGGTTTGAATGAATTCCCTTGTTTATGGGGCTCTTTCTACCGAACGGCGGGTCATTCGGTAGTTTCCATACGAATTTCTGGAAGTATGGAGGTCTCAGCGGTGTTTGCCTAGTCAAGTGTCCGATTTTAGTTCCAGACACTCGACGGCAAAACACCGCTGTTCGGTAGTTTAAGATGGCCGCCGCCACGTGTTTGTTTCCCGAATGGCGGCCACCCAGAGGACAAAGACCACACTGCACTGATTGCCAATTACCTGTTTGCAACATTGTTGCAAACGGTAATTGGAGGCACACTCATTCCTGGGTGGTCTGGTTGTTCGGTAGTTTAATTCCCTTGTTTTATTTGAATGATTCTACCGAACAACTAGAGGAATACAATTCTTTACATACATTTAACTGTCATTATACCCGGATACCATGCTTTCTATACATGTACATACACATTAAACCAGCCATATGACCAAATACACTTATTCTCATACATGTCGTGGGACAGCCCGGTACCAATCCGCTACACTGCTCCCCCTTGCCCACAAGCCGGCATACACAGTCTGATCCAACACGGATCGGCTTGGGGATGTCCGGGGGCTCACGGATCATTTCTCTAAGTCAGTTTGTCTTGACAACCCGTCAGCATTTCCATTCTGCTTACCCGGCCGGTACTGGATATTAAAGTCAAAAGGCTGTAGCGCCAAACTCCAGCGCAGCAGCCTGGCGTTGTCTCCAGCCACCCGGTTCAGCCAGACTAACGGGTTGTGATCCGTGAGCAAGGAAAAGGGCTGTCCATATAAATAGGGTTGTAGCTTCTTTAGGGCCCACACCACAGCCAGGCATTCCTTTTCGATGGCGGCGTAGCTTACTTCTCGAGGTAACAGTTTGCGACTGATGTAAGCCACTGGATGTTCCCCGCCATCGGCCCCGACTTGACTCAGTACTGCCCCCAATCCAAACATAGAAGCGTCTGTGTGAACAAGAAAACGTTTAGTTGGATTGGGAGCTGCCAAGACAGGGGCATTTATCAGTGCATTTTTCAATTGTTGGAATGCCTGCTCACACTCCGGGGTCCAGTTTACTTGGCGGGGAAGGTTCTTACGGGTCAGGTCAGTGAGGGGTTTGGCCAGGGCGCTATAATTGGGAACAAACTTCCGGTAATACCCTGCTGTCCCTAGAAACGCTAAAACCTGGGTCTTAGTCCTAGGGGTGGGCCACTGGGCTACAGCCTCTACTTTGGCGGGTTCGGGTTTTTGTTTACCGCACCCTACTCTATGTCCCAGGTATTGTACCTCAGCCATGCCGATACTACACTTGGCCGGCTTCAAGGTCAGACCTGCTTCCCTTATCCTATCTAGTACAGCTCCGATGTGAGCTAAGTGTTCCTGCCACGTATTGCTAAAAATAGCAATATCGTCCAGGTAGGCACATGTATAGTCCTGGAATCCATCTAGGAGTCGATCCACCATCCTTTGGAAGGTGGCTGGGGCGTTTTTCATCCCAAATGGCATGACCTTAAACTGGTACAAGCCAAATGGGGTGACAAAGGCCGACTTCGGGATGGCGTCTGGGGCCAGGGGGATTTGCCAATACCCTTTACACAAGTCAATAGTGGTGAGGTATTGGCCCCTGGCCATTCTGTCCAGTAACTCGTCTATCCGGGGCATCGGATAGGCGTCAGATACAGTCTTCTCGTTCAATCTCCTATAGTCCACGCAGAAGCGGGTCGTACCGTCTCGCTTTGGTACGAGGACTACAGGAGATGCCCAAGGACTGTCTGAGGGTTCAATCACCCCCAGTTGGAGCATTTCGTCGATCTCCTTACGCATGTTTGCCCGTACCGCTTCTGGAATGCGGTATGGCGTCTGGCGCATGGGTAGTTGCCCTGGGGTCTCGACCCGGTGAGTTGCCAGAGGCGTGTATCCAGGTATATTAGAGAACGTGTCGCGTTTCTCTTCCAATAGTTGCTGTACCTCGATCCGCTCCTGTGGGCTCAGCCGATCTCCCAGCGTAACCTCCCTTAAATCTCCGGACAGCTGCCCATCCCCCAGCAAATCGGGGAGGGGTAAGCTGTCAAACTCTTCCGTGTTAGGGGCACAGATGGCGGTTACCTCCTCAGTACGCTCGTGGTAGGGCTTCAGCATGTTCACATGGAGCATGCGTCGCCCCCCAGTCCCTGTGCAGGGGCCGATAATATAGGTGGTATCGCATCTTTGCTCCACCACCTTATATGGGCCCTGCCAGGCGGCCTGTAACTTATCATGTCGGACAGGTTTTAAAATTAGTACCTTCTGCCCGACCTGAAAGCTACGGTCCCTGGCTCCCCGATCATACCATGTACGCTGGCGGGTCTGGGCCTCCTGAAGGTTTTCCCGTACCGTCTTGGTCAACGCTTCTAGGCGGTCCCGAAAGGCCAACACATATGGTAGGATGGGAGTGCCATCTGTGCTCCGGTCTCCCTCCCAATGCTCTCTAATAAGATCCAATGGGCCTCGGACCCTCCTTCCAAACAATAATTCAAACGGGGAGAACCCTGTGGATTCCTGCGGCACCTCCCGGTATGCAAATAGGAGGTGCGGCAGGAATCGTTCCCAGTCCTTGTGGGTCTCTGCGAAGGTTCGGAGCATCTGCTTCAAGGTACCATTAAATCGTTCGCAGAGCCCGTTCGTCTGGGGGTGGTAAGGGGCGCTGATAATAGGCTTAATGCCACAGATCCTCCAGAGGTGTTGGGTGAATTCTGCGGTAAACTGGGTACCCTGATCCGAGATAATCTCCCTGGGTAATCCCATCCGGGAGAATATCCGCATGAGGGCATCCGCGACCGTCTCAGCGTGGATGTTGGTCAGAGCCACTGCTTCTGGATACCTGGTGGCATAATCTACGACCGTTAAAATATACAGTTTTCCTGACGGGCTAACTTTATTGAGGGGGCCTATCAGATCCACCGCTATTCGGCTAAAAGGTTCCTCTATTATGGGTAAAGGGTGAAGTTTAGCCTTCCTGCGATCCCCCCTTTTTCCCACTCTCTGGCAGGTATCGCAAGTCGTGCAATATCTGCGTACTTCCTGGCTAATCCCTGGCCAGAAGAAACTCTGGGTTAGTCTGTACCTGGTGCGACTAACCCCTAGATGTCCGGATAGCGGAATATCATGCGCTATCCGGAGTAATTCAGCCCGGTACCGCTGTGGTACCACTAATTGTCTCCTTGCTATCGGGTCTAACCCCGTAATCTGTTTGGTTGTTTCCCTGTATAAAAGTTGTTTATCCCAGATAAACTTCTCTCCCTCCGCCCCGGGGGAACCCGTGCCAACCTTGTCCCTATACACCTGAAGCGTGGGGTCTGTTGCGACTTCAGCTACAAATTCATTAGGTGGAGCCCAGGGGACACATTCTAGAGGGGGGGTAGGGTTGCTTACCTGGACCTCCGGCAGTGTGTTGTGGTCCTGGGTGCGGGCCTGTTGTCGGGTGACTACAGGGTTGACCTCTCCTGTGGTGGGTGACTGGGGCTCAAAAGCAGAAGTGAGCCTCCCCAGATCGTTCCCCAATAAAACCTCCGCCGGTAAATGTGGCATCAACCCCACCTCCACTTCCCCTGCCCCCGCTCCCCAATGTAAATGTACCCTTGCTGTAGGTAGCCGGTACACTGCTCCCCCAGCTACCCGGACGGCAACAGTTTTGTTCAGTTTTGCCTGATCTGAAATCAGGTGGCTTTGTACCAAAGTGATGGTGGCTCCCGAATCTCGTAATCCCCGGACTGCTGTACCATTCAGATATACCGTCTGTCGATGGTGCCGTAGATTATCCACATTGGCCTGGACCGGATCTGCCTCGTGCAGTACCTCCCATTGTTCCACAGTAGTAATGGGGACTGCGGAACCATATGGGGTGGTGACTAGGTCCTGGTAGTGGTGGGCTGCGGCCGCCCTGGGTGGAGGTGGGCCTGGACGAATCCAGGTGGAACGGTCCCGTAGCTGTGGGCATTCCCTTTTATAATGTCCCCACTTCTGGCAGTGATGACAGGGGCCAGCGGTGGGTTGTCGGAACCGGGGCTGTGCAGCGGGTGGTGGAGGTGGTGGTAGCGGTCTCGGTGGAGCTGGGGTGTAGTTGTTTCCCCCGAATGTTTTAAAGGTTGCTTTTGGAGCTGCAGGTTTTTGTGACCTGCGTGCATCCAGGTAGTCATCCGCTTTCCTAGCCGCCTCGGTAAGGGAAGTAGGGTTTCTGTCCCTTACCCATTCCTGGACCTCATTGGTTACTCCCTCATAGAACTGCTCCATCAGCAACATTTGTATTACATCCTCCATAGAACGTGCCTTGCTAGCTTGCACCCACCCGAGCGCTGCCCCCTGTAATCGGCATGCCCACTCTGCGTGCGAGTCCTTCTCTGTTTTCTTTAGATCCCGGAACCTCCGCCGGTATGCCTCGGGTGTTATAGCATACCTGGCGAGTATAATTTCTTTCACTTTACTGTAATTCCTTATTTCGTCATTAGGTACAGTCCGATATGCCTCTGCTGCCCTCCCGGTTAACCTTCCGGCCAAAATAGGTACCCAGTCCTCTGCGTTAATTTTATGCAGTGCACACAGTCTTTCAAAGTCTTGCAGGAAAGCGTCTATATCTTCCTCTGCCTCCACATATGTTTTAAAAGCCTGGTATGGTATTTTAGGCTTACCTTCCTGTGGCACATTAATTGCAGAGCTTTGTTCTGGTGCCTGTGTCCTTAGGATGAATTCTTGTACCTCGGCCATTGTCCTGGTAACAATTTCTGTTGGGGGGTTTTCCCCATAAAAGGATAGCCTGAACTGAACCTGCCTCTGGAATTCCGATCCTTGTGGTGTTCCTCCCGGCTCCCTCTGTGCCGGAACTGAATCGCCCTCCATTCTGTACTCTGCCATGAGTTCTGTAACAAGTACTGCTTTCTTCTTATTGCTGGCTTGTATACCCCTTGCCTCTAGGAGGTCCTTTAGCGTGGAGCGTTTTAGCGCAGAAAAATCAATCTCCATCCGTACTCCATTTATGCTTGTTCCTCTGTGAGTTTGGATCCCAGCGCTGCCAACCAATGTAGCGGAGAGCCGATCTTGCACAGCTATTCTCCACTAGAGATTCCAGTGAGGCTCAGGAACAAGGTGATGTTAAGTCCATAGGCAAGGTTTCCAGCAGGTAAAGTAATACAGCAGTATCCCCATCGCAATCCCAATAACTGGACGACACACAGTTTCAGGAGTAGACTGACAAGCTTTATTCCACAGTTCCTTATAAAGCCCTCTCCCATGCAAGGGAGGAGGTTCTATCACTTAAGACATTATCCAATCTCTAAGTAGTAACCTCCCACAGATCTCCTCCCCTCCTCTAGCATCATAATCCCCTTATTGTGTACACAGTTTTCCCCGAGTTTTGGATGTACCCTAAATACTTGGGGTACATCCACAAATCCAACATCCCCAGATAGCTCTATTCTGGGGGACCAACATACTTAAAAATTAGCCCATTCGGATGAATGGTTCGTGAGATATGGGGTTCCAAAGATTTGACCGACCGCATGGGTAAAGTATCCGAAAACAGTTCCATGCATTTTGGCCCTGCGGTCGGTCACAAACAAGGGAATGAAAACAGGCGAATTGCCTGTGTTATAGAGCCTGGAGAGGGTTTGAATGAATTCCCTTGTTTATGGGGCTCTTTCTACCGAACGGCGGGTCATTCGGTAGTTTCCATACGAATTTCTGGAAGTATGGAGGTCTCAGCGGTGTTTGCCTAGTCAAGTGTCCGATTTTAGTTCCAGACACTCGACGGCAAAACACCGCTGTTCGGTAGTTTAAGATGGCCGCCGCCACGTGTTTGTTTCCCGAATGGCAGCCACCCAGAGGACAAAGACCACACTGCACTGATTGCCAATTACCTGTTTGCAACATTGTTGCAAACGGTAATTGGAGGCACACTCATTCCTGGGTGGTCTGGTTGTTCGGTAGTTTAATTCCCTTGTTTTATTTGAATGATTCTACCGAACAACTAGAGGAATACAATTCTTTACATACATTTAACTGTCATTATACCCGGATACCATGCTTTCTATACATGTACATACACATTAAACCAGCCATATGACCAAATACACTTATTCTCATACATGTCGTGGGACAGCCCGGTACCAATCCGCTACATTAGTTCTCTCCAAAAACCAGTGGAAAAATTGCTTTCGTCACAGTAAGATTTATCGCTAGTCCTCTAAACAACTTCATTAAGATAAAGTTGTTTTGAGAGAAATACGTCTCTTTAATAGACAAGATGACATTGAACAGTAGTTTATTTGCCCAGAAATGCATGTTGTTGTGGCTACTGCCATATATTAGATTTCCCATTAATCATCTTTTTTTGGCACCATGGACAGACCTGTCATGAAACAAATAAATATGCTTATCCAGTGCCGGTTCATTTGCTCATGATTTGTCCCTATTAGTGATGTCCCGAATAGTTCGCTGGCTAATAGTTCCTGGCGAACATAGCTTGTTTGCGTTCGCCACGGCAGCTGAACATATGCGATGTTCGGTCCGCCCCCTATTCGTCATCATTGAGTAAACTTTGACCCTGTACCTCACAGTTAGCAGACACATTCCAGCCAATCAGCAGTGGACCCTCCCTCCCAGACCGTTCCACCTCCTGGACAGCATCCATTTTAGATTCCTTCGGAAGCTGCATTCTTTTTTGTTTTTGTTTTTTAATTCTTTATTTTTGAAGTGCAGTGAACATACACGTAGTGACATATGGTGCAATGCAAAACGTTGGAATACAGACTTAGAGTTATGAAACAAAATGTCAAGAGGAACTGCACATTTTTAAAATATAAAACAATCATGCTAGGTAAACTTGTCTTGATATAAGTGAAAAGCATGGCAAAGGGAAATCGTCAGACATGTTGAGAGTGTTCGTAAGTTTGAATACACATGCTTGAACTGAAGAGGGGTAAGGGTATTAACACCACCAGTTATAGATCAACATATGTGAATCAGAATATCAAAACTAGAAATAAGTAGACTAAATAACCTCTTAGTGAGTGCTGTTAAATGCTAGACAACTGACTACACCTCATAACAAGGGCATTTTAGATTCTCAGCAGCAGAGATGTTTTAGCCAATTCCTCTAACATGCTTCAGAGAGTGGTCATCTCTACTCGCATCCATGTGCTGCTTAGTAGTGCTTCCACCGCCTGCCGGGTGCACCAGAGGATCGCTCAGACCACGAGGGTCAGCAGGTCAGCGCATCAGCACCCTTGCTCCCCGAGCCCAGTCCACTGTGGAAGAAGATGCCTGGTCGCCCCCCAGCCCTCCAGCTTCAGTATAAGTAACCTGTGAGGTTCTGGGATCGGTCCTGTTCAGTCGTGGGCGGCTGGTTGGTGTGCCATCCCCCCTGGCTCTCTGTTCCAAAGGAGAACACAATGCTGGGGCACCTCTGGAGATCTCTTCCATCCTAGGTGAGGTGAGTAGCAAAGCCCTCTGCCGTGATTCAATCCAATCCCAGAAGGCTGCACAGAGAGCATCAAAGGCTGCATGGAACTTAGCTTCCCAGTGTGGGCTTGATTGCTCTGTTGGAGTGGCGGCCATCTTAGCTGTGACATGATGACTCGTTTTGTCAGGGTGAGTAGTGGCCATTTAGCCTTGTGGGTTACTTTAGCCTTTCCCTGGTGGGGACTGGGATAACCCCCACCGGTCCAGAGGTGGGGGAAACGGGGCTGTAGATATGAGGTGCAGACACGATGAGAGCTCCAGGCCGGGAGATCGACAGCTTCTCCCTGCCACAGAACCCCCAGAGAAGATAGGCTGCAGGACAGTGCGTAGTCATAGGCTGCTACAAACTTGATCGGGTAAGCACCCTGGTGTTCAGGAACAGGTAAGTGTTCAGTGAGCAACCTCCAAAGGTATTATTCCCTCTGTGGGTCTCACTTTGCAGGCTGTATGCAGGGAGCTCACTTCATGCACGTCCGTCCGCCATGCTGGCCAGGCCCCGCCCCCCTGCTTTTTTTTTTCCTGTGCAATCTAATTGCAGTTGCCTGCCTGCCAGCGTGTGTGTCAGGCTCACAGTGTATACTGTGCCCACTTGCCCAGTGCCACCACTCATATCTGGTGTCACAATAGCGTGCATTTAAAAAAAAACAAAAACGTTTTTGACTGTAATATAATAGCAAACGTGTGCGTTTCAGGGCCTGTCAATGCACAGTGTCACACCAGTGCAAATCATTTCTGGTGTAACAGTAGTGCACATTTAAAAACAACAATACTTTTTTGACTGTGAAATAATAGCAGTCAGTTTCCTTCACACGTGTGCGTTTCAGGGCCTGCCAGGGCACAGTGTCACACCAGTGCAACTCATATCTGGTGTAACAGTAGTGTACATTTAAAAAAAAACTAGAAATTTGACTGTGAAATAATAGCAGTCAGTTTCCTTCACACGTGTGCGTTTCAGGGCCTACCAGGGCACAGTGTCACAATAGTGCAACTCATATCTGGTGTAACAGTAGTGTACATTTAAAAAAAAACAACAACACTTTTTTGACTGTGAAATAATAGCAGTCAGTTTCCTTCACGCGTGTGCATTTCAGGGTCTGCCAGGGCACAGTGTCACACCAGTGCAACTCATATCTGGTGTAACAGTAGTGTACATTAAAAAAAAATAGGAATTTGACTGTGAAATAATAGCAGTCAGTTTCCTTCACACGTGTGAGTTTCAGGGCCTGCCAGGGCACAGCGTCACACCAGTCAACTCATATCTGGTGTAACAGTAGTGTAAATAAAAAAAAATAGAAATTTGACTGTGAAATAATAGCAGTCAGTTTCCTTCACACGTGTGCGTTTCAGGGCCTGTCAAGGCACAGTGTCACACCAGTGCAAATCATTTCTGGTGTAACAGTAGTGCACATTTAAAAACAACAACACTTTTTTGACTGTGAAATAATAGCAGTCAGTTTCCTTCACACGTGTGCGTTTCAGGGCCTGCCAGGGCACAGTGTCACACCAGTGCAACTCATATCTGGTGTAACAGTAGTGTATATTTAAAAAAAAAAAAAAACACTTTTTTGACTGTGAAATAATAGCAGTCAGTTTCCTTCACGCGTGTGCATTTCAGGGTCTGCAAGGGCACAGTGTCACACCAGTGCAACTCATATCTGGTGTAACAGTAGTGTACATTAAAAAAAAATAGGAATTTGACTGTGAAATAATAGCAGTCAGTTTCCTTCACACGTGTGCGTTTCAGGGCCTGCCAGGGCACAGCGTCACACCAGTCAACTCATA
Source organism: Pelobates fuscus (assembly GCF_036172605.1). Taxonomy (NCBI): domain Eukaryota; kingdom Metazoa; phylum Chordata; class Amphibia; order Anura; family Pelobatidae; genus Pelobates; species Pelobates fuscus. The sequence goes on along the minus strand of NC_086322.1, from coordinate 119,111,510 downwards.
TCTGGTGTAACAGTAGTGTATATTAAAAAAAAAACTAGAAATTTGACTGTGAAATAATAGCAGTCAGTTTCCTTCACACGTGTGCGTTTCAGGGCCTGCCATGGCACAGTGTCACAATAGTGCAACTCATATCTGGTGTAACAGTAGTGTACATTAAAAAAAAAACTAGGAATTTGACTGTGAAATAATAGCAGTCAGTTTCCTTCACACGTGTGCGTTTCAGGGCCTGCCAGGGCACAGTGTCACACCAGTGCAACTCATATCTGGTGTAACAGTAGTGTACATTTAAAAAAAAACTAGAAATTTGACTGTGAAATAATAGCAGTCAGTTTCCTTCACACGTGTGCGTTTCAGGGCCTACCAGGGCACAGTGTCACAATAGTGCAACTCATATCTGGTGTAACAGTAGTGTACATTTAAAAAAAAACAACAACACTTTTTTGACTGTGAAATAATAGCAGTCAGTTTCCTTCACGCGTGTGCATTTCAGGGTCTGCCAGGGCACAGTGTCACACCAGTGCAACTCATATCTGGTGTAACAGTAGTGTACATTAAAAAAAAATAGGAATTTGACTGTGAAATAATAGCAGTCAGTTTCCTTCACACGTGTGAGTTTCAGGGCCTGCCAGGGCACAGCGTCACACCAGTCAACTCATATCTGGTGTAACAGTAGTGTAAATAAAAAAAAAATAGAAATTTGACTGTGAAATAATAGCAGTCAGTTTCCTTCACACGTGTGCGTTTCAGGGCCTGTCAAGGCACAGTGTCACACCAGTGCAAATCATTTCTGGTGTAACAGTAGTGCACATTTAAAAACAACAACACTTTTTTGACTGTGAAATAATAGCAGTCAGTTTCCTTCACACGTGTGCGTTTCAGGGCCTACCAGGGCACAGTGTCACAATAGTGCAACTCATATCTGGTGTAACAGTAGTGTATATTTAAAAAAAAAAAAAAACACTTTTTTGACTGTGAAATAATAGCAGTCAGTTTCCTTCACGCGTGTGCATTTCAGGGTCTGCAAGGGCACAGTGTCACACCAGTGCAACTCATATCTGGTGTAACAGTAGTGTACATTAAAAAAAATAGGAATTTGACTGTGAAATAATAGCAGTCAGTTTCCTTCACACGTGTGCGTTTCAGGGCCTGCCAGGGCACAGCGTCACACCAGTCAACTCATATCTGGTGTAACAGTAGTGTATATTAAAAAAAAAACTAGAAATTTGACTGTGAAATAATAGCAGTCAGTTTCCTTCACACGTGTGCGTTTCAGGGCCTGCCATGGCACAGTGTCACAATAGTGCAACTCATATCTGGTGTAACAGTAGTGTACATTAAAAAAAAAACTAGGAATTTGACTGTGAAATAATAGCAGTCAGTTTCCTTCACACGTGTGCGTTTCAGGGCCTGCCAGGGCACAGTGTCACACCAGTGCAACTCATATCTGGTGTAACAGTAGTGTACATTTAAAAAACAAAATACATTTTTGACTGTAATAGATTGAATAGCAGTTAGTTGTCTGCAAGCGTGTGTGTCAGGCCTACAGCGTCTACTCTGCCAACTTCTGCCAGTGCACAGTGCCACTCATATCTGTGTTCACAGTAGCTTGCACGCATAGTACCACTAATCGAAAATAAAATGACAGGCAGAGGCAGGCCACCCCGCAGGGGCCGTTGTGGTCGTGGTGCTGTGATTCCCTTTGGCCCTAGAATAAGGCCCAGTGTTCAGAGGCCACGTACCCTGAACTCGAAAAGTTCTGAGGACATAGTTGACTGGCTAACACAGGACACCCAATTTTCTACAGCTTCCGCTCGGAGCCTTGATGCACCATCCTCCTTCAGCTTAGCTTCGGGCACCTCTCAAGTTACCGCTCGCCCGCCTGCCGCCACCACCAACACTAGCACCACAGCCACTTCACTTGATCTGTCAGAGGAGTTATTTACACATCAGTTGGAAGAAATGAGTGATGCGCAACCATTATTGCCAGAGGATGTAGATAACAGGGATATGTCTCAGTCAGGCAGCATTACACACATGGACATACGGTGTGATGATGATGATGTTGTACCCGCTGCTGCTTCCTTTGCTGAGTTGTCAGATACAAGTGAAGAGGTTGATGATGACGATGCGTCCGTGGATGTCACGTGGGTGCCCGCTAGAAGAGAAGAAGAACAGGGGGAAAGTTCAGATGGGGAGACAGAGAGGAGGAGGAGATGAGTTGGAAGCCGGGGTAGGTCGTGCCAAGGAGCTAGTGGCACAGTCAGACAGCACAGCATGCATCGGCACCCGGGGTCAGCCAGACAGCACGCCAATCAACGCATGCTGTTGCCACCACCAGAATGCCGTCATTGCAGAGCTCAGCAGTGTGGCATTTTTTTTGTGTGTCTGCCTCTGACAACAGCGATGCCATTTGCAACCTGGCAAGTCCAACACCCACCTAGGTACAACTGCTTTGCGAAGGCACATGATCGCACATCATAAACACCTATGGGATCAACACATGAGTACAAGCAGCACACAAATGTAAAGCCGCCATCCTCCTACTGGTCCAGCATCTTCAGCCACGTCAACCACTGCTGTCCTCCTTGCCCCCTCTCAACCATCCGCCACTCCGTCTCTCGCCTTGAGCAGTTCCTGCTCATCTGCCCACAGTCAGGTGTCTGTCAAGGACATGTTTGAGCGTAAGAAGCCAATATCACAAAGTCACCCCCTTGCCCGGCCTCTGACAGCTGGCTTGTCTGAACTCTTAGCCTGCCAGCTTTTACCATACAAGCTGGTGGAGTCTGAGGCGTTCCAAAAATTTGTAGCTATTGGGACACCGCAGTGGAAAGTACCCGGACGAAATTTCTTTGCACAAAAGGCAATCCCCAACCTGTACTCGATTGTGCAAAAGGAAGTAATGACATGTCTGGCACACAGTGTTGGGGCAAGGGTCCATCTGACCACTGATACCTGGTCTACAAAGCATGGTCAGGGCAGGTATATCACCTACACTGCGCATTGGGTAAACCTGCTGACGGCTGCCAAACATGGAATGCGTGGCTCTGCAGAGGAGTTGGTGACACCGCCACGACTTGCAGGCAGGCCTGCTGCCCCCTCCTCTACTGCTCCTACTCCATCCTCTTCCATAACCTCTTCTGCTGCTGTGTCTTGCTCCACATCAACGGCACCCCCCCAGCTCCCCAGGTACTATTCCACATCCCGGATACGGCAGTGTCACGCCGTCTTGGGGTTGACTTGCCTGAAATCAGAGAGTCACACTGGACCAGCACTCCTGTCTGCCCTGAACGCACAGGTGGATCAGTGGCTGACTCTGCACCAACTGGAGATCGGCAAAGTGGTTTGTGACTGTGGCGAAACCGACCTCGCCACGTGTCCTTGGAGGGGGCTGATTGCCCGCCTCTTGCCTTTGGACTATGGACCAGACTTTATGGGAATGTGATACCCCAGATAGCCATACCATGGAGCCTATTCATATAATGAAAGACTATGGGAAAGACTTTAGCTCCATGGCAATTGTACTGTGTGAGTAGGATCTGCGCGCTATTCGGTAGTTTTGTGCGTGCAGATCCCAGCTATCTGGGGATAGGTGAAATGTCTGTGTGTTATGTGTAAATGTGACTTTATGTATTTTAAAGTGTTTTATGTTGTTTTGCAACCATGTGGGTAATGGAGTCTGCCTTTAGTCCTGGGTAATTGGATTACTTCTCCAATTAACTCCAGGGCAGAAGGGAGGAAACCAGGGTGCATTGTGGGGATGTTTTTCTGCCAGCCAGAAAGGAACAAAAGATACTTTTAGTAACTTTTGAACCCCTGGTCGGATTCATGCCATTTTTTTAATATGTTGTTCCCCTGAATGGATTGATTGTGGATATGTATTTTTATGTGAATGTGATGTATGGTTTTAAAGTTATGAAAGTTGTGTAAAAGTATATTTTACACTGTATGCATAATGGGATTATGTGTCACACTAAGGGGAGGGGATGTGTGGGAGGTAACATCTATGTCATTGGTTCTTTTATGCCTCCCCCTGGGTGTGAGTTGGAAATAAAAGCCAGGCTGGATGAGCCAGTCCAGAGTTCCTGTTTTACCCTCAAAGTGATGTGTCGTCTCTTTATTGGGGGGAAGGATTTATTGCATGCTGTTCCAGTTGACTGCTAGGAGTACAAGCCTATTCAATGGTCTACAGCATTCATATGCTTGGGAGAATTTAAAAGGTTTCTCGGATTCGGTGATTGTGGTGTCTGCCAGAGTGCTTGGAGTCCTCCGGAAGCACTAGGAGCATCCATTAACGGAGGTACCCAGTCGGGGTGCCAGGTGATCCGTTACAGTGACAACGGAAGAAATTTGTTGGCAGCATTGAATTAGGGCAAGTTGACACATGTGCCATGCATGGCACATGTGTGTCATGTGCCATGCATATAGAAAAAAATAGCAGATATGGCTAGACAAGCAATATATGCTATATAGAAGGGATAGCACACAAAAATGAAGATACAACCTTATACTAGGGTGGAATCTTGTATCAGATCTAAAACATAAATACAATAATATAGTGAAGTATGAATGGGCAAAAACACAAGTATCCAGGAGGTAGAGAACTTACAACAGATATTGTCGTTCTGCGCTTATCTCCCTTAGAGGGTATACGTAGCGATTCACTGTGTGGCATACACGTTGGAATTCCTCCAAATGTTAGATCAACAGATATTGTCGTTCTGCGCTTATCTCCCTTAGAGGGTATACGTAGCGAATTCACTGTGTGGCATACACGTTGGAATTCCTCCAAATGTTAAATCCTCCAAATAGGCAAAAAAGAGAGAGATACATAGAGTAGTACTGTATAAAAATATCAAAAATTTATTTCACTGATTGTACTTACATCAAGGTAACAATCAGCGAGCATGTCTCCACTAATAAGTGGACCAGGATGATAAATGGATGAACAATGCAGGTGGAATGTGGCTGATTGTACCATAAAAATACAGGAACAAATAAAAACAAATACAATAATAAAATAAATAGGATATAAATACTCAATCCAACGCGTTTCGTCTTGTGGAGACTTCTTCAGGGATATGAGTACTGGTCCCAAACGTCCGTGTTTTATATCGGTTGATCCAGGTGATTTCTGTTAAGTTCTTTCGAAAAAACCGCGGAGACGGACACTTCCGGGTTTTTCTATGCACTCTCTCATTGGCGGATGATTTAGACGGACGTCATGCGTCGTGCGTACTTCCGGGCGTGTTAGTCCTTCCGTGTTCCAACGGTGGAACGCATGACGTCGTATGTATTCTTGCGTTCCAACCGTGGAACGCATACAACAGAGGGAAGGAACGAAGAGACTGAAAAATCAGGACAGCAGTGGGCGGAAAAAAAGGACCGCCCACTGGTGGCCCGAGCTGACAGAAAAAACATCTGCACATGCATAATAAGCACATGTACAATAAATCATCATATATATATGACAATATAAAATATAAATATATAAACAAAGGACAATCTCAACATAATGAATAAAAGTAAATCTATATTTGCGGATATATAAAAAACCAAACTTAATAGAAGATATAAGAAGTGTAATACCCTTCTATCATCTCTAAAAATGAGATATAAAAATATAAATATACAAAATGAAAAGAAGAACTAAATAAAAATTACAAAATATAGTAAAGTTTCATGTAGATCCGCAAATATGTACATATAAGTCCTCAGAGCAAACAAACAAGACCCAAATACGGATATTCAGAGTGTGGCAAGATATAGTAATCTTTATCCAACAAACAGATATACATATCATAATTAGAATAGATAAAACCTTCTTAGATGTTCTATGAAGAAGAGAAAATAGAAATTAATATACAGTCAATGTACATACATTTTATGTATTTTACTACAAATTCCAATAAACCCACTCAGTGAAAAAAGAGAAGAGGGGGAAGGGGGGGGGGGGGGGAGCATCATAATAAACCTGTAAGGTCTATATCCTGATTTAATCCATTCTTTAGTGTTTTTAAGTTATATATCCACTCCGCCTCTTTTTTGGCTAGCTCATGCATTTTATTGCCTCCTCTCCAATGTTTTTCAATGGAATCTATACCAATGGCGATCAAAGTAGACCAATTAAAAGATGTACAAGTGTTACAGTGTCTTGGAACACTATGTTCTACTTTATTAGTTCTAATATTATTAAAGTGTTCTCGGAGTCTGACATGGATAGGTCTGATTGTTCTGCCTATGTATTGTGCTCCACACCCGCATTGTAATAGATATATTACATATGTTGATGTGCAGTGAATAAACTTCTTTATGGTATATGTCCTCTTGGTGTAAGTGCCTGTAAAAGTGGTGGTCTTTTTCTTTTGATATGTGCAAGTAGAGCAGGTACCACATTTATGAAATCCTGCGGTCTTTTGGGAGAGCAAAAAATTATTAGCTTTATTGGACTTAGGAATCTGTGCAGGTAAAAGACTTGGAGCTAATTGATTTTTCAAATTATCAGCTTTTTTATAAATAACTATTGGTCGGTCAGGTATTACATTGCCCAGAACCTCATCCTTTTTTAAAATAGCCCAATGTTTTTGAAGGATTTTTTCTATTTTCTTGGCATGTGCGTTATATTTGGTAATAAATGCAAATTCTGTACGTATATTGTCTTTTTTGTTTTTTGATTTATTATCAACCAGAAATTCTGAACGGTCCCTTCTTTTAATGTGTGTGATTTCCTTTTCTATATGTTGTGTATTATATCCCTTTTCTGAATATCTATTTTTTATATGGCACATGTGTGTAATCTGATCGTACAACACTTTGTGCATAAGTACCCAGGCTTACAGGATGTCCTGAAGCAGGCCAGGAAGGTGTGTGACCATTTCAGGCGTTCCTACGCGGCCATGGCGCACTTTTCAGATATCCAGCGGAGAAATAACATGCCAGTGAGGCGCTTGATTTGCGACAGCCCGATACATTGGAATTCAACACTCCTAATGTTTGACCGCCTGCTCCAACATGAAATAGCCATTAGCGACTATTTGTATGACCGGGGTGCTAGGACAGCCTCTGCGGAGCTGGGAATTTTTTTGCCACGTTACTGGACGCTCATGCGCAATGCCTGTAGTCTCATGCGTCCTTTTGAGGAGGTGACAAACCTAGTCAGTCGCACCGAAGGCACCATCAGCGTCATCATACCATTTGTTTTCATCCTGGAGCGTGCCCTGCGAAGAGTGCTGGATCAGGCCATAGATGAGCGTGAAGAGGAAGAGGAAGAGTTCTGGTCACCATCACCACCAGAAACAGCCTTATCAGCATCACTTGCTGGACCTGTGGCAATGCTGGAAGAGGATTGTGAGGAAGAGGAGTCAGAGGAGGAATGTGGCTTTGAGGAGGAGGAGGAAGACCAACCACAACAGGCATCCCAGGGTGCTCGTTGTCACCTATCTGGTACCCGTGGTGTTGTACGTGGCTGGGGGGAAGAACATATCTTCAGTGAGATCACTGAGGACGAGGAATGGGACATGAGTAGCTCGGCATCCAACCTTGTGCAAATGGGGTCTTTCATGCTGTCGTGCCTGTTGAGGGAGCCACATATAAAAAGGCTGAAGGAGAACGACCTGTACTGGGTGTTCATGCTACTAGCCCCCCGGAATAAGCAGAAAGTGCCTGAAATGTTACCAAATTACCGCAAGTCAGAAAGGATGCAGCAGTTCCAAAATAAATTAAAAAGTATGCTTTACACAGCGAATAAGGGTGATGTCACAGCACAACGGGAATCTAACAGGGGAAGAGGTGAAAGTCATCCTCCTCCTCCCACGACCATGCCGGCAAGGACAGGATGCTTTACAGACGTGTTGTTGATGGAGGACATGCAGAACTTTTTAAGTCCTATGCATCGCCACAGCCCTTCGGGGTCGGTAGCAGACTACCTCGCCTTAACTGCAGATATCGACACTCTGAGGAGCGATGAACCCCTTGACTACTGGGTGTGCAGGCTTGACCTGTGGCCTGAGCTATCCCAATTTGCGATAGAACTTCTGGCCTGCCCCGCTTCAAGTGTCCTTTCAGAAAGGACCATCAGTGCAGCAGGAGGTATTGTCACTGAGAAGAGAAGTCGCCTAGGTCAAAAAAGTCTAGATTACCTCACCTTTATTAAGATGAATGAGGGATGGATCCCGAAGGGACTGACAGTCGGCGATACATTCGACTAAAAAAGGCCTGATGAGGGGGACGTAACAGGGATTAAACTGAAGTAGGAGGACCGACCAAGCATCTTTTTCCATCTTCCGGTTCCTAAAATCGATGCCATATACATGTCCCCTGATAGGGGACGTAACAGGGATTAAACTGATAAGAATAGTACTACTTAACACACCACTCCTATCTGGTGGCACATTAGATTACACGCGCAGTGCCCCAAATTTGAAGTACTAGGACCAACCAAGCATCTTTCTCCATCTCCCGGTTCCTAAAATCGATGCCATATACACGTCCCCTAATAGGGGACGTAACAGGGATTAAACTGATAAGGATAGTACTACTTAACACACCACTCCTATCTGGTGGCACATTAGATTGCACGCGCAGTGCCCCAAATTTGAAGTAGGAGGACCGAACAAGCATCTTTTTCCATCTCCCGGTTCCTAAAATCGATGCCATATACATGTCCCCTGATAGGGGACGTAACAGGGATTAAACTGATAAAAATAGTACTACTTAACACACCACTCCTATCTGGTGACAAATTAGACTACACGCGCAGTGCCCCAAATTTGAAGTAGGAGGACCAACCAAGCATCTTTTTCTATCTCCCGGTTCCTAAAATCGATGCCATATAAACGTCCCCTAATAGGGGACATAACAGGGATTAAACTGATAAGAATAGTACTACTTAACACACCTTATAATAACGCAGTGAGAGGCAATGCAGAGAGAGGAGTCTGAAGAAGAGGAGTCAGAGGAGGAAGGTGGCTTTGAGGAGGTGGAAGACCAAACTCAGCAGGCGTCCCAGGGGGCTTGTTGTTACCTTTCGTGGACCCTTGGTGTTGTACGTGGCTGGGTGGAGGAAGAGACCATCAGTGAGGACAAGGAACAGGACATGGATATCTTGGTATCCAACCTTGTGCAAATGGGGAGTTTGCGGTTGTGCAAATGGACTGTTTGCGGTTGTTTGCGGTGCGTTATACGGGAGTTTGGTCTGTCACTGTGAAGCGGGCGTAACCCTTACACTACCTGATCGATACAACATCATACCTAATGTTTTAAAGCACGTTATTCCAAACAATTTAGGAATGTTAGGTGATTTATGCCCTTTATGGATTAAAACCAGACTTACTGACAGCCGACCGGCAGGGGAGGGAGAGAGGACCCGGGAGCTGTTACCAGCAGCTCCTCCGGGTCCTCCTCTCGCGAGATTTGGAGCGTTGCCGCGGTTACCACGGCAACGCTCCAAATCTCGCGAGAGTGAACTCTAGCCCTGGAGCGCGGACTAGAGTTCAGTCCTACCACTGGGACCACCAGGGAAAGAAAGATGTCCCCCCTCCTCCCAGTAAAGGTAAGAAGGGAGGGGGGCATAACATTTATTTAATTAAACAAAAAAAAACACACACATTAAAAAAAAATCCTTATCACACACACACACACATTGCCCCTGCCCCCCATACACACACATTGACCCTGCCCCCCATACACACACACAATGCCCCTGCCCCCCATACACACACATTGACCCTGCCCCCCATACACACACACAATGCCCCTGCCCCCCATACACACACATTGCCCCTGCCCCCATACACACACATTGCCCCTGCCCCCCATACACACATTGCCCTTGCCCCCCATACACACACACATTGCCCCTGCCCCCTATACACACACATTGCCCCTGCCCCCTATACACACACACATTGCCCCTGCCCCCCATACGCACACACATTGCCCCTGCCCCCCATAAACACATTGCCCCCATATACACATACACTGCCCCCCATACACACACATTGCCCCTTTCATACACACACTGCCCCCACACACATACATTGCCCCACACATACACTGCAATACACACGCTGTAACTGTCACACACACATACTGATCCACACACACTGCACCCCTGACATATACTGCCGCCCTCACGTACACACTGCAACCTTCACACACACACTGCTAATACACTGTCCCCCTCACACACACACACACTGCACCCCTCACACATTGCACCACTCACACATACCACTGCTCCTCTGCCCTACTACAGCCCCATTTCCCAGAGGACCTCAGGTAAGTTGTCAAACAGTTCTTAAACAGTTTGACTACTTACTCTGGGGGGGGGGTCTTGGCATTATTGGCACTATAACCACTACACTGAGCTGTAGTGGTTATTGTGTCTGGATTATTTATTTAAATAATCTACAAGTGCCCCTCCCGAGATCAGGCTCTGGATCCGCCACTGCATGGATCCCCCTCCGGCATGCCACAGTCCAGGTGTTAGTCCCCTTGAAACAACTCTTCCATCACTATTTTGGCCAGAAAGAGTCCCTGTGGGTTTTAAAATTCGCCTGCCTATTGAAGTCTATGGCGGTTCACCCGGTTAGCCCGTTCGCGAACATTTGCAGAAATTCGCGTTCGCCGTTCGCGAACGGAAAATTTTATGTTCGCGACATCTCTAGTCCCTATAGCACTTTGGAGTTATGGAATTCGGCATACGAGCTGATCAAGCAAAATGTGGATGAATCCCAATTAGTTTGAAACTGAATGCACAGGTCTTGAAGAAACCCTGTAGGTGTGCCAGGTTAAATTTACAATTGCAAAAAGTGGAAAAGAGACAGCAAGAAGAATGTGTACAGCATTGACTGATACTCATTCTAAAAACTCCACTGCTTGCCAGGCATATTGGATACATTTTGGTACACACAAAGCCTTTTATGTTATTTCATTAACTTTAAGTAGTATTATATAACATTAAGTCATTTTTTCAGCTTTTCTCTAAATATAATGTAATAACTATATTCAGAGCATTTATGTAAGAAACTGCTTTACATTTTACAGCCTGGTTTGTTATCTTTACTTTGCACTGTTGGTTAAATTAATAGTAATAAAACTTGTTTTCTCACCAAAATTATGATTTCTACACATATCATTAAACCACGTTCATGTGCAAATAATTCCTTGCAGTTTAATATAGTAATCTAGCTCTAAAGCTAATTGTGATAAATCATGAGGACAATTTAATTACGTGGAAAATAATTTTTCCCTCTCCCTTTTTATTTTTTTAGTTTGTTATTCCGATTATATTGTCTGTGCCATTTTAAAGTTTAATGAACTTTGTTACATTACGTAAAATAAAAAAATAAAAAATATAAAAAGCAGTCATTTAACAAAATCTACCTCTAAATGACAATATGAAAGAACAACTCATAACCAGCCCTAAAAACATAAAGGTTTGGTCGTTCAGTATGTTTCAAATCTACATAAACCAGTACTTAAAAAGCACTGGCAAGTAATAATGTTGTTCAGAAGTATTGGTGATATTTTTTACCGTCTTTTTAAATTTTTTATAGTTTATTAGTTATGATAGTTTTTTTTATTTGGCCTTTTGTGGGGCTGAAAAAAAAGAAGGTTTAACCCCTTATCTACAAGTGATGGATGAGATCCGTCACTCAGGGGATTGCCATAACGACGAGTGACAGACCTTGTCCGTCACGCATTAAAATTAACCCCAGATCGCGTTGATCGCGGGGATCGCGGGGATCGCGGGGATCACGGGGTTAATGGTGCTCCGGTCTGCCTCTTTATTAGAAGCAGACCGGGAGCACCTGATAGTGCTGCCCCAGCACATGTGCTCACTCTGTGTGAAGTGGAGGGAGCCGGAACAGTGATGATCCTCCCGATGTGTAAAAAAAAATAAAGTTAATTTAAAATCCCACCCCCTTTATCCATTTTAATAAAAAACTAACCCCTTCCCTGCCAATTGATCACTGACTACAGTGATCAATTGGCAGGGATTACATTTTACTGTCATCTGATTTTTTTTAACCCCTAAGGGACCCTGAGGGACCCTTTACCCAGTCCAAATAAAAATTAATCCCTTCCCTGCCAGTCGATCACTGCCTACAGTGATCAAAATACAGATCACAGTATTATACTGTGATCTAATTTTTTTTTAACCCCTGAGGATTAACTTTTATGTATTCTTTAACCCTCAGGGGTTCAATTTATTTAATTAATTAATTTAAATATTTTATAATTATATATTTTGCTAGCTGGGGTGGGTGGAAGTTATGGGAAAATGGGGAATTTACTGTTAGTGCTGCTTGCTGCTAGTTAGGGATTAACGGTAAAAAAAAAAGCTTAAAAAAATGTTAAATCTGTAAAAAAAAGTTTTAAGAAAGTTTAGGAAAGTTTAAAAAAATTAATAAGCAAAACAAAAGTTTAAAAACTAGTTTTTAAAAGTAAAAAAAGTTTATAAATGTAAAAAAATACATTTAAAAATGCTCATTACCACTACACTGGGTACAGGTTAGCGGAAAAATGATCCCACGCTAAGCTTCAAAATATGCCTTTACAAATACCCTGGGATGTCTTCCTTAAGAAATGGTATGGCTTTATAGGGTATTTGGATTATATAGCCTGGTAAAATACTCTAAAATGGGACATGGGCACAGTGTAAAAATTTTAAGTTTGAAAAAAACTGGAATGGCTGTGTCCAAAATGTGCCCCTCCAAAGTCCACATATATCTGGCAAAGGTACATACGTTTTGCTATACTCAGCCAACATAGCTGAGCAACATATGAAGTATTATACAGTGGTAGCACACATAAAGTTTGCAAAATATACTGTGCAAACTCACTTTGTGTGTCAAAAAGGCAGAAAAAACGCTTATTACCACTACACTTGGTACAAGCTAGCGGAAAAATGTTCCCACGCTAAGGTTCAAAATATACCTTTTGAAATACCCTGAGGTGTCTACTTTAAGAAATGGTAGGCCTTTGTGGGGTAGTTTGAATTTAAACCCTGCTAAGATGCTTGGAAATTGCACATAGGCCCAGCATCAAAATTCAAAGTTCGGTAAAAACTGATATGGCTTGGTCTCCTATATGGCACTGTAGCTTCACGAAATAGTGCCAAAGACCTTCATTAGGGGTGTCTTTTTACTCAGAAGACTTAGCTGAGCATAATTTGGGGGGTTTGAACTTAGTGGCTCATGTGAAATATACAAAATGCCCAGCAAAAATGGAATCCATATGTAAAAAACGCACAAAATTATTTTTTATCACATACTTTGGCAATGGCATATATTGGTGAACAAATGGGGGCATGTTAAGGCACAATATGCACCTTATGAGATACCCTGGAGTGTCTACTTTTACAAATGGTAGGCCTTTGTGGGCTTTTCTGAACAGTCAAACTGTCATAATTCCCCAAATGGAAGCATAGGCTCATTAAATCCATCTCTCAAAATTCTACTGTGAATACTTAAAAGGACAGGTCTCCTATATGGCACTGTAGCTTCATGAAATAGCGCCAAAGCCATACAATGGGGGTGTCATTTTACTCAGAAGACTTAGCTGAGCATAATTTGGGGGGTTTGAACTTAGTGGCACATGTGAAATATACAAAATGCCCAGCACAAATGCAATCCATATGTAAAAAACGCACACAATTATTTTTTATCACATACTTTGGCATATATTGGTGAACAAATGGGGGCATGTTAAGGCACAATATGCACCTTATGAGATACCCTGGAGTGTCTACTTTTACAAATGGTAGGCCTTTGTGGGCTTTTCTGAACAGTCAAACTGTTATAATACCCCAAATGGAAGCATAGGCTCATTAAATCCATCTCTCAAAATTCTACTGTGAATACTGAAAAGGACAGGTTTCCTATATGGCACTGTAACTTCACGAAATAGTGCCAAAGACATACAATGGGGGTGTAATTTTACTCAGCAGATGTAACTGAACACAAAATAAAACTTTGTACAGGAATAGCACACACCAACTTTACAAAATACACATGAAAATTTCTTTGTTATAAGTTTGTGTGCCAAAAAACAAGAAAAAAAACAATTTTACTCCAATATTTAGCAGAGGTTGGCGGTGAAATGGCTACGTAGAAAGTGTCAAAACAACCTTAAAGGGACTCTATAGCCAACATATAAAAGCAAGAAAGACAGGTCCCCCAGCCTTCCTTCTTGCTTTTATATGTACTTACAGCAAAAAAAAAATATTTTCGAGGCTTTTTTATATTAAAAACTTACCTCTGTTCCAGCGCCGAGCTCCCAGCCATGCCGCGCCCCCTTTTTCGTCAAAATGACGAAATCGCGGGGCCCAATAGGACGCTTCTCTGAGAGAAGCGTCATCACGATGTGGTGCGCATGCGCCGCTTCGCGCTGCACCAATCGCGTTCTTCATAGAGCGGCATTGACAGCCGCCCTATGAAGAAATTCAGCGCTTTACCGCGCATGTGCGCGGAATGCGCGATCACGAGCTGAGCTGTCTGACTGACAGCTCAGCTAGCTTTCTATACCCGCACCCCTCCTACTCCAAACTTTGCATGCAAACACTATATATAGAGATTTCTCTATATATAGTGTTTGCATACACACACACACACACAAATTAACAATAAGGGGGGGGGGGACCTACTGTCCCCCTCCGGCCCCCACCCCTGAGCGGTGGGTGGGGGCCCTAAAATTAAAAATAAGGGGGGGACCTACTGTCCCCCCCGGCCCCCACCCCTGAGCGGCGGGTAAAATTACACAAAGCACTCTGATTGTCTTAAACCAGCCAATCAGAGTGTTCTTAGTCTAATTGGCTGGCGTGGCAAGGCTTTATAAGCCTTCCCCCGCCCTGCAGAGCTCAGTCTGCGCGGAGCCCTCCATGGGTGAAGATGGATATTTTTTTTTTTTTTTTTATTGCTTCGCTTATTATGGATTTTTATTTGACCTTTTTGGGGGCTGAAGAAAGAAGATTTTAGAAGAAAGAAAACATCGAATGGTAAGTTGTTTTTATCTCTCCTTTTTTTTTTTTAACAGGGTTTTAGTTAAAGGTCCCCCCCTCATTATTTTTAGGGTGAGGGGGTTAGGTAGGGAGATATTATTTTTTGTGGGGGGGAGGGGTGACTAGGGTCCCCCCCTTTGTATTTAGGGCCCCCACCCACCGCTCAGGGTTGGGGGCCGGGGGGGACAGTAGGTCCCCCCCTATTGTTATTTTTCGGGCCCCCACCCGCCGCACAGGGGTGGGGGCCGGGGGGGGACAGTAGGTCCCCCCCTTATTTTTAATTTTAGGGCCCCCACCCGCCGCTCAGGGGTGGGGGCCGGGGGGGGACAGTAGGTCCCCCCTATTGTTATTTTTAGGGCCCCCACCCACCGCTCAGGGGTGGGGGCCGGGGGCGGACAGTAGGTCCCCCCCTATTGGTATTTTTCGGGCCCCCACCCGCCGCACAGGGGTGGGGGCCGGGGGGCAGGAGGTCCCCCCCTATTCTTATTTTTAGGGCCCCCACCTGCCGCTCAGGGGTGGGGGCCGGGGGGGGGACAGTAGATCCCCCCCTTATTTTTAATTTTAGGGCCTCCACCCACCGCTCAGGGGTCGGGCCGGGGGGGGACAGTAGGCCCCCCTATTCTTATTTTTAGGGCCCCCACCTGCCGCTCAGGGGTGGGGGCCGGGGGGGGGACAGTAGGTCCCCCCTATTGTTATTTTTAGGGCCCCCACCTGCCGCACAGGGGTGGGGGCTGGGAGGGACAGTAGGGCCCCCCTATTGTTATTTTTAGGGCCCCCACCCACCGCTCAGGGGTGGGGGCCGGGGGCGGACAGTAGGTCCCCCCCTATTGGTATTTCTCGGGCCCCCACCCGCCGCACAGGGGTGGGGGCCGGGGGGGGGCAGTAGGTCCCCCCCCTATTCTTATTTTTCGGGCCCCCACCCGCCGCTCAGGGGTGGGGGCCGGGGGGGGACAGTAGGTCCCCCCTATTGTTATTTTTAAGGCCCCCACCCGCCGCACAGGGGTGGGGGCCGGGGGGGACAGTAGATCCCCCCCTTATTTTTAATTTTAGGGCCTCCACCCACCGCTCAGGGGTCGGGGTCGGGCCGGGGGGGGACAGTAGGCCCCCCTATTCTTATTTTTAGGGCCCCCACCTGCCGCTCAGGGGTGGGGGCCGGGGGGGGACAGTAGGTCCCCCCTATTGTTATTTTTAGGGCCCCCACCTGCCGCACAGGGGTGGGGGCTGGGAGGGACAGTAGGGCCCCCCTATTGTTATTTTTAGGGCCCCCACCCACCGCTCAGGGGTGGGGGCCGGGGGCGGACAGTAGGTCCCCCCCTATTGGTATTTCTCGGGCCCCCACCCGCCGCACAGGGGTGGGGGCCGGGGGGGGGCAGTAGGTCCCCCCCCTATTCTTATTTTTCGGGCCCCCACCCGCCGCTCAGGGGTGGGGGCCGGGGGGGGACAGTAGGTCCCCCCTATTGTTATTTTTAAGGCCCCCACCCGCCGCACAGGGGTGGGGGCCGGGGGGGACAGTAGATCCCCCCCTTATTTTTAATTTTAGGGCCCCCACCCACCGCTCAGGGGTGGGGGCCGGGGGGGACAGTAGGTCCCCCCCTTATTTTTAATTTTAGGGCCCCCACCCACCGCTCAGGGGTGGGGGCCGGGGGGGACAGTAGGCCCCCCCTATTCTTATTTTTAGGGCCCCCACCTGCCGCTCAGGGGTGGGGGCCGGGGGGGACAGTAGGTCCCCCCCTATTGTTATTTTTAGGGCCCCACACGCCGCACAGGGGTGGGGGCCGGGGGGGGGCAGTAGGTCCCCCCTATTCTTATTTTTCGGGCCCCCACCCGCCGCTCAGGGGTGGGGGCCGGGGGGGGGACAGTAGGTCCCCCCTATTGTTATTTTTAAAGCCCCCACCAGCCGCACAGGGGTGGGGGCCGGGGGGGACAGTAGATCCCCCCTTATTTTTAATTTTAGGGCCCCCACCCACCGCTCAGGGGTGGGGGCCGGGGGGGACAGTAAGTCCCCCCCTTATTTTTAATTTTAGGGCCCCCCCTATTCTTATTTTTAGGGCCCCCCCTATTCTTATTTTTAGGGCCCCCACCTGCCGCTCAGGGGTGGGGGCCGGGGGGGACAGTAGGTCCTCCCCTATTGTTATTTTTAGGGCCCCCACCCGCCGCACAGGGGTGGGGGCCGGGGGGGGCAGTAGGTCCCCCCCCTATTCTTATTTTTCGGGCCCCCACCCGCCGCTCAGGGGTGGGGGCCGGGGGGGGACAGTAGGTCCCCCCTATTGTTATTTTTAAGGCCCCCACCCGCCGCACAGGGGTGGGGGCCGGGGGGGACAGTAGATCCTCCCCCTTATTTTTAATTTTAGGGCCCCCACCCACCGCTCAGGGGTGGGGGCCGGGGGGGACAGTAGGTCCCCCCCTTATTTTTAATTTTAGGGCCCCCACCCACCGCTCAGGGGTGGGGGCCGGGGGGGACAGTAGGCCCCCCCTATTCTTATTTTTAGAGCCCCCACCTGCCGCTAAGGGGTGGGGGCCGGGGGGGACAGTAGGTCCCCCCCTATTGTTATTTTTAGGGCCCCCACCCGCCGCACAGGGGTGGGGGCCGGGGGGGACAGTAGGTCACCCCCTTATTTTAAATTTTAGGGCCCCCACCCATCACTCAGGGGTGGGGGCCGGGCGAGACAGCTCAGCTCGCAAACGCGCATTCCGCGCACATGCGCGGTAAAGCGCTGAATTTCTTCATAGGGCGGCTGTCAATGCCGCTCTATGAAGAACGCGATTGGTGCAGCGCGAAGCCGCGCATGCGCACCACATCGCGATGACGCTTCTCTCAAAGAAGCGTCCTATTGGGCCCCGCGATTTCATCATTTTGACGAAAAAGGGGGCGCGGCATGGCTGCAAGTACATATAAAAGTACATATTTTTTTTGCTGCAAGTACATATAAAAGCAAGAAGGAAGGCTGGGGGACCTGTCTTTCTTGCTTTTATATGTTGGCTATAGAGTCCCTTAATTATGCACACATTATTATTGCAAAAACTGTAAAACAAAATGAAAAAATGTTCATTTATTTTGCATTTTTCTGTATTTTTTTTACAATAAATAAGCATTTCTACATATATGTGTTACATTAAATTAAAGCCCTTTCTGTCCTTTAAAAAAAACGGTATATAATATGTGTCGGTGCAATAAATAAGTAAAATGCAAATTGCAGTTGAACGCAAACAGCAAAAAATGCAAAAAATGCTGTTGTCACTAAGTGAAAGACAAGCTTCTGAAGCTCTGTCCTTAAGGTGTTAAGAAAAAAGAAGACATCTAAAGGTGTTTTTTTTTATTTATTTTTTTTTACATTATACACATTTATTAGCCACAAAATTAAAACCTGTGACAGGTGAAGTGAATATATTGCTACAATGGCACCTGTCAAGTTGTGAGATATATTGGGCAGCAAGTGAACAGTCAGTTCTTACATTTCATGTGTTTGAAGCAGGAAAAATGGGTGAGTGAAAAATCTGAATGACAATGAACCAAATAGTGATGGCTCAATGATTGGGTCACAGCATCTCTAAAATGGCAAGTCTTGTGGGTGTCCCTGGTAGTATCTACCAAGGTGGTGCACGAAAGTACAGCCAGTGATGGGTCATGCATGCCCAAGTCTCATTGATTCATGTTGGTAGCAAAGACTAGCCCTTCTGGTCTGATTACACAGAAGCACTACTGTAGCTCAAATTGCTGAAAAAACGTAACGTTAGCCATGATATAAAGCTGTGAGAATACACAGTGGATCACAGCTTTCTGTGTATGGGGCTGCATAACTGCAGAATAGTCAAGCGTGCCAATGAAAATGTCCACCATGGAGCAATAGAAGAAGGTTACCAGGTCTGATAAATCATGTTTTCTTTTAGATCAGGTGGATGGACGGATGCGTGAGCATCATTTAGCTGGGGAAGAGATGGTAGCAGGATGCAGTATGGGAAGAAGGCAGGCTGGATGAGGAATTATTATGCTCTGGGTAATGTGCTGATAGGAAACCCTGGGTCCTGGCATTAATGTGGATATTACTTTGACACATACCACCATGTAGAGTGTGTTACAGATCACGTACACCATGGCAATGGTGTGCACTGGTGGAAGTGGCCTCTTTCAACAGGAAAATGCACACTCCCACACTACAAAAGGTTTACAGAAATGGTTTGAGGAATATGAAAAAGAGTTCAAGGTGTTGCATTGTCCTCCAACCTGACTGAGCATCTGTGGGATTTGCTGGAGCAACAAATTCAATCCATTGGGGCCCCAACTTGCAGGATATGCTACTAATGACTTGATGCCAGATATCACCTGACACATTCAGAGGTCTTGAGGAGTCCAATCTTTAATGCTCCAGAGCTGTTTGACAGTTTGAGGTGGTTGGGGGGGGGGGGGGGGGGTAGGGGGTTACATGATGTTAGGCACGTGATTTTAATGTCATGGCTGATCAGTGTATACATTTTTCATGATGCTTATTTACAAAACCAACAGTTTTTAACATCCAGGGTACTCTTTCCCTTTAGGATATAAATCAAACCAAAAGCAAGCAAAAACTACTCCTTTTAGGAGTCTTACTAAATAGAGGTATTTCCTTTCTAATAGTACTAGCCAGCTATGCTGGTTGCCAGTCACAAAACAATATTTAAACAGCACAAAGGTTTTCTTACCACTTAGACTCAGTTTCACACTTTCTAATTCAGAGCACTCTCTAATATTTTTAATTATATAATGAGAACAATACGCTTTCCAGGAGAGTTGCTGAGAGTGAATATTGTCCCCATCCCAAAAGCAGATAAAGATACAGAATTCTGGACAGAAACAGGGGGGTAGGTGCAGCGCTTCAATAATCATTCACAAAGTATATGTGGAGAGAACCAGAGAAGAAATAATAGTGTATTATTTTAAAACTGTAGTGGTGATAGGTAAGATAAAATATGTGCACTCACAATTTCATGGAGCTTCAATACAGCTCCAGTGTATGCACCTGGGCGGAATGATCCCCACCTATGGATCAAGTGTAGAGGTAATTCTTTGAATTATAGGTGTGGTGGGGGTATCGTATTTTCTACTGTAAAACAATTTGGAATTACTGGTTTAATACTACAAGCTATATCCACTCTCTATAACTTTCCATCAGCAAATGTCACAGGGTCAGGATTTAGATCATAAAACTTAAATATAAAAAAACGGGACAAGACAAGGATGCCCTCTTTCCCCTTTATTGTACATAATGGGACAATATAATATTGTACATAACCTCTAGTGATTTCAATAAGACAAAACTAAAAAATTAAAGACTTTACAAACATGTCAGGACAAATAAAACAAAATATCTATGCAGACGATATTTAACATTAGAAGAACTAAAAATCTCGGTCCCAGAGTTACTGAAGGAGATAAATAAATAAACTGAAGTCTCAGGATATAAAATGAAACTAGAAAAATAAATATTCATTGCTAAAAATATGAACAAATGATTAACTAACTTTCTTGTACAAAATATCGGGCTCCCTGAAAATAAGGACAGGCTAAATTACTTAGGCATAACCATAACCTGAGATCTAAAGACTTAATAGAAGCCAACTTCTTACCCTTATTAAAACAAACCAATAAACACCTAAGGGACTAGAAAGGATTAGGCTTCTCTTGGTTGGGTAAAATCAATATTCTAAAAACATATATTTTATATTCATATATTCTAAAAACAAAATGTCTGTATTTACAGAGAATGATCCTTCTCAACTTCCTAGAAAACTGGTTATCTTTACTACATTCATCCTTTTTTAATTCTGTATGGGGCGGCAAGAAAGCAAGGGTTAAAATGAAAAACTTGGCTAGGTCAAGGCAAGATTGAGTATTGGGGTGCCAAGAAATTTTGCAATGTTATCTGGCTAGTAGACTTTTACCAAAACAATGCAGCAACTCTAGAAATATGGTACAAAATGGAACAAACTAAAACTGGGTTAGGTAATCTATACTCACTATTTTGGATCTTAAACTTGAATAAATCCGGCGTGAAGAACGGATTTAAAAGACAGCATGCCAGGATCACAAGCATCACCTCTGATGAACGCATATTGCCGAAACGTGTCAGGTACTATTGGACTTTCTTTTATGTTTTGTATTATTTTAATTTATTTCATGTGATTGGATTAATAAAGATTGTTGTAACCCCCTGAACCTGCGTTCTCTGGCGGTACACTGGATACAATTTTGGAAAGGACCCAGCTGAAGTCCAAATCGTGATTTATTCAAGGCATGCAGTTTGAGCCAGCTTTCTAAGTGGCTCTATTTATGTGAGTGAGACCAGTATAGAGTTTTAAGTTTTAATATCAACGTTATAACCATATGTTTTTTCTATTTGTGTTTATTTTCAGACTCTGACTTTGTCTGGGTAATATAACTTTTATATATTTGAGTGCTCTCACCATTTTCTTTTTAACTTGACACTTGTATTTATTTAGTGGTTTTTGTGGCTCCACTAAGGTGATTGTAGCACCATCATTTTCTTTTAGGAATTTCTCACTATTGTACTGTATTTTATCTATTGATACTAGCCACTTTTTGGTGGATTTTTCCTAAACATGTCCATTGGACAATTAAGGTGAGGATGGCTTTAATCTTCCAACTTCTGACCAAGATAATCCGGTATTTATGGATATTTGGAACAACTCTCTAGAATCCTTTTCAAAACATATGATGGGGCTTCTGGTAGAGCAAAAATCCCAGGTTTTACATCAATTGGATGTCTCTATTAGTGATGTCCCGAACGGTTTGCTGGCGAATAGTTACTGGCGAACATAGCTTGTTCGCGTTCGCCACGGATGGCGAACATATGCGATGTTCGGTCCGCCCCCTATTCGGCATCATTGAGTAAACTTTGACCCTGTACCTCACAGTCAGCAGACACATTCCAGCCAATCAGCAGTAGACCCTCCCTCCCTCCCAGACCCTCCCACCTCCTAGACAGCATACAATTTAGATTAATTCTGAAGCTGCATTCTTTTTTTTTTTGTGTTTGTGTTTATTATACATTATCCTCCATAGCCAGTAACCTGTGTTTATTATACATTATCCCGCATACCCAGTAACCTGTGTTTATTATACATTATCCCCCCATAGCCAGTAACCTGTGTTTATTATACATTATCCCCCCATAGCCAGTAACCTGTGTTCATTATACATTATCCCCCATAGCCAGTAACCTGTGTTTATTATACATTATCCTCCCATAGCCAGTAACCTGTGTTTATTATACATTATCCTCCCATAGCCAGTAACCTGTGTTTATTATACATTATCCCCCATAGCCAGTAACCTGTGTTTATTATACATTATCCTCCCATAGCCAGTAACCTGTGCTTATTATACATTATCCCCCCATAGCCAGTAACCTGTGTTTATTATACATTATCCCCCATAGCCAGTAACCTGTGTTTATTATACATTATCCTCCCACAGCCAGTAACCTGTGTTTATTATTATTATTATTATATTATTTATAGAGCACCGTCAAATTCCGCAGCGCTTTACAATGGGTGGACGAACAGACATGTAGTTGTAACCAGACAAGTTGGACACACAGGAACAGAGGGGTTGAGGACCCTGCTCAATGAGCTTACATGCTAGAGGGAGTGGGGTAAAATGACACAAAAGGTAAGGATAGTATTAGACTAGTGACAGTTGCAGAAGAGGAATCAGTTGGGAGCTATAAAGGGTTTAATTGATACCCTTTTATGAAGAAGTGGGTTTTTAATGATTTTTTGAAGGAGTGGTGACTGGGTGAGCATCTAACGGAGGAGGGAAGCGAGTTCCACAGGAACGGTGCAGCCCTCGAGAAGTCTTGAAGGCGAGCATCAGAGGTGGGAGTACGGACAGAAGATAGACGTAAGTCTTTAGCAGAGCGTAAGGGCCTAGACGGGACATACTTGTGTATAAGGGAGGATAGATAGGTGGGAGCGGCATTATGTAGACATTTGAAAGCAAGAACCAGAATTTTAAATTGAGCTCTATATTTTATAGGAAGCCAATGTAGGGACTGACAGAAGGGTGAGGCATGGGAGGTGCAGGCGGACAGGAAGATGAGCCTCGCCGCCGCATTCATTATGGACTGTAACGGCGCAAGTTGGGAGCACGTAAGACCACTGAGAAGCGGATTACAGTAGTCAAGGCGAGAAAGTACAGTGGAATGGACCAACACCTTAGCCGCATCTGGCGTTAAGTAGGGGCAGATGCGCGCAATGTTTTTGAGATGGAAATGACTTGATGGAGGCTTGATGGAGAGGTCGAAGTCAAAGAGAACACCTAGGCAGCGAGCCTGCGTGGTGGAGCTGATGGTAGCACCATTGACTTGGAGGGAGACAGACACAGGAGTAACAACACTTGAGGGAGGAAAGACCAGCATTTCAGTTTTGGTCAAGTTTAGTTTAAAGGAACACTATAGTCACCTAAATTACTTTAGCTAAATAAAGCAGTTTTAGTGTATAGATCATTCCCCTGCAATTTCACTGCTCCATTCACTGTCATTTAGGAGTTAAATCACTTTGTTTCTGTTTATGCAGCCCTAGCCACACCTCCCCTGGCTATGATTGACAGAGCCTGCATGAAAAAAAAACTGGTTTCACTTTCAAACAGATGTAATTTACCTTAAATAGTTGTATCTCAATCTCTAAATTGAACTTTAATCACATACAGGAGGCTCTTGCAATGTCTAGCAAGCTATTAACATAGCAGGGGATAAGAAAATCTTAATTAAACAGAACTTGCAATAAAGAAAGCCTAAAAAGGGCTCTATTTACAGGAAGTGTTTATGGAAGGCTGTGCAAGTCACATGCAGGGAGGTGTGACTAGGGTTTTAACTCCTAAATGGCAGATGATTGAGCAGTGAGGCTGCAGGGACATGTTCTATATACCAAAACTGCTTCATTAAACTAAAGTTGTTCAGGTGACTATAGTGTCCCTTTAAGGAAGTGGGCAGCCATCCAGTTAGAAACAGCAGAGAGGCAGTCAGAGACACTAGTCAAGAGGGACGGGGAGAGATCAGGAGAGGACAGGTAGATTTGCGTGTCATCTGCATAGAAATGATATTGGAAGCCAAAGGAGCTAATGAGTTTACCAAGGGAGGCAGTATAGATGGAGAACAGTAGGGGACCAAGGACTGAACCTTGAGGGACACCAACAGAGAGGAGTTGGGGAGAAGAAGCAGAGCCAGAGAAAGAAACACTGAAAGAGCGCTGGGAGAGGTAGGAGGAGCACCAGGAGAGAGAAATATCTTGTAGACCGATATTGCTAAGGATGAGAAGAAGCTGTTGATGATCAACAATGTCAAAAGCCGCAGACAGGTCAAGGAGAATTAGGATAGAGTAGTGACCACAAGATTTTGCAGCGAGTAGATCATTGGATACTTTGGTCAGTGCCGTTTCCACAGAGTGCTTAGCGCGGGAACCAGACTGAAGCGGGTCTAGCAGAGAGTTTGATTCGAGGAAGTCTGTCAATCTCGCATACACAATTCTTTCAAAGATCTTGGATGCAAAAGGCAGTAGCGAGATATGATGATAGTTGGATGGGGAGTTAGGGTCAAGATTGGGCTTCTTTAGAATTGGGGTTACAGTTGCATGTTTGAAGGGCGATGGAAATATACCAGAGGAGAGAGAGAGATTGAGAATTTTAGTGAGAGGTGGAGAAAGAGAAGAAGACAGAGTACGGATGAGATGCGAGGCAATTGGATCTAGGGAGCAGGTGGTGGGGCGGGAGGACTGGAGCAGAGCAGAAACCTCTTCCAATGTAGCGGGTGCAAATGAACATAGAACAGCAGAGGGAGTGAAGTTAAGGGAAGTATTGCAATGGGGAGGAGAAAGATGAGAGATCTCTTCTCTGATTGTAGAGATCTTATCAGTGAAGTGAGTTGCAAAGTCTGAGGCAGTCAAGTTAGTAGGTGGAGGAGGTACAGCAGGGCGAAGAAGAGAGTTAAATGTGTGAAATAGTCGTTTGGGTTCGCGGGAGAGTGTCGTTATGAGGGTATTGAAGTAATTAACTTTTGCAGAGGAAAGAGCCAAGCTGTATGAGCTCAGCATAAATTTATAGTGGAGAAAGTCAGATGCACAGTGAGACTTTCTCCAACAGCGTTCAGCAGTTCTGGAGCATTTTTGGAGGTATCGAGTGAGCTTGGTGTGCCAGGGTTGTTGTTGGGGGGCCTGCGGCATTTAAATGTACAAGGTGCCATGATGTCTAGTTAAGAGGAGAGGGTGGAATTGTAGAAGGGGGTTGCAGAACTAGGACAGGTGAGGTTTGGGATAGGTAAAAGGAGAGTTTGGAGATTAGTGGAGAAATGCTCTAGGTCAAGACATTGGAGGTTTCTGTGAGAGTGATGTTCAGATGGTGGTGTCAATTGGGTCTTAGGTATGCCAATGTCAAAAGTCAGCAGATGGTGGTCAGATAGACCTAGATAGATTATACATTATCCTCCCATAGCCAGTAACCTGTGTTTATTATACATTATCCCTCCCATAGCCAGTAACCTGTGTTTATTATACATTATCCCCCCCATAGCCAGTAACCTGTGTTTATTATACATTATCCCCCATAGTCATTTATCGTTGGACATAGGCAGCATGATGTCTTAGGCCGGCCCAGAGAGTAAGTGAGTGAGTGAGTGAATAATATAATATATATGTTCAGAAACATATTAGTAATATATGTAAATCGGGTTCATGCAAAGAGGGTGAAAAGGTATTAAAGAAAAACACACTTATTGCATCAAATTTACAAAGCCAAGCTTTCCTCATTTCTTTCTCGGGATGAGGAATATATCGGTTGTAGACTGAGGATTTCCATCTGCCCAATCTTTTAATAATATGCACTGCAGTGTCAGTGTTGAAGGAGACCGAAGCTGCCCCTATTCTAAATGAAAGACCCGAGACATGGATACAACCCAATCTTAGGAGTAGTGTTCTGATGTAGAAGATGAATTTAGCCGTAGTCAGAGGGATTCAGTGAGAGTAATGGTGAAATGTGTGTGTGGCATGACTGAGTGTGGGTAAGTAAGAGTCAAGTATTTTAACTGGGCACTAGTTCTAGGTGGGATAAAGTGGTATAGCAGATGGATGAGTAGTTTGGTTCGTTTTAGAGGTTTGTAGAGAAAATATATAGTGATCATGATTTTTAGCGATATAGGACGTTAGGAAAGGTGTGTGATTGGGATAAGTGGTTGTGGCTGTATTTACCTTATCCTGGGACCGACCTGGCTCCTGAGCTTGAGCCGCGTGTGGCTGGATCACTCCTGCCTCCACACGAGCCGCATGTGGCTTGATCTCCTCTTCTGACTTAGCCGCGTGCACTGACCACAGTGATCGGTCACGTGGCCCGCCTGGCACTAGGAACACTGCTCGAGTCACGAGCTCGCTCTTAAAGGGGCTGTGGGAGCCAAACGTTAATTCAGGCTCCCATTGGCCCACATCATTCCAGCACCCCCACACACTAATGTTTTGGGGGCGTAGGCATGACGTGGGCCAATCACTGGTGTAGCAGTAGTGTACATAAAAAAAAATAGAAATTTGACTGGGAAATAATAGCAGTCAGTTTCCTTCACACGTGTGCGTTTCAGGGCCTGCCAGGGCACAGTGCCACACCAGTGCAACTCCTATCTGGTGTAACAGTAGTGTACATTTAAAAAAAAAAAATACAGGGGGCTTGTTGTCACCTTTCGTGGACCCTTGGTGTTGTACGTGACTGGGTGGAGGAACATACCTTCAATGACATCAGTGAGGACAAGGAACGGGACATGGCTAGCTTGGTATCCAACCTTGTGCAAATGGGGAGTTTGCGGTTGTGCAAATGGACTGTTTGCGGTTGTTTGCGGTGCGTTAAACAGGGATTTTGGTCTGTCACTGTGAAGCGGGCATAA
Source organism: Pelobates fuscus (assembly GCF_036172605.1). NCBI lineage: Eukaryota > Metazoa > Chordata > Amphibia > Anura > Pelobatidae > Pelobates > Pelobates fuscus. Next base: position 119,084,597 of record NC_086322.1, on the reverse strand, counting down.
CCCTTACACTACCTGATCGATACAACACCATACCTGATGTTTTAAAGCACGTTATTCCAAACAATTTAGGAATGTTAGGTGATTTATGCCCTTTATGGATTAAAACCAGACTCTGCATCAACTATTTAATTTTCCATGGGAGTTTTGCAATGGATCCCCCTTCGGCATACCACAGTCCAGGTGTTAGTCCCCTTGAAACAACTTTTCCATCACTATTGTGTCCAGAAAGCGTCATTGTGGGTTTTAAAATTTGCCTGCCTATTGAAGTCTATGGCGGTTCGCCCAGTTCGCCCGTTCGCGAACATTTGCGGAAGTTCGCGTTCGCCGTTCGCGAACGGAAAATGTTATGTTCGCAACATCACTAGTCTCTATTAAAGAAATGCTGTCTCGCTTAGAACCTTTTAAAAATATGGAAGAGCTTAATGACATTATAGATGTAATGATTAAGAAAATAAAAAATATTGAAAGTACAGTTATTGAAAACAAAAAAAGGACCAGGAAGATTATAAAAGTGGCCAGACTAAACTGTCCCAAAAGAATAATAATCAAAAAAGAAAAAATCTGAAACTGACATTCTCTTCAAGACAAAGTAAGAGAATCAAATATTTTGATAATAAAGAGCAATTTTACTCCGGTTCTGTTCAGAGATCAGGACGAGGGTGTAAATCATGGCCCGAAAAAGAGGTTAGAAATCCAATTAAGCAGTATCCAAAAGAAAAAGAGGATTGAATAGAAGTTAAATCTAGGAGATCAAGATATAGCAAAAGAGATGAGAGTAACAAACTACTTACTAGATGTACTCCAGAAAGAAATGAAACAATTTCAACATCTAATAGATTTGAATATCTTAAAAATCACCAAGAAAAAGATGATTTTTTTAGGAGGAAGACTTTTGGAAATAAGGGAGAGGAGAAAAATACATACTCCTCTCAAGAGATCAAGAGAACTAGAAGAGGAAGAAATAGAAACCAAGGAGAAAGAAAAAAAGAGGAGAAACAAAAAAATTTGGAGAAAATGAGCAACAATGAGGAATCAGACAATTTTAGGATTTTTAACTTGTCTGATAACATTTTAACAGAGGCACATATAAGTATTTTTAAAACGGGTTTTAAGTTTGCTCCTAGTTGCAACTTGGATAAATTTGACTCCTTTTTAGATTTAAATAGGTTTTTAAGAAAAGTGTGTCTCAAAAAGTTTTTTAATAATATTTCAAAACCAGAAAGAGTTTTAGATACAGATAACAATTTGACTCATACTAATTTGAAAAATAAATCTTCCTTTTATCCGATAAATTGTAAATCAGATGTAATGAGAACATTTGAGAAGTTATGTTTGAAGGACATTAAAAAGATTAAGCCGATTAATAAATACCAGGAAAATCTCACAAAGGTTTGAAGGAAGATAAATCGATAATTATTAAACCAGCTGATAAGGGAGGTGGTGTTGTCGTGTGGGAAAAAGGAAAATATTTACAGGAGATTTACAAACAACTTGGAGACGACAAAACATACAAAGAACTTGTAAATAACCCACTCCCCGAAAGGAAATTAAATTATAAGAAGTTTTTAAATGAAGGGTTAGAGACAGGTATCTTAACTAAAAAATAATATTCGTCTAAAAGAGTTTTTAGACGTCAAATACCCAAGGATTCCTGTAATTTATGTTTTGCCCAAAATACACAGGCCAATAGTGTCTGGAATAGGGTCGTTGTTGTCACCTGTGTCACAGTATATAGACTATTTTTTTACAGAAAAAAGTGACCGAATGCTCAGCATATTTAAAAGACACGATGAGTCTTTTACAAATTTTGGATAATTTTATTTGGCAAAAAGACTTCATCATGGCCACGTGTGATGTGAAAAGTCTGTACACAATAATTGAACATGAAAAGGGATGTGAGGCCATAACATTTTATTTAATAAAATCAGAAGATATGGATGACCAGCAAATTGAATTTTTAATCAAAGCGATAGATTTTATATTAAAAAAGATTTTTTTCTGGTTTGAAAACAAATTTTATCTTCAGATTTTAGGCACAGCCATGGGGACCAGATTTGCCCCAAGTTATGCGAACCTTTTTATGTCCATTGGGGCAAGTCTGGTCCTTTATAAGCACTATATAGACAACATTTTTATTATATGGAAAGGAAGTAGGGAGTCTTTAGAACAATTTATTATTTCTCTTAATCAGAGTTTTTATAATATTAATTATCCTATGAAATTAGTAGGGAGCAGATTCATTTTTTTAGACCTCCTAATTTATATAGACAATAATGTTATTAAGAGTAAAACTTTTTTTTTAAACTGTTGACGTCAACAGCTTCATAGATTTTAAAAGTTGTAATTTTAGGCCGTGTTTAAGCAATGTACCTAAGGGCCAGTTTTTAAGGATGAAGAGAAATTGCACTGAAGAACAGGAGTTTTTTAAACAGGCAAATATCTTAAAAATAAAATTTATTGAAAAAGGATACATAAAGGAAGATTTGGAAATAATTGAGAAGGAAATTGCAGAGAAGGAGAGACAAGTACTTTTAAAATATAAAACCAGAGATAATTTAGAAATTAGAAATGGAAAGGAAGGAGAAGAAAAAATTCCTCTCATTTTCAATTTTAGCTCTAATAATTTTGCATTACAAAAGGTGATTAAAAAACATTGGAACGTCCTTAAAGAAGACCCTGACGTACTTCCTTTTTTAGATTCTAAACCTAAATTTATTTTTAGAGGAGCAAATAATTTTAAACAAATTTTAACTTGGTGTTTTTTAGATAATGAAAAAGTGGAAAAGGATGGTAACTTTCTAAAGGGAAGTAAAGGTTTCCACTATTGTGGTATGTGCAGAGGATGTTCATTTAGGTCTAACAAAAATAAGAAAACTGCACAATTTTCGTCCTCTGTGACTAAAAGGGAGTATCAGATAAAGTCCTTTATGACTTGCTCCAGTAAAGATGTAATCTATATGATAGTTTGCCAATGTGGAATTCAATATATTGGCAAGACGACACATACTCTAAAAACTAGAATTAGGGAGCATATATATATAATATTCAACGTAAATTTGTTAATCACAGTGTATCTAAAGATTTTTTAGAGGTCCATAACGGGGATCCAAAAGGTATAGAATTCATGGGCATAGATCAGATTAAAGTCCATTGGAGAGGAGGGAATAAGGATCATATTCTAGGTTTAGCAGAGATGAAGTGGATGTTTGAACTTGATACTATGAAACCACGTGGACTTAATGTTGATTTTGATAATAATTTCCTGCTTTTTTCTTCACTCTTTAATTTTATTTTTAGATGTATAACTTTATATATATAGTTTTTATATACTATGGAATTTTTTATAAATTTTATAATATCATTATTTTCATGATTTTTTATTTTATTTGAGTATTTATTGTCTAAATTCCAAATGTCTATACCTCTTCTATCATTAATTAAGTGTTTTTTTTAATATATATACCAAAAGTTTTTAGGATGGTATCTATATTTATATTTTTTTCTCTTCTAATATTTTTACTGATCTTTTTAAGATTTGCATCTTTAAATTAAATTAATTATGTTCATTATTACACGGTGTTAATTACTGTTAATTAGCTTTGAATTAGGAATGTATCCACCTTTTTAACAGGATTTTAATGTTATTATGGATTTGTTTGTATTATTTCTGACTTAAGCAGCAAGTTTCTACATTTTGCAACTTCTATATGTGCGGACTTCTTTATTACGACGTTTCTGACACGTCCTAATACAAATTTGAACCGGAAATAATAATAGACGTGATAACGTCGGGACGTGATGACGCAGGACGCGTCCCGACGGCAAACCCGGAAGTGAAGAGCCGCGAATGTGGCGAAAAGGGCGCGAAGAACGAATTTCAAAGACAGCATGCCAGGATCACAAGCATCACCTCCGATGAAGGCATATTGCCGAAACGCATCAGGTGCTATTGGACTTTCTATTTAAGGGACTTTCTTTTATATTTTGTATTATTTTAATTTATTTCCTGTGATTGGATTAATAAAGATTGTTGTAACACCCTGAACCTGCGTTCTCTGGCGGTACACTGGATACAATTTTGGAAAGGACCCAGCTGAAGTCCAAATGGTGATTTATTCAAGGCATGCAGTTTGAGACAGCTTTCTAAGTGGCTCTATTTATGTGAGTGAGACCAGTATAGAGTTTTAAGTTTTAATATCAACGTTATAACCCTATGTTTTTTCTTTTTGTGTTTATTTTCAGACTCTGACTTTGTCTGGGTAATATAACTTTTATATATTTGAGTGCTCTCACCATTTTCTTTTTAACTTGACACTTGTATTTATTTAGTGGTTTTTGTGGCTCCACTAAGGCTCCACTTTCTTTTAGGAATTTCTCACTATTGTACTGTATTTTATCTATGACTAGTGCTAGTTTACGTAACACTGATATAGGTGAATTAGGGTGTGCCAGAGTGGTGAGTAAAAGGCAGAATGAAGGCAGAAGAAACTCCCCTAGCTGGGTGTGTTTGCTTACCGTTAAAAAAAAAAAAAAAAAAACATCAAGTGATGCAGGTCCCTTATAAGCTTCAGGCTTCAACTTGCGTTGATTGGATCACTGTCTAAATTCACTTCAGGTGAGGCTAGTCCGTTGAAAAGCCTTGGGCCAAGGCTTAGCATTCCCATCCAGGGCAACCCCCTCCCTAATTCCCAACCACTGCATGCTTCTATTTACCAACTAAAATAAAAATTTACTTTGTTTTACTTGGACATGTCTGACTTGGGCATTAATTTTTCTGCTAGAGGTTATGTACAAAAATCTGCATCTTTTTAAATATGGGTTAATTCACGCTCTCATTACTCTTATAACATGTGTAGAAGCATTACTTGCATCCATTGGGGTTTGTATTAACAAACAGTGGACAATGTAAATGTTAACTAGGTGTTCATTGATGTATTTATTAGGGTCATATAAATATACATGCGTTAATAAATTCACATACATAATAAGATTATATTTTATCAGGGCCATATGCTATTTATTGTTATGTCCTGCATTTCATTCATGCATGAAATTTTTGTTATGGCAATTTGTTATGGCTTATGGTCAGGGTGGACAAAAGCACTTGACAAACAGCAATGCTTATATTGTTTTTTCAGCATTAAGGTTGGTTCCATACAAACTAGGTCTCTGGAGTTTCCACAAGTGACAGTTGCATGGGCTGCACCAGATGTGTGCACCTAAAGTAATCTGAAATAAAGGTATCTATTTTTTGTGTGCAAAGTCTTTTCACAGGCAACTGGGTAATTCAATTTATCACATGCCACATTGGTGAATGGGACACAGAAATTTCACACAGTAAGTAAACCTTTTAGTGGTGGCCGTAGGATGGCAAAATAGCCAAAATATTAACCTTTTGCTTATTTTATCACACATCTCATGTAATAGAATTAAGCCCCATATAGAATTCAAAGTGCAAACAATTCCACATCTTACCAAATTATGCTTTTCTATGTTTAATTCAAATGAGCAAAGATAATGACATTATTTATTATGTAATTACGTAGTCATATATTTCTATCTACAATCTACAGACAGATGTAGAGACTTTGCGCAGTAAGCGTGGAAGAACAAATGTTGCTCTCACTTTTAAAGTCAAATCTAAAACAAATGTATTGTGTGCTTATTCATCCATTATTTGATCCATGGGGATGTTTTGTTTTTTGTCATTCAATAAATTATAAACATTTAGAATGGCTATACATGCTATTGCTCCAGGACATGTTCTGCTACTGCTATTGTCATGACTATTTGTTGACTAGGATATAGGAATGTTGCATTACATTTTCTTCAGTTGAATTGAAAATATTACTTTTTAAGACATAATGCTGTGTTCTCAAAAATGAATAATAAAAAAATAAGTGCATTCATTCATTTATTTATTTATGAATGCCAGGTTATAAGTAAATATATGTGCATATTATTTATTTATTTTAATATTTAGGGCTACACACTTTTTAAGTTAATTATAAACATTAAATAATAATACTTTTCCTATAATTTATTCTTTCACAGATGCATTTTTTTAGTCAAGATCTGAGACAGGAACATCCAGTGTAAGCATATAGAGATCAGTTTTATATTTATACATGTAGCAAAAAACATCAATGTTGTTTTTGTCCATTTACAGATTGGACATCAGCTATCATAAAAGTCATGTAGGCTGATGTCACAGCAGACACTTACCTTTCCCGGGGTGCCCACGGCATCTTGGAAGCAGCTCACAGATAGCTTTCTCTCTCCCTTCTTGCTCTAATGTCCACCAGGCTTTGCATAGGTGCTGCTATGGCAACATGGTGGCCATCACATGGACGCCCACATGGCATTCAGGGAGGATCAGGGAGGGCCGGGGAAGGGAAGATTTAAGAGACAGAGGGGAGCGGCTGAGGGCTAGCCAAGAAGGAACCTAGTCACATCCACTCTTTCATTGTTTTTGTGTGCTCTATCTGCAGGCTGTGGGACTGGTCACATGACCATATCTACCAATAAATAGTCAAGCACTGCAGTTGGTCAGTGCTTGGTTGTTCTGGTCCTTGTCCTGGTTCCTGATCCTGGGGCTTAGTGGTGCTTGTTCCTGGTTCCTGATCTTGGGCATCCTGCTTCTTGTTCCTGATCCTGGTTCTTGTTCCTGGTTCCTTATCCTGGCTCTTGTTCCTGATCCTGGATCCTGGTTCCTGATCATGGCTCCTGCTTCCTGATCCTGGTTGTTGTTCCTGATCCTGGGTCCTGACCCTGGCTCCTGGTTCCTGATCCTGACTCTTTTTCCTGATCCTGGCTGTTGTTCCTGATCCTGGCCCCAGTTTCTTGATCCTGGCTCCTGGTTCCTGATCCAGGCTCTTGTTCCTGATCCTGGCTCCTGGCTCTTGTTCCTGATCCTGGGTCTTGTTCCTAGTTCCTGATCTTGGCTGCCAGCCCTGACTATCTGACCACCTGACATCTCTTCCTGTCTGCTTGTTTCTGGCTTACTTAATTCTTCTGTAAATAAAGGTACGCATGCTCTTATAGTTCTCCCAAGTTCCTGTATCACTTTCAGGCACCAGGAGGGTCATGTCTGCATGGGTTTGCCGTTCTATTGCAACTGAGATCCTGAGTTAAGAATGAAAGAGGGAACAGAATGAAAGCCGAATGTTGGAAGGGAAGGAGCACTATTACGCTAGTGTTCTTTTATTCGTCAGTGTAATTCATGTGTGTAGTGATCACTTAGATTTAAGTAAATAGAATGAAAGAAAAAAAAAAGAGATATGTTTTCCAGACTACATTGAGAAGCCTTACTTCGGTATAAACAAAGATCAATGAAAACTTGAGTTAGTTTAGGGAGTTTAACTTTTCAAACAAAACACAAAAAGAAAAGACAAGACAAACTGCAGTTATACAAAAATGACGTTAAAACAAATATATATGTGTATATTTCATTACAGAAACATGTGTTTTTGTGGCCATAACAGAATAATTTTAAAAGGATAATACATCTTTCAAATTAGTTGTTTTTTTCATTCCAGTTCCTCTAAGAAGCATTTATTCACTTTAAAATAGACAGTTAATTAATTATTGTATCTGTAAGAAGTTTTGCCTTGCTGTATAGTTACTTTCATTTATTGGAGTATATACACATATTCTGCACCTTCCAGTGCAGGTTTTTGTAATTTCAAAGCTCAAACTGTCACAGTAATATACCCCAACACGCAAGAATAGTCCAGATAGTCTAGAGGCAAGAAAACAAGATACGTCTTACCGGACCTTAGAATGGCCGGACTTAGACGAGTACAAGAAAAGACAGAGTCCAGAACAAGCCGAGGTCAAGGGAACCGAGAGACAGCGTAAAGTAGAACAATCCAGGGACTGGTACACAGGAGAGCAAACCGGCGGATAGACAGGCAAGGATAAAGAGAAAGCGGAGTCAGGAACAAAGCCAAGGTCAAGCACCAAAAAACCAACTGAACGATACAAGCACTAAAGGGAACTGAACAGAAACCACGATAGGGCAAGGTACTAAGGAACAGGTGAGTATAAATACCCTAGAGTTCACTTTGATTGGCCCCTGTCATATCCACGCCCCCAAAAGGTGAGTGTATGGGGAATGTGGCATGACAGGGGCCAATGGGAGACTGTTTTAAATTTCGTCTCCCACTGTCCCTTTAAGAGCACGCCCGAGACACGCGGCGCGCTCTTAGTGTCAGACGGGACACGTGACCGCTTCTCGCGGTCACTGCCCGCCTTCCTGATCTCGCCGCCGGATGAGCCGCGTGCGGCTCGTGCAGGAGCAGGACCGCGCACGGCAAGAAGAGAGGACCCCGGCCAGCCCCTGGAAAGGGTAAGTACTGCTACACAAACATGCAAGGGACATAGGTTGAACAGAGCCTACCTGTCTGTTTTGAATTGGAGGAATGCTACAAAAGAGGTACAAAAATGGCTGCTATAAATAAAGGGGTTATGAGGAAACATTTAAAAAACAAACAAAAAAACAGTTACATCTATTTTGTATAATTTATAAATATATAATAAGAAAAAATAGCAACCAAGACTACATTGCCAGAAGTTCAAAACGATTGTCCAACAAAAAAAAGGATATTAATTTATCCATTAAGTTAAAGTAAATGTATTTGTCATTCCTACTCGAAGATCTGACACCATTTTGGTATGAGGATTGCAGCCTTGAAATTGCAACATAGTTTTTAAACTCTGTGACTTTGACGCTAACAAGTTTTCTTCGGTTGTGTAATTCCACTAGAACTTCATACTGGAATCCCACAACTGAGTCATTCCAATTCTACATATGCAACAAACATTTTTTTTTATCAGCTAAAATCTGATTAAAATCTTTAATACTTTTGTTACATAAAAATATTGCTGAAAATATTTAAGAATTATCAGCAAATTGTATGTGTCAGCTTTGCCTGTGCAGCAAGCCTAGCCATGAGTTACTTCAACCATAATAATATAATAGGAGTAATTTATTTACTACTCAGTTTAGAAAGGAGCTCATTGTTATTCACTAGCACATATTGAGATTTAATCAACTGATGGATCTGGCCAGGACCTGCCTCTATATTAGTTGAATCTTGGCAGTCACAGATGGGGGGGGGCAATCAAGGTAGATTTGATACTCCGGTAAGGAGCCTGGGAGGGACCTGGGACCTGGTAGTTTTATGTGGTTTGGTTAGGGAGATATACACATTTTCCCTAGCTGGACACATTGAGAATTCCAATAGACTAAGCCACTGATTGGGCTATATTGACAGACCAATTCCCACTTCTGTAAATGTCAGACCACTACCTATATATGAAGATAGCCACATGGGAGAGAACATATCAGAAAGAGGACAATGTGGTCAATGATGTTGGGGAGGCTCCAAGTACCTAGTTCACATAGGATGCTAGAAACTCTTTCACCAAGTGTATATATGGCCTATTATAAATATACATATACACAAACTATTGACATGGATTACAAATGCCCGTGGTTGTGTTAATTTCTGCATTGTAAAAAAACTGATTTTTCTTTCTATCCATTACATTTGTGTGAAACATTTGGTAGAGTACAGTATGTTTAAAACTAAAATATTATTCAATATAGCATTACTTACACAATGTTACGTGAGAAATATTTTTCACTATGTTTAGCTTGTCCATTTTCCATGGCCAGAATAGCATTTTAATTTGATCATACATTTTTTAAATATCCATGGGATGTATGTTTTTATAATTTTAATGAATGTAAACATTCATGAAAGGTGCAGTAACATGCACTAAATGGAATTTGATATACTTCAGGGGACGTGTTTATGGCATCGATTTTAGGAACCGGGAGATGGAAAAAGATGCTTGGTTGGTCCTCCTACTTCAAATTTGGGGCACTGCGCATGTAATCTAATGTGCCACCAGATAGGAGTGGTGTGTTAAGTAGTACTATTCTTATCAGTTTAATCCCTGTTACATCCCCTATCAGGGGACGTGTATATGGCATCGATTTTAGGAACCGGGAAATGGAAAAAGATGCTTGGTTGGTCCTCCTACTTCAAATTTGGGGCACTGCACGTGTGATCTAATGTGCCACCAGATAGGAGTGGTGTGTTAAGTAGTACTATTCTTATCAGTTTAATCCCTGTTATGTCCCCTATCAGGGAACGTGTATATGGCATCGATTTTAGGAACCGGGAGATGGAAAAAGATGCTTGGTCGGCCTGATCCAGCACTCTTCGCAGGGCACGCTCCAGGAAGAAAACAAATGGTATTATGTCGCTGATGGTGCCTTCGGTTCAACTGACTAGGTTTGTCACCTCCTCAAAAGGACGCTTGAGCCTACAGGCATTGCGCATGAGCATCCAGTAACGTGGCAAAAAAATTCCCAGCTCTGCAGAGGCTGTCCTAGCACCTCGGTCATACAAATAGTCGTTAACGGCTTTTTCTTGTTGGAGCAGGCGGTCGAACATTAGGAGTGTTGAATTCCAACATGTTGGGCTGTCGCAAATCAAGCGCCTCACTAGCATGTTGTTACGCCGCTGGATATCTGAAAGGTGCGCCATGGCCGTGTAGGAACACCTGAAATGGCCACACACCTTCCTGGCCTGCTTCAGGACGTCCTGTAAGCCTGGGTACTTATGCACAAAGCGTTGTACGAGCAGATTACACACATGTGCCATGCACGGCACATGTGTCAACTTGCCCAAATTCAATGCCGCCAACAAATTTCTTCCGTTGTCACAAACCACTTTGCCGATCTCCAGTTGGTGCGGAGTCAGCCACTGATCCACCTGTGCATTCAGGGCGGACAGGAGTGCTGGTCCGGTGTGACTCTCTGCTTTCAGGCAAGTCAACTCCAAGACAGCGTGACACTGCTGTATCCGGGATGTGGAATAGTACCTGGGGAGCTGGGGTGGTGCCGTTGATGTGGAGCAAGACGCAACAGCAGAAGAGGACTCAGCCGAGGAGGTTATGGAAGAGGATGGAGTAGGAGGACTAGAGGAGGTGGCAGCAGGCCTGCCTGCAAGTCGTGGCTGTGTCACCAACTCCTCTGCAGAGCCACGCATTCCATGCTTGGCAGCAGTCAGCAGGTTTGCCCAATGCGCAGTGTAGGTGATATACCTGCCCTGACCATGCTTTGCAGACCAGGTATCAGTGGTCAGATGGACCCTTGCCCCAATACTGTGTGCCAGACATGCCATTACTTCCTTTTGCACAATCGAGTACAGGTTGGGGATTGCCTTTTGTGCAAAGAAATTTCGTCCGGGTACCTTTCACTGCGGTGTCCCAATAGCTACAAATTTTTGGAACACCTCAGACTCCACCAGCTTGTATGGTAAAAGCTGGCAGGCTAAGAGTTCAGACAAGCCAGCTGTCAGATGCCGGGCAAGGGGGTGACTTTGTGACGTTGGCTTCTTACGCTCAAACATGTCCTTGACAGACACCTGACTGTGGGCAGATGAGCAGGAACTGCTCAAGGCGAGAGACGGAGTGGCGGATGGTTGAGAGGGGGCAAGGAGGACAGCAGTGGTTGACGTGGCTGAAGATGCTGGACCAGGAGGAGGATGGCGGCTTTGAGTTTGTGTGCTGCTTGTGCTCATGTGTTGATCCCATAGGTGTTTGTGATGTGCGATCCTGTGCCTTCGCAAAGCAGTTGTACCTAGGTGGGTGTTGGACTTCCCACGACTCAGTTTCTTTTGGCACAGGTTGCAAATGGCATCGCTGTTGTCAGAGGCAGAGACACAAAAAAATGCCACACTGCTGAGCTCTGCAATGATGGCATTCTGGTGGTGGCAACAGCATGCGTTGATTTGCGTGCTGTCTGGCTGTGCCACTAGCTCCTTGCCACGACCTCCCCGTGCTTCCAACTCGTCTCCTCCTACTCTCTGTCTCCCCATCTGAACTTTCCCCCTGTTCTTCTTCTCTTCTAGCGGGCACCCACGTGACATCCACGGATGCATCGTCATCATCAACTGCTTCACTTGTATCTGACAACTCAGCAAAGGAAGCAGCAGCGGGTACAACATCATCATCATCACACTGTACATCCATGTGTGTAATGCTGCCTGACTGAGACATATCTGTTATCTACATCCTCTGGCAATAATGGTTGCGCATCACTCATTTCTTCCAACTGATGTGTAAATAACTGCTCTGACAGATCAAGTGAAGCGGCTGTGGTGCTAGTGTTGGTGGTGGCAGTCGGGCGAGTCGTAACTTGAGAGGTGCCCGAAGCTAAGCTGGAGGAGGATGGTGCATCAAGGTTCCGAGCAGAAGCTCTAGAATATTAGGTGTCCTGTGTTAGCCAGTCAACTATGTCCTCAGAACTTTTCGAGTTCAGGGTACGTGGCCTCTGAACACTGGGCATTATTCTAGGGCCAAAGTGAATCACAGCACCATGACCACGACGGCCCCTGCGATTAGTGGTACTATGCGTGCAAGCTACTGTGACAACAGATATGAGTGGCACTGTGCACTGGCAGAGGTTGGCAGAGTAGATGCTGTAGGCCTGACACACACGCTTGCAGACAACTAACTGCTATTCAATCTATTACAGTCAATTTTTATTTTATTTTTTTAAATGTACACTACTGTTACACCAGATATGAGTTGCACTGGTGTGACACTGTGTCCTGGCAGGCCCTGAAACACACACGCGTGAAGGAAACTGACTGCTATTATATTACAGTCAAAAAAGTTTTGTTTTTTTAAATGCAAGCTATTGTGACACGAGTGAGTGAGTGGTGGCACTGGGCAGGCCCTGAAACGCACACGCGTGAAGGAAACTGACTGCTATTATATCATAGTCAAAAAAGTTTTGTTTTTTTTAAATGCAAGCTATTGTGACACCAGTGAGTGAGTGGTGGCACTGGGCAGGCCCTGAAACGCACACGTGTAAAGGAAACTGACTGCTATTATTTCACAGTCAAATTTCTAGTTTTTTTTTTTATGTACTCTACTGTTACACCAGATATGAGTTGCACTGGTGTGACACTGTGCCCTGGCAGGCCCTGAAACGCACACGTGTGAAGGAAACTGACTGCTATTATTTCACAGTCAAATTTCTAGTTTTTTTTGTTTTTTTTTAATGTACACTACTGTTACACCAGATGTGAGTTGCACTGGTGTGACACTGTGCCCTGGCAGGCCCTGAAATGCACACGTGTGAAGGAAACTGACTGCTATTATTTCACAGTCAAATTTCTAGGTTTTTTAAAATGTACACTACTGTTACACCAGATATGAGTTGCACTGGTGTGACACTGTGCCCTGGCAGGCCCTGAAACGCACACGTGTGAAGGAAACTGACTGCTATTATAGTACAGTCAAAAATGTTGTTTTTTTTTAAATGCAAGCTATTGTGACACCAGATACGAGTGGTGGCACTGGGCAAGTGGGCACAGTATACGCTCTGAGCCCGACACACACGCTGGCAGGCAGGCAGGCAACTGCAATTAGATTACACAGGAAAAAAAAAAAAGCAGACTGATGTTCTAGCCCTAAAAGGGGCTTTTTGTGGTGCTGTCCTTACAGCAGAGATCAGATGAGTCCTTCAGGACTGTAGTGGGCACTGAATACACTAGCCTAGCTATCGATTTCCCTATTAAATCAGCAGCAGCTACACTGTCCCTCCTCTCAATAAGAATGCAGCTTCTGAATGAATCTAAAATGGATGCTGTCCAGGAGGTGGGAGGGTCTGGGAGGGAGGGTCTGCTGCTTATTGTCTGCAATGTGTCTGCTGACTGTGAGGTACAGGGTCAAAGTTTACTCAATAATGACGAATAGGGGACGGACCGAACATCGCATATGTTCGCATGCCGTGGCTAACGCGAACATGCTATGTTCGCCAGGAACTATTCGCCAGCGAACTATTCGGGACATCTCTAATGGCTGTTCTTCTAAACTCATTAGCCAAAACAAATATGGGAGATGTAAAATCAGACAGTAGTTGTATTGCACAAAGTGTGATCTGTTTAACCCACAAGCTGTCTTTCTCAAGGATTCAATATAATATGTTTTCTTTTATGCTTATAACATTTGAAGAAGCTATGGAACACTGCATCCAGCAGCTTTCATAGAATGTTTATCATCCACATTTTGTTTGCCACTAACATAATAGTCAATGTATGTTCCATCACTTAAATATACGTGGACCAATTTGGAAAAGATTTAACTAACACAATATTAGTTTCTTAACATTTTATTTCACTTTCTCAGCCATCTGCTGGTCTGTATATGTCCATCTGAAACAGAGAACAAAGCCATTGTAAAGAACAATTGAAAATTAGGCCTTCCGAGTCAATTTGTCTTTATAAAGTCTGGTTACTGAACAGCAATTAACTTCCAATATCATATGTTTAGACAAAGCTTTTAAATAGTTAACCTCTTTAGCTCCTGACAGATTCTAATGAATCATAAAAAAACAGTAATGCATTTGGTGTCTATGTCTAAAATTGAAGATGAATGGGCATGCACCCACTTGGGGGTCCATTATTTTGAGGACTGTGCCAAATTGGACATTTAAAACTGCAAAACGTAGACCAAAATAATTAAACAAGAAAATAGCTCAAAGATGGAGATTTGTTTTTTTCAGTTTGTCAAATTTTGCTGTGAATTTTGCTCTTTTGATCTTAGTTCAGGGCAATGCACAGTTTATTGAACAATCCACAATTGTGTTATATTTAATACCAGATAAGATTACATATCTATACTAAAATAAGTCTAGATAATTAAAATAAAAAATATTCCAGGGTGATGTGTGACCATGGTAATGGAAAATGTAATTACTGCCTGTCTTCTGTATAATATCCCATTGTTTGCAATTTCTTTAAACTGTGACATTTCAAAGGTTCTTATGTTAACTGAAAGGGAAAAGTCGATAACTTGTTTTGAACCTATCTGGAAATTCTATTTTAGGGTGCCTGATTTAAGTGGTTTATATTTGATTCTGGCTTTACTGTATTTCCTTTTCGCTTTCAGAAGCACATTGTGAAGTCTAATTCTATTGTATCATTTTTGCATAAGGAGTTCTAGCGAACCCACACTTCATTTTGCGAATCACAGTAATGTACAGAACCCTGGAGAAGTTTGTTGAGAGAGGAGAGAATTCTTCTATTACAAGGATCATTAAGCAACATGCTTAGTTCAGTTTGTTCTCTAAATACAGACGTTATACTTGGTGCTGCTTCACTACCTTACAAAATAACTTTATATTGCTTTCTGGTTTACTAGCATTTCTACTCTATAATCCTCTCACTGTTAACACGTTTGTGGTGGCAAGACCTCACTGAATTGCTAAATTTGGTTTTCTTGGATCTTTTCCCTATTTCTTTTAAAGCATGTTATATGAATGTAACTTTTATGTCTTAATAAAAAGTTAGTAAAAAAAAAACACCAAATGTGTGCAATGTAAAGTTTCCCCAAAATCTTTCAATAATGGTATATATTATTCTAAGTAATTTCAGAGACACGTGGATGCATACATTTATAACTTTTTATGGTTGTAGCTCTTCATATATTTTCAGGTTATCAATCATTAGATATTACAAAATGTTGGTAATAATTATTGGGTGAAAATATTGGATATACCCAGTAAAAATTTGTTAAAACCTAAAGTAACAAAATCAGACTCACAATTCTAGTTGCTAAGGTGAGTTGTAAAAGTCGATTGCTAAATGTATATGATCAGCCATAAGAGAGGCCTGAGATTGCAATTTTCAACGTAGCATATAACAACTAACAGATGCCACGTTGTTGGTGCCCAAATTGTAAGTGCATATGTTGCACACATAGCAAAATTATTTAAACTGTTAAAGAAAATGTTTTTCAAAATAATGACAATATATTACGCATGAATAGACAGCATTATCAAAGAGAACAAGTCTTTAAAGCTCAGCTACAGATTTAGATGGATGTTTAACAAAATAGCTGTTAAATGTTAGAATATTACATCAAAAATATTTTCTATCAATATACAGTTGAATCATGAATTCTGTGACCCATTCTCAGAAAATACATCTGAACATCAGAAATGGGATAATGGAAGTGTTGGCATTAGTGAAACAAGGCCAATGCAAGAAAACACATTATATTAGCCTACCTGAAAGATGCCAAAGGATGCCAAAAAATGTTATTCTCTTTTCTCCTGCATTAAATTTGGAGCACACTGCAGTAGTTATAGTCCCAGGAGCAGTGGTGCCCCTCCCCCATTGTAACAAAACAAACAGTTTTAGAATAGTTTACATTCTTACTTGGTGTCTGTCAGGGCTCCGCGGGCAGCGGTGAGGGGAGGCTGCAATCCTCTCGCAGCACTCACCCTCGGTCCGTCGCCGCCCGCGGTCCCCTCTCCCCTTACCGTTAAGCGAGCGGCGTCCTCTCCTCCTGACACGCCGCTCGCGTCCTCCTCTCCTCCTCCCAGCGGCAGCATGTCTAACGCTGCACGCTGGGAGCCGGCACTATTATCTAAGCGCCGGGGTCACTCACGTGACCCGGCGTTAAAGCTACAGTGCAACAAACACAGTGGGGGGTATAGATATCCCCCACGTGTGTTTGTTAATACTGATTGGTGGTTAGCCAATCAGGATTCAGGCTAGGATTTATATACTTACCTTTCCTGTCTATCTGTGCCCTGTTGTGGTCTTTGCTTTATAGTATCGATTGTGAACGTGTGCTTTCTGGTTACGTACCCTCTGGCTTGTTATACTGACTTTGTGACTTTCTCCTACCCTTTGACCTCGGCTTGTTTCTCGTTATTCTGTTTTCTGGTTCCCCTTACTCGGCTTGTCTCCTGACTATTCTTTGTGTGCTTAGCCCGGCCACTCTAAGGACCGGTACAGCACACTTTCTGTGTGTGTGTCTGTGTGTGTGTTAGCGTGTTGGGTTCCCCGGGATCGTGACAGTGTCTGCCTGGTACCACTCCCCACGATCACTACATCATCACTTAAGCTGGTCATTTTCAGCCAATGAGCTAAGCCCTGCACCACTGGACTTCCAGCTTTCCTGTAGGCTGCAGTGTCGGTGGGTAGTAGTACATGGTGGACCCCAGGTAAGTAAAACCCTTTTAAAATGGTTTGGCTAGTAATAAATAGCTTTACTCCTGGCACTATAATCACTATGGCATGCGAACTCTGCCCCTGTAACATTAACAAATGTCTTGATAGCCTTTTGTCATGGTGGGGCCCAAGAACTTTCTCTGCTTCCTTGCATTCCCTGCTGTGAAGGTAGAAGTCGGAATATAATGTCATTCCGGCCCCAGCATCCATAAACAGCATGCCAGAGAGCAGAGCAAGAAGAGCAGAAAGATTACAGAATCATAACAGCTCCAATGGAAGCCAGAGAAAAAAAATCCCACTGGACCCAGGAAAGAATCCACTCCACTGTGCACAAGTATATTTTATGCTTATATATTTTTTTCCAAACAAAATTTTTTGGCAGTTAAGGGTTTAATTGATGCATTAGTATTTATCTTACTTCTGACTTACTTCTGACTGTGAATATGTCTGATTGTGTGTGTGTGTGTGTGTGGCTGCCAGTGTGTATCTATCAGTGTTTATGTGTCAGTGAGTGTGTGTCTGTGAATGTGTGTCTGTCAGTTAATGTGTGTGTGTCTGTGTCTGTCAATGTGTACCTCTCTTTATATGTGTGTCAGTGTGTGTGTGTGTGTGTGTGTGTCTGTAATGTGTGCCTGTCAGTGAGTGTGTGTATGTCAGTGTGTGTTTGTTAGTGAATATGTGTGTGTTAGTGAAAGTGTGTCTGTGAGTGAGTGTGTGTGTGACTGTCAGTGAATGTGTGTTTGTCTGTCAGAGTGTGTCAAGTCAGTGAGTTTATGTGTATGTATGTGAACAATGTCTTTTTAGGAATGTAGGGATTTGCTTTGAGAGATAGCCTCTGAGGTCTTTCTTCATTAACTTATGGGCAGCTGTTGATAGCTGTAAGTATCTTCTGCAGATGTTATCTATTTAGTCATTGGATGTATGACGCAAACTTACTCAAATGTTTGCTGGAATAAAATAAATTAGTTGCAAAATTGGGCAATTACCACAGAAAATAAATTACCACACTGTAAACAAAAGATGTAAAGATAAATGCCCAAATTAATGCATTTTGGGATTTCTATGTTTTTAATGTATGCTCAGCTGAATGCACATTCATTTTTTATTTTGCTTTTAGTTTTTTATAACTATAACCATACCTCACCGCAGTCAAGCATTGAAAAAATGTGATCCTTTTCCCTGAGTTTTTTAAGCCTATGCTGTTTGGCAGGTCTTTCCTATATTTTACGTGTTTGTCCACCATAACATATTCCAGTAATGGAAATAGTTCAAAACTGCAATTATTAATGGAAAGCTAGTTGACTGTTAATTTCACCGACAACACTTATACAGAAGAATATTAAATATTTATTAGTCCATCTCTGCTAATCAGCTGAGCAGAATTTATATCACAGCTTGTATCACATTGTGTTGTTCCATTTAGAATATCAGAGACATTTGTCCATTAGGCTGCATAGTTGGCTGCGTAGAACCCCTGTCTGAGCCTGGAGTTCTGGCTCTAGCAATGTAGTCATGTCCTGGATGGGCATTTGGCAAATTTAGCAATTGGACAAACTGGGCAACCATGATGCTGTCTGTCAGCCAATACACAGCTAACAATCCACTTCTGGATTCCTTATACCCAGACACTAGCACCAGGGCACACACTGGATTAACTATACATGCACAAATACACACACGCTACTGTACACACACTGAATCTTCTACACACTGCAGTCACTGTACATACACTGGATCTCCAACAAAACACACACACACTGGATCCACTACACACACACAAGCCACTATACACTCTGGAACCCCCCCACACACATACTACAGCCACTGTACACACACAGGATTCCCTACACAAACACTATAGATCCTATACACACATCCACTCCAACCCCTATACAAAAATACATTACATTCCCTATACAAGCACACACACCAGCACCTAGAAACACACACATTGCCCATACAAACACTCTGGCTGCTATACATGCATTACAAACACACAACACTCAGCTCTACTGAGACAATACTCAAAGTGATTGCTGCTCACAGCCCTTTAACTCAATATAGCTATAGGCTGCATTCAGCCACTGTGATTCTGATCTTCCCTAAAAGAGAAGGTAATCCACAGAGTATGATAAAACCACAATCTGGTCTCCTTGCATGCCTTCCTTGCATGTTGCCTAGCACTCAGATTTCTTCACTGTAATCAGTGAAGATCTGCAACAGATTTGGTGATCTCTGTGCAATTGCACAGCAAAAAGTATTTACAAAGTGAACTGCACGTTTTAAAAACGGGAAATCCTTCTGCTTATGTCAGTAGGTGCATCAGCTGATGGAATCCTTCCAGCTTGGTGTTAGAGTTGATGTAGGATTAGTGTAGAGCTAGGGTTAGGATTGGCATCATGGTTACTGTTCATAATTGGTTAGACTTTAGAGTTAGGGTTGGCGTTAGAGCTAGTGATGTCGCGAACATAGAATTTTCGGTTCGCGAACGTCCGCAAATGTTCGCGAACCGGCGAACCGTGCGAACCGCCATAGCCTTCAATAGGCAGGCGAATTTTAAAACCCACAATAGTGGTTGAAGGGGGGGGAGGAGACCTACTCTCCTCCCCCCCCCCGGCCCCCACCCCTGGGTTCGGGTGGGGGCCATAATGATAATGAGGGGGGGGGACCTACTGTCCTCCGCCCCCGGCCCCCACCCCTGTGCGGCGGGTGGGGGCCATAATGATAATGAGGGGGGGGCTACTGTCCCCCCCCCCGGCCCCCACCCCAGGGCGGCGGGTGGGGGCCATAAAGATAATGAGGGGGGGGCTACTGTCGTCCCCCCGGCCCCCACCCCTGGGCGGCGGGTGGGGGCCATAAAGATAATGAGGGGGGGACCTACTGTCCTCCCCCTCTCTGGCCCCCACCCCTGGGCAGCGGGTGGGGGCCATAATGATAATGAGGGGAGGGGGCTACTGTCCCCCGCCGGCCCCCACCCCTGGGCGGCGGGTGGGGGCCATAAAGATAATGAGGGGGGGACCTACTGTCCTCCCCCTCTCCGGCCCCCACCCCTGTGCGGGGGGTGGGGGCCCTAAAAATAACAATAAGGGGGGGACCTATTGTCCCCCCCGGCCCCCACCCCTGGGCGGTGGGTGGGGGCCCTAAAATTAACAATAAGGGGGGGACCTATTGTCCCCCCCAGCCCCCACCCCTGAGCGGTGGGTGGGGGCCCTAAATACAAAGGGAGGGGGGGTGCCCCTGTTAACCCTTCCCCCCCCCAAAAAAAATCTACCTACCTACCCCCCTCACCCTAAAAATAATGAGGGGGGGACCTTTAACTAAAACCCTGTAAAAAAAAATAGATAAAAACAACTTACCATTTGATGTTTTCTTTCTTCTACAATCTTCTTTTTTCAGCCCCAAAAAAGGCCCCAAAAAAACCCATAATAACCGACGCAATAAAAAAAAAAAAAAGAAAACCGACCGCACAAAAAAATAATCCATCTTCACCCATGGAGGGCTCCGCGCAGACTGAGCTCTGCAGGGCGGGGGAAGGCTTATAAAGCCTTGCCACGCCCTGCAATTAGGCTAAGAACACTCTGATTGGCTGGTTTAAGCCAATCAGAGTGCTCTTTGTCATTTTACACAGCATGGGAAAATTCCAAAGAACTTTCCCACGCGTGTAAAATGACACAGAGCACTGTTATTGGATGGCTTGAAATCCATCCAATCACAGTGCTCTGTGTCATTTTACACAGCGTGGGAAAATTGATCTTTCACACGCTGTGTAAAATGACACAGAGCACTGTGATTGGATGGATTTCAAGCCATCCAATAACAGTGCTCTGTGTCATTTTACACGCGTGGGAAAGTTCTTTGGAATTTTCCCACGCTGTGTAAAATGACAAAGAGCACTCTGATTGGCTTAAACCAGCCAATCAGAGTGTTCTTAGCCTAATTGCAGGGCGTGGCAAGGTTTATAAGCCTTCCCCCGCCCTGCAGAGCTCAGTCTGCGCGGAGCCCTCCATGGGTGAAGATGGATTATTTTTTGTGCGGTCGTTTTTTTTTTTTTTTTTTATTGCGTCGGTTATTATGGTGTTTTTTTTGGCCTTTTTTGGGGCTGAAAAAAGAAGATTGTAGAAGAAAGAAAACATCAAATGGTAAGTTGTTTTTATCTATTTTTTTTTACAGGGTTTTAGTTAAAGGTCCCCCCCCTCATTATTTTTAGGGTGAGGGGGGTAGGTAGGTAGATCTTTTTTTTGGGGGGGGGAAGGGTTAACAAGGGCACCCCCCCTTTGTATTTAGGGCCCCCACCCACCGCTCAGGGGTGGGGGCTGGGGGGGACAATAGGTCCCCCCCTAATTGTTATTTGTAGGGCCCCCACCTGCCGCACAGGGGTGGGGGCTGGGGGGGACAATAGGTCCCCCCCTTATTGTTAATTTTAGGGCCCCCACCCGCTGCTCAGGGGTGGGGGCCGGGGGGGACAATAGGTCCCCCCCTAATTATTTGTAGGGCCCCCACCCGCCGCTCAGGGGTGGGGGCCGAGGGGGGACAATAGGTCCCCCCTTATTGTTCATTTTAGGGCCCCCACCCGCCGCTCAGGGGTGGGGGCCGGGGGGACAATAGGTCCCCCTCTTATTGTGATTTTTAGGTCCCCCACCCCGTTTTTTTTTTTTTTTTAACAGTGAGCAGCCACAGGCTGCTCACTGTTTAATAGACATGCCCCTACTCGCAGTATTGCGAGTAGGGGCACAATTTACTAATACTAAGTAATTTTTACTTAGTATTAGTAAATCAATAGGGGGCGGACCGAACATTGCATATGTTCGCCCGCCGTGGTGAACGCGAACACGCTAAGTTCGCCGGGAACTATTCGCCGGGAACTATTCGCCGGCGAACAATTCGCCAGCGAACAGTTCGGTACATCACTAGTTAGAGCCAG
This sequence comes from Pelobates fuscus, assembly GCF_036172605.1. NCBI lineage: Eukaryota > Metazoa > Chordata > Amphibia > Anura > Pelobatidae > Pelobates > Pelobates fuscus. Next base: position 119,062,625 of record NC_086322.1, on the reverse strand, counting down.
GGGTTGGGATTCCGAATGGTGTAAGCTTAGGTTCTGTGAAGGGTTAGATTTGGTATCAGGTTAAGGGTGATGTAAAGCTAGTGTTTGTGTTGCAGTTATTTTAGAGATAGAATTAATGGAGAGCTAGTGCAGAATTAGATTTAGGATTGGTGTTAGGGTTAGGACTGGGATCGTGGTTTTGGCATACAAATTTTGCAAAGTTTTAGCTTGAATGCCACAATTCTCACATTGCAATATTGGGCATCTTAACAATCTGTGATTCTTTTTTCTGTTTTTTAATATATTTATATATATATATATATATATATATATATATATATATATATATATATATATATATTTTTTTTTTTAGAAGAATGTCCTATTAATCTATTAAATGGTTATTTAAAATGTATATATATATATATATATATATATATAAACGCAAATATGTATAATGCCATTACATTTGTTCTTATTTCTTTTTCCTTCACCAGTATAAATCTAATGTGTTGTTTTAAGAACTAACATTAGGTAAACAATGACAAACAAGACAGGATTTTGTTTTCAGCAATGGTCTTTCTTCATTTTTTGTACCCTACAAATGACTTTACTAAATGAAAAACATTTGAACGAAACAATTGTTAATTACTACTTTCCGATTTTATGGAGCATGGCTGACTCAATAATTAGATTCCATAGCACTTGAAAAACTGGTGGTCTGATCAACCCTAGCTTCAGAATTGTAAGAGCGGAATTTAAATTTCAATTGGCCCTATACCAATTGCATACGCTGTTTATTTCAACGAGATGTTATTCGATTTCTAGAAGAACATTTTACAGTTTATGTAATCCTGGGTTTGCAGTTAATGTGTCCCCTACAGGCAGACTTTTTATAAATTAGAATGGAATTCAATTACAGAACTCTTGATAACTTATCACAACAGAATACAAATGTATTGAGATGTATAAATGTGTTTAGTCTTAAAGCGGCATTCACAGTCATGATCAAACATCAGAGTATTTAGGTATGATAAAACGTGCAATACCTGAACCCGTTTATCCAGTTTCACTAAATATGTATAAAAATGGTTTGATATACATTAAATCGATTTTAAGATCAATATATTTATATCATTTATATTTATATTTATATCATTATCATAAAATATTTTTGTGTTTAGGGTAATTTTTTAAATATAATTTATGAGATGTGACATTATTTATCAGCCATGGAATATTTGAGTACTGGAATGTTGAAAACACACTACATTCTAACTGTGGCACATACTGCTTAAATTGCTTTCAGAGATTCTCTTCAAATATATGGTTTCCTGTGATCACCTCTAAAGGGGCACTTATTAAGGAAGGGCAGGGTGCTCAACCCCCCCCCCGCCCCCCCCCCCCCAAAAAAAATGGTCTTGATTTAAATATACACAGAAACATTAGAATTGAGAGCATACCCGGAACATGGATTTTTCATTTTTATATTTTATAAGGCTGCTTAAAAATTACATATCTAAGCAAACAATTATGAGGATTCAGTTATTGGAAAGGTGGAGGTTAATGTGATGTAAAGACTTAACATATAGGCATAAAATAGACACAGGAATATGAAAGTATAAAAAGATGGAGAAATAACTCATCTAGAATCTTTTCTGGGCACTGTACAATGCATTTTGATTATTTGTAAATACAGATAATTATGTACAAATGTTTGATACTATTAACAAAAAGCCCTTTGGTATTCATTAGTGTGCGCAATGAAAATGTATCTTGTAAAAAAATACAAAAAATAAAAAATAAGAATATATTAAACTGTCAAGATAATCTGTAACAGTGGTCTTTATTAGAATATCTTCCTTCACATAAACACAAATCGAAAGACAAATAAATCAGTGAATAAATGTTTTTAAGATGGTGAGAATTGATGACTCCTGTATAAGTGTTTTTACTGAAAATGCAAGAAAATCTCATAAAATGAGTTCTTGCTCATCGATTAATTGGATGAGGTCAGCTGTGGCCTGTATTTCCATTTCTAATTTCAAAGTAATGAGGAGTTTGGAGACCTATAAACGAGGGGTCACAGAATACAGTCATAATATATATGAGCTCATGTCTTGTTCTGATTACTGCTGATTGTGTTAAACAGTTCTTGTAAAAGTTCTATGTAGCATTCAAGTGTAATGTCATGACACTAAGATTTCCTATCTTTACATTTCTGGTTACATATGTCATATACATACATTAGAACAAAGAAAGATTTGCTCAACAGTGGTAATACGATAGCATTTAAATGTTTTATTGATGTTTGGATTTTACAAGCTGATAATGTACAGAAAATTATCCCAGACAACTCAAATTAAAGAGTCTGAATAACAAATCATCAGCATTGTAAACGTTTGTTTATTAAATCATTTTAAATATGAAAAGGGTGTTGCTGAACATTTTAGCAACTATTGTACTAACTTGCGATCAATATGAATATATGAACATTCCAAAGTGTATTTCTCTTATTTCTCTAGTATTTAATCATGTACAAGTTAAGTTTTCCCTTGGTAAAATGTTGGTAGAGATAGCATTCGTCCATTGAGTTAGCTCATCTTTGTGACTGATTATTATTAATTAGTTTTTACATTTTTGTTGGCATAATGATGAAGTGTTCACATTTAGTAAATATACAACATGTTAAACTAACAGTAAATGTGAGCCACACTCTTAAGTGTAACATAACCCAAAATCATGATTTATAGGTTCGTCCACTTTTGTAAACAATTTATTATAAAAACAGACAGAAAACGTTACATGAAAACCCAAAATACATCACAACTATACCAAACCCACAATCCTGATTATGGTAGGGCAGCAACCTAATTCCTATAGTAATATAGCCAACACTGAAAATACAACATTGCTAATCAGCCCACTAAGTATGTATTATTTACCACAGATGATATCCCACAAATACCAGTGTAAGTAAAAAGATACTCAGCCACCAATGTATCCTAGTACCACTCAATCACTAGCAGGAACAGGACTAAAAGAGTTTCTAACTACCCAACTCATGTGCCAAATGCATTAACTTGATATGTGGCCTTTTCTGCACCAGTCAGTGTTAGGTGACATATAGAGAAAACAAGTTGGAAGCTGATGCTGTCTGCATAGGCGTGCGCAGCTCATTGCATTAGGGTGTGCACCCTAAAGCACAAGCACACGCCGCGTATGTATATATATATATATGTATATATATATATATATATATATATATACACATATACACACACACACACACACATACACTGCTGTGTGTGTGTGTGTGTGTGTGTGTGTGTGTGCTGTGTGAGGGTACTGTTAGTGTGATGTGTGTGTGAGGGTGCTGGTAGTGTGCTATGTGGGTGAGGGTGTTTGTGTGTGTTTGCGCGCTTGTGAGGGTACTGTTAATGTTCTGTGTGTGAGGGTACTGTTTGTGTGTTAGGGTGCTGTTTGTGTGCTGTGTTTGAGGGTACTGGTAGTGTGCTATGTGAAGGTGCTGTGTGTGCTGTGCTGTGTGAGGGTGCTGTGTGTGTGAGGGTGCTGTTTGTGTGCTGTGTGTGTGCTGTGTGTGTGTGAGGGAGCTGTTTATGTGCTGTGTGTGAGTGTGCTGTGTGTTTGTGAGTGTTCTGTATGTGTTAGGGTGCTGTGCTGTGTGTTTGTGAGGGTGCTGTTAGTGTACTATGTGTGTGAGGGTGCTGTGTGTTTGTGAGTGTGCTGTTTGTGTAAGGGTGCTGTGTGTGTGTTTGTGAGGGTGCTGTTAGTGTGCTGTGTGTTTGTGAGGGTGCTGTGTGTGTGTGGGTGCTGTGTGTGTGTGGTTGATGTGTGTGTGGGTGCTGTATATGTGGGTGCTGTATGTGGGTGCTGTGTGTGGGTGCTGTGTGTGTGAGGATTGTGTGTGTTGGGGATTAAATCAGCCTGGACCCTTTGTGGATGATGGATATTTGCCAACTCATTCAGAGCTCTGGAAATTGGAAATGAATAGCAGAGACTTGTTCAATAACCAATTCAAATTTTAATTATACGTCGCAGTAGCATTTATACCCCATTTTCATGTCGGTGGGGGTCATGAGCATAAATTACGTAATTTGTTTTTCACAAGTTATAAACAGCTGTATCTAGTTATACTCTTTCGTTATATAATGCATTACACATTTGATTAAAATCAGATATTTACAAATACCGATATCTTGGACAATTAACAAGAACATTTAGAAATCAGTATTTTTCCCGTAACTAGGATTTTATATAAATCCTATTTCCGAGAATGGAAGATAAAATGCCAAATTTATTCTTCGTTCAAATTAACCCTTATATGAACAGCTAGGATATATATCAAAATGGATATTTGTATCTACAATTCCCCTCTTAGATCATATCATGATCTATCTTACGGTAAATATCCATGGGAGGCCTGCGGCAGAGAAACAAAAGGACTTTCATTATTTCTTCACCTCGATTTCCCCCATTTGCTCTGTGCCATAGGTTTTCCCTTTAAGAGGAGTTCGAGCTGTTGATTTCAGCTTTTTCAATTATCTGTTGAATACATCTTTTAATCGTACAAGTTAAATATTTCAAACAGCTGACATGTTAACCATTTTTAAACAGACTGAACATCATGTTATCTGAAGCTTGAGCCTTGGGTCAATACAGGCAAAGTGTATTATTCCCAACAACGGGAATATTCTTATAATTCATAATGTAAGCTCATATTGTCAAAACGGGAATAATATCTATCCCCCTCTTTGGACCAGGGTCTTGGATTACCAGTCCACCCGGTGTTCTGGGGCCAGGTCAAAAAACCCAGTGGCAAAAACTCATATTTGAGGAAAAAAATTTACAATTTTAATACATAATTTCCCTTTAGAATGCCTTTGCAATTGATGAGAGAAGCACACATTCTATATACATGCTTGTTGAGTACTAAAACACTAACATATACATATTGGAATAATTCCCAATAAAATACTGTTCTTAAACTTTAAACCTTAATTTGATAATCCCAATTAATTACTTTAATAGAATTGGAATGCTGAATTATGTCAAATATTTTGTGGACCCCGATAACATTTTATTGAAACCAAAACCTTTTATAGATCCTGATGTCCAAAAAGCCACCAGTTCTGTATGTGTGTGATCATGTTTAATACATGGTGGAACCTCCATACAGTTATCCCACTTAAACAATATTTTTTTTCCAGAACAACTAGTAATGAAATAGGAGAAACAAAATTAATTACTGTTGTTGCAAAGTGCTTTGTTTAATACAGAGTTGTCTTGCTTTGCTAAGGTTGCAAGTGGCCTCTGATAAGGAAGGGGCAGCAAACTGTAGACATATGTTATATTAAGTTGCCCTCACTTGTCAGGTCTTGGAAACTCACTTATTTTATTGCAGATGCCTCTATGATACCACGTTACAAATTGCCTCTATGATACCACGTTACAAATTGAAGTATACGTATTATTATCCTATTTTATTTTAGTTATTTCACATTGCGCAGCCTATGCAAACAATGTCTACATCTCAACTTCAGCGTGTACATCCTCTAAGAGCCAGCATTAATACAGTTTTATCTATATATAAAATATTAAGAACATGAACCATCTGTGTATTAGGCTGAGGTTGTTGGGTGTGGATATAGGTTGGAAGCTGTGGTTGGTATTGAGGAACCTGCCAGGGTGGGTCCTTGAACGCCAGCTGGGCCAGGTTCTCCCTTAGCACCAGGTTCTCCTTTGTTTCCTTGAGCACCAGGTTCCCCCTTAGGTCCAGGGAACCTCCGGGGCCTTGAGGTCCAGGAGCACCACAGGCACCAGGGAAGCCAGGGGCACCAGCAATACCCGGAGTACCAGTGGGGCCAGCTTGATCGGGAGAACCGGGGTTCACCACAAGCATCTTGGGGTGAACCCCTGCTATCCACAATTAAAACCGTGCTGAAGTTGCCACCTCTACAAAAGTTAGACCCTTTGATCAAATCCTCTACCTCTGCCTCTAAAACCTTTCTGATTCAATCTCCTATAAGGAAGGGGCAGCAAACTGTAGACATATGTTATATTAAGTTGCCCTCACTTGTCAGGTCTTGGAAACTCACTTATTTTATTGCAGATGCCTCTATGATACCACGTTACAAATTGCCTCTATGATACCACGTTACAAATTGAAGTATACGTATTATTATCCTATTTTATTTTAGTTATTTCACATTGCGCAGCCTATGCAAACAATGTCTACATCTCAACTTCAGCGTGTACATCCTCTAAGAGCCAGCATTAATACAGTTTTATCTATATATAAAATATTAAGAACATGAACCATCTGTGTATTAGGCTGAGGTTGTTGGGTGTGGATATAGGTTGGAAGCTGTGGTTGGTATTGAGGAACCTGCCAGGGTGGGTCCTTGAACACCAGCTGGGCCAGGTTCTCCCTTAGCACCAGGTTCTCCTTTGTTTCCTTGAGCACCAGGTTCCCCCTTAGGTCCAGGGAACCTCCGGGGCCTTGAGGTCCAGGAGCACCACAGGCACCAGGGAAGCCAGGGGCACCAGCAATACCCGGAGTACCAGTGGGGCCAGCTTGATCGGGAGAACCGGGGTTCACCACAAGCATCTTGGGGTGAACCCCTGCTATCCACAATTAAAACCGTGCTGAAGTTGCCACCTCTACAAAAGTTAGACCCTTTGATCAAATCCTCTACCTCTGCCTCTAAAACCTTTCTGATTCAATCTCCTATCACCTCACAAATGTCCTTGTCTCGCCTGCTTAAGATCACAATCCTTTGTGACCGATACAACATACTTTTCCCTCTTTCTTTATATCAGAACAACTTGCTGTATCTTTCTCATGAATCTTCCCAATAAATTCAGTTGGGGTCAAAGAGGGCCAGTCACAGACCAACAGTTTGACCAAAAGTGAACAAGGAGAAAGCATATTCCATATGCAGGTCGAGATTACCTAACTCACACACCCTCTTTGTGTACACCTCTTTGTGTACTACACAGATATAATATTAATAAGCTTTTGAAGAATCATTGTATATGTATAGCACGGTTGTCTAGGGGTGTATACATAAACAGTGAAAGCAGAGTCTTCATATAGGGTTTGCAATACTGACAGTCTGGGTCATAGCATTAATGCAGACATGCGGTTAGGTACTTTTCCATTGTCAGAATACATTGAAAACACTAATATATTGCAAATATTAAAATCATATTGCAGCTGTTACCTATACCTGCGAGGATATGGTTGTAATACTTCAATTGAGTTCAAATTGAGTATCAAAAGTCTAACCACAAAAACTAAATTTTATATGCTTATAAAAATGAGTTTAACCCCTTAGCGAGTTAATAGGGTGACATTTTCCCATAGTATGGTTCCTTTTATCATTATTATATTATTTATTCTCATTTGGGTCTGCACAATGCTTTAAATTTACCAATACAAATATAATACAGTAGTTTAGAATTGCCTCAAAATAAATTGTCTGATCTCTATTAAAAATACCATTTCATCATTTTGCTATAATCAATGAGGCATATTAGATGAATCTTAATCTTGGAAAAAACTTATCCTACACATCCATTAATTATTTTCTTGTTAAATAACCATATAACATAACAATTGTTTATGTTAAAGATAACATTTTTCTTTTTCTTTGATTTAGATAATGCAATGCACTTTAAAAGTAGAGTTAACTCTAAATACTCCCCTAATAATACAGAGAAAGAGAGAGACATTTAAAAATGGAAATGTGGATCCACGATTTTGAAAAGCAGATTTTTTCCAGGGGCCCCTTTTTCGTGAGCTGATCAGCATTTAATCTGTTGTAAAAAGACACGTTTGCGTTAATGACATGCAAATATTCTTTAAATAGTCTTCATACTCATTGTAATATCACACATGTCCTCTTATAACACAGAACACAACGAATGTAGCAGATATCCAGCAGACATGCCAATACAAAAAGCATATTCATGGACAGGCAATTAACTCAATCCAAAATAAATTAATAAACGTCACACTCAAAAGAAACACAGACATGATATAGGTTCCCATGTTTGTGCATTATGCATTTTTGCAAACTATGCAAGCAGTACTGCTTTAAGATTAGATCAGAGAACCTGGCAACTGAACAGGAAAGTCGAATATTGGCAAGAATTCCATTATTACAACAGAATTTTGGAAAACAGCTAAAACTTACAAAGACAGTGTTTTTTTTTTTCTTTTGCTTTAAGGATTACAACTCCCATTGCTCTTGGACTAGTATTCAATAATAAATCAGTTATTTAATAGATTATTACGCTGCCATTTCCATCTGTATAAATACTGAGACAAACGTATTCAAATATAATTTAAAATAACACAGCAAAATACCCATTAACATACATGTCAATTAAACTGCATACTTCAAAATGAGTAACCAAAACACACATTTATCACAATCACCATTTACACAGAATAAACTTTTAACAGTTAGTATTAAATTAGTATCGGGGGCGTGTCCAACTGCCGAGGTGAACGGACGCATGGAGTAAGAGCTCCCGGTCCGAAACAGCCATAGCTTGACTAAAAGCAGCTTTTACCCCCCAGCACAAGGGTAATATTGAAGCAAATTGCCTCTACTACCTATCATGTCCCGAGCGAAGCAGACAAAGCTGACGGACTCGATCCGATCAACGAAAAAAGACCGGTCGCGGCCGGCGCAAGATGGCGGCGGCGAGGAGCTGGAGGAAGCTCAGGCATCAAACCCTCATATAGAGCACGAGGAGCAGCGCTACACCGACGCCCCAGTTACAGAGAAAAAACTTTACGCTATGCTGCAAGATTTCAGGCTTATTCTGCAATCTGACCTAAAGAAAGCCACAAATGACATTAAAAGGGAAATTGCAGATCTGGGTGAAAGAACCAACAACCTAGAAGCTCGCACTGATGATATCTGTGCTGCGCATGATACGCTGGCAGACACAGTACAGTCGTTAGTGGAAGACCAACAGATCCTGAAAAGGAAGATGGCGGATATGGAGGACCGATCCCGCAGGAACAATATACGCTTCCGCGGAATTCCAGAAAATAACGCAAGGGAACAACTGCCTCACTACCTACTATCCCTTTGCAAGTCCCTGATACCAGACACATCGGACCAGGAATGGCTGATGGACCGTGCCCACAGGCTACCGAAGCCGCAAAATCTGCGTCAAGATATACCACGAGACGTGGTAGCGCGGTTCCACTATTACAAAACTAAAGACTCCCTTCTACAAGCGGCGAGGAAACAAGCCACATTGCCTGAACCGTATGCGGGCGTTCAGTTATTTGCTGACTTGTCAGCTATGACTATGAGCAGGCGACGAGAGTTCATCAACGTAACAAAGACATTGCGGAACAACGACATTCCATATCGATGGGGGTACCCGACAAAGCTACTTGTCTGGAGGAATGCCAAGACACACACTGTCAACGAACCAGAGGTGGGAATGCGCTTACTAAAGGAATGGGGCCTGTTCCCGCTACCACCGCCACCACAGGACGCTTCGAATACAACATCTCCGAAAAGGCCGCAGGCGGAATGGCAGATGGCGTGCTCACCACGTGGAAAACATTAAGACTTTGGGTCCTGTTCCGGCAGAACCATGCCGCCGCCCCACGGCAAATACTGAACATTCAAAGGACTCTCTGGCCCATGGCTAATCCTCTGATATCCGACGTGCTAACGTAACTGGTTGTGAGTATTTGTGTAATGTACCGTGTTAATGACTGCACTACACCTGTTATACCCCAGTACCGAGACAGCGGGACTAAATAGTGCGGGGCTAACTCAACTCGCACCACCCGTGAGGGTGAGATCCGGGGCAGATACATAATGACAGGAGCCTCGCAGCTCCCGCATGGGATGTAGCAAAAGGAGGGTACAGGGTAGCCACGAATTAGCGACAAAACGTTAAAATGCCACGTGTCAGTGCAAGGCCCGGAGAAAGGTGGGACGGGAGTATGAGACTCTCTATAGATATTCAAAGGGCATATGTTTGAATCCTCAGACTGTTAGGGGTAATACAAGTTTATGAGGAATTAGGCTGTTCGCACTCGGCCGTATTCTCTGGGTACGACCCCAGGATGAGAAGTGTGAGGGGAAAAGTTTGCCCGCTCGCACCTCACCCGCGTAGAGCGCCAGTTTTCTCGAAGGCGCTTTGTATATACTTTGGTTTCCCCTTCCCCCTTACCACACCCCTGTTTACTCTCTACCCTACCCCTTCTCCTTGCCCTGGAATGGTCTTTTACCAAAGGTCGCAAGACATGAATGTTACCCCAATACCCTGGTATAGCATAATTTCCCACCAGGATCATGGATGATTCTCTCACTATATTAACACTAAATGTTAAAGGCCTTAACAGCCCCCATAAAAGGAGATTGGTGGTACAAGAAATGTCCAAATCCAAGGCGGCAGTCGTGAGTTTACAAGAGACGCACTTTTGTATCACCAAACCTCCGCAACTCAACATCAAATCATACCCCCAAGGTTACCACGCTATGTCCGCGACTAAAGCCAAAGGTGTTGCCATATATTTTCACAAAGACTGGGCCTTCACACCGACCAAACAGTATGCTAGCAAGGACGGGAGATTATTGATCCTAGTGGGCTCCCTGAACGGGTTATCGGTGACTATAGCCTCAATTTACGCGCCCAACGACAGGCAAAAATCCTTCCTTAACAAGGTATTTAGAAAGATTGACGAGATCAAAGTAGGTCACACGATCATAAGCGGGGACTTTAACTGTGCCCCGGACCCAGAGGTAGACATTAGAAGAGAAGGGGACAAAAGTCCGCAACAACACTCGATTTCGCTAGGCCTGCACCTTAGGGATTTGATGCATAGACATGACTATTATGACACCTGGAGAAACCTAAATCCAAGTGGGAGGGATTACACATTTTATTCAACGGTTCATAGAACCAACACGAGAATAGATCTATGCTTACTTGATATTAAAACCTTGCCCTTTGCTACGAGAGCGAACATAGGAACGATCACGTGGTCCGACCATGCCCCACTTGTCATAACAATGCGCATTCCATATCCTGCTAGGGGTAGGGGTACATGGCGCCTAAATGATAGCCTTCTGGACACCCCAGAGCACCTCCGAAGAATAAGGGCCCGGGTAGAGGACTTTTTTGCTGACCATACACAGTGCTCTTCGTCTGCTACCACACAATGGCTAGCCCATAAGGCGGTCATGAGGGGTGAACTAATCCAATTAGGGGCTAGAACAAAACGATACCACAACACGGCTCTGCATAACGCTGAGCAAGAATTGGCCAAAGCAGAACACGCTAATAAAACAAAACCCACGCTAGCAACGCACACACATCTGATGACATGCCGCGCAACACTCCACAGCCTCCATCTCGCAACCACAGAGAAGCACTTGAGGTCCTTAAAACAATCGTACTACATCTCGGGTAACAAAGCTGGGAAACTATTGGCCAATAAAGTGAAACAAACCAAACTACAATCCAAAATCCCGTACATAACCTCTACTACAGGAGACAAACTTTATAACCCTCAGGACATAGTGAACGAACTAGCAAAATACTATGCATCACTCTACCAACTAGACAAGGACTCAGCCACACACCAACCGACAGAGGACGAGATAGGCCATTTCCTAGACAAAGCTCCCCTAGATAGCCTGACACAAACACATTGCGATCAACTGGAGAGCCCCTTCACGGAGGATGAAGTGGGGTTAGCAATTAAGTCCCTGCCTAAACACAAGGCCCCAGGACCGGATGGGATGTCAAATTATTACTATACCAAACTAGCCAAACAGGTAATCACACCCCTCACCAAAATGTTTAACCACATAAAATCAACAGGAATCATGCCGACAGAAATGTTAGAAGCACATATAGTGACACTACCCAAACCCAATAAACCCCCCACACAATGCGCCAACTTGCGCCCAATCTCACTCCTGAATGCTGACACTAAACTGTATGCCACACTCATTGCCTCTAGACTCAAACCAATCCTCCCAGTTCTCGTTTCAGAGGAGCAGGCAGGATTTGTTCAAGGCCGACAAGTCGGCGACAATACTAGACATTTCCTGAACTTGATAGACTGGGCAAGCACCTCACACCAGGCAGGTATTTTACTAGCACTTGACGCCGAGAAGGCTTTCGACCGACTGCACTGGGGATATATGCTACTAACTTTAACCAAAATGGGGTTCCCTCCGGCATTCAGGTCTAGCATAATGGCGCTGTATCAAAATCCTTCGGCTAAGGTGTTTAGCACAGGATTTATCTCTGAAAGGCTGGCCATACGTAACGGCACCAGACAGGGCTGCCCTCTCTCCCCCCTAATCTTCATTCTATGCTTAGAACCTCTGATTAGGATAGTGAAACAAGACCCTGCCATACAAGGGCTGAGTACACCAGGGGGCACCAAAAAACTAGCTCTGTTTGCCGATGATATATTGTTGTTTATCACAAAACCAGAGTCCTCCTTGCCTTCACTCATGGAAACGTTGGCAGGTTATGGGAAAGTCTCATATTACAAGAACAATGTCACTAAAACGCAGGCCCTGCCAATTAACCTGTCGAAAACTGTGTTGGGGAACGTAAAACCGCAGAATCCCTTTGACTGGCGCACAAACTCCCTACAATATCTAGGTGTCAAACTGACCAAAACCCTCCAGACTGTGACCAAAGAGAATCACTATCCCACAATAAACAAAATTAAGAACACCCTTGAAAAATGGGAAAGCTTAAACACATCCTGGCTAGGCCGTATCAATCTTGTCAAAATGATGACACTGCCACACATTCTATATCTTTTTAGGACCTTACCCATATCACTTCCGAACTCACTGATTAAACTATTCCAAAGTACAGTAAACGCACACATTTGGAAAAGAAAGCCCCCAAGAGTAGCTAAGGGGTACCTGGGACTCTCTTACGCTAGGGGCGGACTAGGTATGCCTGACATCAATGCATACTACAAAGCATCCTTCTTAGCGCAGGGAATAAGACTTCTCCGAAACCACAACCCCTCACATAACCCACTTTGGCTGTCACTGGAGAATGCATGCCTTGACACGCATGACACTGTCCATTATCTGTGGACAAATGCCGTACCCCAAACATCTACAGGCCCGCACATACGCTGCTCGGTAACCATGCTCAAGGCGTGGAAAGCCTGGAGCCCGATGATGCTAGACCCGACGAAACTCTTTAGGAAAGCACCAATCACAGCACTAACAGCCTGTTCCCCGGGCCTACAGATAAGTAAATGGTTAAGCAAAGGAGCGGTACTGGTAGAGGACTTAATGTCTGGCGATGAAATAAAACACTTTGCTGACTTACAAAACGAGCTAGGCTTAGACTCTAAAGACCTTTTTATGTACTTAAGAATTAAGAATATCATGCTTACCCGTAACAAGCAAACAGCCACTAGCAAATACTCACCAACACTCCAGCCAAACCACCTATCCCTAAACAAGCTAGCGAAACCGCTTTCCGTATGTTATAATGCAATCATAGCAGGTAACGCACCAGAAAAATTACCTTACATGACTAAATGGGAAAAAGACCTAGGTAGCCAAATCTCCCCAGAAGAGTGGCAGTCTGCTATGCTGCAAACTAAACAGGCATCGAACAGTCTTTCGCTGTGGGAGGCATACAGCAAGATAACTATGAGGTGGTATTTAGTGCCACAAAGACTGGCGACCATGTACACGGGTGCTGTGAACCTATGTTGGAGGTGTGAGTCGGACACTGGTACCTTGCTCCACATATTTTGGTCATGCCCCCTTTTAAACAACTTCTGGACACAGGTCCAATCCCTGATTTCACACAGGACTAACACAAGCATCCCCCTACAACCAGATAAATACCTATTGCACGTCATACCAAATATGGACACACACCCCCACAAAAAAGTAATTCTAAATATCTTGACGGTGGCCAAGGTAGCTCTGGCAGGCAACTGGAAGAGCAAGCAGGCTCCCCAAATAGAAACTATTATCGCCAAAATGAACACAATCAGTGCATATGAGAAGATGGCCAGTAAGATGAGAAGCTGCTTAGACAAATATACCCGGGAATGGGAATGTTGGCTATAAAGTGGGGAAGACAAGTAAAGGCAAACGGTATACATGGTAACTAAAGGTTTAGAGACAGAAACGCCAGGCTGTTGTGCCGCTAATGATAGCGGTAACTGAAATGAACCCAGGGCACCCCCCTTTCCCCCATCCCTTTCTTTTCTGTACCCTATCCCCTTCCCAGTTAGAAAATTCTGTTAAGCAATGTCAATATGATACGCATCACATTTACTGCCAACTAACAATGCATTGCGTTCTGGACATGCACAATAGATGACCCGAAAACATCTCTAAGTACTGTATGTGCAGATGTATTGTAATGTAATGTACTGTGAAATACTTATCGTGTTATGTGATGTAAAACTTTGCTCAATAAAAACGATAAATGAGAAAAGTATTAAATTAGTATCAAATTTATTTTAAGAGGTCTGGTACCAATTTTTTTTTTCTTTTTAAAGAAGGGATCCCCTATGGCCATATAAGCGTTTGACTTAAACATTTGTATAGCACTTGCATTAACCAGTTGCAACATATGTACCCTGTCAATAGAATGTTTCTCTTATACGCTTATAGAACATTTGGACCAGATTACACAGACATGGTATCACCTGCATTTGTCAGAACTCTCAAAGACTCAAAATATTTAAACTACTCCATGTAGGCATGGCAAAATTTTGACCGATCAATTTGAGTTCCCAAAAGTCATAACAACACAGGTAAAAACCTTTGTCCATGGTTTGCTGATCCTATATTCCATGACCAAAATTGCAAACCCACTTCTGCACATTTTGGGTCACAATCAATAAAATCTCAGCATCCCCATACAACAACTGTAAATTATGCTCTCTAATTTATACAATTTTAACATGAATTCTCTGCAACAAACACACAGGGCCGAATAAATGTGGTGTTTGATGTTTTGAACAAACATACATGCAGAGAAATCATGTTAGTTCTAGAATTTGTAGCCCCCCTTAATTAACCTCTATTTTTTCTTATTCATCATCACCTTACATGTACTTTTGACATTCCCTCAATTATTTTATTCCCTTAATTCTTATACCTGGTTTGGACACCCTCAGAGCTTTGGTGGGGGGAGGGGTAAAAGGGAGCTTTCTGGAGCAGTGGGAACCCCTTGTCCCTGCTTGGGGAGGTCTAACTATCACAGCAAGGATAGCACCCAAATCATTATTATCTTTAGGGGACATGCTGGGTATAATGAGTATGGGGTGTAATCAGGAGGGAGTAATGATTTGGAGTTGTTAAAAACAGCCTTGTTCCCATTTTATTTATCTTAACCCCCTTATCACAGACTTTATGCTTAAAATCAGAGTTGCACAGTCAAATAAAACAGCACATAAAGTAGCAAGCTTGAGTAATGCCAAACATCCATCATACAGGGTTAAAATCACTTTATCTACAGTGTGTGTGTGTGTGCTGTTTGTGTGCTGTATGTGTGTGGGTGCTGTGTGTGTGTGGGTGCTGTATGTGTGTGGGTGCTCCATGTGGCAGGTGTCGGTCCTCTGATTACAGTGTGAGTGTATGGGTCAAGCCTAGGGGGACCAGGATAAGCCCCACCGGTCTATAGGGGGGGACGGGACAGCACTAGTCGGATTTCTCTTTGCCAGTCAAAGCAGTAGGAGAACAGCCGCCTCTCCTCTGCTCAGTCCCTGGTAGGTCGCAAAGCCTTGAGTCGGACTTTCCAGTGGCGGAGAAGCCCACAAGAGGTATCCCCGGAACCACCAGTGTATCAGGAACAAGCTTAATATAGCTCTGCATCCAGGTGAGTATTTGGCTCTGTGATATCGTTGAGTTTAGGGTCCAAGCACACATCTGGACTGCTCGCTAGCCAGGCTCCGCCCCATTTGAACCAATTTTAACTGCTGCATTTGTATGGTTATGTCATAGTTTTTACCGGATTTCTTGAAGAGCCATATTATGTTTTGATATTTTATTATAAAACTAAAACTATATTGAATGAGTCTCCAGTTTGTAACAATACAGGGAGTGCAGAATTATTAGGCAAGTTGTATTTTTGAGGATTCATTTTATTATTGAACAACAACCATGTTCTCAATGAACCCAAAAAACGAATTAATATCAAAGCTGAATATTTTTGGAAGTAGTTTTAGTTTGTTTTTAGTTATAGCTATTTTAGGGGGATATCTGTGTGTGCAGGTGACTATTACTGTGCATAATTATTAGGCAACTTAACAAAAAACAAATATATACCCATTTCAATTATTTATTTTTACCAGTGAAACCAATATAACATCTCAACATTCACAAATATACATTTCTGACATTCAAAAACATAACAAAAACAAATCAGTGACCAATATAGCCACCTTTCTTTGCAAGGACACTCAAAAGCCTGCCATCCATGGATTCTGTCAGTGTTTTGATCTGTTCACCATCAACATTGTGTGCAGCAGCAACCACAGCCTCCCAGACACTGTTCAGAGAGGTGTACTGTTTTCCCTCCTTGTAAATCTCACATTTGATGATAGACCACAGGTTCTCAATGGGGTTCAGATCAGGTGAACAAGGAGGCCATGTCATTAGATTTACTTCTTTTATACCCTTTCTTGCCAGCCACGCTGTGGAGTACTTGGACGCATGTGATGGAGCATTGTCCTGCATGAAAATCATGTTTTTCTTGAAGGATGCAGACTTCTTCCTGTACCACTGCTTGAAGAAGGTGTCTTCCAGAAACTGGAAGTTGAGCTTGAATCCATCCTCAACCCGAAAAGGCCCCACAAGCTCATCTTTGATGATACCAGCCCAAACCAGTACTCCACCTCCACCTTGCTGGCGTCTGAGTCAGACTGGAGCTCTCTGCCCTTTACCAATCCATCCATCTGGCCCATCAAGACTCACTCTCATTTCATCAGTCCATAAAACCTTAGAAAAATCAGTCTTGAGATATTTCTTGGCCCAGTCTTGACGTTTCAGCTTGTGTGTCTTGTTCAGTGGTGGTCGTCTTTCAGCCTTTCTTACCTTGGCCATGTCTCTGCGTATTGCACACCTTGTGCTTTCGGGCACTCCAGTGATGTTGCAGCTCTGAAATATGGCCAAACTGGTGGCAAGTGGCATCTTGGCAGCTGCACGCTTGACTTTTCTCAGTTCATGGGCAGTTATTTTGCGCCTTGGATTCTCCAGACGCTTCTTGCGACCCTGTTGACTATTTTGAATGAAACGCTTGATTGTTCGATGATCACGCTTCAGAAGCTTTGCAATTTTAAGAGTGCTGCATCCCTCTGTAAGATATCTCACTATTTTTAACTTTTCTGAGCCTGTCAAGTCCTTCTTTTGACCCATTTTGCCAAAGGAAAGGAAGTTGCCTAATAATTATGCACACCTGATATAGGGTGTTGATGTCATAAGACCACACCCCTTCTCATTACAGAGATGCACATCACCTAATATGCTTAATTGGTAGTAGGCTTTCGAGCCTATACAGCTTGGAGTAAGACAGCATGCATAAAGAGGATGATGTGGTCAAAATACTAATTTGCCTAATAATTCTGCACGCAGTGTAATAATACAAATGAACTATTAAACAATGGAACTCAAAATAATAAAATAACAATTCTCTCCTTGCAAGGATGCTTTATTTACAATAGCTTTCAAAGAATGTAGTGAACACGAAGGAGCTACCGGTGAATTACTATATATAATCATGAAAAGTAAAATGAGAAAGCTTTTACATGCCGTGATCAGATGTGTGCATCTGAAAGGTCATCTATCTAAAATAGAAAAATTGGTATTCTCTTGGGTTTGGAAATAGAATACTGCATTTTATACACTGTGCTGTAAAAAAAAACTAGAATTACATTCATTGTACAATTTTATTACAAACAGAATAATACCTTTGCTCTACAGTACATATAAATGGTAAAAAGGTATACAAATGTAAGATGATTAAACTTGAAATTCGTGAAACTAATTCTGCTTTAGGAACTTTTCTCAAAATTAATGGAACAATTATTTTTTTAGAAGCCAGTTCTTTTAATTCAAGAACACTTTAGCTCAACTGAATCAAGGCTAGACAAAGCAGATAATATTAAATAACAATTTATAAAGTCATGGGGTCTTTACAGTCATTATTACTTGTCAAACTGTAAAGGAAATGTACGGATGCTACTTGTACTAATACCAACGTTTATGCTCAAATTTACCATTTTCATGGAAGTCTGAAAAATCTCTACAATGTGCTACATTACTCTACATTCATAAAATCACTCTACATTAATAAAATCTTCTCTCTCTCTGTTAACTTCTCTCTCTCTGTTAATCATTGTAACGTTTGTTACTCTGGTGTCACTAAGTATACTAGACAGTTAAATTTTTTAGGAGATATAATAAGTAGGATTTATAGATCACTTTGGGATGAAAACATAGTAGGTCTCAATGTGCAAAAGCACTCATATTTAATTTCAAACTACTACTTATGTACATCACAAGTGTACCACTGAGGACTATCAATATCATAAATGTTTAGTAGATGTTTAAAAGAATGTAGGGCCAGTTTTTTCCCCCAGTACGGCCTGGTCTTGTCTACGCCATGCAATTTAAATCAGAGTTATCTTGTTAGACAGTTAAGCAGAACTCTCAGACTGAATAGTGTGGTAAAGAACTTATAAGGGCTCCCACACAATGCAAACTCATTCTGCAGGGAGAATAGCCTTAAGCAGGCAGTATGAAGTTTCTCCTTTTCAGTTGATGTAAAGTAAACATCTTCTAAATAACTTGAAGGAGGTTTCAAAATACCGTTCTCAACTCAGAGGAACTCAGTGCTGGCACTGGCTAGGAATCCATACCCTCGTAACCGTCTTTTGGGGCAAACAGGTAGGCCTCTGTAATCTGTAGGCAGGGCCGGCGCTACCATAAGGCGGCCCATGAGGGCCACCTTAGGGCACACTGACCCTGGGGGTAAAACATCAGGCTGACCGGAAGGAGGGAAGCGCACTGCTCTCCCCTCCAGCCAGTTACTACTTGTAGCGTGGCTGAGCGCAGCCCAGATCTTTCCGCCCGCGGAGCCCAGCCTCTGCCAGCCCACCTCCTACCCTGGTGTCTGCCGCAGGCTGTGTGGCGTATACAGCGTGATATCCCTGCTTCCTGTGTACCACACAGCGTGGTTGGCACCCAGTGATGGGGCTAGGCTGCAGGACGGGACTCCACAGAGCTGGGCAGCATGCACCCCAGGGACAAGATTTAACAGATGTAAGTATGTAATTGTGAATGTCTTTGTATGTATGTATGTATGTATGTCTCTGTATCCATGTTTGTATGTATGTATGTATGTCTCTGTATCAGTGTATGTATGTCTCTGTATGTCTGTATATAAGTCTCTGTATGCATGTATGTAACTGTATGCTTTTATGTCTCTATATGTACGTATGTATGTATGTGTCTGTGTGTCTCTGAATGCCTGTATGTCTTTGTATGCATGTTTCTGTATGTATGTATGTGTCTGTATGCCTGTATGTCTTGTATGTTTGTTTCTGTATGTCTCTGTATGTACGTATGCATGTGTCTGTATGCCTGTATGTCTTTGTATGTATGTTTCTGTATGTTTTTATGTCTCTGTATGTACGTATGTATGTGTCTGTGTTTCTCTGTATGCCTGTATGTCTTTGTATGCATGTTTCTGTATGTATGTATGTATGTATGTATGTATGTCTGTGTCTGTATGACGGTATGTCTCTGTATGCACATGTGTCTCTGTATGCATGTATGTCTTTGTATGCCTGTATGTATGTATGTGTCTGCATGCCTGTATGTCTATATATGTATGTCTCTGTATGTATGTTTCTGTATGCCTGTATGTCTCTGTATGTATGTATCTATGTGCCTGTATGTCTTTGTATGTATGTTTCTGTATGCCTGTATGTCTCTGTATGCCTGTATGTATGTATGTGTCTGTATGGTATGCCTCTGAATGCATGTATGTCTTTATATGCCTGCATGTCTCTGTATGCATGTATGTCTCTGCCTGTATGTCTGTATGTCTCTGACGGTATGTGTCTGTATGTCTCTGTATGATTATTTCTGTGTTTGTATGACAGTGTACCTCTATGACTTTGACTGTGTGACTGAAAAATGATGCCTGTGTGCCTGTGGCTTGGGAGGAAAGACACACAGGTGAAGATGCTTTTTTTTTTTTTTAAGGTGGGTGGGGGGGGGGTGGCACCAAAATGCATCTTCGCCTGTGTAACTAAAAATCCTAGCACCGGCTCTGTCTGTAGGTGATAGCATTTTTTTAAGGACACCATATACATTTTTCTCTACTTGGTTAAAAAAAAAAAAAGCTTTGTTTGCAGGCAGCCAAGTCTTTTAATTTTGTATTGATCACCAACATTAAGTCTGATTTACTTGTGATTGTCAGGGTTCTAATCTTTTCAGCTACTTTAGTGATCTTATTTGAACAATTTTGTAAGGAATTTCAAGCTGTGAATTCTCCTAATGAGAGGTGTGGAGATAAGCTTGTTAAATAATATAATGCTCCCTCGGTGCTCCCACCCATTGGCATGGGTGGGTGATATTAAGGTAATGGAGGTGAACACATAATTGCAGCACTAGCAAATAGTTTGGATATGTTAAAAATCTGGGCATGAAATTAAAGCTTTTGGTTTAGATTTCTACTATCCAGCATTGTTCCATCCTAATTAAATCTTTCAGGTATCTTCACATTCACTGAAACTTACTAAGCACACAGCATCTTTCTAAATTTTAACTGAATATTCTACAACTGCAATTATTAATGGACACTTACTTGTCCTAGAATAAATGTTTATCTATAGCATTTTAGCTGTTTCTTTGCCTTAGTGCTCCACAGAAAATGCCAACTAGTCATCATTACATTTAACAACCATGTAAAGTGAAAGTGTGAATTCATTTATAGGGGTTCATTAGTATCACACAATAAAAAGTGCACATTGAATTCAGACTCTTGTTTCATTATGTTATAATGTAAGTGACACATTATGCAGTGCTTTAGTCCTTGCTTAGCATTATTTACCTCTCAAACCATTTCACCTCTTATTATGAGTGCACAGCATACCGAGCCCAATAAAATCGTGCAAGCTACTGTTCAGCTGTTTCTTCTTGCTATTTAAGTAAATTTTGAAGCTTCTCTACCAAGATATATCAATCTTAATTTCAAATGCCGTGCATATTTTCCCATATATAACTCTAAAACATTTTGTAGATTCCAGAACAGATTATTTAACCAGCAAAATGCTTGAAATGATCAATCAAAATGGGCCACCGACATGGATTGTGGACTACATGCTCATATTAAAATTAATTGACTGTGTCCTTTTATATAACGTTTTTCAGTGCTAGAATGGCGCACTGAAATATTTCCCATAAACTAGAGTATCTGTAGTCTACTAGACTATCCAGAATTGCTAACCCTAGTAACAACTACCGTAACCCCAAATCCTAACCTTAAAGGCACCAGCACATATAATGTTAAAATGTACATTGATTATCATGTAAACATGCCATTATATGAAACAGAACAATGTGATAGAATGCTATTAGAAGTCTGGAGAGGAGGAGGCCAGATAAATGTTCAGCTAGAGCTTTGGCAAAGACGGAGCAAATTTCTTTGAAAACTTGAAGTGAGAATACAGAATGATAATAAGAATTACATATTAAGTGAATACTCAGGAGAGTACTTTTAGAAGTATGATTTATATATTTGTGCAAATACTGGACTGCCAACTATAAAACTGTAAACCTGAAGAAGGTTATTGATAAAAAGCAGTTATTCTGCGAAATTCTAAAGGCTTTACAGATCACCTCAGAGACCAATGGAATGTTCCTGCTGATTGTGCCACTTGTAGAATTTGCTCTACAACTGACCTTTGTTCATAACTCTCTGGCTCATTTAATTACCTACGTATGATTGAAGTACATGTCACATACAGTGCACATGGGGATTTTATTTATTTCCAAAAACATAAAAAACAGCTATCATGCAACCATTTATAATAAGTGCTTGAGAATTTTTTTCCAATGACATTGAGATATACATAATAATAGGCATAGATTTATAATCGGTATAATCTGATAAACACTGTGTTTTCATTGATTTCAATTATGAAAAGCTAATAATTATTTTAACATTATAACAACTCAAGGAAATGAAAATAATTATTTAGGAATAACTACAGAATAAGTGTATTTTTATTTCTCAAGTTATACTGTAGTTCCCAGTCTTCAAATGAAAAACACATTATAGGAATAAATTATCCATAGCAATACAGAAATCAGATTATATATTTTTTTCAACCAAATATGCCACAGGGCATATATTATGAAAGCTGAGCTCAGGTTTGTTCCCGAATCAATGTCTTCTTTGTACTGGAGCTTGAAAGCTGATATGAAGTTTTTTTTATTTAAGAAAAAGGCATAGCTTTCAGCAAAATATGTATTCCAGATGGTCTCTGCGTGTCAGATGGGTTGCTAGAAACACATATTATATAATTTATTGTAAATTATAAGAGTATGAAATAATGGACAAAAATTAAAGCAAGCAAATATCTGGAAATCTGTCACATTTAATATAATCGTCATTAAGGCTTTATTTATTTATATGTGAAATGCATTTTTCTACTTAAGGCAACACATATTCACTGTTTGATATTGTTCAAAACTGCCTACTCTGCTTATGTATATTATACATTTATGTATGTTAATTTGTAAATGAGCAAAGGTGATAGCAAAATGCTAATTTTATTTAATGCAAGTTTAATGGTATTTCTGTATATATACATTTAATTTTTTTTTTTTTTTAAGCGTAGGAGTAAATATGTGAATCTTTACAGTGAGATTACAAGGGATTCTTATTCATTATTTAGAAAACGATAACCTAATTTTATTGAAATATTATTCTGCTGAAAACAACATGCAATATTAAGTTACACAACTACACCAATGTGCAGTCGGAAGATGTAATTTTTTTTTACTGGGAGTGTATGTAAATGACTATTAAAACAAAATCAAATTTCTAATACCAGTTAAATCATTAAATAACTCCCGAGTGATGACATACTGGACTTAAACAATTTTTATATTATACTTAAGGATTAGATGCTTTAAAGTTTTTTTGCTTCAAACTTTACTATTCACTATGAATATAGATAATTTTACTGTGATGTGTTTTTTCACTGCTCATTGCAATATTAGAAACAGATCATCTTAAAGTAGCCCCGTCATGTTTTACCTTGTGCCGAATCTCAATTTATTGGCGCATCTATTTTGTTCTCCTATGCCCATAATGTCTGTGTGATTGATATTACTGATGGATTGTGGGTTAATATGGTTGATAACTGAAACAGATCTTTATTTAACCCCTTCAGGACGGAGTCAATAGTGCACGTTCTGATCAAAACAAAACGTAAACAAAAACTGGAATTTGCGCTATATGTCTGTTCACCCGTAGTTCCCCTCTTTCAAATTATATGCACCCACACTTATTATATATCATTTTGTTCAGGAGAAACAGGGCTTTAATCTATCATTAACTATTCATATATGGAACATAATTCATTATGAATAAAATAAAAAAAAATGTGAGAAAATAAGATTTTTTTTTAAATTTGCATTTCCGTCTGACATTTTAACTGTGAATGTCATAATACTGTTAGGTTTTACTGCAAAAGAAATGCACATATTTGTAATCAGCGATGTCTCACGAGTACAACAGTACCCCCCATTAACAGGTTTTATGTTGTTTTGGAAAGTTACAGGGTCAAATATAGAACGTTCCATTTTCAAATTGAAATTTGCCAGATTGGTAATGTTACCTTTGAGACGGTGTGGTAGCCCAGGAATGAGAATAATGGCATACCATTTGAAAAATTAGACAAGCCAAGGTATTGAAAGTGGGGTATGTTTAGTCTTTTTTAGTAGCCACTTAGTCACAAACACTGGCCAAAGTTAGCGTTCATATTTGTTTTTGTGTGAAAAAAGCAAAAAACGAATATTTGGCCAGTGTTTGTGACTAAGTGGCTACTAAGAAAGACTGGACATACCCCACTTGCAATACCTCGGGTTGTCTACTTTTGCAAATGGTATGCCATCATGGGGGTAATTCTCATTCCTGGGCTACCATACGCTCTCAAAGGCAACATAACCAATCTGGCAAATTTCAATGTGAAAAAAATGAAATGCAAGCCTTATATGTGACTCTCTAACTTTCCAAAACACCATAAAACCTGTACATGGGGGATACTGTTATTCTCTGGAGACTTCACTAAACACAAATATTAGTGTTTTAAAACAGTAAAACATATTACAACAATAATATAGACCATAAAAGTGCCGTTCGCTTGTAAAAAATGCAAAAAACGTCAATTTTACTTAAAATATCATCGTTGTAGGGGGGCGGGGCCGGCCGCCGTGCTGAACGGACGCACAGAGGAAGAGCTCCTGAAAATTTACTAACTTTAAGCTTCTAAAAGCCTGCAAACTTACCACCCGACGACTGACAGCGGAGCTCCGGTGCAAGAAGCAGCCCTGGTCCCGGGGAGAGGCTTGCCGCGAGGTTCTAGTCCCTCGGTGGGGCGATCCACGTCAAGTAAGATGGGGACCGCTCGGGCGGTGAGTGGGGTGGACGGCCGCTGCCCAGCTATCCTGCCCACCAGCGGTACGGCGGAACCGGTAGGCTAGGGGGTCCGGCCCTGTCCCCCCCCCGGGCCGGCGGGGGTGATCCCGGCCCCCACCCTGTAGTCCAGCGGAACGCCGCGAAACCAACGAGCACCCGCTCCCAAAATGGCGGAGTCCACATGGCAAATAACCCGGGCGCGAAAGCAACGTACCTTCCCCTCCTGATACCGCATGAAACGGCTCCAGTAGCTCCAGTGGCTCAATACCTGCACAAAAGGCCCGCACATAAGGGAAGAGCAGCACCAACCCCTGCAGTGTCAGAGGATAACGACCCCGAAACGGGACAGCGCTACCAGGCCCTGGTTTGCCATGCCATGCCACTTCACCTTCCATGGGAGGGTAGAAACAAATTGCCTAACACTTTAAAATCACCACGCAGGGACTCTCCCCTCGTCTGAGATGGAAAACGGAGGGGACAGCACTCCCCCACGGACAGACATCGAACAGATAACTACTACCAGAGTCATCATACCTTCTGTCCCATCTTGGCAGGCTGCACAACATACAGACGGGCCGCCCGACAAGCCACCACGGACCATCAACCGGCTGATGCTGGACTGACACGGGGTGGACATTTCAGACAAGCGAAGCCTGTCCTCAGTGTTGATGTCACTCATATGATCTGCTTTATATGTTTGAGATGCGTATACTTTACAGACAACATGATATGCACTGCTTAATCACCGCTTGGGCAGACAAGTAAGGCATATCACTGTTTAGCTAATCAGCCCTAGCATACTCTTACTTTTGCTTATATAATCTTAGGGAACAGACCCTGAATGATGTTAACTATAAGACACACTATGATGTTCCCTTGGCTTACTATTTCATATTGTGAATCTCATCTTCTGCTATAGCTCGATATATTTACTAATCTTCTGACTTACTCAGCGAAATTCAAGCTTATGTGTGTACAACTGTCCAACTAACATTAGACCTGATACGTCTAGTACTAATTGCGAATGTTTTCAAGCTTATGACCTTTACGTTATATTATAAAAATCAAAATGTGCTGTTTACATGCCATACTGTAAGATGCAATGAATACGCCTGCAGATGCTGTTGTGGCACTGCTAAGCGGTTGTTACCTTTAGCACAAATAAAATAAAGAATTGAAAAAAAAAAAATATCATCGTTGTAATACAATTTACCAGTTTGAAACACGAATATTTGAGTTCAGTGAAGTCTCCCGAGTAAAACAGTACCCCCTATGTACAGGTGTTATGGTGTCTTGGAGAGTTACAGGGTCAAATATAGTGCTTGCGAATTAAATTCGCTGCACTTTCTCCCTGTGTTGCCAGGCATGTCAATCAAATTTTAATTAATCAAATCACATAATTACGTTAAAAGATTATTTAAATATACATGTAGAATTTTAATATATATGCATTTATAGGTATTTAAATTCTACGTGTATACTAATGTAATCTTTTCTGTAATTATATGTATTTATCTGTATATATATATTTGCGGTTATTTGTATTTTATATATATATATAGATATATATAGAATGTCATTCTAAGTGTATTTTGTTACCGATATATATATATTAATAACAAAATACAGTTAGAATGAAATTACATATGCATATATAATTTATATTAAATTTTGTTTCAATATTTTATTTATTTATTTTATTATTTTATTTATTTATTATTTTAATTATACGTATTTATATATAATATATATATGTACATCTATTATATATATATAATATATATACATATTATATATATGTAATGCCATTCTAAGTGTATTTTAATATTAATATATATACTTATATTAATATTAAAATACAGTTTGTATGACGTTACATATATATATAATATTATATATATATGTAAAAATATATTTAATTTATTTTTACACTTGTATTTTATTTATTTTTTATACTTCCCACCAGCAGGGGGACTGTCTGATATTTCAAACAGTCCCCCTGCTGGCAGATCCACAGCCAGCTATAGGGGGCCATGTGATCGCTCTTTGAGAGCGATCACATGGCCCCCGGGGGCCTGATTTGCCGTGGGAGGACTGCCTGGGCTGTGAGGCAGTCCTCCCGAAGCAGATCGCGGCAGAGGTAAGTACATCTTACCTCCTGGGGCTGCAAGCCGTTACGGCGTGCTATGCCGTCATAACAGCTTTAAAGCCCACTTAACCCGTGACGGCATAGCACGTCGTAACGGCGTTAAGGGGTTAAGCTCTGCCCATTGTCAAGCTTTGTCAACATGACCGCTATACATAAGGACACAGGAAGATGTCTTTCAGCATTATGAATCTTACTTTTTAATTTGACATGCAGATTGTAAGGTCAGGATTTGGCATAAGGAACGTGAATCTGTAGAATCATCCTGCCTTGTCCCGGTGTTTCAAGCTGAGGAATTAAATGTCATGGTATGGACTATACATTCTTGGCACCCTACCTATTAAACATATAGTAATAGTGCTAGTTACCTTGTACACCCCTTTATGACACCAGTCTATCCATCTTCTAGCCTCTACTTTCATAAGAATAACACATTATGTGGCAAAGTACAAATCATATAAAACTAATTCCATTGACATGCCAATGAGTTCAGTGTACTCCAATGGTCTCCATAGTAATCAGATGTCCATCTAATACAGCTCTTTTGGAATGTGGTGGAACAGGAGATTTTCAGCATTAATGTGCAGCTGACAAATCTGCAGCAACTGATTGATGCTGTCTTATCAGCATGGGCCAGAATCTCCATGGATGTTTCAATCACTTTGCTAAATTAAGGCCAAACATAACTTTCATGCTATATGAGAAAAGTATTCCTAATCCCACTGAGATATATATCTTTTTTAATCTACATGATTCTTTTTTGCTATCTTGCATGTTTATTTATTAGTCCTTTTTTATTCTATATATGGATGCATTTTTAATTAACGTAGCCATGCACTTAAATATTGTGAGGATTAATATGTTGCCCTTCCCCCTCAAAAAATAATAATACACAGAACATTTGCAACATCAACAATTATGAACTAGATTAAAATGACTTTTATTGTGAAATAGGGGGAGATGTGTCCCGGATGCTGTAGCGAAAAGAGGTATATTCGATACTTGAGCGAGGCACCAGGTGCCCACAAGGAATTAGCCTTACATTGGATACAAGTATGATTATTTGTCTCCAATGAGATATTCTGCCATGCTTTGTGATTATGTTATGCTTGTAACATTTGTGCATATATTGGAACTCTTACAGGGTTGTTCACCAAATGGACAAATTCAGGTGAAAGATAATAAATTCGGATCACATTGGCAATTCTAATATTTACTAAAGCAAAATGCAGTCTGACCAATTCTGTAAAATTGGTTCGAATGAGTTAGGACAATCAGTCATTTCTGCATCTGAACCAATCTACAGCCTAGGAATTGGAGATTACTCACCAGTTGGATGCTCATTTGCAAATTATCATTCATTTGCAAGTGAATTGATAATTTAAATAACTATTTGCCCGCCAGCAGTGCTAGCAAATGGTTAAAAATGTGTACAATCACTGATTGGATGCATAAATGCATGGAAAATGATGCTGCTTCCAAAAAGGTTTTAACTCTCCAGAGTACTTCCTGTCACAATCAATATGGATGATCTTAAGATATCACAAACGGATGTGTTCCAGTTTGGATGGTTTTGAAAGAAGATTTGATTTGTCCTCTATTGTTGTACTTTGCTTAAAATATATAGTGAATGTTTGGGTGTTTTTCCATCATCACAGTGGGAGGGAGGGAGATGATTTTGAATTGTGGTTCTCAAAATAGCTCATTACATTTCATGATATAGCCAGAGGCAGAGGCAGAGGAGAACTGTGCCTGTTTTTTGTTGTTGTTTTTTTTTTTAGCTCTAGATATGCCTGATCAGGAGAAATATAATGTTACTTTAATTGTTCCACTTAACAATACTCTTACCACATTTGAGAGGATGGTAAAATATCATAATTTAGAAGGAAGAGTCATATCAAGAATGCAGGGTATGTTACAGTCTGCTTCAGAGTATGGTAGATTAGATTTCCAGATGTTTTGGTACAGAGAATTTTTGTGGGAGTCTCACTGTTAATGCTTGGAGAAGAATCTTTGAAATCTTCCATGGATGATCGAGCTGAATTACAATAAAAGAGAATAACTATAAAAGTGTTTCAGGATAGGGTTTAGACCCAGTAAATCTGCATGTTTGTCCATATCCCTCTCCCTTTCATTTTCATGGATGCCGTTTAAAAGGTACTTATTATCAGATGTAGTGATCAGATGTAGCATGATTGCAACTCTTTAGAAGAGTTATTGCTCTTGTTACTCAACTATTTAACCTGACTATTATTTCTGATATTAATTCCATAATGTAATATGGAAGAGATGACTGCTGATTAACTAGACAACCTATTCACTCATAATAATATGTTGTTTTAATAGAAGCAATATTTAACACTGATTCCTTTATATCTTTAGTATTATATTTTTTTCATGTTTTCCCTGTCCATCAATCCTATTTTTTTTCTTTGATTGCCCAATACTTCATCATCGGTTTCTATGGTAAATATTTAAGCACTGACTACTATATATCTTAATTAAACGCTGCAGGATTGTTGGCGCTTTATAAATAATAATAATAAATATATTAATTTCTATATCTTTTTAAAACTATATATACATATTTTTAATTATTAATATTATTATTATTACCTTGTTCTTCCTCTTTCATTTTTCTCAATTTTCTTTTCCCTTGTAACTTACACCCATTTTGACTACCTAATAATTTTTCTGATTCTTCTTATGTAACTTCTAATATAAAACAACATTGCATATCTCTTGTACCTGTATGTACCTTTGTACCCAATGTTATTATAATTAATTTTATTTTTTTACATACCCTATTCTTTCTAGTGATGTACCGAACTGTTCGCTGGCGAATAGTTCCTGGCGAACATAGCGTGTTCGCATTCGCCACGGCGGACGAACACATGCGCGGTTCGATACGCCCCCTATTCGTCATCATTGACTAAACTTTGACCCTGTGCCTCACGGTCAGCAGACACATTCCAGCAAATTAGCAGCAGACCCTCCCTTCTAGACCCTCCCACCTCCTGTACAGCATCCATTTTAGATTTATTCTGAAGCTGCATTCTTAGATAGAGGAGGGAAAGTGTAGCTGCTGCTCATTTGATAGGGAAATTGATAGCTAGGCTAGGGTATTCAGTGTCCACTACAGTCCTGAAGGACTCATCTGATCTCTGCTGTAAGGACAGCACCCCAAAAAGCCCTTTTAAGGGCTAGAACGTCAGTCTGCTTTTTTTTTTCCTGTGTAATGTAATTGCAGTTGCCTGCCTGCCAGCTTGTGTCTCAGGCTCACAGTGGATACTGTGCCCACTTGCCCAGTGCCACCACTCATATCTGGTGTCACAATAGCTTAAGCTTGTATTTAAAAACAAATTTTTTTTTTCCACTGTAATAGATTGAATAGCAGTTAGTTGTCTGCCAGCTTCTGTGTCAGGCTCACAGTGGATACTGTGCCCACTTGCCCAGTGCCACCACTCATATCTGGTGTCACAATAGCTTAAGCTTGCTTTTAAAAACAAACATTTTTTTTTCACTGTAATAGATTGAATAGCAGTTAGTTGTCTGCCAGCTTCTGTGTCAGGCTCACAGTGGATACTGTGCCCACTTGCCCAGTGCCACCACTCATATTTGGTGTCACAATAGCTTAAGCTTGCATTTAAAAACATGTTTTCACTGTAATAGATTGAATAGCAGTTGCCTGCCTGCCAGCTTCTGTGTCAGGTTCACAGTGGATACTGTGCCCACTTGCCCAGTGCCACCACTCATGTCTGGTGTCACAATAGCTTAAGCTTGCATTTAAAAACAAAAAATGTTTTCACTGTAATAGATTGAATAGCAGTTAGTTGTCTGCCAGCTTCTGTGTCAGGCTCACAGTGGATACTGTGCCCACTTGCCCAGTGCCACCACTCATATCTGGTGTCACAATAGCTTAAGCTTGCATTTAAAAACAAAAACATTTTTTTCACTGTAATAGATTGAATAGCAGTTAGTTGTCTGCCAGCTTCTGTGTCAGGCTCACAGTGGATACTGTGCCCACTTGCCCAGTGCCACCACTCATATCTGGTGTCACAATAGCTTAAGCTTGCTTTTAAAAACAAACATTTTTTTTCACTGTAATAGATTGAATAGCAGTTAGTTGTCTGCCAGCTTCTGTGTCAGGCTCACAGTGGATACTGTGCCCACTTGCCCAGTGCCACCACTCATATCTGGTGTCACAATAGCTTAAGCTTGCATTTAAAAACAAAAATTTTTTTTTCACTGTTATAGATTGAATTGCAGATAGTCTGCAAGCGTCTGGGTGTCAGGCCTTCAGCGTGTACTCTGCCAACCTCTGCCAGTGTACTTTTCCACTCATATCTGGTGTCACAATAGCGTGCCTTTAAAAAGCAAAAAAGTTTTTCACTGTAAGCTAATAGCAGTCAGTGTACTTCAAGTGGGTGTCAGGCCTTCAGCGTGTATTCTGCCAACCTCTGCAAGTGCACTTTGCCACTCATATCTGGTGTCACTATAGCGTGCCTTTAAAAAGCAAAAGAGTTTTTCACTGTAAGCTAATAGCAGTCAGTGTCCTTCAAGTGGTTGTCAGGCCTTCAGCGTGTACTCTGCCAACCTCTGCCAGTGCACATTGCCACTCATATCTGGTGTCACAAAAGCGTGCATTTAAAACCAAAAAACTTTTTTCACTGTTATAGATTGAATAGCAGTTACTTGTCTTCAAGCGGGTGTGTCAGGCCTACAACGTGTACTCTGCCAACCTTTGCCACTGCACAGTGCCACTCATATCTGGTCTCACAGTAGCACGCATAGTACCACTAATCCAAAAAAAAATGACAGGCAGAGGCAGGCCACCCCGCAGGGGCCATCGTGGTCATGGTGCTGTGATTCCCTTTTGCCCTAGAATAATGCCCAGTTTTCAGAGGCCACGTACCCTGAACTTGAAAAGTTCTGAGGACATAGTTGACTGGCTAACACAGGACACCCAATCTTCTACAGCTTCCGCTTGGAACCTTGACGCACCATCCTCCTCCAGCTTAGCTTCGGGCACCTCTCAAGATACCACTCACCCGCCTGCCGCCACCACCAACACTAGCACCACAGCCGCTTCACTTGGTATGTCAGAGGAGTTATTTACACATCCGTTTGAAGAAATGAGTGATGGGCAACCATTATTTCCAGAGGATGTAGATAACAGGGATATGTCTCAGGCAGGCAGCATTACACACATGGACGTACGGTGTGATGATGATGATGTTGTACCCGCTGCTGCTTCCTTTGCTGAGTTGTCAGATACAAGTGAAGCGGTTGATAATGACGATGCGTCCATGGATGTCACGTGGGTGCCCACTCGGCAAGAAGAAGAACAGGACAAAAGTTCAGATGGGGAGACAGAGAGGAGGAGGAGGAGACGAGTTGGAAGCAGGGGGAGGTCGTCGCAAGGAGCTAGTGGCACAGTCAGACAGCATGCATCGGCACCCGGGGTCAGACCGACAGCACGCCAATCAACGCATGCTGTGTCCACCACCAGAATGCCGTCATTGCAGAGCTCAGCAGTGTGGCATTTTTTTGTGTGTCTGCCTCTGACAACAGCGATGCCATTTGCAACCAGTGCCAAAAGAGTCGTGGGAAGTCCAACCCCCACCTAGGTACAACTGCTTTGCGTAGGCACATGATCGCACATCACAAACGCCTATGGGATCAACAAATGAGTACAAGCAGCACACAAACTCAAAGCCGCCATCCTCCTCCTGGTCCAGCATCTTCAGCCACATCAATCACTGCTGTCCTCCTTGCCCCCTCTCAACCATCCGCCACTCCGTCTCTCGCCTTCAGCAGTTCCCGCTCATGTGCCCACAGTCAGGTGTCTGTCAAGGACATGCTTGAGCGTAAGAAGCCAATGTCAAAAAGTCACCCCCTTGCCCAGCGTCTGACAACTTCTCTGAACTATTAGCCCGCCAGCTTTTACCATACAAGCTGGTGGAGTCTGAGGCGTTCAAAAAATTTGTGGCTATTGGGATACCGCAGTGGAAGGTACCCGGACGAAATTTCTTTGCACTAAAGGCAATCCCCCAACCTGTACTCGATTGTGCAAAAGGAAGTAATGACATGTCTGGCACACAGTGTTGGGGCAAGAGTCCATCTGACCACTGATACCTGGTCTGCAAAGCATGGTCAGGGCAGGTATATCACCTACACTGCGCATTGGGTAAACCTGCTGACGGCTGACAAGCATGGAATGCGTGGCTCTGCAGAGGAGTTGGTGAAACCGCCATGACTTGCAGGCAGGCCTGCTGCCACCTCCTCTACTCCTCCTACTCCATCCTCTTCCATAACCTCCTCGGCTGAGTCCTCTTCTGCTGCTGCGTCTTGCTCCACATCAACGGCAGCTCCCCAGGTACTATTCCACATCCCGGATACGGCATTGTCTTTGGTTTGACTTGCTTGAAAGCAGAGAGTCACACCGGACAAGCACTCCTGTCCGCCCTGAACGCACAGGTGTAAAAGTGGCTGACTCCGCAGCAACTGGATATCGGCAAAGTGGTTTGTGACAATGGAACAAATTTGTTGGCGGCATTGAAGTTGGGCAACTTGACACATGTGCCTTGCATGGCACATGTGTGTAATCTGATCGTACAACACTTTGTGCATAAGTACACAGGCTTACAGGATGTCCTGAAGCAGGCCAGGAAGGTGTGTGGCCATTTCAGGCGTTCCTACATGGCCATGGTGCACTTTGCAGATATCCAGCGGCGAAACAACATGCCTGTGAGGCGCTTGATTTGCGACAGCCCGACACATTGGAATTCAACACTCCTAATGTTCGACCGCCTGCTCCAACTAGAAAAAGCCGTTAACGACTATTTGTATGACCGGGGTGCTAGGACAGCCTCTGAGGAGTTGGGAATTTTTTTGCCACGTTACTGGACGCTCATGCGCAATGCCTGTAGGCTCATGCGTCCTTTTGAGGAGGTGACAAACCTAGTCAGTCGCACCGAAGGCACCATCAGCGACATCATACCATTTGTTTTCTTTCTGGAGCGTGCCCTGCGAAGAGTGCTGGATCAGGCAGTAGATGAGCGTGAAGAGGAAGAGGAAGAGTTGTGGTTACCATCACCACCAGAAACAGCCTTATCAGCATCGCTTGCTGGACCTGCGGCAACGCTGGAAGAGGATTGTGAGGAAGAGGAGTCAGAGGAGGAATGTGGCTTTGAGGAGGAGGAGGAAGACCAACCACAACAGGCATCCCAGGGTGCTCGTTGTCACCTATCTGGTACCTGTGGTGTTTTACGTGACTGGGGGGAAGAACATACCTTCATTGAGATCACTGAGGAGGAGGAACGGGAAATGAGTAGCTCGGCATCCAACCTTGTGCAAATGGGGTCTTTCATGCTGTCATGCCTGTTGAGGGACCCTCGTATAAAAAGACTGAAGGAGAACGACCTGTACTGGGTGTCCACGCTACTAGACCCACAGTATAAGCAGAAAGTGGCGGAAATGTTACCGAATTAAAACAAGTCGGAAAGGATGCAGCATTTGCAAAATAAATTAAAAAGTATGCTTTACACAGCGTATAAGGGTGATGTCACAGCACAATGGGAATCTAACAGGGGAAGAGGTGAAAGTCATCCTCCTCCTCCCACGACCACGCAGGCAAGGACAGGACACTTTAAAGACGTGTTGTTGATGGAGGACATGCATAGCTTTTTAAGTCCTACGTATCGCCACAGCCCTTCGGGATCCACCCTCAAAGAACGACTCGACCGATAGGTAGCAGACTACCTCGCCTTAACTGCAGATATCGACACTCTGAGGAGCGATGAAACCCTTGACTACTGGGTGTGCAGGCTTGACCTGTAGCCTGAGCTATCCCAATTTGCGATAGAACTTCTGGCCTGCCCCGCTTCAAGTGTCCTGTCAGAAAGGA
Source organism: Pelobates fuscus (assembly GCF_036172605.1). Taxonomy (NCBI): domain Eukaryota; kingdom Metazoa; phylum Chordata; class Amphibia; order Anura; family Pelobatidae; genus Pelobates; species Pelobates fuscus. The sequence goes on along the minus strand of NC_086322.1, from coordinate 119,027,847 downwards.
CCTTCAGTGCAGCAGGAGGTATTGTCACTGAGAAGAGAATCGCCTAGGTTAAAAAAAATGTCTAGATTATTTCACCTTTATTAAGATGAATGAGGGATGGATCCCGAAGGGACTGACAGTGGGTGATACATTCGACTAAAAAAGACCTGATGAGATGAGCTGCCTTGGGCTAAAAATGGTCCACACGCTGCTGTATTTTAGCTCTGAATGCCAGTTCACTTCCGTGACCTATCCGCCACCAACTAGGGTTCAAGCCGCAATGTTTTAGGGCACTTTCTGCCTGGGAAACAAACATCAATTTTTATGGCCGCTGCTACAGCAGCGGCTGTAACAATACCTAATTTTTCAGGCATGTGTACATGCCTAATTTTTCGTCCCTCTGGTGCTGCACTGTGGCTTCAAAAACCAAACCAAAAAAATGGCACGTAACAGGGATTAAACTGATAGGAATAGTACTACTTAACACACCACTCCTATCTGGTGGCACATTAGATTGCACGCGCAGTGCCCCAAAATTGAAGTAGGAGGACCGACCAAGCATCTTTTTCCATCTCCCGGTTCCTAAAATCGATGCCATATACACGTCTCCTGATAGGGCTCCACCTTGTTATTCTCTTTTTCACTTCACTAGGGACACTTTAGTGCACTATGGGCACTTAGACCCACTCTTTGTCTTGCACACTGTTATTCCTAGCCAGCATCTGTGATGGGAAATCAGGCAGTGATCTAAACGTTTAGATTGAGCTTTAGCTTAGAACACCCTTGAAGGTGTTTAAGGAGATTAGGGCTAGTTTAGAGGATTCTTCTTAGACCTCTCTGAGTCTTTATAGCCCTTCTACCTATCCAGCATTTCTGGAAACTAGCTAAGAGAAAGGGTGGCTGTGTGTCTGTGATACATTTAACTTTATATCACCTTATTGACACTTTATCACTCCGGTCTCCATACTCTCTGCCTATACCCATCTATTTAGAGGGAATTTCCTTGCCCCTGCCAATATTATATAATAGGTAATAGTATTACCATTATTACACAATTAGGTCTCTGAGGTGTCAATTCATATCTGCCAAGTGACCCTATGTAGGGAGAACAGTCTGCTCTGTGTCAGTGTGTATCATGATCTCTGAGGACAGGTGTCAATCCATATCTGCCAAGTGACCCTATGTAGGGGGAACAGTCTCTATTCTGCTCTGTGTCAGTGTGTATCAGGGGCTCTGAGGACAGGTGTCAATCCATATCTGACAAGTGACCCTATGTAGGGGGAACAGTCTCTATTCTGCTCTCACGATGTATCATGGTCTCTGAGGACAGGTGTCAATCCATATCTGCCAAGTGACCCTATGTAGGGGGAACAGTCTCTATTCTGCTCTGTGTCAGTGTGTATCAGGGGCTCTGAGGACAGGTGTCAATCCATACCTGCCAAGTGACCCTATGTAGGGGGAACAGTCTCTATTCTGCTCTGTGTCAGTGTGTATCAGGGGCTCTGAGGACAGGTGTCAATCCATACCTGCCAAGTGACCCTATGTAGGGTTAACAGTCCCTATTCTGCTCTGTGTCAGTGTGTATTGGGTCTCCTGAGGACAGGTGTCAATCCATATGTCAAGGTGTCAATATGTCATATGTCAGGTGTCAGGTGTCAATCCATATCCATTGTGATTTAGGAATGTTAGGTGATTTATGCCCTTTATGGATTAAAACCAGACACTGCATCAACTGTGTAATTTTCCATGGGAGTTTTGCCATGGATCCCTCTCTGGCATGAAACAGTCCAGGTGTTAGTCCCCTTGAAACAACTTTTCCATCACTTTTGTGGCCAGAAAGAGTCCCTGTAGGTTTTAAAATTTGCCTGCCCATTGAAGTCAATGGCGGTTTGCCTGGTTCGCCGGTTCGCGAACGTTTGCGGAAGTTCCCGTTCGCCGTTCGCGAACCGAAAATTTTGTGTTCGTGACATCACTAATTCTCTCATGCCTCTGCATATTGTGATGTAATTTCTCATCTTTCCCTTTTTTTTGGTTTTGTTAAAATACATTCCCTATTTGATGCTATGATGACCTGTTTTATCATCTCGGTTCATTTGCTGCTTTGTGTTATTGATTTTATTTTTTTTGTCTTAGTGTTAATGTTCCAATTTATTGCTATCTTATTTTTGTAGATTCTGCACTGCCCTTTTGGTGTGTGACTCAATAATTAATACATTGCAGAGAGAGAAAGAGGATCTACTCATAATTACTTTACTCCTTAATTTAATTCTCATATCTTATATAGTGATTGGTCTTAAGATCAATTTCTTGTCAAAATATGACATCAGCAATAAAATAGAGATAACAGTCAATAAAATTGCAATTCACTATCCATGGACTTGGCTTTAAAAAGGTGGCCTTAAAGGAACACTCCAAGCACAATTACCCCTATATTTCGCTTTACTGGTTATGGTGCTTGTGGTGCCCTGGCATCCCACATTATGAGGAGTCAAACCTTTTCTGGATGGCTTGACTTCTTACCTGATGTCTTCATGTTGCTGCTCGCTGTCTCTACTGCTTATACCAGAGAGACAGAGGTTTCTAAGCAGAAACATCAATTAGTTCTCCTGAACTAAGCTCTGCAGTGCTAAGAGTGATCATCTGATGCCAATGAGCTATGTCCTGCAATGCACAGCTTAATTTATTGGCCGAGAGTACAACTACACTCTCAGCCAATGATCCAAGTCCTGCACTGTGATGCTTAGCTCAGGACAGCTAAAGGGAGTTTCCTGATTAGGAACATCTGGCTCTCTGACATTGGTAGTGGAGGCAAGGAGCAGCAAACAGCAGAGCTCAGATCAAAAGTCAATCAGGGCATTCCTGGAACCATAAGCTATAAGTATCAGGCATGTAGAAATTGACTTTTCGAGATTTGAAAAGTTGATTCCAGAAGGATATCTGACATACATATACATGATATATGCAGTTTAACAACATTTTGACTAGTCTACAGAATTTAAGACCTCCAATATATAGCATATGCAGAATTTTAAATATAGGAGGATAATATTGTTTTGTGAGGTTGTATTATTAAGTGCATAGCAAGACCACTTAATGTTATCTCACATATATTATTATTAAGTGTTCTTGCATAGCAAGACCACTTACTGTTATCTCACATATATATTATTATTATTAAGTGTTCTTGCATAGCAAGACCACTTACTGTTATCTCACATATATATTATTATTATTATTATTATAGCCAAATTTGCCACCCTAACTCCTCCCACAATTTTTACACTACATAAACAAAAATTTACCAAAACGTGCAGATTGTTCCCGATCGGATTGCTATTACTTTGTGGAACGTTTCGCTGAATGGTTCACGGAATATTGTCGTCCTTGTGGCGAAATTTGTCCCATAGGAATGAATGGCAAAGCTAGAGTGGGAGCTGGCAAAAGCTGAAAAATCAGGACATGATTTCTAAACTGCCACCGCTCCCTCATTTTCAAGCCCACCTACACAAATCTTATATCAAAATGTTCAGCTATCCCTGCTGCCACTAAAAATGCCCACAGCTAAGCCATAGTCCTGATAGTTTTCACAATATGACCATTTGTTTGCAACTCACGCAGTCCATTGACATTCATTGAAACTCCACTCTGCAAAGCTCACATTTGAAGGGCAATTTCTAAACTGCGACTGTGCCTTCATTGTTAATATCTCAGAGACATGCTATACATCAAAATGTAGGTCTGGGTCTTGTGATTCTCACAATATAAAGCTCTTCGCTGTAGGATTTATAGTTTTTAAAATACGACCGTTTGAAGATGGCAACCGCAAAAATACTCTGACCTGTGCAAGGCTGCAGCAGCAAGTGATGTCATAGACAGGGCCTTTTGCACCTGCTAATGGTTTCAATAACTGTATGTTTTAATGTAACTGTGAAGCACTTTGGGCAACAACGTTGCAATTAAATGTGCTATATAAATAAATAATAACAGTTACTCCGCCCACTCCAGTTGTAGACTACTGGTGGAGGCAAGAACACTTCACAATTTCCCCAGAAATTTTAGCTTTTCTAGTTATTATTATTCTTATTATAGCCAAATTTGCCACCCTAACTCCTCCCACAGTTTTTACACTACATAGACAAAAATATACCAAAACGTGCAGATTGTTCCCGATCGGATTGCTATTACTTTGTGGAACGTTTCGCCATATGGTTCACGGAATATCGTCGTTCTTATGGCGAAATTTGTCCCATAGGAATGAATGGCAAAGCTAGAGTGGGAGCTGTCAAAAGCTGAAAAATCAGGACATGATTTCTAAACTGCAACCACTCCCTCATTTTCAGGCCCACCTACACAAATCTTATATCAAAACGTTCAGCTATCCCTGCTGCCACTAGAAATGTCCACGGCTAAGCCATAGTCCTGATAGTTTTCACAATATGACCATTTGTTTGCAACTCACGCCTTCCATTGACATTCATTGAAACTCCACTCTGCAAAGCTCACATTTGAAGGGCAATTTCTAAACTGCGACTGTGCCTTCATTGTTAATATCTCAGAGACATACTATACATCAAAATGTAGGTCTGGGTCTTGTGATTCTCACAATATAAAGCTCTTCACTGTAGGATTTATAGTTTTTAAAATACGACCGTTTGAAGATGGCAACCGCCAAAATACTCTGACCTGTGCAAGGCTGCAGCAGCAAGTGATGTCATAGACAAAGCCTTTTACACCTGCTAATTTTTTATAACTGTATGTTTTGATGTAACTGGGAAGCACTTTGGGCAACAACATTGCAATTAAATGTGCTATATAAATAAATAATAACAGTTACTCCGCCCACTCTAGTTGTAGACTACTGATGGAGGCAAGAACACCACACAATTTCCCCAGAAATTGTAGCTTTTCTAGTTATTATTATTCTTATTATAGCCAAATTTGCCACCCTAACTCCTCCCACAGTTTTTACACTACATAGACAAAAATGTACCAAAACGTGCAGATTGTTCCCGATCGGATTGCTATTACTTTGTGGAACGTTTCGCCGAATGGTTCACGGAATATCGTCCTTCTTGTGGCGGAAGTTTTCCCATAGGAATGAATGGCAAAGCTAGAGTGGGAGCTGGCAAAAGCTGAAAAATCAGGACACGATTTCTAAACTGCCACCTCTCCCTCATTTCCAGGCCCACCTACACAAATCTTATATGAAAACGTTCAGCTATCCCTGCTGCCACTACAAATGTCCACGGCTAAGCCATAGTCCTGATAGTTTTCACAATATGACCATTTGTTTGCAACTCACGCCGTCCATTGACATTCATTGAAACTCCACTCTGCAAAGATCACATTTGAAGGGCAATTTCTAAACTGCAACTGTGCCTTCATTGTTAATATCTCAGAGACATACTATACGTCAAAATGTAGGTCTGGGTCTTGTGATTCTCACAATATAAAGCTCTTCACTGTAGGATTTATAGTTTTTAAAATACAACCGTTTGAAGATGGCAACTGCAAAAATACTCTGACCTGTGCAAGGCTGCAGCAGCAAGTGATGTCATAGACAGGGCCATTTCACCTGCTAATGTTTTTATAACTGTATGTTTTAATGTTACTGTGAAGCACTTTGGGCAACAACGTTGCAATTTAATGTGCTATATAAATAAATAATAACAGTTACTCCGCCCGATCCAGTTGTAGACTACTGGTGGAGGCAAGAACACTTCACACAATTTCCCCAGAAATTGTAACTTTTCTAGTTATTATTATTATTCTTATTATAGCCAAATTTGCCACCCTAACTCCTCCCACAGTTTTTACACTACATAGCCGAAAATTTACCAAAACGTGCAGATTGTTCCCGATCGGATTGCTATTACTTTGTAGAACATTTCGCCGAATGGTTCACGGAATATCGTCGTTCTTGTGGCAAAATTTGTCCCATAGGAATGAATGGCAAAGCTAGATTGGGAGCTGGCAAAAGCTGAAAAATCAGGACATGATTTCTAAACTGCCACCACTCACTCATTTTCAGTCCCACCTACACAAATATTATATCAAAACGTTCAGCTATCCCTGCTGCCACTAAAAATGTCCACAGCTAAGTCGTATTCCTTATAGTTTTCACAATATGACCATTTGTTTGCAACTCACGCAGTCCATTGACATTCATTGAAACTCCACTCTGCAAAGCTCACATTTGAAGGGCAATATCTAAACTGCGACTGTGCCTTCATTGTTAATATCTCAGAGACATACTATACATCAAAATGTAGGTCTGGGTCTTGTGATTCTCACAATATAAAGCTCTTCACTGTAGGATTTATAGTTTTTAAAATACGACCGTTTGAAGAAGGCAACCGCAAAAATACTCTGACCTGTGCAAGGCTGCAGCAGCAAGTGATGTCATAGACAGGGCCTTTTGCACCTGCTAATGGTTTCTATAACTGTATGTTTTAATGTAACTGTGAAGCACTTTGGGCAACAACGTTGCAATTAAATGTGCTATATAAATAAATAATAACAGTTACTCCGCCCACTCCAGTTGTAGACTACTGGTGGAGGCAAGAACACTTCACAATTTCCCCAGAAATTGTAGCTTTTCTAGTTATTATTATTATTCTTATTATAGCCAAATTTGCCACCCTAACTCCTCCCACACTTTTTACACTACATAGACAAAAATATACCAAAACGTGCAGATTGTTCCCGATCGGATTGCTATTACTTTGTGGAACGTTTCGCCCAATGGTTCTCAGAATATCGTCGTTCTTGTGGCGAAATTTGTCCCATAGGAATGAATGGCAAAGCTAGAGTGGGAGCTGGCAAAAGCTGAAAAATCAGGACATGATTTCTAAACTGCCACCACTCCCTCATTTTCAGGCCCACCTACACAAATCTTATATCAAAACGTTGAGCTATCCCTGCTGCCACTAGAAATGCCCACGGCTAAGCCATAGTCCTGATAGTTTTCACAATATGACCATTTGTTTGGAACTCACGCCTTCCATTGACATTCATTGAAACTCCACTCTGCAAAGCTCACATTTGAAGGGCAATTTCTAAACTGCGACTGTGCCTTCATTGTTAATATCTCAGAGACATACTATACATCAAAATGTAGGTCTGGGTCTTGTGATTCTCACAATATATATCTCTTCGCTGTAGGATTTATAGCTTTAAAAATATGACCGTTTGAAGATGGCAACCGCAAAAATACTCTGACCTGTGCCAGGCTGCAGCAGCAAGTGATGTCATAGACAAAGCCTTTTACACCTGCTAATGTTTTTATAACTGTATGTTTTAATGTAACTGTGAAGCACTTTGGGCAACAACATTGCAATTAAATGTGCTATATAAATAAATAATAACAGTTACTCCGCCCACTCCAGTTGTAGACTACTGGTGGAGGCAAGAACACTTCACAATTTCCCCAGAAATTGTAGCTTTTCTAGTTAAGTGTTCTTGCATAGCAAGACCACTTAATGTTATCTCACATATATATTATTATTATTATTCTTATTATTCTTATTATAGCCAAATTTGCCACCCTAACTCCTCCCACAGTTTTTACACTACATAGACAAAAATATACCAAAACGTGCAGATTGTTCCCGATCGGATTGCTATTACTTTGTGGAACGTTTCGCCGAATGGTTCACGGAATATCGTCGTTCTTGTGGCGAAATTTGTCCCATAGGAATGAATGGCAAAGCTAGAGTGGGAGCTGGCAAAAGCTGAAAAATCAGGACATGATTTCTAAACTGCCACCACTCCCTCATTTTCAGGCCCACCTACACAAATCTTATATCAAAACGTTCAGCTATCCCTGCTGCCACTAGAAATGTCCACGGCTAAGCCATAGTCCTTATAGTTTTCACAATATGACCATTTGTTTGCAACTCACGCCTTCCATTGACATTCATTGAAACTCCACTCTGCAAAGCTCACATTTGAAGGGCAATTTCTAAACTGCGACTGTGCCTTCATTGTTAATATCTCAGAGACATACTATACATCAAAATGTAGGTCTGGGTCTTGTGATTCTCACAATATAAAGCTCTTCACTGTAGGAATTATAGTTTTTAAAATACGACCGTTTGAAGATGGCAACCGCCAAAATACTCTGACCTGTGCAAGGCTGCAGCAGCAAGTGATGTCATAGACAAAGCCTTTTACACCTGCTAATTTTTTTATAACTGTATGTTTTAATGTCACTGTGAAGCACTTTGGGCAACAACATTGCAATTAAATGTGCTATATAAATAAATACTAACAGTTACTCCGCCCACTCTAGTTGTAGACTACTGATGGAGGCAAGAACACTTCACACAATTTCCCCAGAAATTGTAGCTTTTCTAGTTATTATTATTATTATTATAGCCAAATTTGCCACCCTAACTCCTCCCACAGTTTTTACACTACATAGACAAAAATATACCAAAACGTGCAGATTGTTCCCGATCGGATTGCTATTACTTTGTGGAACGTTTCGCCGAATGGTTCACGGAATATCGTCGTTCTTGTGGTGAAATTTGTCCCATAGGAATGAATGGCAAAGCTAGAGTGGGAGCTGGCAAAAGCTGAAAAATCAGGACATGATTTCTAAACTGCCACCACTCCCTCATTTTCACGCCCACCTACACAAATCTTATATCAAAATGTTCAGCTATCCCGGCTGCCACTAAAAATGTCCACAGCTAAGCCATAGTCCTGATAGTTTTTACAATATGACCATTTGTTTGCAACTGACGCCACCCATTGACATTCATTGAAACTCCACTCTGCAAAGCTCACATTTGAAGGGCAATATCTAAACTGCGACTGTGCCTTCATATTTAATATTGCAGAGACATACTATGCCTCAAAATGTAGGTATGGGTCTTGTGATTCTCACAATATAAAGCTCTTTGCTGTAGGATGTATAGTTTTTAAAATACGACCGTTTGAAGATGGCAACCGCAAAAATACTCTGACCTGTGCCAGGCTGCAGCAGCAAGTGATGTCATAGACAGGGCCTTTTGCACCTGCTAATGTTTTTATAACTGTATGTTTTAATGTAGCTGTGAAGCACTTTAGGCAACAACGTTGCAATTAAATGTGCTATATAAATAAATAATAACAGTTACTCCGCCCACTCCAGTTGTAGACTACTGGTGGAGGCAAGAACACTTCACACAATTTCCCCAGAAATTGTAGCTTTTCTAGTTAAGTGTTCTTGCATAGCAAGACCACTTAATGTTATCTCACATATATATTATTATTATTATTCTTATTATTCTTATTATAGCCAAATTTGCCACCCTAACTCCTCCCACAGTTTTTACACTACATAGACAAAAATATACCAAACCGTGCAGATTGTTCCCGATCGGATTGCTATTACTTTGTGGAACGTTTCGCCGAATGGTTCACGGAATATCGTCGTTCTTGTGGCGAAATTTGTCCCATAGGAATGAATGGCAAAGCTAGAGTGGGAGCTGGCAAAAGCTGAAAAATCAGGACATGATTTCTAAACTGCCACCACTCCCTCATTTTCAGGCCCACCTACACAAATCTTATATCAAAACGTTCAGCTATCCCTGCTGCCACTAGAAATGTCCACGGCTAAGCCATAGTCCTGATAGTTTTCACAATATGACCATTTGTTTGCAACTCACGCCTTCCATTGACATTAATTGAAACTCCACTCTGCAAAGCTCACATTTGAAGGGCAATTTCGAAACTGCGACTGTGCCTTCATTGTTAATATCTCAGAGACATACTATACATCAAAATGTAGGTCTGGGTCTTGTGATTCTCACAATATAAAGCTCTTCACTGTAGGATTTATAGTTTTTAAAATACGACCGTTTGAATATGGCAACCGCCAAAATACTCTGACCTGTGCAAGGCTGCAGCAGCAAGTGATGTCATAGACAAAGCCTTTTACACCTGCTAATTTTTTATAACTGTATGTTTTAATGTAACTGTGAAGCACTTTGGGCAACAACATTGCAATTAAATGTGCTATAGAAAAAAATAACAGTTACTCCGCCCACTTAGTTGTAGACTACTGATGGAGGCAAGAACACTTCACACAATTTCCCCAGAAATTGTAGCTTTTCTAGTTATTATTATTATAGCCAAATTTGCCACCCTAACTCCTCCCACAGTTTTTACACTACATAGACAAAAATATACCAAAACATGCAGATTGTTCCCGATCGGATTGCTATTACTTTGTGGAACGTTTCGGCGAATGGTTCTCGGAATATCGTCGTTCTTGTGGCAAAATTTGCCCCATAGGAATGAATGGCAAAGCTAGAGTGGGAGCTGGCAAAAGCTGAAAAATCAGGACATGATTTCTAAACTGCCACCACTCCCTCATTTTCAAGCCCACCTACACAAATCTTATATCAAAACGTTCAGCTATCCCTGCTGCCACTAAAAATGTCCACAGCTAAGCCATAGTCCGAATAGTTTTCACAATATGACCATTTGTTTGCAACTCACGCCGTCCATTGACATTCATTGAAACTCCACTCTGCAAAGCTCACATTTGAAGGGCAATTTCTAAACTGCGACTATGCCTTCATTGTTAATATCTCAGAGACATACTATACATCAAAATGTAGGTCTGGGTCTTGTGATTCTCACAATATAAAGCTCTTCACTGTAGGATTTATAGTTTTTAAAATACGACCGTTTGAATATGGCAACCGCCAAAATACTCTGACCTGTGCAAGGCTGCAGCAGCAAGTGATGTCATAGACAAAGCCTTTTACACCTGCTAATTTTTTATAACTGTATGTTTTAATGTAACTGTGAAGCACTTTGGGCAACAACATTGCAATTAAATGTGCTATAGAAAAAAATAACAGTTACTCCGCCCACTTAGTTGTAGACTACTGATGGAGGCAAGAACACTTCACACAATTTCCCCAGAAATTGTAGCTTTTCTAGTTATTATTATTATAGCCAAATTTGCCACCCTAACTCCTCCCACAGTTTTTACACTACATAGACAAAAATATACCAAAACATGCAGATTGTTCCCGATCGGATTGCTATTACTTTGTGGAACGTTTCGGCGAATGGTTCTCGGAATATCGTCGTTCTTGTGGCAAAATTTGCCCCATAGGAATGAATGGCAAAGCTAGAGTGGGAGCTGGCAAAAGCTGAAAAATCAGGACATGATTTCTAAACTGCCACCACTCCCTCATTTTCAAGCCCACCTACACAAATCTTATATCAAAACGTTCAGCTATCCCTGCTGCCACTAAAAATGTCCACAGCTAAGCCATAGTCCGAATAGTTTTCACAATATGACCATTTGTTTGCAACTCACGCCGTCCATTGACATTCATTGAAACTCCACTCTGCAAAGCTCACATTTGAAGGGCAATTTCTAAACTGCGACTATGCCTTCATTGTTAATATCTCAGAGACATACTATACATCAAAATGTAGGTCTGGGTCTTGTGATTCTCACAATATAAAGCTCTTCACTGTAGGATTTATAGTTTTTAAAATACGACCGTTTGAAGATGGCAACCGCAAAAATACTCTGACCTGTGCAAGGCTGCAGCAGCAAGTGATGTCATAGACAGGGCCTTTTGCACCTGCTATTGGTTTGAATAACTGTATGTTTTAATGTAACTGAAGCACTTTGGGCAACAACGTTGCAATTAAATGTGCTATATAAATAAATAATAACAGTTACTCCGCCCACTCCAGTTGTAGACTACTGGTGGAGGCAAGAACACTTCACACAATTTCCCCAGAAATTGTAGCTTTTCTAGTTATTATTATTATTATTATTATTATTATCGCCAAATTTGCCACCCTAACTCCTCCCACAGTTTTTACACTACATAGACAACAATATACCAAAATGTGCAGATTGTTCCCGATCAGATTGCTATTACCTTGTGGAATGTTTCGGCAAATGGTTCTCGGAATATCGTCGTTCTTGTGGCGAAATTTGTCCCATAGGAATGAATGGCAAAGCTAGAGTGGGAGCTGGCAAAAGCCAGCTTGACTCTTACTTACCCACACTCAGTCATGCCACACACATTTCACCACTACTCTCACTGAATCCCTCTGACTACGGCTAAATTCATCTTCTACATCAGAACACTACTCCTAAGATTGGGTTGTATCCATGTCTCGGGTCTTTCATTTAGAATAGGGGCAGCTTCGGTCTCCTTCAACACTGGCACTCCAGTGCATATTATTAAAAGATTGGGCAGATGGAAATCCTCAGTCTACAACCGATATATTCCTCATCCCGAGAAAGAAATGAGGAAAGCTTTTAAAAGTTTGGCTTTGTAAATTTGATGCAATAAGTGTGTTTTTCTTTAATACCTTTTCACCCTCTTTGCATGAACCCGATTTACATATATTACTAATATGTTTCTGAACATATATATTATATTATTCACTCACTCACTCTCTGGGCCGGCCTAAGACATCATGCTGCCTAGGTCCAACGATAAATGACTATGGGGGATAATGTATAATAAACACAGGTTACTGGCTATGGGGGAGATAATGTATAATAAACAAAGGTTACTGGCTATGGGGGAGATAATGTATAATAAGCACAGGTTACTGGCTATGGGAGGATAATGTATAATAAACACAGGTTACTGGCTATGGGGGAGATAATGTATAATAAACAAAGGTTACTGGCTATGGGGGAGATAATGTATGATAAGCACAGGTTACTAGCTATGGGGGGATAATGTATAATAAACACAGGTTACTGGCTATGGAGGGATAATGTATAATAAACACAGGTTACTGGCTATGGGAGGATAATGTATAATAAACACAGGTTACTGGCTATGGGAGGATAATGTATAATAAACACATGTTACTGCTATGGGGGGATAATTTATAATAAACACAGGTTACTGGCTATGGGGAGGATAATGTATAATAAACACAGGTTACTGGCTATGGGGGGATAATGTATAATGAACACAGGTTACTGGTTGTGGGGAGATAATGTATAATAAACACAGGTAACTGGTTGTGGGAGATAATGTATAATAAACACAGGTTACTGGCTATGGGAGGATGATGTATAATAAACACAGGTTACTGGTTATGGGAGGATAATGTATAATAAACACAGGTTACTGGCTATGGGGGAGATAATGTATAATAAGCACAGGTTACTGGCTATGGGGGGACAATGTATAATTAACACAGGTTTCTGGCTATGGGGGATAATGTATAATAAACACAGGTTACTGGCTATGGGGGGATAATGTATAATAAACACAGGTTACTGGCTATGGGGAGATAATGTATAATAAACACAGGTTACTGGCTATGGGGGATAATGTATAATAAACACAGGTTACTGGCTATGGAGGATACTATATAATAAACACAAACACAAAAATAATAATAATAATAATAAAAAAAAAATGAATGTAGCTTCAGAATTAATCTAAATTGTATGCTGTCTAGGAGGTGGGAGTGTCTGGGAGGGAGGGTCTGCTGCTGATTGGCTGGAATGTGTCTGCTGACTGTGAGGTACAGGGTCAAAGTTTACTCAATGATGACGAATAGGGGGCGGACCGAACATCGCATATGTTCGCCGTCCGTGGCCAACGCGAACACGCTATGTTCGCCAGGAACTATTAGCTAGCGAACCGTTCGGGACATCACTATTTAAGTGTTCTTGCATAGCAAGACCACTTAATGTTATCTCACATATATTATTATTATTATTATAGCCAAATTTGCCACCCTAACTCCTCCCACAGTTTTTACACTACATAGACAAAAATATACCAAAACGTGCAGATTGTTCCCGATTGGATTGCTATTACTTTGTGGAAAGTTTTGCCGAACGGTTCTCGGAATATCGTCATTCTTGTGGCGAAATTTGTCCCATAAGAATGAATGGCAAAGCTAGAGTGGGAGCTGGCAAAAGCTGAAAAATCAGGACATGATTTCTAAACTGCCACTACTCTCTCATTTTCAAGCCCACCTACACAAATCTTATATCAAAATGTTCAGCTATCCCTGCTGCCACTAAAAATGCCCACAGCTAAGCCATAGTCCTGATAGTTTTCACAATATGACCATTTGTTTGCAACTCACGCAGTCTATTGACATTCATTGAAACTCCACTCTGCAAAGCTCACATTTGAAGGGCAATTTCTAAACTGCGACTGTGCCTTCATTGTTAATATCTCAGAGACATACTATACATCAAAATGTAGGTCTGGGTCTTGTGATTCTCACAATATAAAGCTCTTCACTGTAGGATTCATAGTTTTTAAAATACGACCATTTGAAGATGGCAACTGTAAAAATACTCTGACATGTGCCAGGCTGGAGCAGCACGTGATGTCATAGACAGAGCCTTTTGTACACCTACTAATGTTTTTATAAATGTATGTTTTAATGTAACTGTGAAGCACTTTGGGCAACAATGTTGCAATTAAATGTGCTTTATAAATAAATAATAACAGTTACTCCGCCCACTCCAGTTGTAGACTACTGGTGGAGGCAAGAACACTTCACACAATTTCACCAGAAATTGTAGCTTTTCTAGTTATTCTTATTACTATTATTATTTATAAAGCACCAACAAATTTGGCAGCACTGTACAACGGGTGGACTAACAGATGCGTATTTGTAACCAGACAAGTTGGATGCACAGGAACAGAGGGATTATGGGTCCTGCTCAGTGAGCTTACATGCTCAGAAAAGTAGGTCAATAGAACAGTATTCACTGAGGGCTTAGTAGTAGTTGTTTTTTCATGACAGTTACAAGAGAGGAATTGGGGTATGGGGAGGGAAAGTTGTTAACGGTTTAATTGATGTGCTTTCCTAAAGAAGTGAGTTTTCAATGATATGTTTGAAGGAATGGAGACTGGGTGAAAGTATAACGGAAAAGGGAGTTTCACAGGAACAGTGCAGCCTTAGAGAAGTCTATATATTCGCCAGTTGTTGGAGTACCTGGTAAATTTAGCAAGTATTATCTAGATTTTATGTATACTTTACATTGCCATACAAAATAAATGCAAAGGCTTAAACATACAACATTTATAAATGGGGTTAAGGGTAAGTGTTGCAAAGTTGCAGATTATATATAATATTCCATTCTTAAGGCCCCTACCATAAATATTCAGGTACCGAATGTCTGTTTATATTACAAACATGGTAAAAAAGCTAAGTACTTACATTGGAAATGTTGGCATATATTTTTTATTCCTTACCTATTGAACCTTTATAAAAAAAAAACTATTTAGATCATTTATAAAACAGTCTTATCCAAAAGGAATATGAAAATACCTCTTGTCAAAAGATATATTAATTTTTCCTGTGGAAATAATTCCTGTGACCGGTGAAGCTTAACTCCTTGAAATGGTTTTTGTTGCATTAGTCACAATACATAATTCACCTTACCTTACTAGAGTGACTCTGATTCATTCTCAAGTGAAATATAATATTTGCAAATGTGTCACCAATGGGTATTTCCATATTAATTCAGTGTTTAATTTATCAAATAATAGTTTTGTTATCAAGCCATAGATCTGAATATATAAGAAGTTTAGCATTTGTTCATAGAGCAGGAGCCCTCTTCTGGTTAAAGGTGATTTGGGTATTTCTTGTATTTTACTAACTCTTGCATATGAGCGGGGAAGCAGTGGATTAATCAACATACTTTCCTCATTTTCTTTTTTAGTAACCTGTTATGTCCAATACAAGGGTTGCTGGATTAGAAGGTATCATTTGGATGACTCCACTAATTAGGAAAAGCTCTTGGGGAACCGTTCACATTTTTTCAGTCATGTTGCGACACATGGATGGGAAGGCTGTAACCTTTTTTTTTTATTTCTGATCTCAATGGTTTTGCCAGACATTTTCCTAACTCTTCTTATTGAGAGGCTACGGAGACATCATAAACTACAAGACCAAAATCTGAGTGTCTTAAGGAAGTCTGCAGAACAACAGAGATTGTATTATTACACATATTGCAACTTTGTGTATACTAAAGTTAGAAATATAGATTTAATATATTCTTTGTCAATATATTTGTAAGTTTTATTCAGACATTAGCATGTCAAACATAGTTTCTTGTCATCATACCTGCAGTGAAATGGAACAAACATACACATGAATTCACACCCATCCACAAACGTCCTACACACACATTCATGCACACACATACACACACACACACATTGTCTGTAGTCTGTATTAAACGTATATAATTTTCTTTTAATTGAGCAATATTTCTTCATATAATGTCATGAATATCTTACAAATTAACCATACAGATTGTATAGAAAACCAAATTGTTTATAGCAATTCTGAATCCTTCTGCAACACATGCTGTTCTTTGCAATCAAAATCAAAAAGCCATACACTAGAGAGATAGTAAAATTACACATTTTGTTTTATAATGCTCAGAAATAAATAAACAAGGAAACTGTATTGTCACTATTTTGCTAATTCACTAATTAAATTGTTAGTGTTCAATATGCACAAATCAGTATATCTTCCTTGGGCAAATTTGTCTTTGAAAATGCAAAAATGAAACCAATAATGAATATTTAATTAACTTGTCCTTACTTCATCTTTGTTTCTCTGTGGGAGAGACCATTAGTAAAGCCAACGTTGGTAAAATTGCATTTTAATATTCTTGTAATAGGTACTCTAAGAATGAACAATTCAGTCTCTGTTATTGAGCATTTAGTGGAGTCACACTGATAGGGTTCTGACTTGTGCAATGCTTAACCAATCCACCTTGAGCACAGCATTATTAAAAGAAAGGTTATCAGGTATAATGATGTGGCAATTGCTTGCAAAGTTCTATAAAAATATACTGTTGAGCTAAAGAAAGTAAATTTCTCAGTTGTAATATAGTTAGATATTTCAATAATATTTAAGCAAATATAATACTGATTTTTTTGTATATTTTGTTTAATGTATATTGCTTTGGTGAAATAAAATAATTTTTTACACATGTTTCTAATGGCATATACAGGCTGCTATTTATAGGGGGGCTGTTGTGTGTGCTATGCTAGGGGGAGGCTATGTGTATGTGTTGTAGGGAGGCTGCTGGTGTGTGTCTGGGTGTGTATGAGTGTGTGTGTGTGTGTGTGTGTGTGTGTGTGTGTGTGTGTGTGTGTGTGTGTGTGAGAGACACAAACATATAAACAACCACACAAAAATACAGACAGCAGTCTCCACACGGAAACAAGACACAAACATGCATAGTTTTCCAAAACATAAAACATATTTCCACACATCTCCACAAAAGAGTTGATTGAAATGTATGTACAACCTTGACACATGGACGCATACTAGTGTTTGGAATTATAGCTATCAAATTATAATAGAGTTTGCAGGAATCGATGACCTGCAAACTTTCTTTGTCCTAGGGATAAGCATAACCACCTAGCAAAGCTAGTGGGTATGTGGCAGCCCCCAGGAGAATGATTTTGCCGCGCTAAAAAAATGCTCGTGCTGTGTTCCTGCACAGCAACAGCATTTTAGCCAATCAGGTAATCAGGACAGCCGTGTAGCTTGCGGCAGCTCTGATCACCTCAGATTTTAAAATCGGGATAGTGCAGATGGTTAACTCATCCAGAGACAAAGAACCCCGTAATGTAGGATAGAGATCAATGTACATGGTACTAAATATAATAAAGGAAAAGATTAAGGGGGATAACAATGTTTTATTTACTCAACCAAAACATGAACTTACTCCTATGAAAGGGTTATGTCAACAGAATGGAAAAGCATTAAAATAAAGTAACAATAAAAAAGAAACATTTCTCAAGTACTGACAGTTAATAGTGACATATGAAAATGTAAAAAAAAAAAAAAACAATCTTTGATCATCAAGGTGAAAAACAAACAGTCTCTGTGAGAAATGTTAGTAAAGTATAACTCATAATCAAAGAACTTCTGGAAGAAGTTTCTTAAGCTCCAGAATTATGTAGGAGGGTCCTTGGCTTGATGATCCTGTCTGGGTAGCCTGTTGTAATCTGTAAAGATAAACAGAATAAATATAAATATATAAGGGAAAAAGAAAACAAACACAAAAAATTACTTTAATTAGAAGATTCCCAAACCAGAGAAATACCCTACCACCACTAGGCACTACAAATAAACCTGGGGAGGGAGGAATGGGCGCTTTGCTAGGTGGTTATGCTTATCTCTAGGACAAAGAAAGTTTGCAGCTCATTGATTCCTGCAAACTCTATGTTGTCCCTCTGGGAGGCATAACCACCTAGCAAAGCTAGTGGGTTGAATAGCACACACCTGCTGGTGGTCCTAAGGAACTGTAAATGTTCAACTTCAGATGACCTCCAGTAAAACTTAACAAAAGTCTTACTGGAGGACCATCTTGCAGCTTTAAGGATAATAGGAAAAGGAAAGCCTCTCTCTGCTGCTTTTAAAGCTGAAGCTCCTCTGATAGAATGAGACAAAAACCAAAAGTGGGAAAAACCTAGTATACGTATAAAATATATGTAAACCACCTAAAAAAGCTGACCGGGGCTAAATGGATCAGGAGGAATTTCGGATGATGTATAAGATGTGAATCCTTGTATATATCAAAAGAGACAAAACCGCATATAGTGAAGTAAAATCACAACTTACAGAGTGCATTCTAAGTAAGTGCATTCTAAATACATTTTCCAAGTTGTGATTTTACTTCACCATATGCGGTTTTGTCTCTTTGCATATATACAAGGATTCACATCTTACACATCATCCGAAATTCCCCCTGATCCATTTAACCCCGGGTGGGGTGATAAGCCTGAAACCATCATTTGTGAGTTTTCTACTAACATCACATTTATTCTTGTGTTAAAACTATGTTACGCTATGTTTTATTCATTATTATTATAGATCTCCATTGATCTACTGATCCTGGTAATTTTTTCCAGGTGGTTTACATATATTTTATACATATACTAGGTTTTTCCCACTTTTGGTTTTTGTCGCATTGTATAAATTAGGTGTTTTGTGAGGTACACCTGGGAACACTTTTAGTTTTTACGTATTATATTTGCACTTTAGTGATTATATTTATCTTGGTTTTTACTATATTTTATTTTCCTCTGATAGAATGACCCTTAAAAACCATGACATCAATACCCACTACAGACATAGCGAACAGTATCCAACCCCTGATTGTGTTAACCTTAGCTGACCGAAAAGGTTTTCTGGAAGTGATAAGTAATTGTGTAAAGTCTTGTCTGATTGGGGCAGAAACATTCAAGTATGAATTTAACAAATTTGACATGAAATCCCCCTGGAGTTTGAGACAAGCATGGTTCGACAATATTTAACTGGGTTAATTCTGAGCCTTTAGCTGCCAGTGTTAAAGCTAGAAGGAATGCCAGTTCAATCGCCGACCATATTAGGTCAATCTGGTCATTGTCCAAAGAATTAAGGGACTTTAACAAAAGGTCCGCATCCCAAATGGAAGTGTATCTCAGAGTAAAAGGCTGGCAGACTGATAGCCCTTTGAGTAACCTGAGGTAAAGGGCGTCTTGGGTCAGAGTAGGGATTAGAAAATTTAACGTCTTAATCGTACTGACCGCTAACCCTGAATGATATTTGAGCGTGAGGAATTCTAAAGCTAAGGGAATTGTCAGATTCATGGGAAAGGGAATTAAAGGAAATTTCCCATGCTTTAAATTCCTCGATCATCTGTTTGTATCTTACCCTGGTCCTGCGCTGTAATTAAGAATTAACTATGTCTAAAACCAAGTCAGACAGAAGAGGATGCGTTAAAAGCATACCAGGGCTGCTATTTACATAAGTTGGGGGAGCTTGGTTAAGAGATCCCTGATCCCTAGGAAGCAATCCGCTGTCCAGCCTAATGGTACCTTTGGTTTTCTGATTAGAGGTTGGATCAGGGGTACCATGGTCTGGAGGTCCAAATGGGGTACACTAAAACCAGATTGGGCACCCTGACACCTAACCCCTTCATCAGAATTGATGGAGGGGAAAAAGCGTAGAGCCCTGGAATGTCTGTCCATTGGAAGGACATCACATCCATCTTCCAAGCTCCTTTTGCCCAAGTCCTGGTTACAAATTTGGGAGTCTGAGCCGAGGTCTGAGATGCAAAAAGATCTGTCTCTTGCCCAATCTGCTCTCTATCAGCTGAAATAAGGCACTCTTTAACTGGACTGTAGCCAGGGACTTGAACTGCCAAAATTCAAACTTTGTGAACCAGAGCCCAGGACCACAGGTCCAAAGCCTCTAGGCAAAGGCATTTTGACCTTGTGCCCCCTCTGTGGTTGACATAAGCTACCGCTGTCCTGTTGTCCGATTGAACCATTACCGACACACCTAGGGGGTTCAACGAAACAAGGCCTTGGAGGGCTAATCTGATTGCTCTCAACTCTAGTAAATGTATGTGAAGAAGCCTTTCTTGAACTGACCAAACTCCTCCTTATCGCGCCTTGGGCAGAGAAAGCACCCCATCCCTCGGAAGAAGCATCTGTGGTCAAGGTTAACTCAAAAGGCCCTTACAGAAGGGGGCGAGGAAGTGGTCTTGCCCCTTTCAATATCATGTTTACCTCTTTTCTGACACTCGTGGGAAGGACCACCCTTGACCCAGTGATTTATTTAGATCTGCAGCCCTAGGCATGACGGAACTCGGGCACCTCCTAATTTTCATTTGCCCCACCCCTTCCTGTCAATGCCACACCTCTTACTGTTAAACAACTAACACACACTTTGACTGACAGACACACTCTCAGATACACTGACATTCACACACTGATTTGACACAAACAATCACTAACTCACTGACATACACTCAATCACTGACATACACACACAATGACACAGACACACACACTGACAGGCATACACAATCACACACATTCACTCAGACACACAGGCGCCCTCAAAGATGCAATCACTCAGAAACAAACACATTTTCACTGGCAGACTCACACACACACACTCTCACTGACAGACAGCCACACAATGACAGACACCCTAACAGACATGCACACACAATCACTCAGATACACATTGACAGACATACACACACACAATCACTCACATACACACTGACAGACATACATACACAATCACTCACATACACACTGACAGACATACAGACATACACACACTGACAGACATACACACACTGACAGCTAGACACACACAATCACTCAGACATACACACACTAACAGCCCCCCCACCCGCGCCTCCCCAAACATTAACCGATTACTTTTTCTTTTTTCGTTTAAATCCACCCAGCCTTCATACCTTGGGGAGTGCTGGGTGAAATTTTTTTTACCTGGGGTCCAGGGGTCTCTTCTGACAGGAAGGGAGGCATGTGGGCGGCTAACTAAGAATCCATGCGGGCGGGCGGCGCGGGCGAGGGAGCACTGATTAGTGAGCTGTCTCTGCTCAGCTCCCTTGCGCGCCGCAGAGTGATGCTGGGAGCCAGAATATGATGTCATATTCCGGCTCCCGGCATCACTCTGCAGCGCGTGAGGGAGCTGAGCAGAGAGCTCTCAAATCAGTGCTCTCTCGCCAGCGCCGCTTGCCTGCCTGGATTGTTAGTTAACCGCCAGGCTAACAAGGTATTTGCCTGGGCATTGGGAAAGTCGTAACCCGGTATTAAAGCTATCAGCCTCCCAATAGTCTTTGCTATTTCTCTTAGAGACCATCTGTGTTTTAAAAGAGCTGTTAACTGAGCTAGGATTTTTTCCCATTTGTCTCGGGGGAACACACAAGGTCATATCCATAGTGTTCAGCATGAAACCCAAAAATAGGGTATTCTGAGTAGGGACTAGGATGGATTTTTTGCAGATTTAACCATCAGATCCTGTAATGAGGACATTAGGTAATCTCTCTGCTGAACGAGAGCATCTACCTCTGGATTCAGCAACAGAATGGCGTCTAAGTAATAAAGACATAGAAATCCTCTTTACCTGATGTGGGATACAATAGCTTTCATTATCCTGGAAAATGTGTAAGGTGCATTGGGTAGGCCAAAACCTTTACAGTCCAGTGATATATCTGTTCCTTCCAGCCGAATCTGAGAAAGCGCCTGTGTTTCATAGTGATGGAAACTGAATGGAAAGCATCTTTGAGGTCTAATTTTATGCAGAAGACATTTTTCTGCAATAGGCCTTGGAGGTCTGTTAAACCTTCCATCCTGAATCTTTTCCTCTTTAGGAAAGCATGCAAAGTGTTGACATTTAGTACCTGAAAAGGACAAATATGCTATTTCTATTTTTCCCTGATCTTATGTCTGGGACAGAGAGGAATCTAGAACTGGATTTTCCTCTCTGCTCAGAGCTTGACTCTGGAAAGGAAACTGGATGAGAGGGAGTTGTAAAACATTTTTGAAAATCTGAAGCACCCATTTGTCCGAGGTTATATCTGACCAATTTTGAGGGTAAACCACTTACTTTACTGGGTCTTCGGTTTCCTGATGAGGCACGTCTGGCATGGGCTCCTCTGCTACTGCCTTGGGGTCTTGACTTTCCCCCATGGTGACGAAAGTGGGATTGTTAAGTAACTTCCCAGGGCGAACCTGTAACCCTGTAGGAACAACCCTCAGTTCCAAAAGGGCTTCTTGTAGCTTGGAAAGCTCTTCTTTGAATCAGAGAAAGATTCCTAGCTTTGTATCGTCCTTTCACCTCTTGTATAAAAGAGCGGCCAAATAGAAAGGAGTTTTAGAAATTAGGGAATTCATCTGATTTAGGTAGCAAATCAGACATCCCTGCTGAATGCAGCCAGCGGGTTCTGTGAATGTTGGAAATATAGTTGAAGGATTGACCGATAATAAGCACCGCTCTGCTGGAAGCTTTTAGAAGTGCCATCTTAGAAGCCAGTTAAGCTGGTAAGGAAGGGTTATGAGAGAATCCCTCCTTTTCTGCCTTATCTAATATAAGCAGAAGGGGACTAACAGCATCCGCAATTTCAAATTGTACATTGCGAAATGTCTGATCCATGGGATCCGCAGAAACACTACTTCCTGTAATGGATAACAGAGGTGGATCAATTTCAGGGGCCATTAGTGTCTGAATGTCAGGGATACCAATATGATTTAAAAGGATCCCATCCTCTTTAACTAGCAGTGATCTGAAAGCTAGTTTGGCGAAATCCCTGACTTCTGACTTTTGTTCGATGGCCCATCTTGAATGGAATAATTTTGAAGGGAGCACTTTACCTAAAAGGCTCACTCTGGTCATCTGAATGTTGCTCAACTTCCCTCATACTGTGGAAGCTGCAGAGCAAACCACCTCCTCAGACTCCCAATCAATCTCCGGTGATCCCTGTCTGGAACAGGACCGGCTTAGGGAGGCTGAATGAGCAAATGCTCTTGAGGTGTACGGTGAGGGACTGACAGCACTCAAATGAGTCTTGTCCCTTTTTTGTGAAAACTGCTTTGAAATCTCAAACGAGGGAAACACACATTTCGCTTTTGGAGGTACCGTCCCTTTGAAACAACAGGGGAAGAGGGACCAAAATCAAGTTCATCCTCAAAACTTGAAGAGAAAAGGCAAGCCTTCTTTTTTTTCTTTTACTAACTGTGACTATATCCTCCTCAGAAGATGAAAGGGATAGGTCCCTTCTAATGTTGATGGGGCTGTCTCTAGGAGAGACATCCACCATATCTGTGACAGACACAGAAATGGAGTCCTCCATCAACGTTCCATTTTAAAATCTGAGGTGATCAGGGCTGTCCTGAACACCTTATTGGCTAAACGCTGTTGCTGTGCAGGAGCACAGCACAAGCGTTTTTTAGCGCGGCAAAATCATTCTCTGGGAGGAGGGACATAACTATATTTAATTTTTATTATTATAAGCAGTAGTAGTATTAGCATTATTAGCATTAGCATTTATATAGTAACAACCTATTGTACAGAACTTACTCTGTACAGTGGGAATATATAACAACAAGTCATTGACAGACAAAGTAAATGTTGACATATACAAGAGGTGAAAATGGCCCTACTTAAATGAGTTTGTGAATTTGCTTCAGTTTCTAACTATTTACCGGAATTTAGCAATCTGAGATTAAGTGAAGATGTAATTTTGTTTAAATGGGGTTTGTTCAGCAAGAACATTGCATTAGTAATGCTTTACCAATTTAAGATTTTTAAACTTGAACCCTGAATATAAATTATGACTATCAAATTATCCAGTAAAATTTAAAATATCAATTTTAAATTCAAAATGTTTTTAAGTATTATTGAAGATATTCTCATTCTGAAGTGAAATATGCATAAACAAGAGGTTAGCTTCATCTCATTAAAATAATAATCTAAGTACATATGATATATGTTATCAAATTGAATTATTGGGCCATGACTTTGAGGGCTACAGTTAGTAATGGAATCGATTCAGAACATAGAAATGGCCTTTATTTCTCATGATGTTCAGGGAATTTCATCTTAGTCTATCATCTTGCAGAAGATTCAGAGATGCTGAAAGTACTGCACCTCAAGGTCACACAGAAAGCTGCTTTATTTGACTTGAAAGTACTGCCTCTCTGTTCAGTAGTTTTAATTTGAGCATTTGTTAACCTCATGACCCGATCAGCTCTCTGGCTTGAAAGTGCTATGCAGTACTCTGTATGTATAAACCCTTTTTTGATTGCATACCAGTTCTTCTATTTACTCTGATTTTCTGAGTACAATAAAAGAAATCCCTTTGAATCCCCAGAGACAGACCGATGAGATTTAACAACTTGTGTCTTTTAGGAAAAAAAAAAAACTCATAAAAATTCACTGCAAATGTAAATTTGTAATATGACTTTGCCATAGCTTAAGGGATAAATAAGGGATATCTGTCATTAGCTGATAAAGTCATACATAGAAATGTATGAGACGAACCATGGATCTGATTTCTATATCTTTTGTTTTTGTATTATAATTGTATTCATCCTAAATTAGTTAAATGCACCAAATTAATACATAATTATGTGTAGAGAATTCAATACAACATTTTTAGAGAAATTAGAATTATTTTAAAAGCCTTTAGTTTAGACAAGGTCAGAGCAAACCATGCATAGTTTATTGTTTATTGTTCTGAGATTTTCATACATCTATACATTTACATTGGGATTCACTTTGTTTTTTTGTAAAAAAAAAAAGAATGACTCAAGTCTCTATGAAATGCCAGTTTATATGCTATCACAAGAGAAAAGCTCAAGCAGTTTCAGATAATTAGACATATGTTATTGTTTGATTTTTTTCCCCTCAATTCGTATAGATGCATCTAAATGCCAACGTTTTTCAAGGTCAACCACAGTTTAGCTTTACTCGCATTATACAATAATTTGCAAGGGAAATAGCTACTGACAATGACAATTTCAAATGTTTTCTTTTCTTATATAACATAGATATAAGAGGAAAATGATAAAGAGGGAGCAATATGTAGCGTTTAGCAGCGAAATATTTCACGCTTAAAGTAAACATATGAGAAAGAGGTCCAGGTGAAATTGACCTCGATGTTGTTGTAGACTTTGGAATATTTGGGATCCAGTTTCCAATTGCTGGTGTCCCTCCAGTGTCGTGAAAACCAGTCCGCCGTGAGGTTCGTGTCCCCCGGGAGATATTCCGCTTTGAGGGAGATGTTGCGGGGTAAGCAGAAGTCAAAAATCTCCTTCGTTATCTCTGACAGGATGCGGGATCACGCTCCACCCAGGCGGTTGATGTAGCGGACCGCTGAGATGTTGTCCATCCGTAGAAGGATGCAGCAGTCCGTCTTTTCTATTGTGAGGCTTGCGAATGGCAAAAGATCCCGCCAGGAGTTCCAGGCAGTTTATGTGCATGTGGAGGTCCTGGGAGGTCCAGGCTCTGCCTGTTGATGTACCGTTGCTTGTGGCGCCCCAACCCCAGAGGCTGTTGGGAGTGTTCCCAAAGATGGCTCGACCGTTCCATGCTTCCATGCTGTCTAGCCACCAGCTGAGTTCTTCTCTGACTTCCTCCGTAACTGGGATCGGTTGATCATAAGATGGGTTTTGAGGAAAGAAGCCTTGAGGCGTTGCATCACCCTGTAGTGAAGTGGGCCCAGGAAGATAGCTTGTATAGAAGCTGAGAGGAGTCCCACAATTCGAGCGAGGGCACGGAGTGGAATGGTGTGGGCGCGGATGGTTTTGCGCAGTTCTTTGCGAATGTTTGAGATCTTTGACGCCGGTAGTCATAGGGTGCTTGTGGTGGAGTCTCTCGAATCCGAGGAATTGTACTTTTTGAGATGGTGTCATGGCTGATTTGTGGAAATTTACTAGAAAACCCAGGGATGATAGGAGGTCCGTGGTATAGCTTGTGTGTTGTATCAGTCTGGACTTGTCGGAGCAGAACAATAGGAGGTCGTCCAGGTATATGATGAATCGAATTCCTTGTGCTCGAAGATGAGCAACCACGGGCTTCAGTAATTTGATGAAGCACCACGGGGCCGAGCTGATGCCGAAAGGAAGGCATGTGAATTGCCAGGGTTGTCCCTGCCAGTGGAATCATAGGAATTGTCGACAGGAATGGTGGACGGGTACTGAAAAGTATGCGTCCTTTAGGTCCAGTCTTGTGAACCAATCTTTGTCCTGTAATAAATCCCTCAGGAGATGTATGCCTTCCATCTTGAAGTGCCTGTACATAACGTATTCGTTGAGACTTTTCAAGTTTATGACGGGGCGAAAGTTCCCGGTTTTCTTCTTCACCAAGAATATGTTGCTGAAGAAACCTTGTGGTCCGGAGGCGGGTTCGATCGCGCCTTTCACCTGTAGTTCTTGTAGTTCCTTGTGAATGAGTTCGGTGTTCTCTGTCGAACATCTGATGGGGTATGGGGCAACCGTCTGTCGTGGACGGGCCGTGAAGTCGATTATGTAGCCCTGTACAGTTTGCAGGATCCAGCTGTCTGAAGAAATGGTTCACCATTCCTGAAAGAAAAGGGAGATGTGACCTGCAATACGAATGGGAAGACAATGAAATAGTTGATTGCTTACCTGTGGAAAAACGAGCTCTGCCGCGGGTATGTGGTCCACGTCCTCTGTCTGCCCCTCTGGTGTAAGAGAACTGTTGACGGTATCCCACTTTGGGGTAGAAAGGTTGGGGCCTCGCATTGCGGGGGCCTGAAGGCCAGCATCGGCTGGCAGCACGGCCCCTTTGGCGGCCAGCCCTTCCATAAACACCCCTGGTGGGGTTATGTCTAAACACTCTTCTCATGGAAGATTGAGCTTTGTTTAGAGAAGTAAATATATTTACATGTTTGCTTAAGTCTTTGAGAAAAGGGTCTCCAAACAGTTTTCCCTGTGCCAGAGGACCTAGCTCTTTGGTGCCCAATTCCACCAACTTTCCGTCAATGCGGAGTAAATCTGCTTTGCGCTGCTCGGATGAGAGGCCGGCATTGGTGTTGCCCACAAAGCAAAAGCATCTTTGTGCCCACTCCCGTACATCGTGAGCCCATTTGCGGACCATGGTTGTGTCGAATTGGTCTGCTTTTGTGAGAGCATCATCTGCCAGGTACATGATCCTGGAAAGTGGCCCCACTGAGTCCAGTAGTTTATCCTGGACTGCTCTGAAACCTTTCTCCACGCCTTTGCGTGGGTCACGGCCACCGCGGGACATAAAGGTGGTCATCACCTGGTCAAACTAATTATGTCGGGATCGGTGGGTTTTTGATGGTTTCCTCATATCGGTATTAGAGGCCATCATGATGGAGAGAGTTTCTCCATGGAGGCTGCTACCGCCTCATTAACCATCGTTTAAAGGTCTGCTGTATTCTGAGCAGTTTCCATATTGGAGATTAATAATTTACTGGCACTGGGAATATTACTGAATATTTCGGAATTATAGAGGTCAGTTCGGCTGTATATGAGAACACTATGCTGGCCCCAACAGGGTACAGTAGTGTGTAATATAGATGTACTCTAAGTATAGAGTAAAACCCCCAGCAGGGTGTGTGGTGGAGATGGTACAGTAGACTCCAGCAGAGTCTGTGGCTATATAGTGTAATAGAGATCACAGCAGGATCTATGCCGTCTAGTCAGGCAACGGATAATACAGTGCACCAATGTAAAAATAGAAAAATATAATTAGTGATATAATGTAAACCACCACACTATTGGGCTTTAGTATTTCTGGGCCTCACCCAGGATAACAGAGGTGGCCACAAGGCGACCTCCAGAAGCAGCAGTATATAGGGCAGCACCCCTGACAAGCACAAGGTTATGGTCCTTTAAGTGCCTAGATACAGAGATTGAAAAATCAATAAATAGACTGACCTCTAGAACTGAGGATAGCAAACAGGACTCTCTCCGGTTGTGAATTCGTGGAACTGACTGTATGTTTAAGATGGTGGCCGTAATCTCGCGAGATGCGAGATTGCAAATGGCCACCGCGAGAATGAGAGCTCTGCAGTGAGCTCTGCAGTGAGCGGTGAGGTGACAAAGCTGGTTAAGCGGCTGAGGGGGGAGGGAAACCGGGGTAGGGGATAATCCATGAGGTGACCGAGCCGATTAGGCGGCTGAGGGCGGCGGTTTGGGAAATATTCGTGCGGTTGAGATTTTCCCGCGGGCGGGAAAGAGGTTGTGCGGGTGGGTCCTCCCGCGGGCGGGAGGGAGGCTATGCGGGTCGGGAATTAAGCTAAAAGCAAGCAGGGGATTGAAAGAAAGAAAAAAGGGGGGAAGAAACCCCCCCAAAGGCTAAATCAATATGAAGTAAAAACACCTCAAAGGAGTGAGGAAGTAAATAAAAAGTAACAGAAACAGAAATATACAGTATAAGTGACTTAATCTCTATAGTATGTAGAGAGGTTACAAGTAAGATAAATAATCCCCTAAATATAAAGGCAATAAATCATAAATTCAGTATACATATACATATATATATATTAGGGGAGCCAAAAGCTCTGACCTGTCTGCGATGGAGCAGTAAAGAAAGAGGAGGAGGAGCCTATTTTCTGGGAACACCTTACTCTCTATCGCATTTTTGATTGGTTAAACGTTTACTTTCTTTACTGTTGTGGAGTTTAAGAGAGATATACAAAATAGGAAGTCTCCTGTCATGTGATAAAATTCAAGCTGATTTATGTCTCTGTAGCGTACATTCAAACCTTTTATTGACAATCTCTGCCAAATTTGCTGGTGAAATTTAAAATGAATTGTAATTTTGAAATATTTGTAACTTTTGTTGGGGCATTTCACACACCCTGTGTATCCCACTACCATTAACAAAAACAACATTATGTAATTTGCTACTGTGCTTGAGTACAATAATTTTAAAACACAATTTTACAAGTAGACCTGTGCCAAATTTTAAGATGTTCTGAGTTCTGATCTTTAACTATTTGATTTACTATGTCCATTCTTTTGGGACAAAATAGTAGCTGATTACTTCACATTGCTCCCAAACCTTCCATACATACACATATCACAGCATACCATTTGCAAAAGAAGAAATCCTGAACTCTTTAAAGGGACTCTTCAGTGCCAGGAAAACATATCCATTTTCCTGGCACTGCAGGACCCTGCAGTGCCCCTCTCTCTCCCAGCCCCTATCCCACGTTGCTGAAGGGGTTAAAACCCATTCAGTGACTTACCTGAATTCAGCGCCGATTCAATGCTTTCCTATGGGGATTCTGGCGATGCTGGAGGTCCTCATGCATAGCGTTAAAGGACGTTCAGCGTTGTTTAAAATCTGATAGACAGCCACTAGAGGAGGACCTAACCCTGCAAGGTAATTATTGCAGTTTATAAAAACAGCAATAATTACACTTGCAGGGTTAAGGGTGGTGGGAGGTGGCACCCAGACTGCTCCAATGGGCAGAAGTGGCCTGGGTGCCTAGAGTGTCCCTTTAATATGTGTATTTTCACTTAGTCATTTAATCAATTTCTTAAGAATATATGGGGAAAATTATAATATATATATATATATATATATATATATATTTTCACATGCATGTTGAAGTTTAATGATACATTTCAAAGGTCATGTGTGTCCTAATATTTGAACAACTTACTATTTGTATTCCACTGTTGTGGACATGAAATATTATCCTAATTTCTTTTAGTTAGTAAAATGTCTATTTACTTTATATAGTACTTGATCAGCATTTATCATTCTATGTGATTTACCTAAAATGGCCGCTAGGGCCAGGGAGTTTCCCTTAGTCATCGAATAACACTCTCTAACAAGATGGCGCTGGAATCTGGGGGAGACCCGCAAGATGCCAGTGACATCACACCCAGTAGGACGAGCAATGAATCAACCACTTAACCCCTAACCAATTATTGATGAATAAATCAATGTTATCTCTGACAATGCTTATGATGTAATTTTGCTTTATAAGGGGCATGCCACCCCCTCTAATAAACATTCCTCAAGTTTTTCATTAACCTGAAACTTGTGTCTGGTGTGATTTACTTCAGGGAGCGTGCACGCACTGTTTCTTTCATTTGGCCAGGGGCAGATATACAAAGTAATCAATTTACTGATTGATTTCCACTTCACCACTATATCTCTTAAATACAGTAATCCTTTACATGCATATCTTTGCCAGTATTTGATAGAATATATATGGTCACATACCTTAATTCTGACATGTCTCCATTCTTGTTTAAATATAGTACTTTCAACTGAATTTGTACCACTTGGGTGTAGTTTGGTTGTCTATAGAAATCAGCAGAATCTACATATAACATGAGTGATTTAACTATTCACAAACAGCTCAAATTCAACCAAATTGCAACTCGGTTGCCTTTATTTGGTTGTTCTAAACCCCCTGATAGAGACCAGATGAATTACACCTACATTTCTAAGATGTCTACCTACTAAATGCCATTTAAAAAAAAATCTTTTTGCAATTTCAGCTAATTTGGGTCAATTCTCCTGCTTTAAGTTTAAAAAAAAAACTGAATTTCACTGCTGTAAAAAAAAAAAAACAGAATGGTCAAGATTACAAGTGATTAAGGTATCCTTAGAGTCCAACTAATCAAACAGCTCTGACTAAACTTGCATTGCATGAGAGACTTCTTATGAAATAAAGAAGATGGATCATTTTTTTTAACTTGTCATTTTTTTTAAGTCTTGTTTTTTGCTATTCAGGTCTTTTTTTTTAATAGTCATGTCCTTATTATGGATTTTTTTATCGCCTTCTGTAAGGCTGAAAAAGAAGATAAAAAAGACATCTATTGGTAAGTAATTTTTTTCATAGGTATTAGTTGTTTTGCCCCCTCACTATTTTTAGGGTGAGTTGGTAGTTTCATTTTTCTTTGCTGTTGAGGGGCTAGCTAGGGACTTAGGGACCTCTAGCTGCAAGAGAGGTGAAGCAATTGCCTGTACCTTGGGAGTGGTGAACAATGGCCTGCCCACCCCACTTATTACATTTAATGCCCCTGCCAGAAGCCTATGAGGGGTTGTGAATGGACAATACCCAATTAATTATCGAACTACCTCTTTGTACTATTGTGGGAGTAATCGTTTCCCAACAGACAGTTTTTAGCTATATTTGCTCAGTCGCTGATAGTTAACTCTGAATCCCATAGCAACTAAAATGGCTTGACCATTGACCATTTTGGTCACTTCACAATTAGGGCATGTGATGGCTCAACATTTTTTTTTGGCTAAATAGTTGATTGGCACAAATTCGGACCATGGTCATTCCATCACAGAGCTACCTTGTGGATCATGAACAGTATGCAGAGAAACTAAAATTTTTAGTCTAACCCTTTCACTTTATTGCCACTTTGGACAATCCAAAGCTTGACGTGGGTGTCCTTCTGACATTACATCAAAACCTAATGGTTTATACAACACTATCTGCTCTGCATATGGTATTGGGAAATGTCATTCTCACTCAATGTAGCCTGCAACCTGTTGAATCTCTTTCAAAGATATAGGGCTTCAGTTTTCAACAAATCACATACTACTTGCAGTGTATACTCTGCAAACACAATCACTTCTATCCACTGACTCCTTCTAAAAACATGCCACACAACGGCATTGAATTACATTACAACTCTCTACCATCTTCTCACTGAGGTGACTCTGGGCCAGATCTGCCTTTCATGCACATATGGGACATGTCCCTGGACAGGATCTGTTCTGATTTTGAATAAAAGAAGGCTTCCTTTCCTTTACACTACAGATCCTTAGCATGCAAACATCAGGAACTAGTCCATAAAATCCTTACCATTTGGTATTTTTATTTCCTCATCCCTCCCAACTTAGTCTTCCCTCTCTTTCTTTTTTAACTGTTGTTGAGTAAGAGGTGTTTCCACATTTCTATTCTTTTTTTGAACAGTTCACAGATGGCAGTTAACCTTTCTTCTTTGTATTTTAGCTTTCACTCTTCCATTTATATTATGGTTATCTGTATTCTCATTGTTAACACTATATTTGTATTTGACAATTTTTATGAAAATTTGCTTTTCATTTTGAAAATATGAAATCTATTTTACATAGATAAATTAGGCATGTGCATTGGGAAAATTTTCGGATCGGTTCGGCATTCCGAAAATTGGGACTTCGGTAATTCGACACTTCAACACTTCGGAACTTCGTCACTTCGACACTTCGGAAATTTGTCAACTTCGGCACTTCAGAACTTAGGCATTTCGGAACTTCAGAACTTCGGTATTTCAAATTTCGGGACTTCGGCACTTCGGGACTTCTCTTGCAGTCACTAAGTAGATAACTCCCTAATTCCCACAGTATTAGGGAGTTATCTTCCAAAAGTATTAGTACATTTTGCCCCTATTTGCTATACCGCGAGTAGGGGCATGTATATTAAACAGTGAGCAGGGGGGGCTTTTAAACTAAAGGAGGGACCTATTGCCCCCCCTGGCTCCCACCCCTGAGCGGAGGGTGGGGGCCCTAAAGTAAAATGATGGGGGTCCTATTGTCCTCCCCCGGCCCCACTCCTGAGCGGTGGTGGGGGCCCTAAATACTAATAAGGGGGGTACCTAATGTCCTCCCCCCAGGCCCCCACCCTTGAGAGGTGGGTGGGTGCCCTAAATTAGAAAAAGGGGGGACCTAATGTCCACCCCCTGGCCCCACCCCTGAGCGGTGGGTCGGGATCCTAAAAACTAATAAGGGGGGACCTAATGTCCTCCCCCCTGGCCCCCACCCCTGAGCGGTGGGTGGGGGCCCTAAATACTAATAAGGGGGGACCTAATGTCCTCCCCCCTGACCCCCACCCCTGAGCGGCGGGTGGGGGCCCTAAATTGGAATAAGGGGGGACCTAATGTCCTCCCCTTGGCCCCCACTCCTGAGCGGTGGGTGGGGGCCCTAAATACTAATAAAGGGGGAGCTAATGTCCTCCCCCTGGCCCCCACCCCTGAGTGGCGGGTGAGGGCCCTAAATACCAATAGGGGGGGAACCTATTGTCCTTCCCCCCAGCCCCCACCCCTAAATAAAAATGTTACCCCCCCAGGTGACTAGGGGTCCCCAAACCCCTAGTCACCCCCCTAAAAAAAAATTACTCCTACCCAACCCTAAAAATAATGAGGCGGGGAACCTTTAACTAAGTACCTGTAAAAAATATAAAACTTACCATTCAATGTTTTCTTTCTTCTAATTTTTTTTTAGTATTATTAAATACCAATTTAGGTCTTTCAGCCTTTTAGTAGATAGCTCCCTAATACCGTGGGAATTAGGGAGTTATCTACTTATTCATACCTGTCATTACACTGACTGGCTAAGTGTGACAGACCCATTCGTATGGACTAAAATTACTGTGTTCGTCTGTTTTGCCGTTTGCATGAATCCCCCCGTTTGTATGCCTGGACTAAGGGAATGTATTTGGTTGCCGACCGCAACTACCGAGCGGACGGCCACCCAGGAGAGAAGTGTGCTGCTCGTTAACCTATTGATCCCAATTAGAACGTTGAGGTTAACCGTAGCCACTTCTCAATTAAGACCGAAGACAGGGTGGTCGTCGTTCGTATGTCGACCACGAGGCGGTGGCCATTTTAACTATGCGAAAGCCCAGCGGTGTTCGATGATTATTTCATGGAACTCAAAACGGACACTTTTTCAACTGAACACCGCTGAAGCCATCGACCTCCCCTTCGCAATCGACAGAGGTATACGAACACCGGCCGTTCGGGAGATTTAACAACATGAATGGACTTAACCCAGATAGCCGTCCCATGGAGTCGTTCGCATACCGAAGGACTATAACCAACTTTGACTCCATGGCGATTGAACTATGCGTATGGGATCTGAGCGCTATTCGCCAATAATATGCACTCAGATCCAGGCTATCTGGGGATATGTTATACGAATGCAATATGTTTGTCAGTTAGAAAGTTATGGATTTTAATGTATTTTATAACTTTGAGTTAAAATGGCGATGTGCCTCTGCTCGGGGAGATAATTTAATTACTTCCCAATTATCTCCCGAGCAGAGGGGAGGAAACTGTGATGCATGCTGGGAATATTGTGGGGATGTATGTCTGAAATGTCCCCATGTCCTTCTGTTATTCCAGTCTCCCATTTGGTCCCCTAGGGGAGTGTCCACCAAGTGGGAGACCTGCATAAATACGGGCAGGTAGCCCACAGTAAACTCAGTTCGTGTTTTACCCTCAAAGCGGAGCTTGGTCTCGTTATTGGGGGGATTTTATTACTGGCGACTAGAGACTGCTTATGGGGATTATATGCCGCTTAGGACCTATTGTCGTTCGGCTGTAAGTGGCGATTCGTATGATTGGAGCTCAAGAAGGGAGAAAGCCGTACAGGTACCGTTCGAGAGTTTGGAGGATTCCCTAACTAGCGGTTCGTATGGTTATACTGCATACGCTACCCGACTACAGTATTGTGACCGGGGAACATCCACTAAACGGCGGTTTGGGCATTTATTACTGGAGGTACCGTAACACTAAAGACCAAAGAAACCAAAGAAAAAAAAAAGTAACATGTTTTTCTTTGGTTTTTACTATGTATTTGGGCTGATGTGTACTGTAGTCATTGCAGCCGCCCAGTAGTGATGGGAGTTGAGCGCAGGACTTTTCTTTCTGCATTTGTATCCAATTTTTGTATTACTCAGCCTTGTTACAATGCAGCCGCCCATCCCATGTGTTCCCTATTAAGGGTTAATAATGTATAGGGGTGTATATAAAAAAATACCCCTTTCTGTCTCATTAGAGATTTTTGCCAGAGGCTCAAGGAAGCAAGGTGAATGGTTAGAGTTAGGACCCACCTAGGGGGGTCTGCCTTGATGTGGCAGGTGGGCTCAATCCTCTCATGGCCATTGGAGGTAACTAAAAGACCTCCATTTGTTTTAAAAATACATAGGGATAAAGGATAGAGCGCAAGTAACATGTTTTTCTTTGGTTTTTACTATGTATTGGGGCTGATGTGTACTGTAGTCATTGCAGCCGCCCAGTAGTGATGGGAGTTCAGCGCAGGACTTTTCTTTCTGCATTTGTATCCAATTTTTGTATTACTCAGCCTTGTTACAATGCAGCCGCCCATCCCATGTGTTCCCTATTAAGGGTTAATAATGTATAGGGGTGTATATAAAAAAAATACCCCTTTCTGTCTCATTAGAGATTTTTGCCAGAGGCTCAAGGAAGCAAGGTGAATGGTTAGAGTTAGGACCCACCTAGGGGGGGTCTGCCTTGATGTGGCAGGTGGGCTCAATCCTCTCATGGCCATTGGAGGTAACTAAAAGACCTCCATTTGTTTTAAAAAATACATAGGGATAAAGGATAGAGCGCAAGTAACATGTTTTTCTTTGGTTTTTACTATGTATTGGGGCTGATGTGTACTGTAGTCATTGCAGCCGCCCAGTAGTGATGGGAGTTGAGCGCAGGACTTTTCTTTCTGCAACCGTAACACTAAGTAACTTACATTTTATATGAATGTATGTTACTTGATTGTTGTAAGTGTTGCAAATGCTTACAGCTGAATTCTGGCTATGTTTGTATACTTTTTTATTTAAAATTGTATACAGTGTAACATTCTTCGTTCTTCCACTGGGTAAGTATATTAGTTCTTAGGCAATACTGTGCTTCGGAACTTCGGCACTTCCGAACTTTGCCAACTTCGGCACTTCGGCCATTCGACACTTCGGAAATTCGGTAATTTCGGAATTTCGGGACTTCAACCATTCAGCAATTCTGCAATTCATCTATTCGGACATTCGGAAGTACCCGAATGTCCGAATTGCCCGAATTCACTTTCGGACCAAAAAAAATTGCACATGTCTAGATAGAATTACAAGCAATACAATAAAAAAAAAATACCTATATTCCTAACACATTAAACACAACAACAATCATTTTAGCAGAAGAAAAATGTGTTTTATACTAAGGCATTAATTTCACTAACCAATGAGTTTCATAGAGTTAACACACCTCAATACTCATGTAATATCAAAAATAATAAAAATAACTGAAATGAAATAATTTTTACAAAGCTTTACAAAGCTATTGTTGTCGCTGGATAAGCAGCTGTTCTAAACATAGATATAAACATAGAGTAGCAATTTTAAGTAAAACAGCTGCTCAAGAAAAAAAGAGCATTTGAGACCTGACCTTTTAGAAATCACAGATTTGAGAATAAGTAAAACTGATTGCTCTTCCAGTGAGTCTCCCTGAAGCTGTTTATTATGCTGTCAGGCTTAAATGCGTATTATTCTTGCTTATTAAAATGAAGAAAATTAACTTATGGTCTTCACCTATTTTGCTTGAAGTGGAAAGGACTTCACTTTAGCTGGTTTAAAATGTAACTAATGATTGAAAATCTGATTGGAAAACAGTAAATAAAATATCATTAAAATATGTATGTATATGCCGTGCCTGTTAATGATACATTTTGTCATGAATCTCTAGGTATAAAAGAAAATGAAAAGTTACCAACAGGCCATGGACTTTTAGTAGCTTACGCTTCAAGTGGATGACTCACACAAATGGCTAAAATAAGAAGCATTGTGTTTTGAAAAGAACCAAGATAAACATGCCTCGGCCTCTTATTGCACAAAATGTTCTGCACGTCTTCATCGTCTATTTCAGTTTTTTGTATTTGGCATTGTATAATGCTGGACTAAAACCACTAGATGCTGGCATAGATGATAAACCATAGCTAATTTAAATTTTTCAGCTTGGGTTTAATTTGAAGCTCAAAGGGGAACACAAACATATTGTAAATTCTCTGTTATATTATTTCTTATAATAATGCATTTTGATGTCTCCTCTTTAATCTCAATCTATCTTCAAAACAAGAATCCTAAAAATAATTACATTATGTTTACCAATTTTTTTAAAAAGGATTCAAATAGTTTCTGGATTAAACCAGTAGGGATTAGAAAACTACAACAAAGTCAAAATTAAAGATAGAACACAAACAGAGAACACAGGGGTAGCTCCACCTACCACCCAGTTTACAAAACATAAAAACAGTGGTGTACATACTGATCCATTCTCCCCCCTCCCCCCCCCCCCCCTTCCTCCCCTTCCTCACTCTCTCCCCTACAATTGACCTCCACCCAGGAAATCCCACTTATATGCCTCCCAAAAATTTTGGCTGGCAATCCAGCTGTCCTGCCAAGCTCTACCTCTGCGCGATTTGCCAGGGGCAAGAGTTGTTAGGTATGTACATATATATTATATTTATATGTCATTATAAGCATGCAGAAATAATGATGCATACATACTCCACCAAAAAGAAATGAAGGGGGCTGCACACAGAATGGTAAGGGGGTTGCACAGGTGGAGGGGGGCGGTTGCAGTGCTGCACAAAGGGGGGAAATGGCTGCACACAGGGTGTTGCACAGATGGGGGAGGGGTTGCAGTGCTGCACACAGGGGGGAAATGGCTACACACAGAGGTAACTGGGTTGCACAGAGGGGGGGATGGATTTTTTCACACAGGGGGGAAGGGACTGCACACAGGGAGGACATACACACAGACACCCATACATACAGAGACACATACATACAGACACATACACTAACATACACACATGTAAAAAATGTTTACCTACCTTTTAGGTGCAGGAGGGTCACTTCCTTGGGGTCCAGTGGCTCAGGCTGATGGGAGTCAGAGTTTCCACTCTGACTCCCTCCTCTCCTTCCTGCCCCCGCACGGCTCCCGGTGGTTGCTGGGAGGAAGTGACTGCCCCGGTCATCTGACATCATCAGAGGGGGCCCCGTCGTGCTGTTAAAGTGCAGCACTGACCGGGACCCATGGAAATTCATGCTTCAATGCGGCCTTGGTGGTTACACCGTGCGGGCCAGAGCCACAACACATGGTGGCGGGCACCCAGTCATAGGGCTCTGCAGGGCGGCCGGGCCCTCTGGAGTGACGGGCCCGGTCGCAGCTGCGACCCCTGCGACCCCTGTATGTATACCACTGTACACACATACATACAAACACACACAAACATTTGTTAGGTATGTACATATATATTATATTTATATGTCATTATAAGCATGCAGAAATAATGATGCATACATACTCCACCAAAAAGAAATGAAGGGGGCTGCACACAGAATGGTAAGGGGGTTGCACAGGTGGAGGGGGGCGGTTGCAGTGCTGCACAAATGGGGGAAATGGCTGCACACAGGGTGTTGCACAGATGGGGGAGGGGTTGCAGTGCTGCACACAGGGGGGAAATGGCTACACACAGAGGTAACTGGGTTGCACAGAGGGGGGGTGGATTTTTTCACACAGGGGGGAAGGGACTGCACACAGGGAGGACATACACACAGACACCCATACATACAGAGACACATACATACAGACACATACACTAACATACACACATGCAAAATGTTTACCTACCTTTTAGGTGCAGGAGGGTCACTTCCTTGGGGTCCAGTGGCTCAGGCTGATGGGAGTCAGAGTTTCCACTCTGACTCCCTCCTCTCCTTCCTGCCCCCGCACGGCTCCCGGTGGTTGCTGGGAGGAAGTGACTGCCCCGGTAATCTGACATCATCAGAGGGGGCCCCGTCGTGCTGTTAAAGTGCAGCACTGACCGGGACCCATGGAAATTCATGCTTCAATGCGGCCTTGGTGGTTACACCGTGCGGGCCAGAGCCACAACACATGGTGGCGGGCACCCAGTCATAGGGCTCTGCAGGGCGGCCGGGCCCTCTGGAGTGACGGGCCCGGTCGCAGCTGCGACCCCTGTATGTATACCACTGTACACACATACATACAAACACACACAAACATTTGTTAGGTATGTACATATATATTATATTTATATGTCATTCTAAGCATGCAGAAATAATGATGCATACATACTCCACCAAAAAGAAATGAAGGGGGCTGCACACAGAATGGTAAGGGGGTTGCACAGGTGGAGGGGGGCGGTTGCAGTGCTGCACAAAGGGGGGAAATGGCTGCACACAGGGTGTTGCACAGATGGGGGAGGGGTTGCAGTGCTGCACACAGGGGGGAAATGGCTACACACAGAGGTAACTGGGTTGCACAGAGGGGGGGATGGATTTTTTCACACAGGGGGGAAGGGACTGCACACAGGGAGGACATACACACAGACACCCATACATACAGAGACACATACATACAGACACATACACTAACATACACACATGCAAAATGTTTACCTACCTTTTAGGTGCAGGAGGGTCACTTCCTTGGGGTCCAGTGGCTCAGGCTGATGGGAGTCAGAGTTTCCACTCTGACTCCCTCCTCTCCTTCCTGCCCCCGCACGGCTCCCGGTGGTTGCTGGGAGGAAGTGACTGCCCCGGTCATCTGACATCATCAGAGGGGGCCCCGTCGTGCTGTTAAAGTGCAGCACTGACCGGGTTCATGCTTCAATGCGGCCTTGGTGGTTACACCGTGCGGGCCAGAGCCACAACACATGGTGGCGGGCACCCAGTCATAGGGCTCTGCAGGGCGGCCGGGCCCTCTGGAGTGACGGGCCCGGTCGCAGCTGCGACCCCTGCGACCCCTGTATGTATACCACTGTACACACATACATACAAACACACACAAACATTTGTTAGGTATGTACATATATATTATATTTATATGTCATTCTAAGCATGCAGAAATAATGATGCATACATACTCCACCAAAAAGAAATGAAGGGGGCTGCACACAGAATGGTAAGGGGGTTGCACAGGTGGAGGGGGGGCGGTTGCAGTGCTGCACAAAGGGGGGAAATGGCTGCACACAGGGTGTTGCACAGATGGGGGAGGGGTTGCAGTGCTGCACACAGGGGGGAAATGGCTACACACAGAGGTAACTGGGTTGCACAGAGGGGGGGATGGATTTTTTCACACAGGGGGGAAGGGACTGCACACAGGGAGGACATACACACAGACACCCATACATACAGAGACACATACATACAGACACATACACTAACATACACACATGCAAAATGTTTACCTACCTTTTAGGTGCAGGAGGGTCACTTCCTTGGGGTCCAGTGGCTCAGGCTGATGGGAGTCAGAGTTTCCACTCTGACTCCCTCCTCTCCTTCCTGCCCCCGCACGGCTCCCGGTGGTTGCTGGGAGGAAGTGACTGCCCCGGTCATCTGACATCATCAGAGGGGGCCCCGTCGTGCTGTTAAAGTGCAGCACTGACCGGGACCCATGGAAATTCATGCTTCAATGCGGCCTTGGTGGTTACACCGTGCGGGCCAGAGCCACAACACATGGTGGCGGGCACCCAGTCATAGGGCTCTGCAGGGCGGCCGGGCCCTCTGGAGTGACGGGCCCGGTCGCAGCTGCGACCCCTGCGACCCCTGTATGTATACCACTGTACACACATACATACAAACACACACAAACATTTGTTAGGTATGTACATATATATTATATTTATATGTCATTCTAAGCATGCAGAAATAATGATGCATACATACTCCACCAAAAAGAAATGAAGGGGGCTGCACACAGAATGGTAAGGGGGTTGCACAGGTGGAGGGGGGCGGTTGCAGTGCTGCACAAAGGGGGGAAATGGCTGCACACAGGGTGTTGCACAGATGGGGGAGGGGTTGCAGTGCTGCACACAGGGGGGAAATGGCTGCACACAGAGGTAACTGGGTTGCACAGAGGGGGGGATGGATTTTTTCACACAGGGGGAAGGAACTGCACACAGGGAGGACATACACACAGACACCCATACATACAGAGACACATACATACAGACACATACACTAACATACACACATGCAAAATGTTTACCTACCTTTTAGGTGCAGGAGGGTCACTTCCTTGGGGTCCAGTGGCTCAGGCTGATGGGAGTCAGAGTTTCCACTCTGACTCCCTCCTCTCCTTCCCGCCCCCGCACGGCTCCCGGTGGTTGCTGGGAGGAAGTGACTGCCCCGGTCATCTGACATCATCAGAGGGGGCCCCGTCATGCTGTTAAAGTGCAGCACTGACCGGGACCCATGGAAATTCATGCTTCAATGCGGCCTTGGTGGTTACACCGTGCGGGCCAGAG
Source organism: Pelobates fuscus (assembly GCF_036172605.1). NCBI lineage: Eukaryota > Metazoa > Chordata > Amphibia > Anura > Pelobatidae > Pelobates > Pelobates fuscus. The sequence continues at coordinate 118,986,495 of NC_086322.1, read as the reverse complement.
CCACAACACATGGTGGCGGGCACCCAGTCATAGGGCTCTGCAGGGCGGCCGGGCTCTCTGGAGTGACGGGCCCGGTCGCAGCTGCGACCCCTGCGACCCCTGTATGTATACCACTGTACACACATACATACAAACACACACAAACATACACAGGCAAACAGGCAGACATACACAAACACACACACAGTGTACACACACACACACACACTCCAGTGGTGGCTCAGCCTGAGGAAAGTCAGAGTTCCCACTCTTACTCCCTCCTCTCTTTCTCCCATGCGGCTCCCGTTGTAAGCTGGGAGGAGTGACGGGGCAGTCACTTCCTCACAGCTGTGATCTCATCAAAAGGGGCCCGGTTGCGCTTTCTTGGCCTCCTGGAAATCCATAGCCATCTGGTGGCCCTAACAGCATGGGCCACCCGATGGGCCCCTTAATGTGCAGCCCCGAGGTTATACCGCGCAGGCCGGGGCCGCAACACATGACGGTGCGCAGAAGGTAGCAGGGGCTGCAGGGCGGCCCCTGTGACCGCGGTATGTACGCCACTGCATAAAAATGTATTAAATAAAGATCTTGCTGCTCTAACATATGGCATTGAGTTAGGCCAGAGCAGTCCTATATGGGGCTATCACGGTCATTCAAACCTCTTTTACCTTCAATTCTGATGTTCTATTTTATGTTATCATTCACTGTCTGTTAAATTCCTTCCACTAGTTCTTCTTTTTAATTTTTTTCTATTCTCTTTGCACTTCAATTTTACCATGCATACACATTTTCAGGACAATTATTGCATAACTAACTTAACCAAGATGACTATGTGCAAAATGTGTTATTTTCCAGAGGCATTAATAACTCCATAATGTCACTTTATGGAGAAACATGCTCTATTATTAGCAAAAAGGATCAGAGGGACCTTTATAGTATGGATTTAACAGACTTGATTTTATAGAACAGAGCACATAATGATCTGTTTTTGTTACACACATGATATTATTACAGAAAGCTTTATCAAAGTTTCCCGGTGTGTAATGATGCCAGGTTTTTAAATACTAAAAATGGCACTTAGATTTGGGGCAATTATGCTGGATGTCAATGCACTGATTACACAGCCTGCAACTATGTATAATGATCATACTGTTCATCTATAAATTATTAAGATATCATGCTGCTATAGAAATTATTGTTGGATGTCTGTACAGTGATAATATTATTTATTTTTCCTTTTTATTCTGCTGTTCTCTATAATTTGAAAATGTTTAAAACAGTAAATAGTGAAATTATCTAAAATAAGATATATGCATTGAATAAAGTTAATTGATAAATAGTGATGACAATAATGGAAAACCTATGCAAAAGTAAAAAAAAAAAGGAAAGAAACAAAATAAGTTACCAAAAATTGCCTTGTCCGCATCACTCAAAGTCTTGATATTAAAGAATGCTAAAACAACATTTTAGAGAAGGTTAAATGTCAAATAATTACCAGAATTCTCACATGTACCAACATTTTCACAAAATATAAATAATTAATATATATATACATATATATATTGGTAGTTGTAGTGGTGGTGATGGCAAAATAAGTGAGTTTGCTACCTGTGCCAGTGGTAGCATGTGCTGCTAGTGTCTCAGCTGTCTCCATTCAATGAGCCAATTCTACAGCAGATACAGATAGATTTGAGATGGTGGACAAAATTAAGGAGGTCACATTAGTTGCCATAGAAAATACTAAGCTTTTGTCTCTCCTCTCCATACACTAATTTTCTAATTCCTCTGGCTCTTCATACGCATAGTGGAGTACCTCCTGGGCCATAGATAAAAGTGCTATGTCTGCAGTGGTAGGATAAACAGAATTAATATCTCCAGATTCATCACCGACACCACCACCAATACCAGACATTGGAAAAACTACTTTGGTACTCTGCTGCAAGTCTTCAATAAAGAGTGGCTCTGATGACCTGCAAAAAGTAGAGTCTGCAGTGATCTCTCTTGGTTGCTTCTTTGGTAGGGGCACCAATAATGTTTAACTCTTGAACTGCTGTGCTAGAATGAGTTGAATTGATAATAGAAGCAGCAGCACATGTTGTTGCAGGATGAAAAGCATGGAAACAATTGCTTCCTTGGTTTTGAATTGGATGTAAAGGACATGCTGTTAATCTAACTATCCTGAGGCTGAACACTACTGATTGTGTTGGTGGTGGCAGTGCCTGAGGTAGCCATGGTATTACTGCGTGGATCAAAGAGCAGGACCCCTTTTCCTTCCTGCTGTAATGTTATTGTGTTTAACACTAACAACCACTACAGTGCTCATAAAACTGCACAGCACATACTGGACTGAACACAGTCATTACAAAAATGACATTTTGTTTCTCCAAACAGATAACAAAAAAAAAAATAACTTTCAACATTTTTCTACTGTTAAGCTAGTCTTACTCTAGGATAATTACTTCACAATCAACTCAGTGAAGACTGCATTTACCATCCTGCAGAAACACCCATCACTCTCAGGCCTTACTTCACAATCAACTCAGTGAAGACTGCATTTACCATCCTGCAGAAACACCCATCACTCTCAGGCCTTACTTCACAATCAACTCAGTGAAGACTGCATTTACCATCCTGCAGAAACACCCATCACTCTCAGGCCTTACTTCACAATCAACTCAGTGAAGACTGCATTTACCATCCTGCAGAAACACCCATCACTCTCAGGCCTTACTTCACAATCAACTCAGTGAAGACTGCATTTACCATCCTGCAGAAACACCCATCACTCTCAGGTACTGACTGAAGCTTGGAAGATACTCCACCCCCGTATTACTGGATTGCTACAATATTCTCATATGTTACTATAGAGTTGTTACAATTTATACCTGTAGTTTGCCACTGTAATGTTATGTGCATGCAGTGTGTACCACTGTCATTTAATGATTCCGACCAATATTTCATGTAGACAGTTATTAATATTTTGGGTGATAGAATTTGGTTGCTAAACTTTTCAATAGTCTATAACACATGCCTACTCTGCCCCCTCCCCCCCACCACCCCCCACTCTCCTTTTCCCCTCCCCAGTCGTAAATACCTTCATATGACTGTTCCATCCCTATTCCTCAGGCCTTACTTCACAATCAACTCAGTGAAGACTGCATTTTTTCTCCCCACTTCCCACCCACCCTCCCCTCCTCCCGCCCACCCTCCCCTCCTCCCGCCCACCCAGGCTCCCCTTAAAGATATAGCATGCTCCCCCAGCTGCTTGAGATTCTCACCCAATTACCTCTTCATTCCCCTAACATCTTACCAATAGCTTCTCTCTGTTAACTCTTTCAGCCATCACCTCCGAACTTCCCCTGCTACCTCTTGTCTCAAATCCCCATGGTTTCCTTTAGATTGTAAGCTCACGGGCCATCTAGCCAAGCACTTTGTATAAAAGAGCTCCAATGGCTAGATATCAGCTTACGGGCAGGGCTCTCTTACCCCTTGTATTTGTATGTGTATATTGTACGTTTCTCAACTAATTGTACAGCGCTGCGGAATCTGTGTGCGCTTTATAAATAGCAATAATAAATAAAAAAATAAATAATAATTGACCTAGGCTAGGTAAAATAACTCCACTCCCCCTCCCCACCATGGATGAGATATTTTACACAGACTAGACCAATGAATATTGGGGATATGTCTTATGACACAATATCACAAGCTTTAATAATTGCCAGGATGTCAGACTATTCTTCCAGTGGGTTGCTGGGCTCAAATTATCATGAGGCAAAGTAGGAGGTCAAATAAAGCAGACTATTTTTGAAAATGGTGTAGCAAAGTTTCAACTCTCCATTATCGAAACAGTTTTAGAAGGTGCTGTCTCAGCTTCTTCAGTGTCTGTGTGTGAAGTTAGGAATAACGCACTATTAGAAGTAAAAAAACAAAAAGGCTAAACAAAAAAAAGAAGAAAGAGGTCATTTAAACATATACACACATATATGATTACATTCACTGATGTTCTAAAAAAGATGAAAAATAAATATTTAAACCATAGGGTATAAGAGTATGAAGAGTTTTGACCCAGAATATCTCACGCTGCAAAAGTAGCCAAGCTCGATCACCACCTCTTCTTGGTGGTGGGGCATTATCAATTGCAATAAACTTCAGGGTGGCCATCTTGGCCATCTTGGCCATCTTGAAATGCTTGGTCACAGATTTGTCAGTTGCTCTATCTCTACAGGCTGAACTAATGATGAATCTGTGCCCATGTATATCTTCTCTTAATGTTAATGAAATGAAGACCACATAGACAGGATATTTTATATACTACAAACTCCATACCCAGAACATAGTTGAAAACAAGTGAAATCTCAATATATCCTTCCTGGTGAAATGTTTTTTAAAATAAATGAGTAAATACATTTGTGATGTTGTGATTCATACTATATCATTGGTTCTTATGTGGATGCACAAAACATTTGGTCTGAATCATTTGGCCACATGTTACACAGCCACAACATCGGTAACAACCTGTCTTCAAGGGTGCGTTCAGTAGCTAGTTCATATAATAACAGTGGCGTGGATCAGTCAGAACCATCACAGCCTGTATGCTTTTCCCTTTAGAAAAGATGTCCAGTAGGGGTTGATTGAAGATAGTAGACAATGTTATGTCACTAGACAAAATATTCCAATCGGTAGCAAGTTTAGAATTCATAGCATATTGCATTTTACAGACAAGTTTGGACTCCATTTGTTCTTCTTTCCCTTAATTCAGGTTTATCATTTTACTCTCAATGAGAGCTGTTTTCCTCACTTTCTCCATTAGTACATGAAGTGAATGTGATGCATTTAGAAAAAAAACACTCAAGCTTTTCATTCAATTGCTTCTATGACACGGTCACATCTGAATTGTTCAAAAGAAAACACACAAATTGTGCATAAGGTATAGAATTGAAAACATTGGGTGCATGAAAGCTTTTCTTGTGTGTTTTTCTTTCCTAAACAATTTATATTTACAATTTATATTTATAGGAAAAGCACATTCCTTTGCAAATTATGCATAAATCCAGGAACTTAAACATTTTAGCACTGCTGTCATATGTTATTGTAATAGAAGAGGGTAAGATTTATAATGATATCATATAGAACAGTACTATGCACTGTATATTCCGATTATATTACATGTGTGCCTTATTGTCTATTACATTTAATATTTCCCATTAACTCCACATGTCAGTTACTGTAACTGTAAACTGAAATTGTAGAAAAAGGTTCATTAACTAGCAATGGGGTGCAGGGATATATTATTAATATCATTAATATCAATTAGTTTCATTGTGTACCATGTCACTTCATTGTGCGTACAGTAGCCATAAATACAGATGATGTACATTATAATTAAGCCAAATACACGTTTTACATTGAAAAATGTCACAAACGATCTAGGAAAAATAACGCAAGATTGAAGTCCATGCTGTTCTCATGAACTTGTAGCACACTAACCCATAAAAAAATCAATGTGAAATCATTTAAGATAAATCCAATTTTTATACCTATGTGGCCTTTTTACTTTTAGAGCGTGAGACTCCAAAAAAGTCCAATTAATACTAACGATTATGGCACTATGCCATTTTTACTAGTAATGGTGTTAACCGCATTACTTAAAACTTTACCTTAAGTTAACATTTACACTATATTAAAACAACACATGTCGATCATAGTGTATATTTATGTATTTCAGAAAGAAAATAAATTGAATATTTTTTACTTAAATTATAGAGAGGAAAATTATTATATATTTTTTTTTTGCTTGAGATTGAGGTTAAGTGCTTAAGAGCACTTTTTTTTCCTCTTTACAGATTTTTTTTGTTTTTGCTGTATTAAAAAAAAAACATATAAAAGATGCTCTTAGGCACTTAACGAACACATGACCGTCTATGCAGTAAAAGTACCAGCAGTGGTTAAGTCCCTGCTGGTACCAAAGAACCACTGGTATCTTGCGATGCCCCAGATTGACAGATGAGCTATGAGCTCATAGCCCTTTAAATACCACAGCAACAATTTTGACTGCCCCCAGCCTTCCACATAAAACAGGGTTCCCAATTTATCATGCAATACCTGGGGGCCCAGTCTGTCATTTGGGACCACAGTTAGTGGCCCTAGACTGACAGGAGAGTCATGTGCAGCACTCAAACTAAGCACTGCTCATAGCTCTTTAAATCCTTTTATATTCCGCAATTTTGCTACCATGGTAAATTAAACAATTATTTTGCCTCCTCCCCCAGTCTGGCACAGTGTCCCCAAGTTTCAGGGGGACATCTTTGCTTGCCCCCTGCAGAAGGAACAGTGCTGGTCTCCACCAGCTGCTCAGCACTGATATCTCTATAAAAAAAACTGCAGCATGAGAGCGAGCTCTCCCTCTCATGCTGCAGTCACACAGTGCAGAGGGTTCACAAAAAGCATCATGTGAGTTGTAGTTCTACAACATATTGGGATCTCTATTTTGGGCACCGCTGTGTTAGATTGTGGGTTGAAGTAGGGTAGGATGATATTATAGATAGATTATATTATAGTTTTATGGCTGAATTATGAGTAGGGTTAGAGGTTGGATTAAGAGTTGAATTAGTAGTTGGATTAGGGGTGTGATTGAGGGTTGGATTAGGGACAATATTAGGGGTTAGGATTATTGGCAAGATTAAGGTTAAATATATACATGTAAGATATCATTGTACACAAGAACAGTAGCAGGATGCAAATATGAGGTATTTGCAGTAGTTGAACAGTCTGTGATTTTTCCAAAAACACAATACATGTTGAACAAATAAAACCAACAATTAACTAAATTACCCTAGATTTGTTATAAAAGTAAGTGAAAACTGTAAAAATGGTCATAGTTACATAAACTGGGAAATATACTTTCTACAAATACATACTTTTGTCTAGAGATTTTGCATTCCCTGACTACAATTAAAGTTGTAATTTTAGCATGAAAGTTTTAGCTTTAGAACCGTTATACACTCCTTGCAGTATTTGTTTTATAACTTCTAACAAAAATTTGTTTTCTTTATTTGCACTTGTTGTGTAGAAATGATTATATACAAAACTGAGAAAACATTTGTACGTTAAAAAAAAATAAATACAAAAAATGTTTCCCAATGATTAATATGTTATTCTTATTTAATACTGTGTTATGTATGCATGTAGTCTATCGAAGGAAAGCCCTATTTATCCTTTACAAATTGATATATAATCAGTATGGATGCACTTAAACAGAAATGAGGACGTTGTGGCAGAATTGACGCATGAAAAAAGTCATTGGTTACAAATGCAAGGGGTTAAATTAGGGGTGACTAAAAGGTATACAAACCTGGGATGATGGGATGATTGTCTGCAATGCTCGGTACTTTCATTAGGTGTCAGTATACTTTTTACACACATACCTGGTAATGATTCTGATGTAACTCAAAATATGTTGTTCTGTTCTGCAGTTGCAAATAATAGTTGAAAAAGTTTAACTACTCACTTGCTGATATATGAACAGTTGTATAATGCAATCATAGTAAATTACAAAAAAAATACTAGAAAAATGGATCAATACACTTGTAGAACTAGGTTACTGATTTAATCTAGTACATGTATATGCAAAGCACCACATTTTACCTGCATTGATAGGGACCTGGGAATATATGTTTTTACATGGTATTTATGGGTGAAATATTATGGGTACACATGCCAAGGAAAATATTTAACCTGTTTATGATACGAACATGGGTATAGTTATTTATATATATATATATATATATATATATATATGCAGCTTATGGGTGGAATATCACGGTTATACATGCCAAGGAGCATATCCAATGTGTTTCTGATGGAATCATGTGTATAATTATTTTTCTATATGGGGATTATGGGTGAAACATCAAGGTTACACATATCAAGGAGCATATTTAACACATTTCTGATTAAATTATGGGTATAATTATTTTTCTATATGGGGATTATGGGGGGAATATCATGTTTACACATGCCAAGGAACATATTAAAAATGTTTCTAATGGAACCACAGTAATAATTATTTTTCTATATGGGGATTATGGGTGGAATATCAAGGTTACACATGCCAAGGAACACAATTATCCTGTTTCTTAATAGTATATGTTATAATTATTTTTCTATATGGTGATTATGGGTTTAACGTCATGTTTACACATGCCTAAGAACATATTTAATGTGTTTCTGATGGAATCACTGGTATAATTATGTTTCTATATGGGGATTATGGGTGTAATATCAAGATTACACATGCTAATAAACATATGTAACCTATTTAAGTGTTCTTGCAAAGCAAGACCACTTAATGTTATCTCACATATATATTATTAAGTGTTCTTGCATAGCAAGACCACTTAATGTTATCTCACATATATATTATTAAGTGTTCTTGCATAGCAAGACCACTTACTGTCATCTCACATATATATTATTATAGCCAAATTTGCCACCCTAACTCCTCCCACAGTTTTTACACTACATAGACAAAAATTTACCAAAACGTACGGATTGTTCCCGATCGGATTGCTATTACTTTGTGGAACGTTTCGGCGAATGGTTCACGGAATATCGTCGTTCTTGTGGCGAAATTTGCCCCATAGGAATTAATGGCAAAGCTAGAGTGGGAGCTGGCAAAAGCTGAAAAATCAGGACATGATTTCTAAACTGCCACCACTCCCTCATTTTCAGGCCCACCTACACAAATCGTATATCAAAACGTTCAGCTATCCCTGCTGCCACTAAAAATGTCCACAGCTAAGCCATAGTCCTTATAGTTTTCACAATATGACCATTTGTTTGCAACTCACGCAGTCCATTGACATTCATTGAAACTCCACTCTGCAAAGCTCACATTTGAAGGGCAATTTCTAAACTGCGACTGTGCCTTCATTTTTAATACTTCAGAGACATACTATACATAAAGATGTAGGTCTGGGTCTTGTGATTCTCACAATATAATGCTCTTCAATGTAGGATGTATCGTTTTTAAAATACGACCGTTTGAAGATGGCAACCGCAAAAATACTCTGACCTGTGCCAAGCTGCAGCAGCAAGTGATGTCATAGACAAAGCCTTTTTCACACCTGCTAATGTTTTTATAAATGTATGTTTTTAATGTAACTGTGCAACAACGTTGCAATTAAATGTGCTATATAAATGATAACAGTTACTCCGCCCACTCCAGTTGTAGACTACTGGTGGAGGCAAGAACACATCACACAATTTCCCCAGAAATTGTAGCTTTTCTAGTTACCGTATATACTCGAGTATAAGCCGAGTTTTTCAGCCCATTTTTTGGGCTGAAAAACCCCAACTCGGCTTATACTCGAGTCAAGGTCTGTATTATGGCAATTTGCATTGCCATAATACAGACCGGGGGAAAGGGGTTCTGGCAGAGCTGTACTTACCTTTCCTGCAGCTCCTGTCAGCTCTCTCCTCCTCCGCGCCGTCCGTTCAGCACCTCGGTCAGCTCCCAGTGTAAGTCTCGCGAGAGCCGCGGCTCTCGCGAGACTTACAGTGTGAGCTGATAGAAGGAGCTGCACGGACGGCGCAGAGGAGGAGAGAGCTGACAGGAGCTGCAGGAAAGGTAAGTACAGCTCTGCCAGCCCCCCTCTCCCCCCCACTGAACTGCCACTGGACCACCAGGGAAGGAGAGCCCCCCTCCCTGCCATGTATCAAGCAGGGAGGGGGGACGAAATATAAATAAAATAAGAAATAATAATAATAAAAAATAATAATAATAATAAAAAAAATAATAAAAAAGGCGGATATAAGGACCACTGTGGGAGGGGGGGGGGGTATAAGGACCACTATGGGAGGGAGTGGGTGGGATAAGGACCACTATGGGAGGGAGGGGGGGTATAAGGACCGCTATGGGAGGGGGGGATAAGGACCACTATTGGAGGGAGGGGGTGGGATAAGGACCACTATTGGAGGGAGGGGGTGGGATAAGGACCACTATGGGAGGGAGGGGGGGTATAAGGACCGCTATGGGAGGGAGGGGGGGGATAAGGACCACTATGGGAGGGAGGGGGGGATAAGGACCACTATGGGAGGGAAGGGGGGGATAAGGACCACTATGGGAGGGAGGGGGGATAAGGACCACTATGGGAGGGAGGGGGGGATAAGGACCACTATGGGAGGGAGGGGGGGGGGATAAGGACCACTATACCACTATGGAAGGGAGGGGGGGATAAGGACCACTATGGGAGGGAGGGGGATAAGGACCACTATGGGAGGGAGGGAGGGGGATAAGGACCACTATGGGAGGGAGGGGGGGGATAAGGACCACTAGGGGAGGGAGGGGGGATAAGGACCACTAGGGGAGGGGAGGGGGAAGTAAGGACCACTAGGGGAGGGGAGGGGGAAGTAAGGACCACTAGGGGAGGGGTGAGTCAGGACCACTGGGGGAGGGGGGTGAAGGAACACGGGGGTGGGGAGGTAAGGACCACTGAGGGAGGAGGAGGGGAGGTCAGGACATATGGGGGGGCAAATATCCTTGCACCGGCCCTGCACACACTGCATTCATACACTGCATTCATACACACACTGCATTCATACACACACTGCACTCATACACACACACTGCACTCACACACACTGCATTCATACACACACACACTGCACTCATACACACACTGCACTCATACACACGCTGCACTCATACACACGCTGCACTCATACACACACACGCTGCACTCATACACACACTGCACTCATACACACACGCTGCACTCATACACACACGCTGCACTCATACACACACACGCTGCACTCATACGCACACACTGCATTCATTATACACACACTGTAAATAAATATTCAATTAATATATTTTTTTTAGGATCTAATTTTATTTAGAAATTTACCAGTAGCTGCTGCATTTCCCACCCTAGTCTTATACTCGAGTCAATACGTTTTCCCAGTTTTTTGGGGAAAAATTAGGGGCCTCGGCTTATATTCGGGTCGGCTTATACTCGAGTATATACGGTAAGTGTTCTTGCATAGCAAGACCACTTACTGTTATCTCACATATATATTATTATAGCCAAATTTGCCACCCTAACTCCTCCCACAGTTTTTACACTACATAGACAAAAATTTTCCAAAACGTACGGATTGTTCCCGATCGGATTGCTATTACTTTGTGGAACGTTTTGGCGAATGGTTCACGGAATATCGCCGTTCTTGTGGCGAAATTTGCCCCATAGGAATGAATGGCAAAGCTAGAGTGGGAGCTGGCAAAAGCTGAAAAATCAGGACATGATTTCTAAACTGCCACCACTCCCTCATTTTCAGGCCCACCTACACAAATCGTATATCAAAACGTTCAGCTATCCCTGCTGCCACACTTCACACAATTTCCCCAGAAATTGTAGCTTTTCTAGTTCTGATAATAATATGAGTATAATTATTTTTCTATATGGGGATTATGGGTGTAATATCAAGATTACACATGCCAATGAACATATTTAACCTATTTCTGATAAGAATATGAATATAATTATTTTTATATATGGGGATTATTGGTGAAATATTATGGTTGCACATGCCAATAACATATCTGACCCTTTTCTGATGGAAATATGAATATAAAATAAAAAACGTATTCCATAGTTACTAATGTTTTGCTTTTCTGGATATAAGCCATGACAGTATTACAGATGTGAAAAGCTCCTCCCTCTCCTGAATTGGACAGGAACATCTTCTAATTAAACAATAAAAGAGACTCCATCCCCTACATTCTCAGGTTTAGTCCAAACCACAAACAAGAAGAAAAAAAGGGGGATATGGAAGCATTAGGGAAACACTCTAAGTGGGGTTAACCCACAAAAACTACCAGGGTAGTAATGACGAACATAGACCAATTGAGTGCCCTAAGTGAAATAAAATTTAACTTTTAATAGATAGGTTAAAAATATATACAAGCAAAAATCTGCCACCCAATTTTGTAGCCAAAGAGTGCGTCTTGATGCTACAGAGAGAGCCATGCTTCTTAAGATGGACCGAATCAGCATCAAGCTGATCAAAGCATCAGATGAAAAATCAATTGTCAACTTGAATTTGTTCAAGGAGACCAGAAATCTGGACCTACCGACCCCACTCGAGATATCTACCTCGTTTTTTCTGCTTGTTGAAGACTGTCTGAAACTGATTGGTGAATATAGGAGAGAACATCTGGATCAGGTTCTACAGTACCTGCTGCTGCTTTAAGACAGTCCATACAAAGTCTCCTTCCAGGCAACATTTTGTAATCACAGGCTTCATGCAAGGGTGTCTTGTCCTTTTTATATGAGGTTCTGTGAGCATAACTAAGAAGCCAAGTGCCAGATAGGACACTCTATGCACTCATTTTTAAAAATAATTTTAAACTCATAACCAAAGCATAAATGGAAGATCTTGTGATTGTGACCTTTTTGAAGAATGGCCCAGTGGACCTTATCTTGAAATGGGCAGCTGCAAAATGGAAAGAAAATTTCTAGCTCCCATGTCCAGAAAGGGAAATACACACAAAAAATAACCACCAGAAAGAAGAATTTAATAATAATACGCCAAATGCTATATACAATAATTTACCAATCCATACTTAATTCTAAAAGTTCAAATTAAGAAGAGAGTCCCTGAAGGAAATACAAGAATAAAATATTAACAGCAAGAAGGAAGGTTAAATTGAAAGATAAAATAAAGTACTTACCTGCAGCCAAAGGACAAAGACAACATACTGCTGGAAATTCAGGAACTGTTAGAAGTGAAGACAGGCCTTTAACCCCTTAAGGACACATGACATGTGTGACATGTCATGATTCCCTTTTATTCCAGAAGTTTGGTCCTTAAGGGGTTAAATATAAATTTTTTACATTTTATTTATTAAGAATCACTAATTGTTCCTGTTAATAGACACTATAATATGCATTAGACAATGTGTATTATACATTATAATGATATGTTTTTGACTGCTCATTATTCCTCTTCTGTTTATGTATACTTGTCTGACCGAAGATACGGACAGTGTTGGAACGCATCCTTGCGTTCCAGACGTAATTACGTCATTGACCATGGCGGACTCACAAGCTCAACTTCCGGGTATGTGGAACGCATTTGCATTCCAAGGTGAATTACCGGATTTCCATATTTGGATTCCAGTTATTCGAAATATTTCTAACATGTGGGAAGCAAAAGGGAGATTGGCTGACAGCTGAAGGAGGGACATTTAAAAGAAGAGTTCCGGTTTTCTACAGACTACAGCACTTTATCTATGCACTAACAAGCACTTTTTAATACTCCTGATGAAGTCTATATCAATAAGACGAAACGCGTAGAGTGAGTTTAATTTCTTATTTTTATTTGTGTTATATGTTGCTGGCTTGTTCTGCCTATAGTTCCTGTGAGAATGCAACATTTCGACTTGATAAAGACCTGGTTTCAGGTTGAAACGTTGCATTAAACTGCCTTGAAGAAATCACAGTGAGTGCCTGAGTTTTTGTCATTTATACAGATTATATGGGGTTTGCTAACCCATGCTTAGTGCACCCTGTGTTAAACTCTGTGATTGAGTGCAACCCTCCTTTTCCTCCTATTATATAGTTCCTATGAGGACTCCAGCCGCCTATATTGCTGAGATCTGGACTGGGGATCATGAGAATATACTGATGGGCTTTTTATTCATTTTTATCCTGTAAGTGTAACCATTAAAGCGTGTATTTTTTTACTTTCAACCAGTGTTGCACTATGGTCTTTATTTTTTTCGACATGAATATCTGGATTTCTGAATGACATTCGAATCTGGTGGAATCAACAGTTTATTGATGAGCCCGAACTCTCTGCTATTTTGTGAGTGCAACCTTTAATTCTGGGGGTCTCCTAATATTGCGTTATTACCCTATGAGTTCTTTCTCCATTTTATGTCTTTAGGTATATTTTGTTTGCTATTTATGTATGAGGATTGAGAGGAATCCTTTGGTTATACCATACAACCAAAAAAGGTAATTACCTATTTTTTATTGATTATGCACTCACTGCACCTGGGTGGTCTATACTCTTGTTTTTCTAGGCCTTTAAATATGAATTGAAAGTTGGGAAAATCAGAACACTCCAACCTGTAAACCTTGCTCTGGTGTGCATTGCACTTGAGTTCCACCGCCGGAGCAAGAGCCGAAAAAATACCAGAAGAGCGTCGGAAGACAAGCATGAATATTGGCATGCGTTCCACCATCATAACACAATGGAACAAAGCACAAAAAGGAGGGAAAAGGACAAACACAAATCAAAAAAGATGGATAAAAGTAAAGGAGGCCACCAGCACCCATAATAAGGGTAATAAAATGCACCAAGGCTAAGGAAAATCCAATGTCAATGGTCCAAAGCCAAGATACCCCAGGACTCCACAATCAAGTACATGTAACCTCTATAAAAATGTACACCTTAAGGGGGTCTGGTATGTCCAGCTGCTAACTATAGGGTCACTGCAGCGTAACTCCCCAATCGCTAAGGGGAGGTGCTGTGTCCTGAGGGATCCATGGGGAGAGACATTGAACAACCCATGAGCTAGTGGTATGCTTAGACACAAGTAAGCCACCAAATAAAAAGAGGAGGTGCAAAACATCCTATGTCCAAGTGAAATGGACAAGCAAAAAGACATGTAGGAGATAGTGTCTCTTTTTAATGTCTAATTAGGAGGTGTTCCTGTCCAATTTAGGAGTTGGAGGAGCTTTAACTATCTGTAGTGCTGCCGTGATCTATATCCGGGAAAAGAAAATATCGAAAAGTATGGAATAAATTACCTATTTTATACCCATGTTTCCATTAGAAGCAGGTTAAATATGTTCCTGTGGGTTGAGTATCATGTATAAACATGATACTCAACACATAATCCCCTTATAGAAAAGGAAATCCCCATAGAAAAGCATTATTTAATGCTTTCCCAAGGTGAAGTCTAATGCGCATGCGCGGCCATTGATTAGGTCTCCCCTGCCAGCTGATGTTGGTGGGGGAGGAGAGAAGGCAGGGCCTGACTCAGCGCCGAGGGACCCCTTCAGCAACTTGGGGTGGGGGTGGGAGGGAGAGGGGCACTAGAGGGTCTTACAGTGCAAGGAAAATTAATGTTTTCCTGGCACTGGAGAATCCCTTAAACCGTAAAAGAGCATGTAGAGATAAGAGGTGGAGTTGGAGTATCACTCACATGGCCCAGAACCGTCCCAGGCTCTATATAACAGGCTCTAGTGTGCCACAGATGGCTAAACGTGTCAATATCCCCAAAGTGCAAAAATTGATGATGGATCTTCAGTATAAAATACTTTATTGCATAAAATAAAACAAACTAACAATGATATTAGCAAAAATGGGTGCTCTTTAGGAAAGTTTATGGCCTCCCAGAGTAACTTCTACCTTACATACCTGTCTCTTGCTCTCTTCTAAAGGGCAACACTCTACTCTCTCCTCCACGTCTGCTTTACTCCAACCTTATTTGATTGCTATTTCCTGTCCTAATGTGTTTTACACCCCAGCTCCTATAGACTGTAAGCTCATTTGAGCAGGGTCCTCTTCAACCTATCGTTCCTGTAAGTTTTCTTGTAATTGTCCTATTTATAGTTAAATCCCCCTCTAATAATATTGTAAAGTGCTATGGGATCTGTTGGCGCTATATAAATGGCAATATTAATAATAATTAAGATTGTGATTAGTCCATCACAAACACAATGGACCACCATATTCTGTTAGGAGCAGTAGGCTTATTTATTGAGCAAAGTATTAGAATTTGATACCTTAAAGGAGAAACCAAATAAATTTTTAGTGTGGATAATAACATATTTTTCATAGTTAGACCTATTTGCAACTACTCTATTGATTGCATGATAATGAAAAGGTATTTTTTCTTAGAATAAAGGAATCAATATTAAAGGACCATTAAATGCACCAAGACCACCTAATATCAATGACGATGTAGATTTAAAGGAAAGATCCAATAGAAAAAAAAAATGCAGTTCTAGTTGCTTACTATACAAAGACAGAGTGAAACTCAGTCATGTGACCAAATGAAGCTCATAGCAAAGCACTAAATCCAATGATTGCCAATGAGAAGCATTTGACTGGATGAGCATGGGGCATTCAACGCACATGCACAAAGGGCCCCCTTTGGTTTGGTCCATTAGCTAGATATTAATGCCAGCTCGATGATGTCGTGTGAGACTAGGCATTGGAGAAAAGGTAAGTACATTTTTTTTTCTTTAATGCAGTTGTGTATTTTTTTCTTTTTTTTAACTAACTATGGACTAGGGCACTAAAGTGTAAAGGGGTCCAGGTTTGTATTCTTGGCTACAGTGTTCCTTTAATAATATGTGCCTCTAAAATGATCCAATTTCATATTTTTATCTTTTCTTAACATTATCTAAAGGTCTTAACTTTCTCTGGAAAATAGGCATTCAGTTAGCACTATGGAATGCAAGAAGAGTAAGGCAGAGATGGTTCGTTAGCACAAAAAAGACTCAAAGACATAAGCGAGAAATACCTACTGGATAGTCTTCCCTTTAATGGGAAACTAAAGTCACCAGAACAACTACAGAGAAAGGGCAATGTTTACATTACAGCCAAGAGACCCCTCCAGTGGCCATTCATCAGGTTGCTACTAAACGTGCTTCTTGGGGCAGTGCTGTACACTGTGCAGCACTGACATTCATTGTCTCCACCTCTGCATGGAGACACTGAACTTTCCTCATAGATATGCATTGATTCAATGTATCTCTACAAGGAGATGCTGATTGGCCAGGGTGGCATTTGGCTCTTCCCCCTGCCCCACCTCCTTGGCCTTCTCAACCAATCCAATGCTTTCCTATGTGGTGATATAGTCAAGTCAAGGAGGCAGATCATGGTCTGAGCAAGCATCAGCAGACTGGAATAAAGGTGAGATTTTACTATATTTAAGAGGGAAAGGGGGCCATGTGGGCTAGATAGTGATTTTAACACTATAGGGTCAGGAATACATGTTTGTGTTCCTGACCCTATAGTGTCTCTTAAATTCTCCATATGAACATAACTGCAAGACAATATATATATATATATATATATATATATATATATATATATATATATATTCATCCCAGTTTGAGGCAAAATGCTTTAAAGCGGCACTGTCATGCCGAACTTACCTTTCCTCAATCTCTTCCTCTTCTACCCCTCTCTCAGGATCTGTTCTTCTTTTCTTCCTGTCTTCTTTAGTTTTCTTTAAAACCATAAGACAAAGTAGGGACTCTTTGTCTTATGGGATTCCTCCGCTTGACCAGCTCTGACCAGCGGAGGAGCAAAGTGTGCTTCATTTCCGCTGGTCAGAGCAATTTTCCCATGATCCCTAGCTTTCCTCCCTGTTCCCACAATGCTTCCTGTCAGTATTGCCAAACGTCCTGTCACTTAGACAGAACGCCGGCAAAACTTCCGAATTGCATCCTAACAGAATTCTCCATTGGTGTTAGGATGCAATTCGGTACTTTGTTTGTATCGGAATTTCATTCAAATGAATGAAACTCCGATCCTATTCATTGCTGTGGCTGCATCTTGCAGCCGCTTAGTAGATAACTCCCTAATTCCCACGGTATCAGGGAGCTATCTACTAAAAGGCTGAAAGACCTAAATTGGACTTTCAGCCAACTTTACTAATACTAAGTAAAGATTACTTACTATTAGTAAATAATATGCCCCTACTCGCTATACCGCGAGTAGGGGCATGTCTAGTAAGCAGTGAGCAGCCTGTGGCTGCTCACTGTAAAAAACAAAAAAAAACCTAATAAACACCCCCCCTCCCCTGCGCGGGGGTTAAAGATTAGGGGGGGGGGACCTACTGTCCCCCCCCCCGGCCCCCACCCCTGCGCGGTGGGTGGGGGCCCTAATAAAACAATAAGGGGGGGGGACCTACTGTCCTCCCCCCGGCCCCCACCCCTGCGCGGTGGGTGGGGGCCCTAATAAAACAATAAGGGGTGGGACCTACTGTCCTCCCCCCCTGGCCCCCACCCCTGCGCGGTGGGTGGGGGCCCTAATAAAACAATAAGGGGGGGGGGACCTACTGTCCTCCCCCCCTGGCCCCCACCCCTGCGCGGTGGGGGCCCTAATAAAACAATAAGGGGGGGGACCTATTGTCCTCCCCCCCTGGCCCCCACCCCTGCGCGGTGGGTGGGGGCCCTAATAAAACAATAAGGGGAGGGGACCTATTGTCCTCCCCCCCTGGCCCCCACCCCTGCGCGGTGGGTGGGGGCCCTAATAAAACAATAAGGGGGGGGACCTACTGTCCTCCCCCCCGGCCCCCACCCCTGAGCGGTGGGTGGGGGCCCTAATAAAACAATAAGGGGGGGGGACCTACTGTCCTCCCCCCCGGCCCCCACCCCTGAGCGGTGGGTGGGGGCCCTAATAAAACAATAAGGGGGGGGGACCTACTGTCCTCCCCCCCTGGCCCCCACCCTTGCGCGGTGGGTGGGGGCCCTAAATGACCCCCCCCATCAAGGTGACTAGGGGTCCCAAGCCCCTAGTCACCCCCCACCCAAAACATTCTATCCCCTACCTACCCCCCTCACCCTAAAAATAGTGAGGGGGGAATAAAATAACTAACCTGTAAAAAAAAAAAAAAATTAAACTTACCATTTGACGTCTTCTTTTTTCTAAATTCTTCTTACTTCAGCCCCCCAAAAGGCCAAATAAAAATCCATAAACCCGTCGCACTTTAAAAAAAAAAAAAAAACGAGCGCAAACAAAAATTAATCCATCTTCACCCATGGAGGGCACGCCGCGTACTGAGCTCCGCAGGGCGGGTCAAGGCTTATAAAGCCTTGCCCCGCCCTGCAATTAGGCTTAGAACACAATGATTGGTTGGTTTAAGCCAATCAGAGTGCTCTGTGTCATTTTACACAGCGTGGGAAAATTCAAAAGAACTTTCCCACGCTGTGTAAAATGACAGATCACTGTGATTGGATGGTTTTCAAGCCATCCAATCACAGTGCTCTGTGTCATTTTACAAGCGTGGGAAAATTCCAAAGAACTTTCCCACGCTTGTAAAATGACACAGAGCAGTGTGATTGGATGGATTTCAAGCCATCCAATCACAGTGCTTCATGTCATTTTACACAGCGTGGGAAAATTGAACTTTCCCACGCTGTGTAAAATGACACAGAGCACTGTGATTGGATGGTTTGAAATCCATCCAATCACAGTGCTCTGTGTCATTTTACAAGCGTGGGAAAGTTCTTTGGAATTTTCCCACGCTTGTAAAATGACACAGAGCACTGTGATTGGATGGCTTGAAAACCATCCAATCACAGTGATCTGTCATTTTACACAGCGTGGGAAAGTTCTTTTGAATTTTCCCACGCTGTGTAAAATGACACAGAGCACTCTGATTGGCTTAAACCAACCAATCATTGTGTTCTAAGCCTAATTGCAGGGCGGGGCAAGGCTTTATAAGCCTTGACCCGCCCTGCGGAGCTCAGTACGCTGCGTGCCCTCCATGGGTGAAGATGGATTAATTTTTGTTTGCGCTCGTTTTTTTTTTCGTTTTTTTTTAAAGTGCGACGGGTTTATGGATTTTTATTTGGCCTTTTGGGGGGCTGAAGTAAGAAGAATTTAGAAAAAAGAAGACGTCAAATGGTAAGTTTAATTTTTTTTTTTTTACAGGTTAGTTATTTTATTCCCCCCTCACTATTTTTAGGGTGAGGGGGGTAGGTAGGGGATAGAATGTTTTGGGTGGGGGGTGACTAGGGGCTTGGGACCCCTAGTCACCTTGATGGGGGGGGGGGGTCATTTAGGGCCCCCACCCACCGCGCAAGGGTGGGGGCCAGGGGGGGAGGACAGTAGGTCCCCCCCCCCTTATTGTTTTATTAGGGCCCCCACCCACCGCGCAGGGGTGGGGGCCGGGGGGGAGGACAGTAGGTCCCCCCCTTATTGTTTTATTAGGGCCCCCACCCACCGCTCAGGGGTGGGGGCCGGGGGGGAGGACAGTAGGTCCCCCCCCCTTATTGTTTTATTAGGGCCCCCACCCACCGCTCAGGGGTGGGGGCCGGGGGGGAGGACAGTAGGTCCCCCCCCCTTATTGTTTTATTAGGGCCCCCACCCACCGCGCAGGGGTGGGGGCCAGGGGGGAGGACAATAGGTCCCCCCCTTATTGTTTTATTAGGGCCCCCACCCACCGCGCAGGGGTGGGGGCCAGGGGGGGAGGACAATAGGCCCCCCCCCCTTATTGTTTTTATTAGGGCCCCCACCCACCGCTCAGGGGTGGGGGCCGGGGGGGAGGACAGTAGGTCCCCCCCCCTTATTGTTTTATTAGGGCCCCCACCCACCGCTCAGGGGTGGGGGCCGGGGGGGAGGACAGTAGGTCCCCCCCCCTTATTGTTTTATTAGGGCCCCCACCCACCGCGCAGGGGTGGGGGCCAGGGGGGGAGGACAATAGGTCCCCCCCCCTTATTGCCATTTTTTTTTTTTTTTACAGTGAGCAGCCACAGGCTGCTCACTGTTTAGTGGACATGCCCCTACTCGCGGGATAGCGAGTAGGGGTATTGGGGAGATTTTAATCTCCCTTGTCCTATTATGGGGGTCATATTGACCCCCATAGAGTGAGGTGGGACATGGGGGGCTTAGGAAGTGGCGAGGAGCACTGCTCCCTGCCGCTTCTATAGTTACATATTACAAGGAGGGAGCTGCACGCCGGTAGCTCCCTCCTTGTAATAAACTGAACGAACAAACTAACACTGATACACAGTGTTAGTTTGTTCATCTGATTTTTTCTATTCATTCATTCGTCTGTCTGATGAATGAATGAATAGGTGAAATTCCCGTTCGCATGTCCAGGTGTTTCACTGGGCATGTGCGGGAATCTCACAGTCTTTCTAGTGTGGGTAGATGACGTGTCCCACAGGGACTTCACCTACCCACACAAAGATGGCGGCGCCCTGAATAAAGATCGGGGCAGAAGATAAAGAATTAAAAAGAGGTAATGTGGGGGGCTTAGGGGCATTTGGGGGTGACTAGGGGGTCGATTGGATGTAGTGGAGGCGGGAGGGGGGTTAAAAAAAAAACGGGATTCGGCATGACAGTGCCGCTTTAATGTTAACATTATATGTTTATTAATGAAAAAAAAATAATAATACTGAACTCTACCAGGGTTATTTACTAAAGTGTGATGAAAGTGAATTTGACATTTTCATCCAAAGTAGCTCAACTGAAAGCACAACTGCAAATTTTTTCTATTTTGCTATTTTCGCCATGAATTTGAAATTCTCTTTGAATTCTCACTTTTGTGAATAGCCCTATATATATAATTCTTATATAAAAAAAGCTGCAACAAATGATGCAGCACTATATATTCAGAGGTTAACGTTTTTGTTACACACATAGAAGTGGCAGACCTTGAAGCAACACTTTATTTGATTGCTGCCTACAGAGATCCATTTATAACTGTTGCTTTGAAGTTTTCACTTCTGGGAAACTATTATTGATGCACAACATATACCTTCAACATCTCTTCATTATCTTTTCTATGCACTGATGCACAAGAATGTAAAGCTTTCATATTTTTCATCACAATTGCCATTATAGTTGCCACTGCACTGTTAACCTTTTTTCTGTTAACATTTGTTTTTGGATTGCTTCATTAAGTAATACAATAACTAGCATGTCCCTAAAAGCAGTAAACAAATGATCTCCAAATGTATATGTTTGTGCCTGCACTTGGGATTTAATATATTATTCAACTCTTGGTATGTCAATAGATCCAGAGTTTTTCACTAAAAAGTAGTTGCTGTAAACTTACAATTTATCATGTTCTGGCCCCAGTTAGATAAAATATCACTTACTTGTGCAGTGCCACTGAATGAACACATAAATCCTGCTCT
Source organism: Pelobates fuscus (assembly GCF_036172605.1). Lineage (NCBI taxonomy): Eukaryota > Metazoa > Chordata > Amphibia > Anura > Pelobatidae > Pelobates > Pelobates fuscus. The sequence continues at coordinate 118,964,611 of NC_086322.1, read as the reverse complement.
AGTCTCTTAGTCTAGGAGCTCTAGATATTGAGCACTGCACTAGAATCTGGTAAATTGAAATGAAACTCCTTAAGGACCAATGATGGAATTATTCCTTAATTTTTGTTCTTTAAAAGACCCAAAATAGCGTAATTCTGTCATTTGGTACTTTGCCAGCAATTCAAGTTTCTCTGCTTGAAACATTGAGATCCAGGTATCAATCAATACCTGGGGCTCCCCTGTGTCAGCTGGGTCATATTTAGTGGCCACACAGTGACACTTGAACTGTATGCAATTCCCAAAGTGAACACTGCATACAGAACTTTAAGTGGGGATTGAAATGCCTATGACTTGTGTGATCAGGTTTAAATATTTGCTCACACCAGGGAGACACTGGTATCAATTGATACCAAAGGCTCATCTATGTCAGGTGAGGCCACATTTAGTGATCACAGACTAAACAATGAGTTGCACGCAACACTCAAAACATTCTTGCACTTTTCCACAGTAAATGTTAACTTTTCCCAAGATCATACTTGAGATATGAAAGTTTAGTGCCTGTTTGGTATAGTAAATATGACATTTATGTTTAATAAGATTTTACACACCTTGTAATATCCATGTTACTGTCATTTGTTGAGTGTACATTTCTCTTTCTACATTAGCAAAAGGGTAGTACTCACAAAAAGCATACAGTCCCTCAACATACTTTCACAAGCAGAAAATGTCATGTGAAAAATTGCATGTTAAAGATGCACTATCCTTCTAGACCAGTCATGTCCAAAGCGGGCCATTTGCGGCTTGCGTTCTGGTTTAATAAAGCCCCACGGTTAATTTGGTAAATCTATCTCTTGTGGCCCCCAGTCAATCCCTGAGCGCCACTCGGGACCCCTGGGATCTCTGGATCTTTGAACGCCATGGTCCTGAGTGGTGCTCGGGGATTCACTGGGGGCCAAGAGATCACGAGAATACAGATGGACATGCAGTAACCTCAGTCTGCATTATCGCGATCCATTGGACGTCACGGGATTCACGGAATTTGGTGCGCATGATCGCGGGATTTAGTTCCTTCTCCCTGCTGGGACAGAAAGAGAGAATGGACAGAATAAAAAGGTACAGAATAAAGAGGCACAGAATAAAGAGAGACAGAATAAAGAGAGACAGAATAAAGAGAGAAGAGACTATAAAGAGAGACACAATAAAGAGAGACAGAATAAAGAGGGACAGAATAAAGAGAAAAGGGACAGAATAAAGAGGGACAGAATAAAGAAGGATGTGACCGAATAAAGAGAGATGGGACCGAATAAAGAGAGAAGAGACAGAAAAAAGAGGGATGGGACCGAATAAAGAGAGATGGGACCGAATAAAGAGAGATGGGACCGAATAAAGAGAGAAAGGATTGAATAAAGAGGGACAGAATAAAGAGAGAAGAGACAGAATAAAGAGATGAAATTAAAAGTATGCCGTTTGCAATAAACTTTGCATTAAAATAGTTAATTTGCATTTATTTTTAAAGGACCACTATAGGCACCCAGACCACTTCAACTCAATTAAGTGGTCTGGGTGCCAGGTCCTCTATGTTTACAATAGGGTTAATGCAGCCTCTAGTGGCTGTCTCATTGACAGCCGCTAGAGGCGCTTCTCACTGTGATTTTCACAGTGAGAAGACGCCAGCGTCTATAGGAAAAACAAAGAGAACGTTACCTGTACTCTGGCCTAAATCCCCATGTACATTTAAACAAAATGGAGGCTCCATTTTGTTTAAATGTACATTGGGATTTAGGCCAGAGCGCAGGTAATGTTCTCTTTGTTTTTACTATGTATTTTAAGCTGTTGGATACTAAGCTACTGCTGCTGTAAGCGCGGTGCTTTATCTTTGTGTCTGTAGGAAAGCATTGAGAATGCTTTCCTATGGACTGGCTGAATGCGCGTGCAGCTCTTGCCGTGCATGCGCATTCAGCCGATGACGTTGGAAGGAGGAGGAGAGTGCCAAGCGCCAAGGGAGCTGGAAAAAGGTGAGTGTTTAACCCCCTTCCTCCCCCTTCAGCTCGGCAGGAGGGGGGCCCTGAGGGTGGGGGCACCCTCAGGGCACTAAAGTGCCAGGAAAACGAGTTTGTTTTCCTGGCACTATAGTGGTCCTCTAATGGTTCATAGAATGTCAGGCAAAATGGTTGGTCCTAACGCATGTTCACTTCATTAAATCTGGCCCTCTTTGAAAAAAGTTTGTACACCCCTGTTTTAGACTGAGTTTTTATGAAGTTTTCTATCAATGCTTACCTGCTACAAGCAGAAATGTAAAAAACATAACTTGTATCAAGGGTGACATCAAGGGTGAGCTCATTGTCCACTATAACATTCCTTCTTGTGACATTACATGTAGGTCTCATGGAAGAGTAATTGATATTATGAGCAAACAAATGTAGAAATTGCCAAAGTTGCACACTGCATGCTTCCCACTACAATAAATGTGTTTTTAAAAAGTCTTTGTAAATAAGGTACATTATTCCTGATCTAAATCCCAATTTAGTTGCATAAATTGTTATTAGCAAGTCACCTAAAAAATTTCAGAACAGCCCTGCTCCTGGCCACACCCCTACCTACACACCTAAAATTAAAGTGTCCCTCTTTGTTCATTTTAAATGTTGGGTGGTATAACAGTTTCTATTTTCACAGCTCCTCTTCTGCAATTTCATTAAAATATATTGAAATTATGGTACCTGGAAAAATCAGCTGTTACCAAATGGTGTAAATCCCACCAATCTCAGACATACTGGGTATTTCCCTGAAATTAATGGGCCCCCACATTAAGTGACATCAGTCAAAACATTTAGTGCTGACAAATGCATGTTACAGGTGTGCCCCTAATTCCTTTTTTTTCTGTGTATATTTGGAATCCAGACCAGATTACTTTTGGGTTGAGAACTCCCAGCATCAGTTTGACCTACATAGCAATAATGAGCATTCGAGAAGATCTGTGCATGTTTAACTGAATTATTCTCTTTCATCTGACTCCACTGATAGCAATATCTCTATTCTCAAGCTCATTAACTTGGAAACAACTCCACATTATATACATTTATCATAGTCTTGCAGCACTCTTCCAGAAAATATACCAATGGGCTGGTCCAGGGCTAAAGAGAATCAAAATTGTGGGCCTCCAGCCCAGGCATCACTCAAAACAGCGCTGGAAAAGCAAAAGCCCTATATAATTCTTGCCTACTGCTTTACTTCTTCAAAACTCACATAACGGGCATCTTGGTAGACCTCAATTTGCTTTTAATCAGCAGAAGAGTGGGGCTTGGAGGCTACAGCCCAAAAACTCTAATGTAGTTGCCCATGGAGCAGTTTTGTGAAGGAACAGAAATGCATGCATGCTTGTGCCACTATATGGAACAATGCTCTACATTCTGTATACCTTGCATTATGAGTATGATAAAAATAGAATTTTGAAGCAATGCTTTAAAATCACTATGCATTGAATATTAAGAAAAAAGAAGACAATGAGTATACAGTGATACAGGTAGTGAGTAAAGTATAGACTAAAGACAAAAAAGTTAGGTTATTGAGAAGTAAAAAGTGAAGAAGGACCCTTGCTCAAGTGGGCCTGTACATAAGGAAAAGAGGTGTTGAAGGGAACAGTGACTGAAGAAAATAATTGCCCAGGTCTATGGCCTGAATACCGAGTTGGGTCATATAACCAGAATATATTTCAATTTGTATGTAAGAGTAGCCATGGAGAAGCCTGGGCGGTGGCCTCACTGCTGGGGATTAAAAAGTAATGGAAGGGTGAAATGGGTAGATATAAGCCATCATGGACAAGTAAATAGATTGGTGCAGGAAGTGAAGACATGTGCCTTTAGACATCTGTGGAATCATAATAGAGAGATGGTACAATAGTGCTCAGTGAAATAATGCACAGATCATGTAATATAGACATATAACAAATGTTTGAATTCATTTTGATAAATCCTGAGATCTTCAGAAACATAGTTCTGAATTAGAATAAATGTAAGTAATGTATCTTAAGTCATGGAAGTGCTGCAAATGTTGTCATTTTTACTTTAATATTTACATATTTTCCTCCCCAGTATTCAAGTAGTCAAGAGCAGGTTGAAAACTCACAAGTTGTTGGTTCTGGGAGGCACTCATTGATGGAGATCACTCAGCTGAGACCTGCTAAATATTAAAAGTTGATTTTCAATGGGACAGATAGTCCTTAAGCCTAGACAACACTCTGATAGGATTAGGTAGGGTACGTAATACTTAATTTTGTATTTCTAATTCCATTGTACAGTAAGTCCATGTATATCTTGAAAGGAGAACACGCAAAACTCAAAGGGAAGCAATGCATTTGTATTTGTTAATACCTTCTAAAATGTAAAAGACTGAATAAAAAATGCACAATGAATATATGTCCAAACAAAAAAATACAAATTGCAAAATCTGATATACAGTGAGGGAAAAAAACTATTTGAACATTTGCCCACTGACAAAGAAATGATCAGTTTATAATTTTAATGGTGGCAGAATAAGAGACAGAATAACTAAAAACAAAATCCCAAAAAACACATGTCAAAAAATGTATAAATTGATTTGCATGTAAATGAGTGAAATAAGTATTTGATCCCCTATCAATCAGCAAGATTTCTGTCTCCCAGGTGTCTTTTATACAGGTAACGAGCTGAGATTAGGAGCATTCTCTTAAAGGGAGTGTTCCTAATCTCAGCTTGTTACCTGTATAAAAGACACCTGTCCACAGAAGCAATCAATTAGATTCCAAACTCTCCACCATGGCCAAGACCAAAGAGCTGTCCAAGAATGTCAGGGACAAGATTGCAGACATACACAAGGCTGGAATGGCAGCTTGGTGAGAAGGTCTCATTTGGTCTGGTACTCCATGCAAGATCTCACCTTGTGGAGTTTCAATCATCATGAGAACAGTGAGGAATCAGCCCAGAACTACACGGGAGGATCTTGTTAATGATCTCAATGCAGCTGGGACCATAGTCACCAAGAAAACAATTGGTAACACATTACGCTGTGAAGGACTGAAATCCTGCAGCGCCCACAAGGTCCCCCTGCTCAAGAAAGCACATGTAAAGGCCCTCTAAAGTTTTCCAATGAACATCTGAATGCTTCAGAGGAGAACTAGGTGAAAGTGTTGTGGACAGATGAGACCAAAATTGAGCTCTTTGGTATCAACTCAACTTGACGTGTTTGGAGGAGGAGGAGGGATGCTGTCTATGACCCGAAGAACATCATCCCCACGGTCAAACATGGAGGTGGAAACATTGTGATTTGGGGGTGTTTTTCTGCTAAGGGAACAGCTGCACCGCACCAAAAGGGACGATGGATGGGGCCATCCAAATCTTGGATGAGAACCTCCTTCCCTCAGCCTGGGCATTAAAGAAGGGTCGTGAATGGGTATTCCAGCATGACAATGACCCAAAACACACAGCCAAGGCAACAAAGGAGTGGCTCAAGAAGAAGCACATTAAGGCCCTGGAGTGGATTAGTCCAGTCTCCAGACCTTAATCCCATAGAAAATCTGTGGAGGGAGTTGAAGGTATGAGTTGCCAAATGTCAGCCTCAAAACCTTAATGATTTGGAGAGGATCTGCAAAGATGAGTTGGACAATATGGGAGTGGGACAAGATGTGTGCAAACCTTGTGGCCAACTACAAGAAACGTCTGATCTCTGTGATTGTCAACAAAGGTGTTGCCACCAAGTACTAAGTCGAAGGGGTCAAATAGTAATTTCACTCATTGACATGCAAATCAATTTATAACTTTTTGACATGCGTTTTTCTGGATTTTTTGTTAAATGTTAAAATACACCTACCATTAAAATTTTAGACTGGTCATTTTTTTGTCAGTGGGCAAACGTTCAAAATCAACAGGGGATCAAATACTTTTTTCCTTCACTGTATGCACCTGACATGAAAATTGAGCTCTCATTGCCTAAGTTTCTGGCACATGATCTTGCTCCATTTGAACAGGTACCCAGAATCACAATAAACGGTATTCGTTATGCATTCCTCTATACCTTCCTGTATATTCATGCATATAAGATTCTGAGTTTGTGTCTGATTATATACTGTCAGAGTGTTTGAGCTGCTGTCAGAGTTTGTAAGGACACTTTAAACACTTGCCTTCAAAATCATATATTCGCTTTTTATTATTTTAATGATGATCTAACATGCTTGTGTTGAAAATATTAAAATAATGTCAATTGTCGTTTATGAATTTTGTTCATAACACCATGTAACTTAAAACTGTGAAAATAAAATCAATATAAAATACATTGAAATAATTAAAAAGTAACATGGCTATCTTTTTGCTGTTAAAGGTGACAAGTGAAATAGCTTGTGGCAGGTACATTCAGCTCAGCACTCTGGAGAACATGAGTCAAATCCATGATATAGGCATTAAAAGAATGTTGTGTGAATGTGATCCTTAACTTGACAGTGTGAAACAGTCTCAGCAGGACAGTGAAGAGGTACAAAAACAAGTCAACCTATGTTAACATGTCTACAGAGCACAAAGCCGATATCATTCATGTGTCAAAAGTAGTATGAAAAGAATACGTTTCTGAATACCCACTTTTATAAACCTGGGAATCAAACTATTTTTAAATTTTAAAATTGTGATTTTTTTCTTACCTTTTTAATTAAATCACACATTACTAATATGCAGTAAATATATATTTAAAATACAAAATACTAATATGTGGTATGATTTTAATTTTTTTAAAAGCATTGTTTACACATATATAGGTTGCAAATTGCTCTAATTTTAGAAAGGCTTTAATGCAAAATGAAAAGACAGAATCAGTCATTTTCCAGGGGTATTGTTAAAAAAAATAGCAGTGCTAGATTGTTTTGTAAGATATTAAGCTATGTTTCTAAGCTTGTTGGCAGCAGAATTTAATTATTACATATCATAAACCTATGGAACATAAATATATAAGAAGTGAAGCTCCAAGCACCATATCAACATATACTCCCTGCATTGGTTAGGTGGTGGGGGGATCCCTTTTTTCTTGCATGCATTTACTGTATTGTTTAGCAAAGATTGCTATTACACCACCCATCAGTGACAGACAGTCAGACACCATAGAAGGAAGCTTTGTTTCCTCCTCTACTTGTCCAAATACATGCATGCAGTGCACATGCTACAATAATCCTTCTAGAGGGACTGGTGAGCAAGTTCAAATTAATGGTAATTTTATAACATGACAGGAGGCTTCATATTTGCTTAACCCCTTAAGGACCAAACTTCTGGAATAAAAGGGAATCATGACATGTCACACATGTCATGTGTCCTTAAGGGGTTAAAGGACCACTATAGTGCCAGGAAAACATACTCGTTTTCCTGGCACTATAGTGCCCTGAGGGTGCCCCCACCCTCAGGGTCCCCCTCCCGCCCGGCTCTGGAAAGGGGAAAAGGGGTAAAAATTACCTTTTTCCAGCGCTGGGCGGGGAGCTCTCTGCCTCTGATCCTCCTCCGTTCCGCCCCGTCGGCTGAATGCGCACGCGCGGCAAGAGCTGCGCGCGCATTCAGCCGGTCGCATAGGAAAGCATTTACAATGCTTTCCTATGGACGCTTGCGTGCTCTCACTGTGATTTTCACGGTGAGAATCACGCAAGCGCCTCTAGCGGCTGTCAGTGAGACAGCCACTAGAGGCTTTAGGGGAAGGCTTAACCCATTTATAAACATAGCAGTTTCTCTGAAAGAAAAAACCTGAATAGCCTGCTATGTCGGTGCCTACTTGAACGGCCTGCTAGGTCTGTGACTATTTGCTTGGCTTTTTTGTGTCCATTCGCTTTGCCTTGCTTGGCCTTTCTGTGTCCATTCGTTTGGCCTGCTGGGCCTGTGCCCTACTGACGGGCCTACACTATTGGTACCGAACCCCTTTTGGCCACAGGCCTGGGGTAATATCACTGAGGAAAACCCAGTGCCAACCAGTGACATGGAGATAGGCAGGTGTCCAGACAAACACCATTGCCATAGTGTTCAAGAGGACACCAGTATACGGCCATCTGAATATGGTGGGAAGGGTGAAGGCCCTAAACCTCATGCCTGAAGTGCAAAGTTTCTTATGAAGACCCCGGACACATCCACGGTTTACTCCAAACCGGCGACGGCACATCTCCAAGGAGAATTTCGCACAGGCAAGGACCGGTACTCAGACTCCTACAGGAGAAAGTGGTCTTTCCAGCTTACTCCGTATCTGCCTCCCGGAGTCCTTATAGGTTCGGTAGTTTTTTCCCGCGTTCGGTTAGCTTCTGGCCCTGTCCAGTGGGACTTACCTTTCTTACCTTCCGGCCTGCTGTTTGCCTTCTATCGGAGATAGAATTGGTGTATTTTCTCTTATCTACGTTAATTGTTGCTTTTTTGTTTTTTCATGACATGACTTCCTTTTCCTTTTCGCTCGGGTCGTCGTGAGGCCTGACTTGACCTCCTCCGACCTCCCAGGCACTCGTGGATTACGGAGAACATCTCCAGCTTTCCTCAGACTACCAACGGTCTACCTGGACCCCGCTCGCGCGCACGGGATCCGGATAGTCGGTTGATAGTTTTCCATCGTTGTTTCCGAAGATTGCCCTCAGCCTTATGCTGACATTAATAATTGGTGCGCCCTACAGTTTGGTTACCCTGAATCTCTAGGGAGACCACAGGAGGGTGCGGCCCTCCATCACCTCGATCCGAGTAAATTTATTTTCAGGAACAGAGGGCGAACCCTCTCTTACAGAACCGGATACTGATTTGTTATTAGAGGGCGCAGCCCCTCACTAGACCTCTACCAGATACTGGGCTGGATACAGAGGACAGGTTGGGAGGACCCATTCTCATAGAGAGAACCGGTCACGGATGTAGACTCTGCTGTTGGTTACTAATGGGTGCGGCCCGCTCAGGCTAGCAGCCGGACGCTATCTCGGTATGCGATCACAGTAGTAGAGAGCGCGGCCCTCTCATACACTCGACGCTCCACAGTACCGCCCATTTGTTCATCACACAGGCTTGTACCTGCGATAGACATTGATGACTACATAGAGGGGCGTCCCTCCTGCATTCAATTAGAGCTGACATCCACGCTACTGACTTCGTTCTAGAGGACTGCCTGGTCATGCAAGAATTACATGTTTAGACTAGATCCCGCTATTCAATCTCCTGTAATGGATCTACGGGATCCGGACCGCTGTAAAACACGCGAGAAATACTCGGAGGTATAACAGGGGGAGTCTCCCACTTATTTACACACACTCCTGGAGATGGTACGGCTAACGGATGGTCCTCCAGTATTATGAGAGTGCAGGTTTTTGGCAAATTCTGCACCATATAATACAGAGATTGCTTTCTGTTTTGGATATCCAGACCATTACGAACAAACTGCGCATACAGTTTCTCCCATGTCAAGATGTTAGGAGATACGGAGACCTTCATGGAGCAAACGTGCACTGCCTTGCTTGGGTAACAAGATTAAGGAAGGCCTATTATCCGGTCTGAAGGTAAAACCGTACGTAGGGGTCACAGGATAAGACCGGAAACCCCGGTTGTCTTGACCTCCCCGGTCATTACGATCTTGGGATAAGATGGCAGGACTGCCCCGTCTCCTCAGAGTGCATACCTGGTGAACAGGGTTCGGAGATGGTGGACCCTCCGTCTATACTCTGTTATCCCTCACGGGAGCCGTTTTGTTGGATTCGCGCTAACCTACTTTTCAACTACCGTCGAGGAGACCTACTAGACTTTATGGGGGTACTTGGTGTGCCCCGACTCCAACACAAACAACTTTCACTCTTAGACGAGGACATATCCGCTCCGGTTTGCACTTCCCATCCCTTTCAATATTTCTGGGATCCACTATTCCCTGAATAGTCGACCACCGTTCTTCCACACAAGTGCAGTTCGGAACCCTGAATGGACGTCCTTTTGGAGTCTTTTCTCTTCCACGTCCGAGAATTACACAGACCATTTGGAATATTGGAATCACTTAGGATATTGACCACACTCGTGCCTGCATTATAAATTTATTCTCGGGTGAGACATCTCACCCGGTAGGCCAGGTGGGAACGAAAGATCCTATTCGGTTCTATTGCGACTTGGTGGTGGACTTGAGCACATTCCTTGAGAGTGGAGGTCTACCTGCAAGGCCACATCGCCGGATGACCCTGGCACGATCAGAGGTGCCTCCTTGAAGATCAGAGTTGAGACATGGTGGCAGTTTCTTCTTGCGGCCCTACGTCCGCAAACGGCCTTCGATATTTTACAACTACAGGAAGCGGGCTGATAGGTCAGCTTGCCAGCTCATGGAATGTCTGCTAGGAATCTGGTCGCAACACCACGTACAATGGATCTATCGGCGGATGGTGTTTTTTTCCGTGTTTGGGATGCTTCGTCGGCTGACATATTCATTGTTCCGTCTACTGTTGTTTATCGCAACCGATAAGTCCAATTAGGTTTACCATAATATCCCCTGGAATAGGTACCAGCGACACAAACAGCATTGGATTGGTGATCTGAGCGTTGAAACAGCAAATACGAAGCCTCCTCTCATGTTATAAAATTGTAGATTATGCTAGCTTTAGTGTACCTATAATCTTAATTTTATTAATGACAGGAGGCGAGTATTTCCCACCCTTTCTTATCCCTCCCTTGTTTTTATTTTATAGTTTAGATTAATCAGGTAGATAATTTAGTTGCTATGTTGGATACCTACATGTTTATTCAGAGTACATTTCATTGGATAATCAACCTGTTCGATTCTGTTTTTTCTCTCGTTTCAGTTTACAGTACATCAACGCTATCTGGTTTGACAGCTCTTATCGGAGGGTGGACATCGTTGTTTTCATCGTATCTAGGACTTCGTTTCTTCCCCATTATATTTTCTGCCTCTTGTTCTGTTTGTCGCAGCTTGAAAGAGGAAATGATGCATGGGGAGGGGAGTTTTATAGTGCCTAACTTTTTTCTGATTGGTTGTTTTTCTGTGCTGCTGTAGAGTTCTAGTAAAGAGAGACTTAAGCAAATACTCGCCTCCTGTCATTAATAAAATTAAGATTATAGGTACACTAAAACTAGCATAATCTACAATTTTTGTCACATAAAAAACTCACAGATATTAGTATGGATGGTCCTACTGATATGAAATATGCAATAAATGTATATTGACTATATATATTGACTAAGGGAAGCTGATGGATGTTCAAGGTTTCCCATTACAGATCCTCACAACCACCAGCTAGTGTAACCTGCAATGAAGGAGCATTCACCTAGATTTGTGCACACCTAAGAGATGCAGACTCCACTGCCCATGAACTCCTTTATTCGCCGCAATAGGAGTCTATGGAGCTGCCAGCAGGGGGACTGTCTGAGCTGCCAGGCAGTCATTCAGTCTGCTAAAAAGTGAAATATAAATAAAAAATATATTATATATGTATAATATATTATAAAATAATTAAAACGTTTTATAATATACACTGCTCAAAAAAATAAAGGGAACACAAAAATAACACATCCTAGATCTGAATGAATTAAATATTCTTCTGAAATACAGGAAAGGAGGTTAGCGCTAATAATAAAAAGGTGGATAGGCAGTGGCCTGGCAGAGGGTAACCCTCTAACCCTCTATGGTAAGAATGTAAAACAACAACAGAAATGCAAGGCTGCACCAAAATGTATCAATGAGGACTACAAATAGTAAAAAGATAAATAAGGATTTCCCCAAGTCAAGGATGTGTCTTTCCGTGCCATTTCTTCTGACGATAAGACGTGCCATTTCTTCTGACGATAAGACATGCAGGGAATCCCTATTTGTAAGATAGGGGATCATACCACCAACACTGTTACCATAGTGCAGTTGGCCTGCACTACACTTGTAAGTACATTTTTATTTATTTAAACAACTTTTATACCGTGTTAAGCAGAGAGCACTATTAGTTGTTTTTATATATACCTTTTCCTGAGAGTTGGACATCATTCCCTCTGGAGGACAATCATCCATATATCCCATAAGCGGGGATTCTTCCGCTGTACGCCTGTTACACCTGAGCTGGCTATAGCTCATCAAAATGTGAGTGCAATAGTTATATATTTTTCTCACATATATTGACCCTTACACTCTAAACGATTAGTCTTTTATCTTGTGTTTTCCATATCACGAGACCAACAGGACTACTATAAACAGAGACGAGACCCCATCATCTAAAGCACCTTAAAATACATTTATTGCCACAGTGCAACTTCTAAAAACTTTTTGGAATATTTTGTAACCTTTATAAGTTTTATTTATATGTCTTTTTATTATTTGTCTTTTTACTATTTGTAGTCCTCATTGATACATTTTGGCGCAGCCTTGCATTTCTGTTGTTGTTGTTTTCCATTCTTCTGAAATACATTGTTCTTTACATAGTTGAATGTGTTGACAACAAAACCACACAAAAATAAAAAAATGGAAATCAATTTTTTCAACCCATGGAGGTCTGGATTTGGAATCACACTCAAAATTAAACACAGATCCAGCAAACCAATCTGGCAAACTGAATTGGGCAAGCCCTATATTACTTTCCATAACACCATAAACACCATAAAACCTGTACATGGGGGTATTGTTATACTCGGGAGACTTCGCTGAACACAAATATGAGTGTTTAAAACAGTAAAACTTATCACGACCATGAAATAACTAGTAAAAGTGCAGTTTTTGTGCAAAAAAATGCAAAAAACGAATTTAAATGCTACTTTGGCAAGCGTTTGTGGCTATATGGCTACTACAAAAGATTGGACATACCCAATTTAGAATACCCTGTGTTGACAACATTTTTAAATGGTATGTCATGGTGGGGTTAACTTTCATTTCTGGGCTGCCATACGGTCTCAAAGGCAACATAGCCAATCTGGCAAATGGCAATTTACAAAAACAGAAATTGGCAAATCTTATGTTTGACCCTTTAACTTTTCAAATCACCATAAACTCTGTACTTGAGGGCTACTGTTGTACTCGTGAGACATTACTCTACACAAATATGAGTGTTTTAGAGCAGTAAAATGTATTATACTAATAATATCATAGGTGAAATGGCAGTTTATGTGTGAAAAATGCAAAAAATCTAATATAAATGCTAATTTTGCCCAGGGTTTGTGACTAAGTGGCTACTAAAAAAGACTGGACATACCCCATTTTGAATCGAGTCGGTTGTCTACTTTCACAAATGGTATGCCATGATGGGGTTAATTTTCATTCCTGGGCTGCTATACAGTCTCAAAGGCAGCATAGGCCCAGCAAACCAATTTGGCATATTTCAATGTGCAAACATGGAAAAGGGTAAAGTCCTACATTTGACCCCTGTAAGTTTGCAAAAACCCATACAACCTGTACATTTGGGGCACTGTTGTAATCAGGGGAACACATATTGGGTGATCTTTGTAAGTAACATAACAAGAACTGAGAATCCATGCCTAAAGTACAATGTGAGAAAAAAATAACACAAAAAAATGACTACCCAAAAGTTTGACAAAGACTGGCGTTAAAAGTAGTGCATGGGAAGTGTTAAAATACCACCATTTGAAATACCCTAAGGTGTCTACTTTTCAAAATATATGGTTTGATAGGGGTAAATTACATTGGTCGGCTTAAAAAATGTCCCAAATAGGACATGGGTGCATGATGACCAGCTGTGAAAACTTCAAGTTGGAAAACTGGATTGCGCACCCTCCAAAAAAGATCTTTTAGCCCACAGAGAACCCGACACACCTATACATGGGTGGTATCACTGCACTCAGGAGATGTGCTGAACACATATTGGGTTGTTCTCTGGCAGTAACCCTTAAAGTTCTCAGTACATGTATTTTTAAATTGCTATGTGTGTAAACAAAAATCAACAATTATTTTATTTTTAATAAAATGTGTCATAGATTGATGGTAAAACGCTTGCATGAAAAGAGTCAAAATACCCCAGGTTTAATTTATTAGGTTCTCTTCTTTAAAAAAAATTAACATGTGAAGGGTTATTAAGTGATTCCTGACAGATATCAGTGTTACAATGTAACTTGTGTTAATTTTGAAAAAAAATGGTTTAGAAATAGCAAAGTGCTTCTTGTACTGATTGCCCTATAACTTGCAAAAAAAAAGCTAAGAACATGTTAACATTGGTTATTTCTAAACTCAGGACAAAATTTTTAAACTATTTAGCATGGTAGCTTTTTGGCGGTTGTAGATGCGTAACAGATTTTCGGGGGTCAATGTTATAAAAAGTGTGTTTTTTTACATTTGTTCATTATTTTTTATAATTCTTTATCGTAAAGTATATGATATGATGAAAATAATGGTATCTTTAGAAAGACCATTTAATGGCGAGAAAAACGGTATATAATATGTGTGGGTACAGTAAATGAGTAAGAGGAAAATTACAGCTAAACACAATCACCATAGAAATGTAGAAACAGCCCGGTTCCGAAACGGTAAGAAAATTGAAAAGCAGTCAGTTAAATACTCTTAGGTAAATGCCATCAGGCCCTGGGGCTTTCTTTACAGTAACTTTGATTAGTTGCTGCAGAACCTTGTTTTGAGTAATCAAATTTCCAATTTTCTGTAAGCTTCTTGCAGCGAGGATTTGCATACTTTTATGAATGTAAAAGTAACATAATGCATTAAAAATTAGGTTCTATTGTATTATTATTAAAACGGGACACTTATTTTTACTACAATAATCAACGAAACACATCCCTTTAAATCTTACCTAAACTGGCAATAATAATTAGCATATGTTTTAGAAATTATTTCATACAAAGTAGAGTCCACAAGGCACTATTACTATTATAAAAAAAGAGTGTAAAAATTATGTATTTTTCTTCAAAAGATAAAAATACAAATCAAATGCTCATTTTTAAAAAATAGATACATAAAATACCATGATTTTGTAATAACCATTATACAAGGACAGTTAGATTCCATGATCTTTGCTTTTGAATGTCAAAAGTGCTAACCGACACAATGGTAAATTCCATGAGGAAGGGACAGAATGCAGGTGTTTGCATTTTATTTTTTATTTTTAAGAAAATGTTCATCTCTAATGATTAAAAGCTTGATTTTTTATTACATAAATAAATCGGCCTACCAAAATATAGTTCATTACAAGTAAGTAGTTTTTTTTTCTTATACAATTTTTTTAGAAATTCACAAGTAAATGCAAGTGATAATCAGAGTTCATTTTCTCTAATGATCATCCCCATTGACTTGAATAATGAATGATTTGCAGATTGTGCTTTACATTGTATTTTTTTAATCTGTCCTCAATGTCCATAAACCCTACCGGGTAGTAAGAATAATTAATGCATCTGCACATAGGTCAAGTACTTAACTGGCATTTTGATGATATATTTGGTTTGTCCTTACTGTTCAAGTGTTGGCTAGTGAGCTAACAAAATAAACAACTGTATACAAAATATAGTTGGACATTCATAATGTAATCTGTAGCTTATTATATAAGGAAGCTGAAAGAAAAAAAACATTATATTGCTGTTAAATCGCACAATGTCAAAAACATTTTACAAATTCTAAAACATAATTATAAAGATCATTTTATAAGATACATGTGATTAAACTCCTTGTACCCTGGTGGGGTTCATCCGCTAAGCTTGCTTCCTAGCAGCCACAGAGGAAAACCTGGAATGTTTCTGCCCCAGTCGCCGCAGCTTGACTGGGGTCTTTATGGAGCTTTTCCACCATGGATCAGAATACAATGATAGGGCTGTATAACAGTTTCACCCTAACACTAGCCAAGACTTAGTGAAGGGTGAAGTAGAACAAACTGTATTAAACACAATACAGGTACTAAACATAACACATTCCTCACATGAGATCATCAGTTGAAACAATGTAAGTCCCTCGTCAGAGTCTTGTTGTTGCACAATAACTGTTTCACAGTCACACAATAACTCAATTAAGTTCCATTATTTTCTACATCAGTGTAAATGCAATACTGTGTTTAAAAGACAGAGCGGGGACAGACAATAACAAGGGCTGAGGACCACATGGGAGATTTCATGGTATGGCAGAACAGTCAATTTGAACTAGCCTGGAAAAGTCTCTGGAACAATGGGACAATGCCCTTCCGGAAAAACAACAAGGAACCTGGGGAGGAAAAATAACTAATAAACATATACACTATACACTATAGACACAATGTACTTATAATAGGCACTGGTTGACTAAAACATAAGAGCAATATGGGGACCTACATAAAGAGTCTGTATTCAGCCCCCATGTGATGGTGACTGCCATCACAATATAAATGGTGTTTTCAGAACTGATTTCAACTATTCCTACTCATTCCAATGAGTAAGTATAAAAAAGAGATGTAGATTTAAATATCCCACCTAAAATGCAGTAGTTAGATAACTCCTTAAAGTAAGACTTCACCTATGGACACATATCCTCAAACAATCTTTCTTTGAGATTATACATTTTTGAGTGAAGAAGGGAAGAGAGTCCATGTATGTCATTGTAACACTTATTGATTTATTTAGTGGACCAAAATGACAGTGAAACATTAGCTGTAAATTATTTGATATACCACTGTATTATTGACCATCTGGTAAATACATTGTCACTGGATCCTAACAAAAAGTTTGCTAGGAACTTTAAAACATTTGAGAGTAGCAAACAACATTAGAAATGATGGTTTCCTGGTCTGGAGCATTAACAGAAAACAATGTAGTGCACACAAAGAAAAGGTTTACTTTGTCAAAAGGACAAAGAAAAAATACAGTGTGTTTTGCCAAAGGGTCTTATTCAAGTGTGTCTTTGGCAAAACGTATTGTGTTTCTTTTACTTACTTGTTTTTAGTATTAATGTATATTTAGCATACACCTTTCCCAGTGTGTTTGACCATTCACTACAATTTATTTTGCTTATAGTAGTTTTATTTTGTATTATTCTTCCTGGCACATCTATTATCTTTGTAGAATCAACTGCACATTATCTCTGGATAGGATTATCATCTAGACATCTTACTCTACATCAGGGACGTTTTAGCCGCGAGGCAAACAAGGCATTTGCCTTGGGCGGCATTTTCCAGGGGGCGGCAAAAAATGCCGCCCCAAAATTCCCAGGGCAAATGCCTTGTTAGCCTTCCGGCTAACTGACAATCCGGGCTGGTTGCTGGGCGGGTGGCGCTGGCGGGCGGCTGGCGAGAGAGCACTTTACCTGAGCACTCTGCTCAGCTCCCTCGCGCGCCGCCTGCAGAGTGAGGCTGGGACCTGGAATATGACGTCATATTCCGGCTCCGCCTCCCAGCCTCACTCTGCGGGCGGCGCGCGAGGGCGCTGAGCAGAGAGCTCAGAGGAAGTGCTCCCTCGTCAGCCGCCCAGCAACCAGCTCAGCAGACAGCTGAGCCCAGCAGACAGCCGAGCCCAGCAGCCCCACTGTGTGTGTGTGTGTCTGACTGACTGTGTGTGTGTGTGTGTCTGACTGTGTGAGTCTGTTAATGTGTGTGTCTGACTGTGTGTGTGTTTGCCTGTGAGTGTGTGTCTGTTAGTGAGTGTGTTAGTGAGTGTGTGTGTGTCTTAGTGTGTGTGTGTGTGTCTGACTGTGTGTGTGTGTGTGTGTGTGTCTAACTGTGTGTGTGTCTGTTAGTGTGTGTGTGTGTGTCTAACTGTGTGTGTGTTTGCCTGTTAGTGTGAGTGTGTGTGTCTGTTAGTGTGAGTGTGTGTGTCTGTTAGTGTGAGTGTGTGTGTCTGCTAGTGTGTTTGCCTGTTAGTGTGAGTGTGTGTGTGTCTGCTAGTGAGTGAGTGTTTGCCTGTGAGTGTGTGTGTGTGTGTGTGTGTCTGTTAGTGTGAGTGTGTTTGCCTGTGAGTGAATGTGTGTGTGTGTGTGTGTGTGTGTGTGTGTGTGTATTTAGAAGGCGGGGGAAGGGTTGGGTGGGGGTGGCGCAGGGGGGAGGAGGCGCCTGAGTTTTGTCCTGCCTAGGGCAGCACAAAACCAGGATACACCACTGCTCTACATTATATACCTGGTGGAGATCATAGCACACAAGTGTTAATACTTGAGTGGTGGCTACTGCTCTATCAAATGTTACTAATTCACCATCTACTTTTGCTGTTTATTGATTTTAACCAATAAGCACTATTGTTTGCTTTCATATTTTATCTTACATATTCATCTGTATGCTGTGAGACTGATCCAGAGAACTACATATGGATCAGTGGGGATTGTTCCGCTGTATGCGGTTTTACCTAGAGGTTGTCGATAGCTCCATTAAATGTGACTGCAAGCCTAATATCTCTGTTGTGTGTCTTACACATTGCACCAAACAACCTACACTATTTGTGGTTTTCTTCTGTTTTATTACATATATCTACAAGCATTTTAAAGTCTAGACAGTTACCACCTCAGAATATCCCAAGCATATTTTGGACTCATTGAAATCTGTGTTTGGCGTACATGTATTAAGCCTAGTGTTGTTCTGTTACTTTTCTATGTAAGGGGTTGGGGGTTTCCTTACACTCAGTGTTTGCAGTATGCACTTTTATATTTAAAGTTGACATGCTTTGCACTTATGGTATTCTGTGTATAAAGTATTTATTAAAGGGACACTATAGTCACCTGAACAACTTTAGCTTAATGAAGCAGTTTTGGTGTATAGAACATGCCCCTGCAGCCTCACTGCTCAATCCTCTGCCATTTAGGAGTTAAATCCCTTTGTTTATGAACCCTAGTCACACCTCCCTGCATGTGACTTGCACAGCCTTCCATAAACACTTCCTGTAAAGAGAGCCCTATTTAGGCTTTCTTTATTGCAAGTTCTGTTTAATTAAGATTTTCTTATCCCCTGCTATGTTAATAGCTTGCTAGACCCTGCAAGAGCCCCCTGTATGTGATTAAAGTTCAATTTAGAGATGGAGATACAATTATTTAAGGTAAATTACATCTGTTTGAAAGTGAAACCAGTTTTTTTGTTTTCATGCAGGTTCTGTCAATCATAGCCAAGGGAGGTGTGGCTAGGGCTGCATAAACAGAAACAAAGTGATTTAACTCCTAAATGACAGTGAATTGAGCAGTGAAATTGCAGGGGAATGATCTATACACTAAAACTGCTTTATTTAGCTAAAGTAATTTAGGTGACTATAGTGTTCCTTTAAGTATGCAGCATTTTTAATTACTTCTATGTTATATCAATTTGTATGATTTTATATATTATATATATTATATCTATATAAAAATTAACTAATGTTTTTCTCACCCCTCCTGGGTGGTATATTTATTGCTCATTCTTAGGTCCTCTACAAGAGGCCTGGAATTATAAGGGTTCTGCGCAGTATCTTAGCTGTTCCCTGAACTGCACTCTTCTGGACAGCGATCTCAGATGTCCCACCTGGGATCTGTCAATGCCACTCTCCCAACTTGGGAGTCCCAGCCACAAGTGCTCAAATCCCAACTGGGACTACTACTGCGTTCACTTTCAACATCCTCTCTAGCTCTTCTTTCAGTCCTTGGTATTTGTCCATCTTCTCATGTTCCTTCTTCCTGATGTTACAATTACTGGGTATTGCCACATCGACTACTACTACAGTCTTCTGTTCCAATGTCTCCCTGTAATGAGTCTTACCTGATCGGGAGTCCAGCTCGCAGAGTTATACGCTCACCCTTGCAAAGTAGACAAAGACCAGGGTGACCAGGTAAGATGCCACCTGGCCTGTGAGTCTGTGCACGGGGGCTTTCCTGGAAAAGTGCTCCAAGTCGCTGTAGAGTAGGGATTAGCAGAAGCGTAGTCAAGGGAAGCCAAAATCAGGGAAGCCAGAGATCAGAGTAGTCCAGAAGGAAAGCCAAGGTCAGAAGCCAGAATCAGATAGGAAACAGTGGAACGCAGGTACGGAGAGACAGGGACCAAACAAGGGAACCAGAGTCAATGAACTGACACCCCTCCCAGGGTGTGACAGGCTTTTATATCCAGCCAGTTAATATGGGATACAGGTGTGCTAGAGTAGCACGGTTAAACTCAGCTCCCAGTGCTGGAACAAGGCAAGGACAACTATTACGGCAATACTATGAATGGCTGGATAGCACAGAGGCTAAAGAGCAGGATTCCCAAAGTCCAGGGTTCAAATCCCCTGCTGGGCACTCCTGGGGTGACCTTGTCTGGCAGACTGGATGTCGCGGCGAGAACCGTGACACTACTATCACAACAGGTTGGTTGGCCAGTACTTACTTGAGTGTGGAGTAGCTTGACAAAGACTGTGGGTCGAAATGTTTCTGTGTACTTCCTGTACTAATGAACTTGCATGAAGCTACTGGAGCTCCTTTATATAATCTAATATATATATATATATATATATATATATACTTTATCTACAATTGATGTGCTTGTTCTAGCCCATGGTCCAGTTAGCACCCTTGACTTTTGTGGATTGAGTGTAAACATATTGTAGCACATGCTTATCGGTCTAGATCTGAAAGTCCCACAGGATCCTGTTATTCTCAACTACCTTTTGGTATCTCCCTGTCAGGGTACCTGAAGCCTCTACCTCTGAGAGAGGTAGAGACTTAGAAGTTTATCCGTCCGGACGGCATGTCTCCTCGGCCCCTCGCGGTTCACTCGGTCTTGCTAACGCCGGCCGCGAGGGAGTCACTTCCTTTTATAGCAGGAGGACCGGAGGTCGACGTCATGACGCCAACCCGGAACGTCCTGTCACTCAAATCTCGGGAGACGAATCAGGACTCGCCGGAGGCGTGTCTTCTCTCCCTAACCAGGATACTTAACAGTGGCTCTCTCATTTACTCATTGCCCTGTCGTGGTTCTAGTCTGCCTAGTCACACAGTGCTTTGTTATTCTCTTGCCTTTTGGTTCTGACCCGGCTTTGGTATTTACTCTCCTGTCTTTCTGTTATCCTTGACCCGGCTTGTCTCTCGCTTACCTGTCTTCTCGTTCCCTCGACCTCGGCTTGTCTCTGACCATTCTATCGTAGTTTTACGTTAAGTCCGGCCATTCTAAGGACCGGTATACGTATCTGCTACTCTTTGTACTCTGCGTGTTGGATCCCTGACCCGATCCTGACATTACGACAGGGCCATGGATCCTGCAGGTACAAATTGTCAGCTTGGTTCCCCTGATCCTAGGTTTGACGCCATGGATCATAGGATGGATCAGATGGCTCTAGCACTACAGGCGCTGCTATCACGTCCTATTAATCCACCTGAGGAGATGCGTAATACGTCTGCTTCTTCTGTGGGTTCAGGGCTAGAGGTAGCTACTGTAGGTGCTTCTTCCCGAGTTACCCCACCTGTACGTTATGCTGGTTCTCCTGAGAGGTGTCGTGGGTTTTTGAACCAGATCAGTATCCATTTCGAACTACAGCCCCGTTCCTACCCTACTGATAGGGCAAAAGTGGGATTTATTATTACCTTACTCATTGAGAAAGCTCTGAGATGGGCTAATCCGTTGTGGGAGAATGATAATCCATTAGTCTATAACTATAATGCCTTTGTAGCTGCTTTTAAAAGAACTTTTGATCCCCCTGGCAGGAGGGTCAATGCAGCCAGATTACTGTTGCACCTTAGACAAGACAACCAAACACTTGTGGATTACGCACTAGAGTTCAGGTCTTTGGCGGCAGAGGTAAAATGGAATGAACAGGCTTATATAGACGTATTTTTAAATGGATTATCCGATGTAATACTTGATGAGGTAGCGACAAGAGAGCTTCCCGAGAACCTGGAAGACTTAATTTCCTTTATCTCTCGTATTGACGAACGTCTAAGGGAGAGGCAGAATACTCGAGATAGTACCGGTAAATCTTCCTTTAGACTAGCACCATCATTTCAAATTTCTGAAACCAAAACTCCACAGGTTTCAGAACCTATGCAGTTAGGCTTTACTCCTCTGTCAGAGGAGGAGAGACAGTACAGGAGAAGGGAGGGACTGTGTATGTATTGTGGAGCCAGAGGGCATGCACGTTTGAGCTGTCCCAGTCGTCCGGGAAACGCTCGCACCTAAGTTTCTCTAGAGGACAGACCTTGGGTGTTTCGATTTTGTCCTCTACTCATAACTACAAAGAACATAGACTCCTATTACCGGTCTCTTTAACTTGGGAAAAGGGAACTTTAGAGACTATGGCATTGATAGACTCCGGCGCTGCTGAGAGTTTTATCAACCAAAAGTTTCTCACCAAACACACTATCCCATCCCAGTTAAGGAAGACACCCTTGGCTGTTGAGGCCATTGATGGTAGACCTTTAGTTGAGCCTGTGATTTTCCGGGAGACCACACCTCTTTACTTAACTACTGGTATTCTACACAAGGAGGAAATATCCCTACTACTCATTTCATCTCCTTCTGTTCCCATAGTCCTGGGATACTCCTGGCTTAAGAGACATAACCCCGTTATAGATTGGAGATCAGGGGAAATAGTTTCGTGGGGTCAGGATTGTCAAGAGAATTGTTTAAAGAAAGTGTCACCTCTTTGTAGTGTCAACGCACTTAATAACGCTACCGACTCTACCAAAGTACAGATACCGTCCTTGTATCAATATTTAAAGGCAGTATTTGACAAAGGAAAGGCTGATACCTTACCACCACATAGGCCTTTTGATTGCAAAATTAATTTACTTTCTGGTACTATGCCCCCCAGGGGTCATGTATACCCTTTGTCTACGAATGAAAACTTAGTTCTAGAGGAGTATATTCGTGAAAACCTAGACAAGGGGTTCATTAGAAGATCCTCCTCTCCTGCTGGGGCTGGATTTTTTTTTGTTAAAAAGAAGGATGGTTCTTTAAGACCCTGCATTGACTACCGAGGTCTTAACAAGATAACCATTAGAAATGTATATCCGATTCCCTTGATCACCGAGCTTTTTGATCGATTAAAAAGTTCTAAGATTTTCACTAAGTTAGACCTTAGAGGTGCTTATAATTTGGTGAGAATTCACGACGGAGACGAGTGGAAAACTGCATTCAATACTCGATATGGGCACTATGAGTATACTGTAATGCCTTTTGGTCTCTGCAATGCCCCGGCGGTATTTCAGGACCTTATTAATGAAGTTCTTAGGGAGTTTCAAGATGACTGTGTGATTGTATACCTTGATGATATACTTATACATTCCAGGGATATTGAAACTCACCACGGACAAGTCAGAAGGGTTTTACACAAACTTCTTCAGCATGGCTTATACTGCAAATTAGAGAAATTCAGCTTTGACCAATCCCAAACTACCTTTCTTGGTTATGTGATTTCTGGGGAGGGGTTTGAAATGGATCCGGAGAAGCTCCAATCCATATTAGATTGGCCTTTACCTAAGGGTCTCAAGGCTATCCAGAGATTTATTGGTTTCTCCAATTACTACAGACGTTTCATTAAGGGATACTCCTCTATCATTGCTCCCATCACCAATATGACCAAACAAGGGGCTGATACTAAGAATTGGTCTACTGAAGCACTTCTGGCTTTTAAGACACTCAAGGAGCTGTTTGCTTCCGCACCAATTTTAGTTCACCCTGATACTACACTACCTTTCCTACTCGAAGTTGACGCTTCTGAGACAGGTATAGGTGCCGTTCTGTCCCAAAGGTTGGGTGTAGATAAACCATTACATCCTTGTGGATACTTTTCCAAAAAATTGTCAGGTACTGAAAGCAGATATGACATTGGTGACAGGGAACTACTAGCGGTTATAATGGCCTTAAAGGAGTGGAGACATTTATTGGAGGGTACTTTGCATCCTGTTACTATTTTGACAGATCATAAAAACTTATCCTATATTGGAGAGGCTAAACGACTATCATCTAGACAGGCTCGTTGGTCCATATTCCTCACTCACTTCAACTACGTACTCACATATAGGCCAGGTTCTAAGAATTCTAAAGCCGATGCCTTGTCTCGCCAATATGAACCTGCTGCCGTATCTGAGCCGGTTTTGTCCTCTATAGTACCCAAGTGTAACATTATCGCTAACACTACTCTCAAAGTCCATTCTCCGCTACTTGATCAGATAAGGAGCTTGCAGCATCTGGCACCTAGACTGACTCCGGCTTCCAGACATTTCGTTCCTCCTGAACTCCAATTGGAGCTCTTACAGTGTCTTCATCCGGGTGTTCGCAAGACGTATTCTTTGATCTCCAAGGATTTCTGGTGGCCTTCGTTACGGAAGGATATTAAGGATTTTATCGGAGTTTGTGAGGTCTGTACTAAAACTAAACTACCGCATTCGCTTCCTTGTGGCCTTCTACAACCTCTGGAAATTCCTGACAAACCTTGGTCCTGTGTGGCAATGGACTTTATTGTGGATTTGCCTGTTTCTAAAAGGCACACTGTTATCCTCACCGTAGTCGATAGGTTTACCAAGATGGCACATTTCGTACCTTTGCCTAAACTCCCGACTTCTCCTGAATTGGCGGAGATCTTTGCTAAGGAGATTTTTCGTTTGCATGGGATTCCTTCGGAGATCACTTCTGATAGAGGCTCCCAATTTGTTTCACGTTTTTGGAGATCGTTCTGTTCTCAATTAGGCATCAAATTGAATTTTTAGTCCGCCTATCATCCTCAGTCTAACGGAGCTGCCGAACGAACCAACCAGAAGATTGAGCAATACTTACGTTGTTTTGTTTCCGAACACCAGGACGATTGGGTCGGTTTGATTCCTTGGGCGGAGTTTGCGCACAACAATCTCGTTTGTGACTCTACGCATTCAAGCCCCTTCTTCATGAACTATGGCTTTCATCCATCTATTCTTCCCTCGGTTTCTCCTTCCCAAGGAGTGCCGTCGGTTGATGTCCATGTGGCCAATTTGAGGAAGTTGTGGGATCAGACTCGACAGATTCTTCTACACAATTCTATGCTGGTTAAGAAACATGCTGACAAACGTAGAAGGGCGGCTCCGAATTTTGTTCCAGGCGATAGAGTTTGGTTGAGTACTAGGAATATTCGCCTTAAAGTTCCTTCCATGAAATTCGCTCCTCGTTATATTGGTCCCTACAGGATCTTGACTCGAATTAACCCAGTGGCGTATCGTCTAGCTCTCCCAGCTACTTTACGCATCCCGAACTCCTTTCACGTGTCATTGCTGAAACCTCTAATCTGTAACAGATTCTCCTCCACAATCGCCCCTCCGCGCCCTGTTCAGGTGGAGGGTCAGGAGGAGTATGAGGTTAACTCCATTATTGATTCTCGTGTCTCCCGGGGGAGAGTACAATATTTGGTTGACTGGAAGGGTTATGGTCCTGAGGAGAGGAGTTGGGTACCACAAGAGGATGTTCATGCTCCTCGCCTTCGCAGGGCATTTCACTCCCGCTTTCCATCTCGCCCGGCTCCTTCCGCCCGGTGGGCGTATCTGAGAGGGGGGGTACTGTCAGGGTACCTGAAGCCTCTACCTCTGAGAGAGGTAGAGACTTAGAAGTTTATCCGTCTGGACGGCATGTCTCCTCGGCCCCTCGCGGTTCACTCGGTCTTGCTAACGCCGGCCGCGAGGGAGTCACTTCCTTTTATAGCAGGAGGACCGGAGGTCGACGTCATGACGCCAACCCGGAACGTCCTGTCACTCAAATCTCGGGAGACGAATCAGGACTCGCCGGAGGCGTGTCTTCTCTCCCTAACCAGGATACTTAACAGTGGCTCTCTCATTTACTCATTGCCCTGTCGTGGTTCTAGTCTGCCTAGTCACACAGTGCTTTGTTATTCTCTTGCCTTTTGGTTCTGACCCGGCTTTGGTATTTACTCTCCTGTCTTTCTGTTATCCTTGACCTGGCTTGTCTCTCGCTTACCTGTCTTCTCGTTCCCTCGACCTCGGCTTGTCTCTGACCATTCTATCGTAGTTTTACGTTAAGTCCGGCCATTCTAAGGACCGGTATACGTATCTGCTACTCTTTGTACTCTGCGTGTTGGATCCCTGACCCGATCCTGACACTCCCATCTGGACTTAGGCAGTTCCAACCCATATTCTGTGCAGATTTTTCGGTACACAATTTCAGCAACTTGGTTGTACTTCTCATTGTATACCGTTCCCAACATCTTGCACCCGGACACTATGTGCTGGATTGTCTCAGAGGTCTCTTTGCACAGTCTGCATCTTGGGTTTTGCCTGATGTGGTAGAACCCCATTTCTACTGATCTGGTGCTGAGTGCCTGTTCCTGAGCTGCTAGGATTAATGCCTCAGTGCTGTCTTTCAGTCCTGCCTTTTTGTCATGTGGGCCTCATCCACTATCTATGAGTGTTACTATGTATATGTGTATGTTGTATATAGGCTTTCATGCATATTATGTAACTCTTGGATGTGAATTCATGCATTCTTGGATGTGAATTCATGTATTCTTAATCTAAGTAATTATGTCTTGTTACTCTCCCCATTCTAGAATCACCTTCTGCACGGTTTGCCTGTTTTTTTTCTCTCTCTCTCCCTCCTTACTCTGTGATCTTCACACAAGATATTTATGTCTATTTGCTATCTAACCTGTGGCTTATCTGCACTCTTGGCGCTTTAACCCCTGTATCACAACCAGTGGCGTACTAAGGGGGGGTGGGGGAGGCGGCCCACCCCAGGTGCCACTGACTAGGGGGGTGCCATGACTTCCAGTGTCATGTGTCACCCCCCATCATTACGCGGCGCACAGCCGCAGCACCTTTGGGGGGGTGGATTAATTAAGGGGGGGTGGATTAATTGAGGGGGGTGGATTAATTAGAGGGGGTGGATTAATTAGAGGGGGGTGGATTAATTAAAGGGGGGTGGATTAATTAAAGGGGGTGGATTAATTAGAGGGGGTTGATTAATTAGAGAGGGTGGATTAATTAGGGGGGGTGGATCAATTAAAGGGGGTGGATCAATTAAAGGGCTGTGTGGATTAATTAAAGGGTTGTGTGGATTAAAGAGGGGGTGTGGATTAATAAAAGGGGGTGTGGATTAATTAAAGGGGGGTGGATTAATTAAAGGGGGTGGATTAATTAGAGGGGGTTGATTAATTAGAGAGGGTGGATTAATTAGGGGGGGTGGATCAATTAAAGGGGGTGGATCAATTAAAGGGGTGTGTGGATTAATTAAAGGGGTGTGTGGATTAAAGAGGGGGTGTGGATTAATTAAAGGGGGTGTGGATTAATTAAAGGGGGGTGGATTTATTAAAGGGGGTGTGGATTAATTAAAGGGGGTGCAGCACGGGGGAGGTTTATTTAGAGGGGGTATGTTTAATTAAAAGGGGGTGCAGGTTTTTTTTAATTAAGGGGGTTGCAGTATTTTATTTATTAAGGGAGGATGTGCACTGCAGATTTTTGTTCTTTATTAAGGGGGTGTGCAGGGTTTTTATTAAGGGGGTGTGCATGTTTTTTGTTAGGGGTGTTGTGCAAGTTTTTATTTTTTATTAAGGGGGTGTGCAGGGTTTTTATTAAGGGGGTGTGCAGGATTATTTTTTAATTAAGGGTGTAAGGGGGTGTGCAGGGTTTTTATGTGTAGGGAGTGTATGAAATTTATGTGATCGGGGTGCAGGGTTTTTATGTGTAGGGAGTGTATGAAATTTATGTGATCAGTGTGCAGGGTTTTTAAATGAAGGGCGAAGGGCAGGGGTTTTCTAGAAGTGTCGAGACCAGGGGCTTTGTAGAAAGGGGCAGGGGAGGAGTTTTCTAGAAGTTTCTCACCAGCCCCTTTCTACAAAAGCACTGGTCTTCCCCCCTTCTACAAAAATGGCACTTTTATACTAAACCCCTGCCCTCTGCCCCCCTTCTACAAAACCTCTGCCTACATCTTTTGAACCCAAATCCCTTTCCTGTTCTATTTCTAAGGATCAGCTCAATGAAGTGGTCTGGGTGCCAGGTCCCTCTAGTTTTAACCCTGCAGCTGAAAACATATGTTTCACTGAGGGTTAATCCAGCCTCTAGTAGCTGTCTCACTGACAGCTGCTAGAGGCGCTTCCGCAATTCTCACTGTAAAACTCACAGTGAGAAGACGCTGGACGTCCATAGGAAAGCATTGAGACAGTCCATAGGAAATTGTGGGTGTTTTCTTACATTTTTATTATGGGGGTGGGAGGTGGGGGAGGGTGCCACACTCAGGGTCCGCCCCGGGTGCCAAATGCTCTAGGTACGCCCCTGATCACAACTCAACTTTAATTTTCTATGTTTTGTCTTTGCTCAGAAATGCTTTAGACTTGAGAAAGGCAGGTTCTCCTGAAAGCTTGCTATTACAAAACTCTGTTAGTCCAATAAAAAAGGTATTACAAGATACAAATGTGTGATTTTACATATACCCATGGAGGAATGTTTAAAACATGAAACTATGCTGGTTGCAAGACAATGTATTCAATGTGATTGGTGTTCCTGTATAATGTATTGGATGTAACTAGCTGCTGTATGGAAATTCTGACTCCTGCCAAGGCTTGTGTCTGGGTACATTTTCCAAAACTGGGATCTAAACTAATTGTTAGAATGTATATCAACCCCTATTCCCCTGTTCTTTGTCTCCTCCACTCTGTCATTCCACGTGTTGGAGCAGCATACCAAAAACAGAAGAACAGTGTTATACCGGCAGATTTTTTAATGAGCCCCTCTATGATTAGTGGGACAGCCAGGTACTGAATGACCTATGCTATGCCAAATGACAAAACAATTATGCTATACTTGATGACTTGGAAGGCCTAACCAGTTGCCAAGTGGCAATGAGAGGCTCTACCTTTGTGTTGAGCCATTGGGTAAGTATGCCACTAAGTATTGTGGTGGGGTGTTGACCTCTTGGTGATGATTAAAGAGTTTTAGTATAGCTTGGCAGTGACAGGTAAGGCCCTAACTGCTTTGCCAAGATTATGATTTAGACCGAGGTGTGAAATACCTCCATAGCTGAGGATGGGAGTTGACCTCACGGGATAATGCTTTCCTATGGGGATATTCTAATGCGAGCGTGCCCATTACCGCGCATGTGCATTAGGTTTCCCCGCCGGCAGACATCGACGGGGGAGGAGCGTGGGCAGAGTTGAGCCAGCACAGAGAGACATTGGCACTGGATGCAGGAAAGTGACAGAAGGGGTTGTTAACCCCTTCTGCTCCAGGGAGGGTGGAGGTGAAGGGGACCTTGGCAAAGGGGGAAGCTATAGTGCCAGGAAAATTAGTTTGTTTTCCTGGCACTATAGTTTCTATTTAATGGGAGGAGGAGATCCCATGCAATTTTACCATTTGCATTCACAGAATACCCAGATATACTAAGTGTTGCATTCACACAATTTCTACAGTTTTATTCCCCAGCGAGTACTGCTTGAAAATCAGTCTTTCCAAAATTTCAAAAAGGAACTTGTCACGGCAGATATATGGGCAGGAGTGTTATTTTCTGAAAACCTTAATACTGGGTTTTTAACACAATACCCATTACAAGGATCAGTGTCCATCACCTCCTTATTTCAGTTTGGTCAGCGGGATGCCACATATTCTTCCTGCTTTAGTGAGATTCAGGACTGATAGCGAGATATTGGTTGGCATACAAATTAGTTTGCAAAGTCATAAGCTCATGCATGCCATCCATTATAAACAGGCTAAAATAATTAGGGGTTGCCCAAATTGGGAGTAGTTAGGCTCAGACACAGTGTGACGTTCGAAACTTCTTCTGGATGGTGTTACGGTGGGAACACCAGAATGGTCACTTAGGAGCTCTACATCTGACACAGCAAATGTCTCACTGTCAGATAGGTCAAATTAGTCACTCTGCTCTGACTCACTTCTCTGCATGGTGTAAACCCTCCTGCCCTGTGTAGCAACAGGCTATGGAGACTTTTTTATTTTTGAATGATTTTTTCCCTACCTGTCTAACGCACACCCCCTCAATCCATCCTACAATTCCCATTTCCACCCACAGAACCCTACATGCAAAACCTAAAAAAGAAAATGAACAACTGATCGTAGGTTAAAAAGCCGCAATCTGCACTAGAAGGTTTTTTTGTTTTTTTTAAGTTGGGTGGAAAAAAAAGGTCAGGGTAGGTAAGAAAAAATGCTCTTATACACTATACAGTGATCAGAGTGCAGGAAGGGGTTAGCAAAAGCTGGAAAGGGGTTTTTTTTTTGTTTTTTTTTAAATCTGCCCTTCCAAAAAATCAAAGCAGTTCTAGTGTACTGATCCCTCTGACAATAGTATTAGCAATGTGATCAGCAGTGAAAGGGTTAAATAGAACAATAAAAAAAAAGGTTCATTCTTTATAAATGTGCTTATTTGTTGCCACTTAATTGTGTTTCACAGTTAAAATGAAACTAACCTGTAAAAAGAGTGCAAACACATTGTGGAGCACATTGGTTCTGGAAGAGGCTTTTATAGTATTGCTATCTCTCTTTTCTATGATAAGCAGCTGTTTTCATAATGGATCCTATGAAGAAAAGGTTTCTTGTGCAGTAACATATTTGATAAATTGCAATGTAATCTAACAGAGCAAAAGTTTATTTCTAACATCTCTCACTGTGAGAATGTCATTAATCCTGATGATAGAGAGGATTCAGGTACAGTACACATTAATGTCACAGAAACCGGTACAAATGGAATAGGCAAATTTGCACTTGAACTGTACTGGAATATTTTGACTGCTTATCTAAATAGGAATAAATGTCTCTCTCACACAAACACACACTCGTTCTCTCTCTCTCTACTGCACACGTAAATGTCAAATGTCTGTCTGTCTGTCCGTCCGTCTGTCTGTCTATCCATTCATCTAAAACTATTCATGCTCTTTATTCTGTATTATCCTGAAATGGTAATTCACTTCAAAACCACTTATAACTCTATTCTAAATCTGCTCACTTCCACAGCTGAAGTCATTAATTTCATTTTCAACCTGAAATGTACTTGGCTATAAAGATTCAGTGAACGGTTATATTTTGTCATCTCCTACAGCATACCAATAAATGGGTTTAAGAAATGTTGATATTATTTGAAACAAAATCTATAATTCTTCCAAAACAAATCCATACATTTTTCAGAACAATTATTGCTCCAAGGATTATGCATTTCAATGTTTTCAGAGCAGTATCATTTGTTTCATGCTGTAATTTTCTGAATCGTTAATAATGCTTGTGTGTTTATGTACATGACACTAGGGAGTTAAGCAAGGTTTTATTTTTACTTAGCTGAGTAAGCAAGTGAAAGGCATCAGATATGCTTAACATAGTTTTCAAAATTAATGTTGGGCAAAATTCATGTCATGAGGCAAATAAAAACAAATAAAAAAATGAAAAACTTCACAATAAACAGAAGCACTTAAAACAATTGTAATAATAACAATCCCATTGTGCCACACAATTCATGCAAATTTGTTTAAATTGTATTGTCTTTTAAGATTTCTAGTTAACATATTTGCTACTTCATTGCTTGTTTTATAACGGCCATATATTGATTTGGATAGAAATAACCTAATAAAGAGTGTGAGTGTGTGCTCTGTACCTCTCTTACAGTTCTGGGACTGCTCTGTACAGTGCTGGATTGATTCATGACTATATATTTCTGTAAACAGACTTTAGGAGAAGGTCTTCACTGCTTCATCATTGATCATATTAAAGTGTACCTGAATGTAGTACCTGCGTGTCCAAACTTTTCTTGAAGTCAATTGGAAGTTATGTTCTTCACTTAAAGGGAAACTCCAGTGACAGGAAAACAATCTGTACCCTCTCCTTCCCACCTCCCATTCCAGGTAGCTGAAGGGGTAAAAACCCCTTCAGGTCACTTACCTGAGACCCTGCCGATATCCCTCGGCAGTGGTTTTGGGTCGGCGTCGCTCCTCCCATTAATTATGTCAGCCGGTGGACAAGACTGATCCCGCCCGCCGGCTGAGGAAACCTAATGCGCATGAACGGCAATGCCGTGCACGCGCATTAGGTCTCCCCATAGGAAAGCATTGAAAATTATTTTCAATGCTTTCCTATGGGGAATTGAACGATGCTGGAGGTTCTCACACAGCGTGAGGACATCCAGCGACGCTCTAGCAAAGAAAATCTTTGCTATGAAGCAGGAAGTGCCCTCTAGTGGCTGTCTAGTAGACAGCCACTAGAGGTGGAGTTAAGCCTGCAATGTAATTATTGCAGTTTATAAAAAACTGCAATAATTACAGTTGCAGGGTTAAGAGTAGTGGGAGTTGGCACCCAGACCACTCCAATGGGCAGAAGTGGTCTGGGTGCCTGGAGTGTCCCTTTAAGTGTGCACTCAGCTTCTTTGATTGATTAGAAAAAAAGAAAGCAAAGCAATCTTAAATCCATGACATGGTCCTGTGACAATGGCACCCTTTTGTGACAATGATGCTCGTTCTATGATTTTGCATGTAATACTTGGTTATTTACTAAAGTGAGAATAATTCAACATGGATTGGAAGTGAAATTCAAATTTAGGGTCAAAATAGCCAAACTTAAAATATCAGCTAAGCCAGTTATACTTTCAGTACAGCTACTTACTCTGGCCTTGAATTTGAAATTCACTCTGAATTCTCACTCTGGTGAATAAACCTGTTACTCTGTAAAACACAGAAGACGTGTCTTATCTGTAGTCCACCTTATTTTTTTTTTTCAGCTGTTAAGTGAAAGGATCTAAATATAATATTTTAGACATTATGCTGAACTGGGTTTTTGTCTGGAGCCTCTATTTTACTGCCCATGACACTTACATCTGCAATTATTACATTACTGTAACACCATGTGGAGAAACAATGTAAGTAACCCTTACCTGGGGACTTTATGATTTGGTTTATGAAGACTTTTGCTTAAACTTTTGTTCAGACTTTTGTTTTTATGTTCTAAATGGGTTTAGATGTTTAAAATAGATTTCTCTCTATATGAACACGTCCATATATCCTTTGTGCTCTCTTTGTTTTATACAAAACTCAGGTGTAAATTTTGGATCAGCATGCCCAGCCTGCGATTGGAGGAAATAAATATTTTATACTGAATAAAAGTTTCATTAAGAAAAAAAATAAAATAAACAGCATTTAAATACCAATGTCAGATACTAACTGCAATGATACATGGAGTCTGGTATCCTTTGCCAAACATTTGCAGCCAATTTAAGTTAAACAGTCTTGTTTTATATTTAATATAGGAGAATTAATATGCTGGGTATGTGTTGGCAAAACGACAGGTAACATTTTGAACAAATTCAGCATTATATACCACATAGCAATGTGATTACGGCTGTGCATAAAATGGTCTCTTTAAAGACCACGATGAATAACATACTTTCAGTCTTTTATCATCACTCACCTTTTCGCAAAATTTCGAGAAACTCAAATTTTGTTAATGAATAATGGCAAACCCTATAAAGAGTAAATATGGGTTTGGGTGTGTGGGACGTGGCGTAGTGAACATTTTGAAACAAGCCATTAAACATTGTTTATAAAATATCCATAAAAGGATAACTAAGTAGGAAATAAATAAACCTTGAATTAAAACCTAGACAATGTACCCTTTATTGTATGTGTGCTGTACTGTGTGTTGACATGGGCTCTCTGGTGCATACATTTTGCGAATAAGCCAGTAAATGCAGACTGAAATAAAAACACTTCGCTTGTGGCCTCTGGCTTTATATAACCGAGGAGAATGTGATTATGCTTATGAACACTTCTGCTGTTGGGAAAAATAAAAAACAGGGGTGATAGATGAATTACTCAAGCTAGGAGCTAAAGGAATTTTCTTTTAGTTCAGACGCCTAACTAGAAATGGATCCTAACACATGTAGCGAAAGATTTGATGTAAACTGTAACATATGTGTACTTTTAATAAATGAAATGACCACCCAGACAGGCTGAACATTTTATATAGCTCATAGGATACATACAGTGAATAAGATGCATATCAATAAAATATAGCATTTATTGATGACTATGAGCTAACATCTAAGTTTTACTTCAGTTCCTGGTTTTATATTAATTTAAAAATCACCACTTCCTGGATATATCGCCATTTGAAAAGCTCTCCAGCTTTTAGTCAATATTAATGTTATTGAAAATTTAACTCAAAGGGGGAAACAATGTCAGATAATCCAATTTACAATGAATTTGCAATAGTTACTGCGGGGGGGGGGGGGGAGGGAAGAGGGGGGAATTTGCATCCTAGTTTTGAGACACAGACTTGGGATTTCTGAACCCATGCAAAATGTGTAAATTGTAGGGGAACCATAGGAAGCTGTTTAACCAGTTATGTAAAATGGGTTAGAACTGAGGTCAAGGGATGCAATCCATTATCAAGAAGATATCAGGAGCTAAAACAGTGGAGAACTGATAGAAAGATATCAGCTATCAAGACAAATATATAACACAGAAAGTAGCGGTGATTTATGCAGACATGGTTGTAACTATTTGTTTTGCAATGATCTGACTCACACATCTGTGATATGTGCGTACATCAGTTTCACAATAAGTCTTAATCTGTGATGCAAAAAACTAGCAGACAAGAAAAGGCATTGAGGAATTGGAATAGAGGCAATGCGACAAATTCTGCAGTGTTTTAACACTTTGTTAGTTGTGATTCCTGGTAAACATCTAGGAGTTAATCTTCCATTTGCTTGACATAATGCCTAACCTATTAGCTAAAGCTGACCAAATCTTTCAAAGCAAAATCTGAAGTGAATGAGAACATACTTTGGAGCATAAAGGTGAACTTTTCTGCCATCCAAAATGCCAGCACATTTTTTTTTCCAGTACTGCCATATGACTTTATTAGTTGATCCTCAAATATAAATTAATATTCCAGACATCAGGCCAACTTTGCTGCATACTGTTCATAATTCAATAACATGCATAAGCTCAATTTTACTTATACTGTATTTCTATTCTATCTTGTACAAATCCTGTACATTTGCAAGTTTTTTTTAGAAGTGTTAACAATACTGTAGATGTAACACTGCAATCACCTAATGATTAAGAATTAATATCTATATTTATTAGATGATTTGTCTATCTCTCTCTATCTATCTATCTATCTATCTATCTATCTATCGATCAATCTATCGATCGATCGATCTGTCTGTCTATCTATCATTCTCCAGAGAGTCAGACATGTCCTAAAGTCCAAGCTTAATGGCAAGAACAAGATACTGTGGGAGGCACACCTCCCTTGTTTGCACCATTCTGATTGGACGAATTACAGATGGGAACACATCAATTCTGGAGATGGGTCATTTAAACCCAAACATGGGAGAAGTAAGTCACCAACTGAGGAAGCCGAGGAAATTCGTAAAAATGTGTGGACATTTATATTAGTTAATAGAATATTGGCAATTTTATTATTTTACATTGTTGTTTGTTTATTTGTTTTAAGTGAAAAATAAAGTATTTTAGCCATATACTCTAGTACTATGGCTTCCTGCAATATTTGCTTTTCTTATTGAAGGTTTGTGTCCTCTATAGTGATACATATGCTTTTTACATGAGAGCCCAAGATATTGGCTCTCAAGAATGTGAGTAGCACTCACCAGCACCTTATTTACTGTTTACAAATTGTACTTGCTATATTACACTAGGCACCTGCCTTTTATTTTCATCTCCCTTTCTGAGTACTTTTGGAGATAAAGAAAGAAAAGATTATGGTATGTTCATAAGATACCCCTGTTAATGTAAATTTAAGCCTATCCCATGTGAGTGTACCTTACCTCCACTAGACGTAAGCACTCTGTATATTGCTGTGTCACACTATATTTTATTTCTTTTTATCCTAGTTACCACTTATTCCTGATTTTACTTAGAGTAAGTGTACTCCTATTCTTACTAATATAGTGCTCCACTGGGCTAACTTGAGTGGGATCATATCACTCAGTTCACTTTCTATATTTTTGCATGTATGTGTGTGAAGTTTGAAAGAACGTGTGTTGTAACTGCTATTACAATTATCCCTATCTAAGTTTTACCGTTATACAAGTGCCCTGGATTGCACAGAACACTTTCTAGATTTGAAGAACAAGATACAAGCCATCAACAAATACAGTCATGGGAAAAATAAAGTACACTCTCTTTGAATTCTATGGTTTTATAAATCAGGACATAATAACAATCATCTGTTCATTAGCAGGTCTTAAAATTAAGTAAATACAACCTCAGATGAATAACAACACATGACATTTTACACCATGTCATGATTTATAAAAAAAAAAAAAAAATCAAAATGGAGAAACCATGTATTAAACAACGAAGTACACCCTATAATTTAATAGCTTGCAGAACCACCTGTAGCAGCAATAACATGAAGTATTCATTTTCGGTATGACACTTAAATAAAATAGTGATAAAAACACCACTACTAGTTCCAAATGTGAAGCGCTCACACAAATAATTATCACTACACTTACCCCTAAAGGATGGGTACAGCAAACATAAGCTGAAAAAAGTGAACAAATATAGTGTATTGCAGTTATATGAAGTAAATAGGGTATATCTACAAGATGGGAACAATCACATGGACAAGAGCCAGTTGGGATAGGCTCAAATCACAACCACTTTTGTGTGCTCAGGTGACACAGAGACCTATTCTTTCTTTCAATATGGATCACCTCATTAAGTATGTACGTTAAAAGAGGGTTGGAGACAGAAAAAAAGGCTTCTAGTGCAATAAATCCAAGTTGAACATTAACAATGTCATTTACAGATGGCTTCTCACCTTAAAAAGAGCCGAAGCCTGGATCTAGGTGTGATGGTAAGTGTGCATTTAAGGGGGGTACTGCCCTCTTTTTTACCAGCAACAAACAAGCAGATTAAAACCAAAAGAAAAATAATGTACATAAATATATTCAGAATTAAGTCCCAGTGGTCTTCTTCAATACGAAACGCGTTTCACTGTAAGTAGCTTTCTCAATCAGTGAGACATACATAACTAATGGTGGTGTTTTTTATCACTTGGTTTCTATTCAATTTATGTGTTTAACTTTGTAACTACCTGCAAAAGCAAGCAATGTATTTTGT
Source organism: Pelobates fuscus (assembly GCF_036172605.1). Lineage (NCBI taxonomy): Eukaryota > Metazoa > Chordata > Amphibia > Anura > Pelobatidae > Pelobates > Pelobates fuscus. Next base: position 118,927,760 of record NC_086322.1, on the reverse strand, counting down.
TTGGATATTGCATTTAATTTATACTTTCAATAAGCTCTGACAATATATTTTGCAGTTACCTCTCTACAGTTAAATGTATTTAGGCAGTAGTCTTGAGTGTACTGATTCTGTACTATGCTGTACCTAGCAGAACCTTAATATTCTACTTGCATGGCATTTAACGTGCATATGGATTTTTAAAACCTTAAATGTTAAAAGGTAAATTATGATCCAAGTACTGCATTGTATTGCTCTTTTGTTGAGTAGTAAGTTTATTGATGAGCTTGCATGTTTTTTAAAGGTTACAAAACTGCTTTGTCAGCAATAGAACATATGAGTTTGAAATTTTAAAACTTGACTTATATCTGAACCAGAGTTTTAAAAAAATGGTGAAACACTTACATTTTTGCTTAATAGTAGCTCAAATGTCAAGGATCCACGGTACAATGAAATTAGAACTTTGATATTCCATAACATACTTGTTACTACTGGATGCTCATCCAATCCAATGCTTCTCATATAGAAGCAATGTGGACAGAAAGTGCATGTGCAGCAAACGCTAAGTTCTTTCATTCCAATACTCTGAAAAGCATCGAATGCGGTTATGTGAAAGAGACGATTCTGGTTCTAGAAGTGTGTTTAACACTGCAATATAAACAATGCTGTATCTCCAAAACAGCAATATTTTACAATGTAGAACCAAAACTACAGGACTGAAACCCAAACCACTTCATTGAGATTAAGTGGTCTGCGTGACTATGGTTGTACTTATCCATGTCAGCTACTTTTTGGCTCCATATTACAAGTGCAGATTGATCATATGGCCAGCTGTAAATGCAATATGTCAGTCAGTATCATTACTGCTTTAACTAGGTGCAAATACTCACAGCATGCTCTGCACTATTAGCTTATAATACTACAATGTAATTACAGGACTACAATGTAATTACAGGACCCACCATTTTGACATGCTTTTGACTAAACTGGCTGTCGCTTGAATCCAGACGCACCCTTCATCTTTCCAGCCTTGTGTTTAACCCATTAAAACCGGAGGGCGTACTATTACGCCCTATTTTAAGCGGCTCTAAACTCTGCAGGGCGTAATAGTACGCCCTCCGTTTTTTTCTTACTTACCCGGTCGCCGGCGATCCCACGCCGGCGATCACGGTTGGGGAGACTCACCTGGGATCCCAGGGAGTCCCCCGCGGCCGATCCTGCCTCCTCCGGCCACCCCGGCCATGTGAGAGTGAGGTCCTTGCGAGGACCTCACAATCACATGGCCGGTTTAGCTGGCTGCTGCATTGCCAGCAGGGGGACTGCCTGTAATGACAGTTAGTCCCCCTGCTGGCTGAATTCAAATAAAAGAAAGTTAAAATAAGTGTAAAAAAAAAAATATATATATATATATATATATGATCTAAGTATATATATACACATATACATACACACACATACAATGTCTAGGTGTATTTTACTATTAATATAGATATAATTATATATATATATATATATATATATATATATATATGTATATATATATATATATATATATATATATATATATTAATATCAAATTACACGCAGACTAATACTGATTATATATATATATATATATATATATATATATATATATATTTATATATAATATAAAAAAAATTATATGTAAATACATTAAACAATAAAATAAAATAAAATATTAAAAATAAATAATTAAAAAATATATAGAAGTGTGTTATTTCGTTCTAACTGTATTGTGATATTAATATATATATTTATATCAAAATACACGTAGAACGAAATTATATATATATATATATATATATATATATAAATATCTATATACATAAATATATACATATATATATATCACTATATATATACCTATATATAAATAAAAATATTTAAAATATATATATATACATATATTAATTCTACATATATATTTATGTCATATTTTTAAATAATTAGGCATTTTAATTAATTACAATTAGCGGGACCTGCCTGACCCATGCTGAAAGTATAGGGAATTTAATTTGCTAGCACTATATTTAACCCTATAACTTTCTAAGACACCATAAAACCTTTACATGGGGGGTACTGTTTTACTCGGGAGACTTTGTTGAACACAAATATTAGTGTTTCAAAACAGTAAAATGTATTACAACGATATCGCCAGTAAAAGTTATTTGCATTTTTCACACACAAACAGGACTTACACGGACGATATTATTGCTGTGATACTTTTTACTCTTTTGAAACACAAATATTTGTGTTCAGCGAAGTCTCCCGAGTACAACAGTGCCCCTCATGTACAGGTTTTATGGTGTTTTCAAAAGTTACAGCGTCAAATATAAGGCTTGTGTTTCATTTCTTTCACATTAAAATTCGCCAGATTGGTTATGTTACCTTTGATACCCTATGGTAGCCCAATAATGAAAATTACCCCTATGATGGCATACCATTTGCAATACTAGACAACCCAAGGTATTGCAAATGGGGTATGTCCAGTATTTTTTAGTAGCCACTTAGTCACAAACACTGGCCAAAATTGGCATTTTTTGAGTTTTTAACACACAAACAAATATTAACGCTAACTTTGGCCAGTGTTTGTGACCAAATAGCTACTAAAAAGACTGGACATACCCCAATACCTTGGGTTGTCTACTATTGCAAATGGTATGCCATCATGGGTGTAAATGTCATTCCTGGGCTACTATACAGTCTCAAAGGCAACGTAACCAATCTGGCGAATTTCAATTTCAAATGTAACGTGCTATATTTGACCCTGTAACTTAACAAAACACAATAAAACCTGTACATAGGGGGTACTGTTTTACACTTGAGACTTTGCTGAATATAAATATGTGTATTTTATTGCAGTAAAAGCAAACAGTATTAGGACATTGACAGTTCAAGTGTCATGTAGAACTAAACAAAATTAAAAAATTCTTATTTTCTCCCATTTTTTTCATATTAAATTATGTTTCATAGCTAAATATTTGATATTAAATGAAAGCCCTGTTTCAACTGAATACAATGATATATCATAAGGGTGGGTGCATTTAATATGAAAGATGTGAATTACGGTTGGACAGACATGTAGCGCAAATGCCAGATTTTGTTTACGTTTTGTTTTGTTCACAACGTGTACATTTGGCTCAGTCCTAAAGGGGTTAAGAGCTTTTCTGGGAAGCTCCTGCCCTACCTGAGCAAAATGCTCTCCCCAGCTGTTCCCACCTCCTATAACCTCCGATCCAGTACCAGCACTTTATTTAGTCTACCCCAATACAAAAAGAAAGCGGCCCGATCCTCCTTTTCCTACAGAGCACTGCAAATCACTTTCAAATCTTCCCCAAGCCTTTAACCCCTTAAGGACAGAGCTTCAGAAGCTTGTCTTTCACTTAATGACAACAGCATTTTTTGCATTTTTTGCTATTTGCGTTCACCTGCAATTTGCATTTTACTAATTTATTGCACCGACACATATTATATACTGTTTTTTAAAGGACAGAAAGGGCTTTAATTTGATGTAACACACATATATATATATAAATGCTTATTTATTATAAAAAAAATACAGAAATATGCAAAACAAAGAATTTTTGTGTGTTTTGTTTACAGTTTTTGCAATAATAATGTGTACATAATTAGTGCAGGTTAAGGAAAGTAATTAAAAATAAATTAATTTAGTTGTTCTGAATTACAGAATATATAATGTGTCTGGGATTTTTTTTTTTTTTTTTTTTAAATTCTTTATTTTTGGCAGTGCAGTGGTAAATATATCATTCGGTAATGACAAGGAAAAGATACATAAACAACAGGTAATAGACATTATTGGTGTGTACATAGTTGAAAGCATTCTGCACTGTTTTTTTTTTTGTTAAGGGTAAAGTAGTGAAAAACAATATTCATGTACAAATTAGTAACATATCTCAGTTTGTACAGCAGTGGGTCATAAACGTTCAGTTAGCGTGGTAACCGAGACTATGGCGGCAGTCGGCTCCGCATTAGCTGAGTCAGTGATTAATACAACTGTTATCGAAAAGGTAATGTAAATAATAACAATAGTGGGCAAATACTTGTATCCTACATTTTGGGTTAGGAACATACTTGGTGCTCGACTGTGAGATCCTATGTGAGTGTGCAGACAAGGTAGGGTTAAACTTGCGTGTCCTCACATAGGAGATCCACCCCTGCGTTGCCGTTTGGAGCTTAGGTTTGCCCGAGGGGGCTCTACTATGATTCGGCAGGGGGGGGGGGGCGCATCCCTGATTGCAACCTCTAGGTGGGTATCGGGGTTAGACTACACGAAACATCTAAACTGAAACCAAGTAAACCATATCACAACATATCAAAGGTTTGTGTTTGTAAAAGTCTCAGACGACGTAAAGTAAGATCAGGATAAAGCCTTGAACGACTCAAGTCGGTAGGCTGGCCGGTGTTGATCTCCTGGTTTCCCTCGGGATAAACTCCTTTATGGTAGCCGGGTTGATTCTGGATAGTCCTGGCCGTTCTGCGGGTGCAGCTTGTAGTATACCCGTGGATGTTAGGAGTGAAGCCAGTTCTTGGTAGTTCTGTGCTCTATGTGTGGTCCCATGGTAGGTGAACGATACCGCTCTCGGGTTCCCCCAACGGTAGGGCAGCTATCTGGAGCGGAGATGGTGCAATAACGGCTGCAATGATTTACGCCAGGTAAGGGTGTTCTTGGTAATGTCCTGAAAAAACGTTAGGCTGCTGCCTTCAAACGAGAAGGGGGTTTTACCCCTCAGTGCAGTAAGGAGTGCTGCTTTGTCTGACACGCTCTGAAATCGCAAGATGAGGTCTGCAGTAGCCTTTGCTGGAGCTCGGGTCGGCTTCGGTAGCCTGAACATCCCGTCAAGCCTCAGGGACTTCGTCTGTTTAGGCGGGAGCAGGGCGCCCAGGAGGCGCCTGATGTAATGGGGTTGCTCAGTGAAGCTGACTGAGTCAGGTATACCTCGGACTTTTAGATTGTGGCGTCTCCTTTGGTCTTCCATGACATCCAGACGGTCTGCTGTGTCATGTTGCTGTTTTGCCAGTTCAGCCACTTTTTGTTCCACCTGTGTTAATCTGGAGTCCTGGGTGCTTGTACAGGCCTCCAGCTGGGCGATTTTTGTCTGTGCACCTTCTATGGCCGCCTTGTAGCAGGCCATGTCGGCAGAAAGGTCTTTGCGCAACTCAGCCAGCATTTCCTTAATTTGGCTTGCTGTGACCGGGTCTCCGGGTGTTTTGGGCCCTGTATTACGGCTTGGTGTTGGCCCGAAGGACGCTGCCTCCATGAGGTCTGTGTCGAAGTCACCGGATGAGTATGAGGCAATATCTTCCTCCAGCGCCATCTTTGACCAAGCGGCCTGCTGCGTGTTCCGTAGCATTTCGCCGATATCTCGTCCGGGAGGGCTTCTGTCGGCCTTTGGTTTTTTAGATTTTCTGCCCATGTTACACCTTGCTTCTGCAGTCGGGTTTTCAGGTATTTTGCGGGTATTTTCCCCCCCGATTTAGGTCTGTGAAGGTAAGTTGGAGTCGGAGCTCACAGAGATGCGTCCGCTCCGTTGCGCTGCTGGCTCCGCCCCATGTGTCTGGGATTTTACGTTTTTTTTGGTAGTTACAGGTCACAAAGCACAAGGAGTAAAATAAACTTTTAATGTGGAGCAATTTTAGAATTTGGTATGTTTGTCTTGTAATCTTAATAGCCATAAAAGAAAACAAAATTGCCACACAAAAGTATATATTTATATAAAGTAGACATCACAGGCTATTTACCTAAGGTTGTTTTGACACTTTCTACGTAGCCATTTCACCGCCAACCTCTGCTAAATATTGGAGTAAAATTTAGTATTTGGGGGTTTTTGGCACACAAACTTATAACAAAGAACTTCTCATGTGTATTTTGTAAAGGTGGTGTGTGCTATTCCTGTACAAAGTTTTATTTTGTGTTCAGTTACATCTGCTGAGTAAAATGACACCCCAATTGTATGTCTTTGGCACTATTTTGTGAAGCTACAGTGCCATACAGGAGACCTGTCCTTTTCAGTATTCACAGTAGAATTTTGAGAGACGGATTTAATGAGCCTATGCTTCCATTTTTTATATATTATAACAGTTTGACTGTTCAAAAAAAACCCCACAAAGGCCTACCATTTGTAAAAGTAGACACTCCAGGGTATCTCATAAGGTGCATATTGTGCCTTAACATGCCCCCATTTTGTCACCAATAGATGCCAAAGTATGTAGTAAAAAATAATTTTGTGCGTTTTTTACATATGGATTGCATTTTTACTGGGCATTTTGTATATTTCACATGTGCCACTAAGTTCAAACCCCCCAAATTATGTTCAGCTAAGTCTTCTGAGTAAAATGACACCCCCATTGTATGTCTTTGGCACTATTTTGTGAAGCTACAGTGCCATATAGGAGACCTGTCCTTCTCAGTACTCCCAGTAGAATTTTGAGAGACGGATTTAATGAGCCTATTCTTCCATTTGGGGTATTATAACAGTTTGACTGTTCAAAAAAAACCCACAAAGGCCTACCATTTGTAAGAGTAGACATTCCAGGGTATCTCATAAGGTGCATATTGTGACGTAGCATGCCCCCATTTTTTCACCAATAGATGCCAAAGTATGTGGTATAAAATAATTTTGTGCATTTTTTACATATGGATTGCATTTTTACTGGGCATTTTGTATATTTCACATGTGCCACTAAGTTCAAACCCCCCAAATTATGTTCAGCTAAGTCTTCTGAGTAAAATGACACCCCCATTGTATGTCTTTGGCACTATTTTGTGAAGCTACAGTGCCATATAGGAGACCTGTCCTTCTCAGTACTCCCAGTAGAATTTTGAGAGACGGATTTAATGAGCCTATGCTTCCATTTGGGGCATTATAACAGTTTGACTGTTCAAAAAAAAAAACCACAAAGGACTACCATTTGTAAAAGTAGACACTCCAGGGTATATCATAAGGTGCATATTGTGACGTAGCATGCCCCCATTTTTTCATCAATAGATGCCAAAGTATGTGGTCAAAAATAATTTTGTGCGTTTTTTACATATGGATTGCATTTGTGCTGGGCATTTTGTATATTTCACATGTGCCACTAAGTTCATACCCCCCAAATTATATTCAGCTAAGTCTTCTGAGTACAATGACACCCCCATTGTATGTCTTTGGCACTATTTCGTGAAGCTACAGTGCCATATAGGAGACCAAGCCATATCAGTTTTTACCGAACTTTGAATTTTGATGCTGGGCCTATGTGCAATTTCCAAGCATCTTAGCAGGTTTTAAATTCAAACAACCCCACAAAGGCCTACCATTTCTTAAAGTAGACACCCCAGGGTATTTCAAAAGGTATATTCTAAACCTTAGTGTAGGATCATTTTTTTGTTAGTTTGTACCAAGTCTCGTTGCAATTAGCATTTTTGTCTGCCTTTTTGACACACACTTGGAGATGTTACTGTATATTTTGCTATCCTTATGTGTGCTATGGCAGTATAACACCTAATATGTTGCTCAGCTATGTCATCTTAGTGCAACGATACCCACATGTGTACCTTTTTCATGGTTATGTGGATGTTGAAGGGGCACATTGGAGACCAAGTCATATGAGTTTTTACCAAACTTTGAATTTTGACGCTGGGCCTATGTGCAATTTCCAAGCATCTTAGCAGGTTTTAAATTCAAACTACCCCACAAAGGCCTACCATTTCTTAAAGTAGACACCCCGGGGTATTTCAAAAGGTATATTCTAAACCTTAGTGTAGGATAATGTTTTTGTTAGTTTGTTCCAAGTCTAGTTGCAATTAGCATTTTTTATGCCTTTTTGACACACACTTGGAGATGTTACTGTATATTTCGCTATCCTTATGTGTGCTACGGCAGTATAACACCTAATATGTTGCTCAGCTATGTCATCTTAGTGCAATGATACCCCCATGTGTACCTTTTTCAGGGTTATGTGGATGTTGAAGGGGCACATTGGAGACACGCCACTTCCATATTTTCAAAAGTGGATGCTGGGCCCAAGTCTCATTTTAGCAGCTCAGGACTGCAAATTACCTCTCAAAGGCCACATATATTTTTAAGTATAAGCAGCTCATCAATTCAAATTATGAACAAGTGCATACTATTTGCTGTGAAAAGGGGGAATAGTTGGGGTAAACTTATCCGGGGGTAGTACCCAGTCATCTGCATCCCGGGCAAAGCTGTCATGGATTCCGAAACCAAAACACAGACAGACCACAAAGAGAGAGAACACAGAGAGAGAAACTTGTAATACCTGTCCTTAGAATGGCCGGGTTATACAAGCAGAGAATTGTCAAGGTACAAGCCGAGGTCAAAGGAGTAAAGAGAAACGGAACAACGATAGGACAAGCCGAGGTCAAGGATCAGAGAAGACAGGATAAATGGTAGACAAAGCCAAGATTCGGTAACCAATCAGACAGATGACTAAAAAATCACACCCCAAAACTGGTCTACTTATTCGGCCTGGGTGTGGAAATTTTTAAACAATGGCCAATACATAGGCCGGTCTGAGAGGGGCAATCAGGGCAGTAATAGCTGGTCTCAAATCTTACGCCCGTCTTGTAACACACCCTGCACCTTTTCTGGGGGTTTTGTTTTTTAGGGGTTGGTGGAATCTTAAAGCAGAAGTGACCTGCCTCCATTCTTCTGCTAGGCTCCACTGATGGACTCCTTGTGTGGCATTCTAGCAGCTTAGAAATTAGCTCAAACTGGAAAGAAAGAAAAGTGCTTTTCAGCCCAGCATTTGCCTTTTTAAAAATGACAAAGGCAGGGGGCGTGGCTTAGCGAGCAACGCGGATGGTCGCACTGTTCTGAGCTCCGCTCAACGCTAGCCCAGAAAGCTACGAAAAAGCATATCCAACGGGACAAAACCGGTATCTACGACCAGCAACAATATGTCTCAATCCAAGCAGAAGAAACAGGCGGACAAACCCGACAGATCGGGGTTTTTTACTACCCGATCGTCGACGCCAAAAGCTGCAGGCCTGACAGACCAGGACCAAGATGGCGACGGCGGGAATGATACACTGCCGCTGCAGATCTCCCCTGGCTCACATAACCTGCCAGTAACACAAGACTTCCTTCAGAACTGCCTGGAGGATATGTCCAGCAAAATCCTGGCGTCCATCAATGGCACTCTGAGGGAGATCCAGAAGGACATGCAGGAGCTGGGAAACAGGACCGCGCGAGTGGAACAGCGCGTGGAGGAGCAAGCATCCGCTCACAACGAAATGGCGGATCAAATGCAAAACCTGCAGCAACAACTGGACCAAACACAACGCAAAGTCATGGATCTGGAAGACCGTCCAAGGAGACAGAACTTGAGACTCCGGGGCATCCCGGAGGAGGTGAAACAACCTGATATACATGCCTTCCTAATTGAATATTTCCAGGCGCTGGTCCCAGATCTCCCGGCGGAGGTTCTGATCCTGGACAGGTACCACAGGGTCCAAAAACCATCGTTCCTGCCACAGGACACACCTAGGGATATACTCACCCACCTACACTATTTTCACGTGAAGGAGGCGATCCTTCAGGCAACAAGGACGGGCAGAGAATTGCCTCAGAAATTCCGGCAAATAAAAATCTTCACTGATCTGTCGGCAGCCACACTACAAAAAAGAAAAGAATTTAAAGACACCACGGAAACCCTGCGCAACAACAGCATCCAGTACCGCTGGGGATACCCAATACGTCTGTTGGTCAGGAGGAATGGCACGATCACGGTAGTCAACACCCCAGAGGAAGGCCGCAAACTGCTACGCAACTGGGGCATCCAAAATACACAGGAGGGAAAGACGGCGACGACCCAACACAGACTGTCCCCGGAATGGAAAAGAACCAAAAAATGAACTGTGCTGAGGACTTAATGTTTGAGTTGTGAAAGGCAGAGACCCCAACGGAGTGGAGCGAGCTCGAGCTGCAAGTATACCAGACACATACACTGCACCTGCACGCAGACACACAAACAGACAAAAACACGCACACTAACTATACAAATGGCATATGATCATGCCTTGCAATCCGAGACCCACATGCAGGGAGACAAACGCACCATAAGGGAACTACTAACATATTTATAAAAAAAAAAAAAAAAAGGGGGCGACCACAATAAACTGCTCACTTCACACGGGTTCGCATCATCATTCACCACAGCCGTTACACTCCGGCATATAGACGCACACAAATTCTTCCACAACGAGACAAGGGCTTAGCGTGCTCACTTAGTTATGATATACATAATAACAGAGTTTACCACGCACCCACTGGCACCGAGTAATAGGGGCCTTACCCTTCAGTGGGGAATGTTCAACTGTATTGCTGATATCATAGTTGTTATATTTGTTATGTTGTTGGCTCTTCAAGTTATATACCTTGGAGGCGCAATTGTTTTTTGTTTACCCTTACACCCCCCTCCCCCACCCTATCACCCGAAGCAGGTACGGTCTAGCGAGGGAAACCTCATAGATGGGGTATTTGAGTATCAGGACAGGCTGGCACATCGCCAGGAGAAACCAAGCGACGTGAGTCGAAAAAAAACAGGGCACACAAGCAGAAAATCGAGATTCACAGATTGGGAGGTAGACATGTTCATCCCCCCAAAAGCAAAACCCAAATATAATGCCATAAAGTATGAAAATATATTGTCATAATGTAAAGGGTCTAAACACCCCGGTAAAGCGATATTGCCTCACAAGAGACTTGCGCAGGGAGCATCCTGATGTAGTGTGTCTGCAGGAAACCCACTTCAAAAAGGTGACTACTTTAGCACAGGCGCAATACACCACGCAATTCCATAGCACCTCGGCATCCAAAAACAAAGGGGTCTCTATTCTCATTAGCAAGGATGTGTCCTTCAACCTGATATACGAATCCGTAGACATAGAGGGAAGATATATAATATTAGTATGCGAAATCAATAATGTGGAACACACGATAGTCAACATCTACGCACCAAACACAAACCAGAGGAATTTCTTGCACAAAATAATCACACTGCTTCAACCAGTCCAGAGGGGCGTCACACTCATATGCGGGGACCTAAACCACATACTGGACCCCCAGTGGGACACTACGGTACAACCAAACACTCCCAGATCAGCTACCCTAAAAAGGGAATGCAAACCCCTGACGCGACTACTGGGGGAATATAACTTCTACGACGCTTGGAGAGTGCTGCACCCGGGAGAGAGGGATTATACCTTCTTCTCTCAGGTGCACAACTCATACTCGCGGATAGACGGGTTCTACTTAAACGGGACATCCCTAAACCAACTCCTAACATGCACCATCGGTAACATAACGTGGTCGGACCACGCACCGACCACACTAGAACTACGGGATGCGTACGACTACAAACACCGTAGCCCGTGGAGACTTAACGAGTCTCTGCTCTCAGATCCCCTATTTAATACTAAACTTAAAGATGACATGAACCACTATTTCACCGCTAACCAAACTCCTGACATCTCTCCGGAAACACTGTGGCAGGCCCATAAGCCGGTAATCAGGGGAATAATTATAGGGAAAGCCAGCGCTCAAAAACGGGCAACCCAAACTAAGATGAAAGATTGCCTAACAACTCTGTACAATCTAAATAGACAGAACCAACTGACACCAACCCCACAACGTAAAGAACAAATTAGAGCAGTAATGGAAGAAATTAAAAAGCATGACTTAGTGAAGGTGGGATTTGCTATGCGGAAGCTGAACGCAACGCAATACGCCCAAGGGAATAGAGCAAGCAAATTACTAGCAAGAAGACTATCTCATAGGAACGCACAAACAAAAATCCCATTCATTATAAATTCAAAAGGAGAAAAAAAAGCCACGCCCAAGGACATCAGCGACGTCTTCGCTGAGTACTACGAGACGTTGTATAACCTAGGTAGAGACCCGGCCACCCCCCAACCGTCACGATTAACTATAGAACAATACCTAGAGGGTGTAAATTTGCCTTGTTTAGACGAGACGCAGATAGGGAGCCTACAAGCCCCCATCACGAAGGAAGAAGTCCTACAATCCATTGCGCACCTCCCGAACGGGAAGGCGCCAGGACCGGACGGGTTCACCAACATATACTACAAACAATTTGCGGCTATACTCGCACCACACCTAGCAAATCTATTTAACTCCATAACCCACACAGCAGAAGCTCCGGCAGATATGCTGGGGGCCCACATAATAACGCTTCCCAAACCAGGGAAACCTCCCACATGTAGTCCAAATTTCAGGCCAATATCGCTGCTCAACACCGACACGAAACTATATGCTAAGATTCAGGCGACTAGGCTAAAACATATCATTCCCACATTGATACATGATGACCAGGTGGGCTTCACCACAGGTAGACAGGGGTCGGACAACACAAGAAAGGTGTTAGACCTCATGCACAGTCTACGCAGGGGACGGGAAGAGGGGGTCCTGCTGTCTTTGGACGCGGAAAAGGCCTTTGATCGCCTCAACTGGCCTTTTCTAGAAACAGTACTCCAGAAATACAAATTCCCCTGGCAATTCACAAATGCAGTGAGAGCATTATACTCCCGCCCAACGGCGAAAGTACTTAACGCGGGGTTCGTATCCAAACAGATCACGATAACAAACGGTTCTAGGCAGGGATGCCCCTTATCCCCACTACTGTATATTCTGGCACTGGCGCCGCTGGCGGCATCCATCCGAGCAGAACCAGCTATTCATGGCATCACCATAGGCGGGAGAGAGTATAAGCTTAACCTCTTCGCCGATGACATTCTGATCACACTAACACAACCCATGATATCCCTACCAAACCTGATGGCGCACGTGCACGCATATGGAGCGGTCTCCTACTACAAGCTAAATGTAACTAAGACGCAAGCGTTGGGGATGCACATTGCGGGAGACTTGATGACGAGACTAACCACAGCGTTCCCTCTGGACTGGAGACACGACTACCTGACATTCTTGGGCCTTAAACTTACAAAAACACAATCCCAACTATTTCACCATAATTACGCACGCCTACACAGGGAATTCACGGACTCCATGCAGGCATGGAAGGGGAAGTTCCTATCGTGGACTGGCCGAATAGCAGCGGTGAAAATGTCTCTTATCCCCAAAATCCAATACCTTTTCCGTACACTACAAATACCCATCCCGAAACAATTTCTTAAAAATATGCAACATGCCATTAACACCTTCATATGGGAGGGTAAAAAAGCTAGAGTGGCAATGGGAACCCTACAACAGAAAGTACAGAAGGGAGGGCTGGGCCTCCCGAACCTGACAGCCTACTACAGGGCAGCGTATCTCCACAATATAGCACAAATAAACCACCACACGACAGCACCACAGTGGGTAGCTATTGAATCTCATTGGGCCCCAAAAACTGACCTGAGGGCAGTCCTATGGCAAGGGAAATGCCCTAGACGTACACACGACAAACTACTGCCTAGCACTCAGACCCTACTACAAGTGTGGAACAAAATGAGAAATGAGATGGTGTCAAGACAATCACTCCCCCTAGCCACACCATTACAGACAATAGGGTTGGAAATACCAACCTTCCCATGGGAGACGTGGGTACGGGGAGGGGATACGCCATCTATACCAGGTTATAGATAGGGGGCGCTTGAAAACACTCCCGGAAATACGGATGGAGTACACATTACCTAGCAATACCACGTTCTCGTACCTACAACTAAAGTCATACGTGGCAGACAAATTGGGGGAAAGAAAAAATATAGAGGACACAGGGACAATGACTAAGTTTGAGCAACATTGTGTGGGCACTACAAACCTCAAGAAAACACTATCCTGGGGCTACCAGGAGCTAATCAGGGCACAATCACATTCATTACACAGGATAAAAAAAGCATGGCACTTAGAGTTGGGAGTGATAATCCCGGACGACGCATGGGAGGCCGCATATACCGCTCATAAGGGGCTGACGGCATGTAACTCACACTTGGAGCTACAACGCAAAATAATGTACCGCTGGTACCTAGTGCCAGATAAACTCCACAACATATGGCCAAACTCAAGTAACAAATGTTGGAGATGTGGGAGTGCGGTGGGAACGATGTTACACATGTGGTGGTCGTGCACAATACTTGACAAATTCTGGAAGGGGGTAGCCCAACTAATAAGTAAGGTTTTACCAACACCAAGACTGGACAACCCACAAACTTGTGTTCTATTCATGATACCGAGTGGCGCACCGAAACACATTAAAACGATAATATACCACACCATTGTATCAGCAAACTTACTGATATCTAGAATGTGGAAAAAAACAACACCTCCCTCGGTGGAGGGTTTAGTTAAACAGATAGACCAAAACTGGGAGTACGAACTTATGGCGGTGCAGCAATTCGGAGTACGCACACATATTCACAAGGCACATGAAACGTGGATTACATGTGTCAAACCCAGAGTTTAGGAACAAAAAGACGCTAGGAGGAATGTAAAATAGAGGATAAGCCACCAGAAAAAGGATACCGTGAGTGGTATCGACAGTAACACCCAGGTGTGAGGGTAAATACACCAGTTAGGAAGGTACACAAAATGAAAAGAGACGAGGTAATAGAAGTGTATAACCCTAGAGAAAAGCAAGGGAAACCATGAAAACCACATAGCCATAAATGTAAACCCAACGCAGCCAGTTAAAAGGGACTTATGTGTTAATCTGTACAGAGTTGTAATCTTATGTAATCTTATGAGTTCTGAACGTTGTAGACCTTGAGTCAGCAGAAAAACGTGTAAACTAATGGAAAGAGTACCTTGTAGCATACGTACAATTGTGTTCGCCTGTAATTTGTCCTTTCCCCTCCCGCCCCACCCCTTTTCTTATTTCTGTACCCCAATTCCATAATGTTAATTCTACCTGATTTTGAAAAAAAAAAAAAAATAAACTTTGAATTACAAAAAAAATGACAAAGGCATTGTGGATTGCCATCTGCATCAGGTATATGCCCACTTTTTTATACCATGCCCTGGTCTTTCTCATGATCAAATATGGCTGCATCAGTTGATCGGACAGGTCAACGCCCCCCATATGCTGATTATATTGCCGTATGCAGACTGGCACCCGTTTACATTCGTCTCTGCCACGAACTGCGACCCTCCGAGTGTTTTCACCATGGATGGTGGTTAAGATGAAAACATCCTTTTTATCCCTGTACTTGAGTGCCAGCAGTTCATTCTGGCAGAGAGCTGCTGTTTCCCCCCTTTTCATTTTTTTGTTCGCTAGAGCCTTTGCGAAACCTGTGCGACTCTTCCGAAAAGTGCCACAGGCCACGGTCTCGAAGCAGTACAACATTTTTAACAGTGGGATGCTATTATAAAAGTTATCGATTTATAGATGATAACCTTTATTAAGTAGTGGCATTATTAAGTCCCAGACAATTTTCCCACTTGTCCCTACTACATCTGGGCAACCTGGGGGATCAAGGTGGCTATCCCTTCCTTTGTATACACGGAAGGTGTATACGTAGCCACTGCAACTTTCACATAGTTTATAAAATTTGATTCCATATCGGGATCTTTTTGGATGGGATATATTGTCTAAACCCCAGTCTTCCCTTAAACTTCATTAGGGACTCGTCAATGGAAATGTTTTTATTGGGGGTATATATAGTGGCAAATTTACTGTTAAAGTGGGCAATTAAAGGGCGTATTTTGTAAAGAAGATCATACTGCGGATCACCTTTTGGGGGGCACTTGTTATTATCACTAAAGTGCATAAATCTTAGTTTGTCTTCATATCTTTCCCTTGTCATTGTCTCAGCAAAAATGGGGGTATTGCAAATAGGATGTTTAGCCCAATACATCCTAATTGTGGGCTTTTTAATTAGCCCCATTAACATGGTCAGTGCCCAGAATTGTTTCAATTCTGGCACACTGGTTGTGTTCCATCTCTCTTTCCTGGAGATAAGAGAGTCTGGATTGCGTGCCAGATATTGCTCTGCATTGAGATTAGTCTGGGTGACTATCTCCCCAAAAATCTCATCCCCCAAGAACAGCTGCATAACATCCAGCGCACTATAGACAGACAGGTCAGCATGTTTGCCAGGATTGGCTGTAAACACTGGGATGTCTGGGGAAAAATTATTAGGGGGTACCCAGTCATCTGCGCCATGTTCAGCATTAGGGGAATCGTCGATTTCCCCTGATGGTCCTGCAGTATCTGGCACATAGTCCCTGTCCCCTGCGTCCCCTGCGTCACTCCCTGCTTCACTCTCTGAGGCAGTGTCAGTCGCCTCTGAGTCTGCTGCTAACAGGGCATAAGCCTCCTCTGCGCTATACTTTCTAAACATTGTTATTACAGCTAACACAGCTAACAAAACTCTAACTAAAAATATTTTTTTGTATTCCCTAATTCCCACTAAATTCCACCCACCAAAATAACTAAATCACAAATTAATAAAATCAAATAATAAATGTAACCCCTTAGGGTTACAAAAAAAACTAAAAATTAACCCTTGAAAGTAAAAAAAAAAAAAGATCACAGTACTGTGACCTGTATATTGATCACTGCTAGCAGTGATCAAGCAGCAGGGAAAGGGTTATTATTTTTTTTTTTTTTTAATAAAGGGGAAAGGGATTAGGGACTTTTTTTTAAAACTTAGCTATTCTTCTGGGACACAATGTAGCACCGATCCGTCTCTCTCCACTTCACAAACCCACACGAGGTGAAGGGAGGCGGATCAGATATCCCAGCAGCATTGTGACCACTGTGACTGGCTGTCACAGCAATCACCTGGGCTGGGATATCGGGATTTGCTGCTGCTGGTCTGCCCCTGACTCGGAGGCACCCAGCAACAGCGTTAACCCCGCGATCGCCGGTACTGCGGCGATCGGGGGTTAATTTTAACGCGTGACGGACGAGGTCCGTCACTCGTCATTAACGCTTTCCCCTGAATGATGGACCTCGTCCGTAACTCGTCGTTAAGGGGTTAAGTCCTTTACGAGATCTCTCTCTACATACCTCAAAACAGAATGCACATGTTATGGTTGATTGTATATTTTCTACCTGTTCTATGTTAAATGTTGTATATATTGTATAGTAATATTGTTTTTTGTATTCTATTGTACCCTAATGTAACAATGCAATGTTTTGTGGACCCAGGACATACTTGAAAACGAGAAATCTCAATGTATCTTTCCTGGTAAAATATTTTATAAATAAATAAATAATTTAAGTAACTTCCTAGCACTAATTAATTTTACTGTTCTCTGATCAATCTCTAGCAAAACTAATAAGCAAGAAAGTTACTTCTCTTAGTGCAGAGCCAGATCACAACACACAGTGCTCTCATGGCTAAAGCAAACGATACTAAAATATCCCTTACTGTTTCTGTAACCTTTAGTATAATCAGTCTGCAGTCGTAAAAGTGATTCAGGAGTAGATGATATGTTTCATAACAGCAGCAATATTTACTAGAAAGCTAAAATTGTCTTAGTAAGATCACTACTGAAGCTGAGATTAGTAAAAGGAGAGCTAGAGACTCAGAGATCACTAGAGAGCCAGAGTTAGACAGAGAGTGCTGGAATGTTATACAGAGATTTTGTATTGTGTGGACATCTGCATTGTAGGCCTGTGTAATGCATCACAGTGACCCAGGCTGTGTGGGATAATTATGGAAATCTATTTATTGTGCCTAGATCTGTGTATTGTATTTGTATATTGTAAACAAATTAAAGTAAAGCAAATTGTAAAGTAAACATACCATGCTGTAAGATCTGATATAAAAATAAAATATTTTTTTCATGGTAATTGAGTAAGTCACAGCCAGGGGAGTGTCACGATTCTGGGAACCAAAACACGCTAACACACACACACAGAAAAGGTGCCGTACTGGACCTTAGAGTGGCCGGGCTAAGCACACAAAGAATAGTCAGGAGACAAGCCAAGTAAGGGGAACCAGAAGACGGAATAACGAGAGACAAGCCGAGGTCAAAGGGTAGGAGAAAGTCACAAGGTCGGATAAACAAGCCAGAGAGTACGTAACCAGAGAGAAACACAAGTAGAACAGCAATACTAGAAAGCAAAGACCACAACAGGGCAGAGAGAGACAGGAAAGGTAAGTATTTAACCCCTTAAGGACACATGACGTGTGTGACACGTCATGATTCCCTTTTCTTCCAGAAGTTTGGTCCTTAAGGGGTTAAACCCCTAGATTAATTCTGATTGGATAATTTCCAATCAGAATTAACAATCACACGTGGGAGATATCTATACCTCCCACTGTGATTCAGGCACTGTGCTTTTAACGCCGGGTCAGGTGGCTGACCCCGGCGTTTACAAAAATGGGCGGTCTCCCAGCGTGCAGCGTCATGCATGCTGCCGCTGGGGGAAGGAGAGGAAGACGCGGGTGGCATCCGAGGCAGGGAGGATGCCGCCCACTGAGCGTATGCCGGGAAGGGGACCGCGGACGACTGGAGGGTGAGTGCCGCGAGCGGACTGCAGCCTCCCCTCGCAGCCGCCCGCGGGATCCTGACAGGGAGGAGTGCCTAAGCTATCATAAACAAAAACAAATATGGTTTAACTCCCAAATGGTAGAAAATTGAATAGTGAAACAGCAAAGGCATGGTCTATATACCAAAACTGCCAACTAAAGTTGTTTTGGTACTTAGAGTATCCCTTTAAAATTATAGAAATAATTAGCTTGCACTGGTCTTTCTTGTGTGAGATTGAGTAGATAATGTTATATTTCTTTACTTTTTATTTTTACACACCATTTTTCACAACAAATGCAAATAGTGTAAAATTACTCAAAATAGAATCAATTACCAATCCTGACAGTTAAAATGTCCAATATGTCTCGGACTTCAATTATTTTGTTTGGACGTCACAGGATAAATATTTCAAGAAATAAACTATGGTTCTTATGCTAAATCTTTGCAAAATTTGGTCTGCAGAGACTATAATAAACTACTTAACAAAATTATATATTTATAGAAATTAAAATATATTTATAGAAATTAAAATGTTGTTTACAATTTTCATTTAAAACGTTATCATCAACCAATATGGTAATCATCAAATATTCTGTTCTTATTTTTTACAGCCATGTCTCATTTCTATTTGACAGATTGTATTTGGTCTTCTACAAAGAAAAATCATTCTCTATTACTGCTGAGAACAGTAATGCACCACATGTACAGCTCTACAGTGTTTTGCAAAGTTATAGGGTCAAATTGCAGACATGCCAATTTCTGTTTTCAGTTTTCTACATTTCTGTTTATACTTTTCCATATATCATTTCCTATGTAGAATGTACAAAAGCAATATACTGATACTTTATTGAAATATTTATGTTTATATAGGCCATATATTTAATACAGTATGTTGTATATGGCTGATATTTTCCAATTATGGCCTTGATTTAATATTGTTGGAAAAGATTTCAAAACAAATCAATATTTTTGAATAATTTTAAAATGATATAATATGATTTTTTTTATAATGTAATGTTTTGATAATTTTGATGTATTGGTTTATATTTTTGTTTATATTATTTATGTTTTGATATTTTATTATGTTGAAAAAAAACTATTTCAATGTTTTAATTTACATTTTTTAAGTTTAATTTTAAAACAGATTTCCACACTAAGCTCTTAAACCCCATAGTATGCACTAAAGATCGTGAGCTCTTCTGTCCCTGCAGACTTACCTGGACAGGTGATCCACTGCAATCCCAGTCCAGGGGGACATATTTTATTTTATATATATATATATATATATATATATATATATATATATATATATATATATATATATATATATATATATATATATATATATATATATATATATATATATATATATATATATATATATATATATATATAGTTCAAGACAGGGCCGGACTGGGAAAAAAATTCGGCCCGGGCATTTTTTTATCACAGCGGCCCACTAAGAAGGGGACGGGGCAGAGAGAGTGTGTTTTGTCATCATTAATGACAAACACGCCCCCTCTCAAAGTGAGCATGTTGGTTCAATGCTCTTCCAGGGCAGACCATGCGCAGAGCTCTGCTGAAGAGCTCTAGCATGAGAAAAAAGCCCTGTATTTGTTCTGCACAGCGCAAGCAAATTTAATAACATGCTTGCACTGTGTTTCCTTGCAACTTGTCTCTGGTGTCTCTATAAATGGATACCAGGAGACAAAAATGCCAGGAAAGAGTATTGTGCATGTGTTTGGAGCCTGACATTGTGTGTGTGCAGAGTGAGCTGATTGTGGTGTGGTATTGTGTTATAAGGTCGGTTTTAGTCGTGTTGTGTTTGTGGTGTAATGTAATGCATATGTGTCTAGGGGCTGTAGAGAATGTGTGTATAGGGGATGTAGCAAAAGTGTGCATACAGGCTATAGTGTGTGTGTGTGTGTGTGTGTGTGTGTGTGTGTGTGTGTGTGAATATTATATATATATATATATATATATTATATAAATATGTTTGGAAGCATTGTGTATGTGTGTGGTGCAGTGTGTCGTGGGGGTTATGTGTGTATGTGAGGGGAGCAGTATGTGTGTGTGAAGTGTGATGTGTGTGAGGGTGCGGTGGGTGCTGTGTGTGTGGGTGCTGTGTGTGATTGATTTGTGTGAGGATGCTGTGTGATGTGTGTGAGGGTGCTGTGGGTGATTTGTGTGTGTGGGTGCTGTGTATGATGTGTGTGAGAGTGCTGTGTATGATGTGTGTGAGAGTGCTGTGTGTGATGTGTGTGTGAGAGTGGTGTGTGTGAGAGTGCTGTGTGTGATGTGTGTGTGAGAGTGCTGAGTGTGATGTGTGTGAGAGTGCTGTGTGTGATGTGCTGTGTGTGAGTGCTGCGTGTGATGTGCTCTGTGTGATGTGTGTGTGAGAGTGATGTGTGTGTGAGAGTGCCCTGTGTGAGAGTGCTGTGTGTGAGTGCTGTGTGTGAGAGTGCTGTGTGTGATGTGTGTGTGTGATGTGTGTGTGTGATGTGTGTGAGAGTGATGTGTGTGATGTGTGTGTGAGAGTGCTGAGTGTGATGTGTGTGAGAGTGCTGTGTGTGATGTGTGTGTGAGAGTGCTGCGTTTGATGTGCTGTGTGTGATGTGTGTATGAAAGTGATGTGTGTGTGAGAGGGCCCTGTGTGAGAGTGCTGTGTGTGAGTGCTGAGTGTGAGAGTGCTGAGTGTGATGTGTATGCGTATGTGTATGAGAGTGCTGTGTGTGAGAGTGCTGTGTGTGATGTGTGTGTGAGAGTGCTGTGTGTGATGTGTGTGTGAGAGTGCTGTGTGTGAGAGTGCTGTGTGTGATGTGTGTGAGAGTGTTGTGTGTGATGTGCTGTGTGAGAGTGCTGTGTGTGATGTGCTGTGTGTGAGTGCTGCGTGTGATGTGCTGTGTGTGATGTGTGTGTGAGAGTGATGTGTGTGTGAGAGTGCCCTGTGTGAGAGTGCTGTGTGTGAGTGCTGTGTGTGAGTGCTGTGTGTGAGAGTGCTGTGTGTGATGTGTGTGTGTGATGTGTGTGAGAGTGCTGTGTGTGATGTGTGTGTGATCTGTGTGTGAGAGTGCTGTGGATGATGGGTGTGAGAGTGGTGTGTGTGAGATTGCTGTGGATGATGGGTGTGAGAGTGCTGAGTGTGAGAGTGCTGTGTGTGATGTGTGTGTGATAGTACTGTGTGTGAGAGTGCTGTGTGTGATGTGTGTGTGTGATGTGTGTGTGAGAGTGCTGTGGATGATGGGTGTGAGAGTGGTGTGTGTGAGATTGCTGTGGATGATGGGTGTGAGAGTGGTGTGTGTGAGATTGCTGAGTGTGAAAGTGCTATGGATTATGGGTGTGAGAGTGCTGTGTGTTAGATTGCTGTGGATGATGGGTGTGAGAGTGGTGTGTGTGAGATTGCTGAGTGTGAAAGTGCTATGGACGATGGGTGTGAGAGTTTGGGGGGTAGATAAAAACAAAAAAAAGTAGGCATTATGTCCCCCCCTCCCTTCTTACCTTTTAGCCTGGGAGGGGGGACCGGCATGGTGGTATCTGGGAGGGGGGGTTCAGGCACTATCCCTGGTGGTCCAATGGGTGAGTGAACTCTAGCCTGCGGGCTAGTGTTCACTCTCACGAGATCCGGTCGTTGCCATGGCAACGCTCCGGATCTCGTGAGAGGAACCCGGCGGAGCTGCAAGATAGAGCTCCGCCGGGTCCTCTCCTGGCTCCCTCTCTCTCTCCCTGCTGGTGGCCGGAATATTCTCTATGTGGGCCGGTGAGGGAGACCTTTGATCTCCCCACCGGCCCATCATTGAAAACAGCGGGGCCGGCGCTCGGATAGTGCCGGCCCTACATAGACTGGCAGGGGAGATCCT
The DNA here is from genome assembly GCF_036172605.1 of Pelobates fuscus. Classification (NCBI taxonomy): domain Eukaryota; kingdom Metazoa; phylum Chordata; class Amphibia; order Anura; family Pelobatidae; genus Pelobates; species Pelobates fuscus. The sequence goes on along the minus strand of NC_086322.1, from coordinate 118,905,442 downwards.
GTGATCTCCCTGCCGGCCTCGGCCCCACGGCCATCGCGGCCCACCGGGCATTTGCCCGGTGTGCCCGATGGCCAGTCCGGGCCTGGTTCAAGAAGAGATTGTAGCTGTATTAGTCCCGTGATGTAGATGTAAAAACCAGATAAATGTATTGGACTAACAACTTGTCTACTATTTTTACATAAATAAGCAATTATATTAATTATAATTCAAAGGAGCTGCCTGACAATCGAGGCAGAAAGTCCAGCAAATTTATTTTACAAGCCTTATATTTAACCCTATAACTTTCCAAACTCCATAAAACCTGTACATATAGGGTACTGTCATACTTGTGAGACTTTGTTAAAAACAAATATGAGTGCTTTAGAACACTAACACTTGTAATGATGATGATATCAGTAAAAGCGCAGTTTTTGTGTCTAAAATGCAAAAACCAAAAACACAAATATGAACGCTAACTTTGGCTAGGGTTTGTGACTAAGTGGCTACTACAAAAGACCGGACTTACACAATTCTGAATACCCTCCGTTGTCTACTTTTATGAATAGTATGCCATGATGGGGGTAATTCTCATTCCTGGGCTACCATATGGTCTAAAATACAGTGTGGGCCCAGTAAACCAAACCTAACCAAACAGAAATGTGAAAACCCTCAATTTGACCCTGTAACTTTCCAAAACCCCATAAAACCTTCACAGATGGGTACTGTTTTACTCATGAGACATCGCTGAGCACAAATATGAGTGTTTTAGAGTAGTAAAACTTATAATGGGATTGATATTATCAGTGAAAGGGCATTTTTCTAAATACCAAATAGAAAAATTAATATGAACGCAAATTTTGGCCAGGGTTTGTGACTAAGTGGCTACTAAAAAAGACTGGACATACCCCAATTTGAATACCTTGGCTTGTCTACTTTTGCAAATGGTATGCTATGATGAGGGTATTTCTCATTCCTGGGCTGCCATACGGTCTCAAGGGCACCATAACCAATGTGGCAAATTTCAATGTGTAAAAAAAGGAAATGGGCAAGCCCTATATTTGTCCCTGTAACTTTCCAAAACCCCATAAAACCTGTACATGAGACATCGTTGAACACAAGTATAAGTGTTTTAGAGCAGTATAATATATAATGACAATGATATCATCAATGAAAGTGCTGTTTTTGTGTGAAAAATGCAAAAAAAAGTGGCTACCAAGAAAGACTGGACATACCTCATTTTGAATGCCTTGGGTTGTCTACTTTTGTAAATGGTATGCAATGATGGCATTAGTTTTCATTTCCGGGATTCCATACAGTCTCAAATGCATCATAAACCCAGAAAACCAATCTGGCAAATTTCAATGTGTAAACATTAAAAAGGAAAAAGCCCTATATTTGACCCTGTAACTTTCCAATACCCCATAAAACCTGTACATGGGGGGGTATTGTTGTACTCGTAAGACATCGCTAAATATGTGTATTTTATTGCAGCAAAAATAAGAAAATGTCTTAATTTCTCAAAGTTCTTTAAATTTTATTCATATTGTATTATGTTTCAAATATAAATATTTGTTATGAAATGAAAGCACAGTTTCCCCTGAACAAAATTATATATAAAAATTATATATAATAAGTTTGGGTGCACTTAATCCTTTTTAATGGTACAACAACTTGTGTTGCCACTTCTTCTGGTACTGGAGGTCATTCTACTACAGCTGGTACAAGCATTATACCTTCTTGAGGCCACCAAGAAGCAACTAAGGAAAGACACAGCAAAGTTTACTTTGTGGGGGTCATCAAATCCAATCTTTAGTGAACACTCAGTGAAGAATACCAAAATAGTGTCTCAAATGTCTGGTGACTCTGGCGATGATAATTCTGTTTCCCCCCACCACTGCAGACATAGCACTTTTACCGTTGGCTAAGGAGCTACTTGATTATAAGTGTAATGAGCCAGAGGAATTGGAGAGAGGACAGAAAGCAGCCCAGTATTTTCTCCAGCAGCTAGTGTGAATTTGCTTTTATGTTCATGAAGATGCTACTTTTCAACTGTTCTTGATCCAACAGAATTATCCCACATTTGTGGTCTTGTCCTACTGTCTCAGGCTTGTCCCCAAACAATGTTGTGTGAGCACATCAATAAATGCTCTATCACTTTCCTGAGCAACCACAATACACTGAGTCCATGACAAAGTACTTCAGCATCTCTCTAAGCATGTGTTGTCTGAGTGAAGTTGGCCAGAGCTGCAGTCAATCACGTACTCTAGACTGAAACACACTGCCTTCTTGTGACCCAGTCATACCTTCTATTGTTAGGAGATATGCATTATATAGATGACAATGTTTAAAGTATTCAAAGATTAACTAAAATAGAATGTATTCTATCTGCATCAGAATCTTTCAGATATATATTTGTATAATTGATTGCTCTAATAGTAAGTAAATATTTATAGCACTCCTTGTTAGTTTGATCCACTCATGTTTATGCAATTTCTATGTAATTTTTCATTGTACATTATACTTTTATAAACGTATGTTCCTTTACTCCAAATTATTGTATAGTTTTAATAGGTTGTTAACCGTAAAGAACATACCATGAGACATTAAAAGAACACTGTAGTGTTAGGAATACAAAACTGTATTCCCAGAATTATAGTGCCCATCTGCCCCCATGCCCGTGGCAAACAATGGATTACATGGATTTATGGAGGATCACCTCCTCCAACGTCATGGCATGTGCACTATGCCCCCAACAAAGAAAAGCATTGACTCACTCCTTGTGAGATCTCCAAGAAAAGTTAATTAAGTATCTCAGAATATGTAAGATTTAATTTCATATGGAATTAATATAGTAAAAATGTGAATTCAGATTTAAAATAAATAAATAAAGGATTGTCACATCTTTATTTTCATCTTCTGCAGAAAAACTATGGTTTTGGAATTTCAAGTGATTTTCTCTGCAAACAACTAATGACTGAGTGACATTAAAAATATATTTTTGTTGAGGTGTTTATAAAAATACACCTTTTTTTCAAAGTTGCCTCACCACTATTTTTGAGTGACGGGTTAAAAATCCAAAAGATTTAATGATTAATGCAAAATCCATTCCTCTGGTTTAGTGTGAAAAAAAAAAATCAACAAAAATACATAAGTAAAAATATACAAAACAGACTGATTTTTATTTGCATTATTGCTCTGTTATATTTATTACTGCACCTTTTGCTGAAACTTAGAATTTCAATTAAAACTACCAGACAGGATCCAGAAAGAGTCTCTGATAAATGGATATACCAATCAGAAAAGGGGAGCGCATAACTACCACCAGGTAACCCTTGGTAATCCTAGTAATAGCATGGGAGTTAGAGGAGATTGTGCATCTGAAATCCCAGGAAATAAACATACATTTAAACAAATGCAATATCATAATTCAATACATTTCAACTGCAGGGACTGAGAAATATTAAAAAGAGAATGAAGGCACTGTTCATACATAAACTGCACTTTAAACTAACCTACTGATATTTATACAAGTAAATTAAAAGAAACTGAATGACAGATCTGCTCCACATGCTTCTTTCAAAGGTAGCTAGCATCCATAAAACATGAAATTCAGGGAAGTATGAGTCTCTAAAAAAGCTGTTCAAATAGAGTTGTGATGTGATTAGTGCCTGGTGGCTGGCTTGTTCTCAGTGCTCTGAGGGGTGACTATTGATCTGATTTGTGCAAAAAGTCATGAATGCAGGTGCAGTACACTGTTTTTCGGTTTAATTTACTGGTAGAAATGTCAGAATATCACATATGAAAGCATCCACTGACATTAGCCATTTTAATATGTTATTGATATTACCAATGGTATGTGAAAAGCATAATATTCAATATTCTTACAGACATGATGATTTACAATACATTTGTAAAACAGTATATCGTTATAGCACACCATTTCATGCAAAAATATTTATTTAGTTAGATACACTATAATATTATTATTATTATTATTATTATTATTATTTTTATTATTTTGGAACATAAGTTGTCGTTTGTCATAAATCCTTTACAAATGGAAAATGAATTAACTCATGTATGATTGTTCAAAATTACTTCTAAAACCATAATTTCCTGAATCCATAATCCAATTTACTGTCCCCCAATCCAACACCAGCCTGTATAAATGAATTTCTTCACTTACATTCCAGTCTGTTCCCATTTATAGCGCATATACTATACCATCTACAACCACCCTCAGACGCTAGAGATATAAAACTTTCATGTCTCCCGATTTTAACTATTTATCCTCCATTTTAGCTTTGTCATTTAATATCCATCAATTCACTACATTTCTACTCTAGATCTATTATTTATATATCTTTATTAGTGATGTACCGAACTGTTCGCTGGCGAATAGTTCCCGGCGAACATAGCGTGTTCGCGTTCGCCACGGCGGGCGAACACATGCGCGGTTCGATCCGCCCCCTATTCATCATCACTGAGTAAACTTTGACCCTGTGCCTCACGGTCAGCAGACACATTCCAGCAAATTAGCAGCAGACCCTCCCTTCCACACCCTCCCACCTCCTGTACAGCATCCATTTTAGATTCATTCTGAAGCTGCATTCTTAGATAGAGAAGGGAAAGTGTAGCTGCTGCTCATTTGATAGGGAAATTGATAGCTAGGCTAGGGTATTCAGTGTCCACTACAGTCCTGAAGGACTCATCTGATCTCTGCTGTAAGGACAGCACCCCAAAAAGCCCTTTTTAGGGCTAGAACATCAGTCTGCAAGAACATCAGTCTGCTGTAATTGTAGTTGCCTGACTGTCAGCTTCTGTGTCAGGCTCACAGTGGATACTGTGCCCACTTGCCCAGTGCCACCACTCATATCTGGTGTCACAATAGCTTAAGCTTGCATTTAAAAACAAACATTTTTTTTTCACTGTAATAGATTGAATAGCAGTTAGTTGTCTGCAAGCGTCTGGGTGTCAGGCCTTCAGCGTGTGCTCTGCCAACTCTGCAAGTGCACTTTGCCACTTATATCTGGTGTCACTATAGCGTGCCTTTAAAAAGAAAAAAGTTTTTCACTGTAAGCTAATAGCAGTCAGTGTCCTTAAAGCGGGTGTCAGGCCTTCAGCGTGTGCTCTGCCAGCCTCGGCAAGTGCACTTTGCCACTCATATCTGGTGTCACTATAGCGTGCCTTTAAAAAGAAAAAAGTTTTTCACTGTAAGCTAATAGCAGTCAGTGTCCTTAAAGCGGGTGTCAGGCCTTCAGCATGTACTCTGCCAACCTCTGCAAGTGCACATTGCCACTCATATCTGGTGTCACAATAGCGTTGATTTAAATACAAAAATTGTTTTTTCACTGTTATAGATTGAATAGCAGTTAGTTGTCTTCAAGCGGGTGCTCTGCCAACCTCTGACACTGCACAGTGCCACTCATATATGGTCGCACAGTAGCTTGCACGCATAGTACCACTAATCCAAAAAAAAATGACAGGCAGAGGCAGGCCACCCCGCAGGGGCCATCGTGGTTTTGGTGCTTTGATTCCCTTTTGCCCTAGAATAATGCCCAGTTTTCAGAGGCCACGTACCCTTAACTTGAAAAGTGGCTAACACAGGACACCCAATCTTCTACAGCTTCCACTCGGAACCTTGACGCACCATCCTCCTCCAGCTTAGCTTCGGGCACCTCTCAAGATACCACTCACCCAGGGCCGGCCTTAGGCATTTAGACGCCCTGTGCGAAAAATCTTCACAGCGCCCCCCCCTCATCCATATATGCTGTAATGTTTGTGTTGTCTGTGTATGTGATAGTAGGTGTGATGACGGTGTGTGATATGTATGCTATGTATGATATTTGTAATGGGTGTATTGACAGTGTGTGATATGCGTGTATTGGTTGTATGTGACACACACACACACACACAGAGTCAGACGGCCATACACACACACAGGAAGACAGTCATACACACACACACACACAGACACACAAAGGCAGACAGTCTCACACACACACACAGGCAGACAGTCAGTCATACACACAGACACAGACAGTAATACACACACACAGAGGCAGACAGTCATACACACACACACACACACACAGACAGTCATACACACAGACAAACACGCAGACAGTCATACACACAGACACACACAGGCAGACAGTCATAGACACAGACACACACAGGCAGGCAGCCATACACACAGAGGCAGACAGCCATACACACAGAGGCAGTCATACACACAGAAGCAGTCATACACACAATCACACACACAGAGGCAGACAGTAATACACACAGACACACACACAGAGGCAGACAGTAATACACACTGACACACAGTGGCAGTCATACACACACACAGACACACACAGGCAGACAGTCAGTCATACACACAGACACAGACAGTAATACACACAGACACACACAGAGACAGACAGTAATACACACTGACACACAGTGGCAGTCATACACACACACAGACACACACAGGCAGACAGTCAGTCATACACACAGACACACACAGTCATACACACAGACACACACACAGGCAGACAGTCATACACACACACAGACACACACAGGCAGACAGTCATACACACACACAGACACACACAGGCAGACAGTCATACACACACACACACACACACACACACACAGGCAGGCAGACAGTCATACACAACACACACACACACACACACACACACAGTCATACACACAGACACACACAGAGGCAGACAGTCATACACACACACAGACACACACAGGCAGACAGTCATACACACACACACACACACACACACACAGGCAGACAGTCATACACACAGACACACAGAGGCAGACAGTCATACACACACAGACAGTAATACACACAGGCAGAGAGTCACACTCACCTGACAATCCCACAGTTACCTGTGGAGTTCATTGTGGAGGCAGTGCAGCTCCTGGTGACTGTTTGGTGGGGAAGCAGGGACTCCTTCCTGCTTCCCCTGCAGCAGTTTTCCTGCGCTTTTAGCTCCGCCCCCGCCGCACGGTAAGCTCCGCCCCCGCTGCAAATGTGAAAAAAAAAAAATATATTTTTTTTTAAATCCCGGCCGGATGTGCGGCCGCACGGCGCCCCCTGCTCCATGGCGCCCTGTGCGGCCGCACAGCTCGCACACCCCTAAGGCCGGCCCTGCACTCACCCGCCTGCCACCACTACCAACACTAGCACCACAGCCGCTTCACTTGGTATGTCAGAGGAGTTATTTACACATCCGTTTGAAGAAATGAGTGATGCGCAACCATTATTGCCAGAGGATGTAGATAACAGGGATATATATCAGGCAGGCAGCATTACACACATGGACGTACGGTGTGATGATGATGATGTGTGATGATGATGATGTTGTACCCGCTGCTGCTTCCTTTGCTGAGTTGTCAGATACAAGTGAAGCGGTTGAAGGAGCTAGTGGCACAGTCAGGCAGCATGCATCGGCACCCGGGGTCAGCCCGACAGCACGCCAATCAACGCATGCTGTGTCCACCACCAGAATGCCGTCATTGCAGAGCTCAGGAGTGTGGCATTTTTTTTGTGTGTCTGCCTCTGACAACAGCGATGCCATTTGCAACCTGTGCCAAAAGAAACTGAGTCGTGGGAAGTCCAACACCCACCTAGGTACAACTGCTTTGCATAGGCAAATGATCGCACATCACAAACGCCTATAGGATCAACACATGAGTACAAGCAGCACACAAACTCAAAGCCGCCATCCTCCTCCTGGTCCAGAATCTTCAGCCACGTCAACCACTGCTGTCCTCCTTGGCCCCTCTCAATTATCCGCCACTCCGTCTCTTGCCTTGAGCAGTTCCCGCTCATCTGCCCACAGTCAGGTGTCTGTCAAGGACATGTTTGAGCGTAAGAAGCCAATGTCATAAAGTCACCCCCTTGCCCAGCGTCTGACAGCTGGCTTGTCTGAACTATTAGCCCTTCAGCTTTTACCATACAAGCTGGTGGAGTCTGAGGCGTTCAAAATATTTGTAGCTATTGGGACACCGCAGTTGAAGGTACCCGGACGAAATTTCTTTTCACAAAAGGCAATCCCCAACCTGTACTCGATTGTGCAAAAGGAAGTAATGGCATGTCTGGCACACAGTGTTGGGGCAAGGGTCCATCTGACCACTGATACCTGGTCTGTAAAGCATGGTCAGGGCAGGTATGTCACCCACACTGCGCATTGGGTAAACCTGCTGACGGCTGCCAAGCATGGAATGCGTGGCTCTGCAGAGGACTTGGTGACACCGCCACGACTTGCAGGCAGGCCTGCTGCCACCTCCTCTACTCCTCCTACTCCATCCTCTTCCATAACCTCCTCGGCTGAGTCCTCTTCTGCTGCTGTGTCATGCTCCACATCAACGGCACCCCCCCAGCTCCCCAGGTACTATTCCACATCCCGGATACGGCAGTGTCACGCCATCTTGGGTTTGACTTGCTTAAAAGCAGAGAGTCACACCGGACAAGCACTCCTGTCCGCCCTGAACACACAGGTGAAAAAGTGGCTGACTTCGCAGCAACTGGATATCGGCAAAGTGGTTTGTGACAACGGAACAAATTTGTTGGCGGCATTGAAGTTGGGCAAGTTGACACATGTGCCGTGCATGGCACATGTGTGTAATCTGATCGTACAACGCTTTGTGCATAAGTACACAGGCTTACAGGACGTCCTGAAGCAGGCCAGGAAGGTGTGTGGCCATTTCAGGCGTTTTTACACGGCCATGACGCACTTTGCATATATCCAGCAGTGAAGCAACATGCCAGTGAGGCGCTTGATTTGCGACAGCCCGACACGTTGGAATTCAACACTCCTAATGTTCAACCGCCTGCTCCAACAAGAAAAAGCCGTTAATGAATATTTGTATGACCGGGGTGCTAGGACAGCCTCTGGGGAGCTGAGAATTTTTTTGCCACGTTACTGGACGCTCATGCGCAATGCCTGTAGGCTCATGCGTCCTTTTGAGGAGGTGACAAACCTAGTCAGTCGAACCGAAGGCACCATCAGCGACATCATACCATTTGTTTTCTTCCTGGAGCGTGCCCTGCAAAGAGTGCTGGATCAAGCCGTAGATCAGCGTGAAGAGGAAGAGGAAGAGTTGTGGTCACCATCACCACCAAAAACAGCCTTATCAGCATTGCTTGCTGGACCTGCGGCAACGCTGGAAGAGGATTGTGAGGAAGAGGAGTCAGAGGAGGAATGTGGCTTTGAGGAGGAGGAGGAAGACCAACCACAACAGGCATCCCAGGGTGCTCGTTGTCACCTATCTGGTACCCGTGGTGTTGTACGTGGCTGGGGGGAAGAACATACCTTCATTGAGATCACTGAGGAGGAGGAACGGGAAATGAGTAGCTCGGGCTCCAACCTTGTGCAAATGGGGTCTTTCATGCTGTTGTGCCTGTTAAGGGATCCTCGTATAAAAAGGCTGAAGGAGAACGGTCTGTACTGGGTGTCCACGCTACTAGACCCCCGGTATAAGCAGAAAGTGGCGGGAATTTTACCAAATTACAACAAGTCGGAAAGGATGCAGCATTTGCAAAATAAATTAAAAAGTATGCTTTACACAGCGTATAAGGGTGATGTCACAGCACAATGGGAATCTAACAGGGGAAGAGATGAAAGTCATCCTCCTCCTCCCACGACCACGCCGGCAAGGACAGGATGCTTTAAAGACGTGTTGTTGATGGAGGACATGCGGAGCTTTTCCGAGAACGACTCGACCGACAGGTAGCAGACTACCTCGCCTTAACTGCAGATATCGACACTCTGAGGAGCGATGAACCCCTTGACTACTGGGTGTGCAGGCTTGACCTGTGGCCTGAGCTATCCCAATTTGTGATAGAACTTCTGGCCTGCCCCGCTTCAAGTGTCCTGTCAGAAAGGACCTTCAGTGCAGCAGGAGGTATTGTCACTGAGAAGAGAAGTCGCCTAGATCAAAAAAGTCTAGATTACCTTACCTTTATTAAGATGAATGAGGGATGGATCCCGAAGGGACTGACAGTGGGCGAAACATTCGACTAAAAAAGGCCTGATGAGATGAGCTGCCTTAGGCTAAAAATGGTCCACACGCTGCTGTATTTTAGCTCTGAATGCCGGTTGACTTGCGTGACTTATCCGCCACCAACTAGGATTCAAGCCGCAATGTTTTAGGGCACTTTCTGCCTGGAAAACAAACATCATTTTTTATGGCCGCTGCTACAGCAGCGGCTGCAACAATACCTAATTTTTCAGGCATGTGTACATGCCTAATTTTTCGGCCCTCTGGTGCTGCACTGTGGCTTCAAAAACCAAACCAAAAAAAAGGCACATAACAGGGATTAAACTGATAGGAATAGTACTACTTAACACACCACTCCTATCTGGTGGCACATTAGATTGCACGCGCAGTGCCCCAAATTTAAAGTAGGAGGACCGACCAAGCATCTTTTTCCATCTCCCGGTTCCTAAAATCGATGCCATATACATGTCCCCTGATAGGGCGCCAGCTCATTATTCTCTTGGGTGCCAGCTCGTTATTCTCTTTTTCACTTCACTAGGGACACTTTACTGCACTATGGGCACTTAGACCCACTCTTTGTCTTGCACACTGTTATTCCTAGTCAGCATCTGTGATGGGAAATCAGGCAGTCATCTAAACGTTTAGATTGAGCTTTAGCTTAGAACACCCTTGAAGGTGTTTAAGGAGATTAGGGCTAGTTTAGAGGATTCTTCTTAGACCTCTCTGAGTCTCTCTCTATAGCCCTTCTACCTATCCAGCATTTCTGGAAACTAGCTAAGAGAAAGGGTGGCTGTGTGTCTGTGATACATTTAACTTTATATCACTTTATTGACACTTTATCACTCCGGTCTCCATACTCTCTGCCTATACCCATCTATTTAGAGGGAATTTCCTTGCCCCTGCCAATATTATATAATAGGTAATAGTATTATCATTATTACACAATTAGGTCTCTGAGGACAGGTGTCAATCCATACCTGCCAAGTGACCCTATGTAGGGGGAACAGTCCCTATTCTGCTCTGTGTCAGTGTGTATCAGGGATCCTTAGGATAGGTGTCAATCCACACCTGCCAAGTGACCCTATGTAGAGGGAACAGTCCCTATTCTGCTCTGTGTCAGTGTGTATCAGGGTCCCAGAGGACAGGTGTCAATCAATATCTGCCAAGTGACCCTATGTAGGGGGAACAGTCCCTATTCTGCTCTGTGTCAGTGTGTATCAGGGATCCTTAGGATAGGTGTCAATCCATACCTGCCAAGTGACCCTATGTAGGGGGAATAGTCCCTATTCTGCTCTGTGTCAGTGTGTATCAGGGGCTCTGAGGACAGGTGTCAATCCATATCTGCCAAGTGACCCTATGTAGGGGGAACAGTCCCTATTCTGCTATGTGTCAGTGTGTATCAGGGATCCTTAGGATAGGTGTCAATCCATACCTGCCAAGTGACCCTATGTAGGGTGAACAGTCCCTATTCTGCTCTGTGTCAGTGTGTATCATGGTCTCTGAGGACAGGTGTCAATCCATATCTGCCAAGTGACCCTATGTAGGGGGAACATTCTCTATTCTGCTCCGTGTCAGTGTGTATCATGGTCTCTGAGGACAGGTGTCAATCCATATCTGCCAAGTGACCCTATGTAGGGGGAACAGTCCCTATTCTGCTCTGTGTCAGTATGTATCAGAGGCTCTGAGGACAGGTGTCAATCCATATCTGCCAAGTGACCCTATGTAGGGGGAACAGTCCCTATTCTGCTCTGTGTCAGTGTGTATCATGGTCTCTGAGGACAGGTGTCAATCCATATCTGCCAAGTGACCCTATGTAGGGGGAACAGTCTCTATTCTGCTCTGTGTCAGTGTGTATCATGGTCTCTGAGGACAGGTGTCAATCCATATCTGCCAAGTGACCCTATGTAGGGGGAACAGTCCCTATTCTGCTCTGTGTCAGTGTGTATCAGGGGCTCCGAGGACAGGTGTCAATCCATATCTGCCAAGTGACCCTATGTAAGGGGGAACAGTCCATATTCTGCTATGTGTCAGTGTGTATCAGGGATCCTTAGGATAGGTGTCAATCCATACCTGCCAAGTGACCCTATGTAGGGTGAACAGTCCCTATTCTGCTCTGTGTCAGTGTGTATCAAGGTCTCTGAGGACAGGTGTCAATCCATATCTGCCAAGTGACCCTATGTAGGGGGAACAGTCTCTATTCTGCTCTGTGTCAGTGTGTTTCATGGTCTCTGAGGACAGGTGTCAATCAATATCTGCCAAGTGACCCTATGTAGGGGGAACAGTCCCTATTCTGCTCTGTGTCAGTGTGTATCAGGGGCTCTGAGGACAGGTGTCAATCCATATCTGCCAAGTGACCCTATGTAGGGGGAACAGTCCCTATTCTGCTCTGTGTCAGTGTGTATCAGGGATCCTTAGGATAGGTGTCAATCCATACCTGCCAAGTGACCCTATGTAGGGTGAACAGTCCCTATTCTGCTCTGTGTCAGTGTGTATCATGGTCTCTGAGGACAGGTGTCAATCCATATCTGCCAAGTGACCCTATGCAGGGGGAACAGTCTCTATTCTGCTCTGTGTCAGTGTGTATCATGGTCTCTGAGGACAGGTGTCAATCCATATCTGCCAAGTGACCCTATGTAGGGGGAACAGTCTCTATTCTGCTCTGTGTCAGTGTGTATCATGGTCTCTGAGGACAGGTGTCAATCCATATCTGCCAAGTGACCCTATGCAGGGGGAACAGTCTCTATTCTGCTCTGTGTCAGTGTGTATCATGGTCTCTGAGGACAGGTGTCAATCCATATCTGCCAAGTGACCCTATGTAGGGGGAACAGTCTCTATTCTGCTCTGTGTCAGTGTGTATCATGGTCTCTGAGGACAGGTGTCAATCCATATCTGCCAAGTGACCCTATGTAGGGGGAACAGTCCCTATTCTGCTATGTGTCAGTGTGTATCAGGGTCTCTGAGGACAGGTGTCAATCCATATGTCAAGGTGTCAATATGTCATATGTCAGGTGTCAATCCATATCCATTGTGATTTAGGAATGTTAGGTGATTTCTGCCCTGCATGGATTAAAACCAGACTCTACATCAACTGTGTAATTTTCCATGGCAGTTTTGCCATGGATCCCCCTCCGGCATGCCACAGTCCAGGTGTTAGTCCCCTTGAAACAACTTTTCCATCACTTTTGTGGCCAGAAAGAGTCCCTGTGGGTTTTAAAATTCGCCTGCCCATTGAAGTCTATGGCGGTTCGCCCGGTTCGCCGGTTCGCGAACGTTTGTGCCAGTTCGCGTTCGCCGTTTGCGAACCGAAAATGTTGTGTTCGCGACATCACTAATCTTTATTTTACTTTTCCCCATTTTCTTCTCAAAACTCATACATCTCTACCTTTTTATGTTATCTCCACATTGCACACATTTACTATTTCTTTTTTTTTTTTTAGCATCTTCTATCCTTCCATTTCTTATCTCTTGTTGGTCATTAAACATGTCTTTGCTCGTTCTATGTTAGCATTATGGTTCTCCTTCTAATATTCCAGCTTTTTGTTAATTTCATTTTATTATTGAATGTTTCATTACAGTTATTAATGTACATACATTTTGCTTGATGTCCTCATTTTAGTCTCCTTCTCCATTGGTAGAAAGATTGTCCTGGTGGTCACATTTATGTAACGTGAAACCTTGTTCTCTCTCTGGGAAAGATACCCTACCTCCAGCTGCAGCCAGTAAGCTGCAAACCTATCCTAATCCTAATAGAATATTTGTTTTTTTCACTTTATTGTTTTATAAATGGGCTGTGACTGGGGACTGGAGCATGTTTGAAGGAATTCATGGGACAAGAATCAGTTCTAAAACTTGCCATGCTGGAGTTTCTGTATGCTTACTGTATCTTATATGGTATGGTATATATGGTAAGGGATAGTGTAGGAATTGCACCAAATGAATGAATCCATTTATCATAAGTGTTGGACCACCATCATAGTTTCTATTCTTGTATGGCACCCCTCACATTGACTGTAGCAAGGCTTTTTGGCACCACAACTTGGACACACTAACTGGTAAAAACCATTTAATTTTGCAGAGATGCTACTATAATTTTGTATATTACCTACTAAATTGAGCCCTATGTGGATAATGCACAATGCTTCTCTCATAGATGTTACAATGCATGATTTATACAAAACATAAAACAAATGGTAACTCACAATGTATGATGATATTTTCCCCTTGGGAGTATGCAGACTTTATAATAAACAGTTTGCAAGATCTTGACTATAATTCTGTCTTCCTAAATCAAAGATTTGGTAGACTTTCTTCCTTACCTAAGAGATATGTAGCTATTTTAGCTTTGTAATAGGGAGTTTTATTTTCCCCTTTAATCATTTGTTACCTGCTATAAATTCAGCATTTTAAAGACATGCCCAGGGGGTAGTCTGGTAGAGTGTGAAAGAAAATAAATGCAATGCAATAATTCTTTATAAAAATGCTGTTCTTAAATTGTGTCAAGTAAAGAACGCAAGCTTAAATTCAGGTGTGTGCACTATATTAATTGGAATAAGCTTCTAAATCAAAATGCTGCATGTAGCATCTTACCATAAATAAGAAAAAAATGGAAGGGAAAAAAATATAATCCCTGGAAACAAATATGGGCAAAATGTTTAAATAGTAGAGACTCCTTTTATGTCTGCAAGTACTATAATGGTTCCTTAGCCAGCCCAAATAACAAAAAAAATAAAAAATAAAACACTACCAAATATGTGTTCATCTTCTAGGTATACTAGAACACCTTGGCTTTGATTAGGTAAATGAATCCCATCTATAAGAAAGGTAACTCAAGCTACTCTGATGGAGATTAATCTAACAGGGTTATTCACTAAATCCAGACATTGTACACAGTATTTAACAATATGCAGATTTTTGCAATTCACATAAGCCTGAATTTGAGCTTTCAGCCAGATATCAGACAGCTAAAATCCAGAACCATTGGTTCAAATCTGGGGCTGGATGCTTGAAATCCAGACTCAGGTTTAGAAAAATCTGAACTATTTGCACAATGGCAGTACTAGATGCCAGCGGGAAAATAGTTTAAAACCCTCAACACTGCAAAGGTATGTGGCAGATTGCTAGGGCTTGTTAGCAAGGTATATTAGCTATTTAAAAAAATAATAAAAAAAATAAACAACCCTTTGTTCTTGTCAAAAATACTCATATATATTACATTTTAAATGCTAAACTTTCCTAATGGTTTCAAACTAGCAACTGGGCAACCTGTAAAAAAATGATGGGGCCATACCCATGTCCTTACCCATGAACATGACTTTAAATTAAATAATAGGGGAGGGGGTGAAAAGATCACTTAACACCTCCTGTCTAAAATATAGCAAGCAGGTTGGAGATATTAAAAAAGGACGTGGAAAGGGGTGGTGACATCATAATGTCCCACCCTTTCCCAAACTATGGTCAGTGGGTAGGATATACTAATGTAATATTGAGGGGGCCTAGTGTCCTTTAGTGGCAGGTCGGGGCTACTATAATAATCTTACCAGCCAATTAGTTGCATGGCCACCCCCAGGTGGCTGCGGGCCCCCAATTTCCTAGCCATACCCCATAAACGCAATGAGTCTTTTAATAGGAGGTGCACTTATCCATCTTTGGTTTCTTATATATTTTTTTTTATATACATGATTTGCAGAAGAGAGCCTGATTACTGACTTCTGGTACTCATAGCAAAAGAACCTAATGTCGGCTAGGCAGAGCAATTGAAATTTTGGCAACCAACAGGTCTGGGGAAAAAGTAATATCCTTGGTGAATATTTTCACACCTGGCCTGAGTGATACAGCGGGATGTTTGGTTTAAGTGGAAGGAAGCTAATTTGCAAACCTCTGGGACCTGACAAAGGGCATATTCCTGTAGCAGGTCAGCTAAATTAGCTCTTATAGTGCTGTAATTAGTCATACCACCACTAATCGGTAATTCCTTGCATCTACTACACACATCCATTGATTACAAATATTTTTTTTCAATACAACAATGGTTCATGACTATTGAATTTAAAAAAAATCATGTTTCCTTCGTATTTAGTGCCATCTCATCTCAAGAGAGTGGAATCTTCAAATTGTTGAAGACAATGGACCTCTTTGGGGATGATCTATATCATATCTAATAGAGCTTCCCTGTTATCTTACAATGCTGATCTGAAATATTCTCTCTTATAACTTCCCATGTGATGATTGCTTTGATGCTCACACTACTAGGCATTTACCCCTCCACGTATCAAAAGTTATGGCAAAATATATTACCTGTGTATTATTGACAATTTAAAAACTTTTACATAAACTTCATAAATTATCATAAATTATCCAACCCTCTCTCTCCTGCCATTGAAGAGTGTTACCAATGTTCTTCAATGCCATTGAAGAGGCTAGAAACTCTGCTGCCATGTTGGAACACAGTCAGGGACTGGAGCAGGCCGAGGCAGCAGGACATGAAGTAGCTGTTTATGGAAGCACTGACTCTGCGGCCCACAATATAGTTATCTCTTGTGCATGATTTAGTAGTTTATGTGAGGGTGTTAACTATATGGTGCGCACAAAGTAGCTAAAGCTTGTGCACAAGTTAACTATCTTGCGGAGGCACTTTAATATGTTGTGGATATGATAAATTAAATTATGCACACAAGATTCTACAGCATGTGCATTGTATAAATATATATATATATAGTTTCAATTAGTCTTGGCCAGGTGTCTAAAGCCACGTATACATTCTAAACCTATCTCAGCAATTAGAAATGTTTCAGGAACATTAGTATCGTCAAAAGATGAGATATATGGAGTCTTCCGGGAATATTTTTCTAGACTGTACAGTCAATTTATGGATAAAAATGGAGAGGACATGGACCAGGAGGAAAGACTGAGAGAATTCTTAAGTAGGACGAACCTACCCCAAATCCCCAAAAGCACCCTAGAAGGGTTAAGGACAAAAATATATATAGAGGAGATTAAAACCACTTGTTTTTCCATTAAGGAGGGTAAAGCACCAGGACCGGATGGCTTTAGTTGTAGTTACTATAAAATATTTCAACAAACCCTTATGCCATATCTACGAGAGGTCATAGATGAACTTTGCCTAAGCGGAGTTCTTCCAGCTGATCTTACTATGGCCAAAATTGTTCTTTTACCAAAAAAGGATAAGGACCCTGCATCAGTGGGAAATTATAGACCTATATCGTTAATAAATGTGGACATAAAGATAATAGCTAAAGTCCTGGCCCTAAGACTTTCTCTACTACTCCCCATTTTGATTCACCCAGATCAAGTAGGCTTTGTTCCTGGCAGACAGCTCTGTGAGAATACATGTAGAGCAGTCAATGGTGCATGGGCTATGGA
Organism: Pelobates fuscus; assembly: GCF_036172605.1. Classification (NCBI taxonomy): domain Eukaryota; kingdom Metazoa; phylum Chordata; class Amphibia; order Anura; family Pelobatidae; genus Pelobates; species Pelobates fuscus. The sequence continues at coordinate 118,888,063 of NC_086322.1, read as the reverse complement.
AACAGTGAAGACACCACCGATACTCTTGTCGTTAGATGCAGAGAAAGCATTCGATAGGGTCGCTTGGCCTTATCTGTTTCATTTGCTTCAACGTTGGGGCTTTCCTGCTATTATCATCACTATAATCCGAGCGCTATATTCTAATCCCCAAGCAACAATACAGCTCCCTGGCACAGATAAGACACAATTTGGAATACGTAATGGTACATGCCAGGGATGTCCCCTTTCCCTTATTCTGTTTGCTCTTATATTAGAACCTCTCCTGATCCACATTAGAGAAAGCGGTAATATACAGGGTGTCCAAATAGGTAGGGAGATCTATAAAACAGTGGCTTATGCTGATGATATATTAATCTCTATAGCAAACCCTTCTGAATCTATTCCTGAATTGTTCAATTTGATAAAAACAATTTGGAGATATCTTGGGTTATAAGGTAAATTATAATAAATCATGTGGAGTGACTTTCCATTTATCAGAGGCAGAACAAGACCAGCTAAAATCTAAATTTGATATGTGCATAGATAAATCGCTAAGCTATCTAGGTATTAGAATTGGACGCTATTGTAATACATTATTTAAAGATAATTGCTTACCTTTGATTAAAATATTGAAAACGGATTTAGAGAATTGGCATGATAAGCCAATTTCATGGATCGGCAGAATTCACTCTATAAAAATGAATATTTTACCAAGACTTTTATTTTTATTTCAAGCCTTGCGAATACGGGTGTGCAAAGGGGACTTAGAGGGCATCCAGAAAGCTATTGACACATTTATTTAGCAGGGCAAGCAACGCAGGGTAGCCAGAAGTCTCTTGTACAGACCTAGAGACAAAGGGGGACTAGGTCTCCATAATTTACTTATCTTTATTATGCAGCCCAATTGACACCAATTATTGGATGGCATGCAACCCAAGAGAAAAACAGATGGGCTGATATAGAGGAAGACTTAATGACACCAGATTCACCGGATTGTATATGTGGCTTAATAAGGTCTCAAGACCAGTTTTTAAACAAATATGCCCATCAACAGCAAACTCACTTGGGATAGAGGAAGACGCAAATCTAAGCGTTGAAACACGTTGTGCTTTTACTCTTTGGATGAATGGCACTCCAGAAACCTTGATGTAAGGCTTTTTATATTTCGTTCTTTCTTTCTGGTATTGCCTTTCCCACAATTCTTTTCTGAGGGACCATTTCCAACTCACCTGGATCTGCACATTGCATTTAAAGTGATATTACCTGAGCCAGTTTCGATAAAACAGGCTCAGAAAAATTTGAGTTGGACCATACAGAGTTTTAAATTGAATCCTCTTTTATAACAGTGTTACCCTATGGGTTCTCCTCTTTATACCATACAGGAATACCTGTGTATTTTGCCTCCATTATTGGAGAAGGAATTATACTGTATTCAGGTATAACTATAATTCACTTGTGTAACACATATGGTGGTGTTAAGCTCTGGGAGTTAGAGCATTAAAATTATTCCAATTTTGCACTGAGCACTTTATCTTTGTATTTGGGCTCCATTAAATTATATATCCCACTGGGAGGCAAATATAGGATCCTCTTTGGAAGCTAAGGATTGGATAGATATTTGGGAAACAGCATCTAAAATATCGATATGTGTAATCTCTCAGGAACAGATGTTTAAAATATTGTTTAGATGGCATGTGATCCCCGTCTTTTTGTGCAAGATCGGTAAAAACCTGACAGACCTGTGCTGGCGGTGATGCGGCCAACAAGGGACATATTTACATATATGGTGGGAATGCCCAAAATGTAAAACTTTTTGGGAAGAAATTAAACATGTAATCCGGACGATAATACAGGAAAACATAGAACTCAACCCTTGGACATTTTTATTATCAAAACCAATAGCAGGAATACCCAACCACTCGCAGAAACTAATATTTTGACGCTCATTGGCTACACGTAGATGTATAGCTGCTAGCTGGATAAAACTGGTTCTACCATCAATGAGAGAGGTTGAATTAATGATTCAAGAAAATTATATAATGGATGAACTATCCTCAAGAGTAAGACATTCCCACCATATGTATAGCAAGGTTTGGGATCCCTGGAAGGCATATACTAAAAGGAAGGGTATATATTCAGATAGGGAGGCGGAGGAGTGTGTGTTGTTTTCTCTCTTGGTTTCTGTTTTTGTTTTATTTTAAATATATAAAAAAATTCACATTGTTGAATAACTTAAAATAGAGCTACTAGATTTTTAATGTAATCATATAGTTGACATTCCATGTTAATGCATATTACAGATTGTATAATGTATAACAGTTTTTTTTCTTCAATGTTAAATAAATAATTAAAAATAAATAAATAAATAAATAAATAAAATAAGTTCTGGTTATTTTATGTATTTTACAAAAATAAAAATTTTCAATTTTTATTAAAAATGGAAATACTCAATTGTTTTATGTATTTTTAAGTTTCATGATTTGTGATAATCTAAGGGTTTTATGACTATCTTGTTCCCATATGCTCAATATTCACACAGAGAGTAGCTCAACACTACATTTCTTTGTGGACAATAAAGTTTATTGAAGACGTGGAACGCATGAAAGCGTTCCAAATACGGAAGGCGTACGATGACGTCACCAAAAGGAGACGCGAGAAGCTGCGTCATCAAAAAGAGACGGAAACGATCGGCACGATCAGGTGATCGCAACCAACAATCAAAAGGGGTTATATAGGAACAACCGACCACCAAAAAAGAATAACAAGCAACTGAAGAAGCCTTTTAACAGGCGAAACGCTTATTGCAAGCTTATATATTGACATTGGATTTTATACACTTATCATTTTTTATATCTTCTTTTTGTTTTGTTATTTTAATACTTGTTTTGCATCAATAAAGCATTTCCTTATATTGGAAATTATGCACAGTGGAATTATTGGACAAGGAAGAAGATTCCCATTACACCATACAAGGGAGAAGGGAGTGGGATCCCTTCTAATCTTCCCATCTGCACACGTGTTGAGCCTTTCATATTGGCTCCATCTTTGTGAGTACCACACTAAAATAGTATTCAATTTGTCTATTTGACTAGATCAAACTATATTGCACTAGGCCTTGGCCATGTTTTTTGTTTTTTGTCTTTTACAGTGACTCTTAATACTATTATACCTGAGAACCAACTATACTCCACCTACTTCTTTCATGTATGTATAGTTCATATATTGTGTGTATATTTTGTGTTATCTTTTTATTTCATCAAAGTATGAGAAGAGAAAGACAGTGGTAATAACTGAGGGTGGGCTGTGAAGATGTAAAGACTAATCTTTGGCGGAAAGATACGGTAAGGAGCATTTGTGAATAGGACATTTGGAGGGAACGAGAAAGATGAATAAAGAAGTTTGTTAAGTATGTTAGTCTTAGAAATATTCTTTAATCAGAAACCTCGAATAAAGTTAAGCCAATGGTCAGGCAAAATTTCAGGCACCAATGCAATTTCCATGTAGCTGGCTGAAGTATTTTAGAAGAGTAAAACTGCTGGGTACCATGGAGACCAAAACAAGGATAGACCAGTGATTAAAAGATGATTTATGGTCAATGATGAAAAAGTAGTAAGTCATCTGAAAAATCCAATGACCAGTACTCGTTAATACCTATTAATTTGTTATCTCTATTTTTTCTTGTTTAGTTTATTTAATTTTCAAATATAAAAAGCAGTGCTCTTCTATGGACATGGTTCCAGGAGTCCCCGGGAGCTGTCTCAAGGTAATCTGTCAAACCATTTCTGCATTAGCATGCCAACACATGCTAGTTTGAGCGTGTATTCATTGGCCAAGGAGTTATGTTTACTGCTTCAATGCAAACTTTCAATAATTGGTGTAATACTGTATCTGAGAAGAAATACCACGTAAAATTCATAATTTTTGTGGGATATTTTTTCTTAAGACAAGGAAATGTACTCACTAGTTTGTTGAATTTATGACACCAAAGCAAAAATATGCAGTACGAATACAACCATCATCAAACTATTCTTACTCAGTACTAATGAGCGTGCCATTTGGAGACAATGACCTCTATATTCCTCACTAACGTCTACCACCAGCTCCACTGGGTGTCTGCTAGTAGAGATTGTAATTATCATATATGGACTCTTGATCTATTGATCTATTTATTTACTGATTTACTCTTTAACTCAACATATTTAGAAATTTGACAATTTTAGTAGCAGAATTTTGAGTCTAGATAACTATGAATATTTTTGCAAATAATGTTAAATACATTTTTGTTCCTTAATAGAAAAAACTTGTACACAATTGTATGATACCTTCTGTGTAATAAATAATCGCATATTCATAAGACACCAAATGTCTCTATGTAAGAAATTGATAAATTGTTTTAACAAACCTATTATGAAGGTCGATTTGTACTAAAACTGCTAGTTAAATGCCTGCAAACCTGGTGCTGTTTATGCAAGTTGTTACCATTCAATTCCTTTTCAAATCAATTACAAAAATGTCAACATCTGGAAATCAAATCATCACACAAAAGCAGCTAAAAATATGACCAGGGTAAATGCGGAGAAGACTTTTTCTCATTTTAATTTGACAGCTTGTAATTGAAATTGTGTCTTAGCACTTTTCAATCTCTTTTTACACATGTGTATTGAAACATTAAATTGATCAAAATATTATTTTGTAGTAAAAACGTCTGGTTAATATATGCGCAGAAGGAATATCTTTGTAATTTGAAGGGTATTTTTTGGTGACAATGTGACTCAGTATGTTTGTCTCTCCTGGTTCTGATCTGGAATATATTCATTGTTCTGAATGTAGGATTTATAAAAAACATAGTAGAGTTTGCAATGTTTTATCTGGTATACTTTTGTTTACATTGTTACAGTTAATATTTGTGCATTTTGTAAACCAATTAAATGAGCATGAAAGTACATGTGCTGCTATAGAATTATTAGTTTTAAAGAAAAAAATATACATTTGTCTTCATTGTCGAAGATAAAAGATTAAAATATACAATGTGCATTTTTATCCATCTTCATCAGTCAGAATTTACACTTTTTAGACCAACGAGAGTGCACATTAAACAGCAGGAACCAATTCAAAGTATAAAGGAACACATCTGTAACATCAATAAGTAGTTTGAGGTATACAGTGTATTCCACCACTTCAAAATTAAACATAATGTGGATCCAAAAGGACTACAGTTCATGAGACTTTTAGGACATTGGTGAGGAGGAGATGTTATGAGGAGTCTTTGTCAATCAAATATGAGGTGGATTGCTAGTTTAGGAACCCTGCAACCTATGGGTCTAAATATAGATTTTGAGGTATACCACTTCTTTTCAAAATATTTTTTTATTGAAATTAGTATTATTTTTTATTGATAGATTTTACAACATGTATTTAGTATTATAAAATGCAATAAAAAAATTCTAAAAAAAATAAAATACATATCTGTTTATGTAAACCTGTTAATTATACAATAGAAATAACAATAATACAATTACCTCATTGTATCATTATCTTATTTGTATGAGCAATATATTCAGCAGCATATAATGAATTCAAAAGACAGTTTAATATATATCTGTCTACATAACCAAACAGTTGCAGCATAGAAGTATACCACTTCTTATAATCATCTGATCTTCATTATTTTTAATTATACATTTTTAGGAGGTTTATATCATCTATATAATCAGGACTCATTTTAAGGTTAGTGCTTTTAAAGTGGTATATATTGTTTTAAGCATATTTCAAAGGAGACTATATATTTGGATTTAAAAAAAAATTAACTTGAGATTTAATAAAGATTGTTATTGAATTTTTTGTTCTTTTATTTTTTATAAATATATTTTTATCAACATGTTTTTATATTTGTGAATTGCGAGGAACATATATAATGCATTTATTCTTCCCATTGATCTTCCCTTTTATTTTCCTAGTTTTTCCTCTTTTACTTTTTCTTCATTTTTCCCCCCCATTTTAAATCCCATACCAAATATGAAGGATTATTCCACAAGTGGAGTTTATCCAACTTGATGATAATGGAAGAGGAAGTACGTGTACACCTGAACGTCGGGAGGAAGGGATGCAAAATTTGGATGTGATGTGTTGCAAGTAGCGTCGCATCATTTCTGTCATTCTTGGCCCATTCGCTATGGTAGCAGGATGCTGGTACAGAGAGGGGAATAGGAGGGGTGGAATGTCCCATATTTACAAGATTGTGGATACATGTTGAAGAGGGTTCGAAGCCTAAGAACTAATGGGAATGGCCGAAATAAACCAGAGTGAATGGGAGGCAGGACCCAGTGTGTGTACTCTCAAGAGTATAAAACATGTTTGGACACGAGTTAAGGGTACATTTTCATTTGTTAATTTTTATATTGCTTATACATCTACGGTTTGCTACAAAACTGCTTTAATGTTGTAATCCTTATATTTGGGAAATACATTTTATTCAGCATTATTCACTCTTTTTTTTTCCACCCAAATAGGTGGCATCAGGCTTATATAACCTAGAGCCAGGATGTTCAGGCTCTACACAAGGTGAACTCAATTCATCTTTTAACTATTAAGTTTAAATAGTTTAGACATATTCAACTATTGGAGTTTTTCTCTCTTATCCTTAAGTCAAGCATGGAGTTCTATCCATTGGAATGTGTGATGCTGCATTAAAAACATAAAGGCTTACTGAAAGGGATGTGCAGGGGCAAAAAATTAGGTTTGTTTCTGCACTTCCGAAATTCGGGACTTTGGCAATTGAGGACTTCCGAAATTCTGCACTTCAGCACTTTGGCACTTCCGAAATTCGGCACTTTGGGAATTCGGCACTTCGGGAATTCAAGACTTCAGCAATTCCCTAACCCTACCCCATAACCCTAACCCTACCACTAACCGTACCTCTACCCCTAACCCTTACCCTACCCCTACCCCTAAACCTACTCCTAACCCTACCCTTAACCCTACCTCTAACCTACCCATAACAATAACCCTACCTCTACCCCTAACCCTACTTCTGCTCTTAACCATACCCCTGCCCCTAACCATACCACTACCCCTAACCCTTCCTCTACCCCTACCCCTACCCCTTACCCTAACCCTACCTCTACCCCTTACCCTACCCATACCCCTAACCCTACCTCTACCCCTAACCTTACCTCTATCCTTAACCTAACCCTAGTTAGTCCAGTCTACATGCCTGACCTTGTGTCCTATGTATAACCCTATTTATGAATATAGTTCCAGACAATGATTTGTATTGGACCCAGATATATTTGTATAATGTTATTATATCCCCTCTGAGGCTTCATATTTTACAACTAAAGAGATTTAAATCTGTTAACCTCTCTTTATAACTAAAATGCTTCATTGTTTTTGTCAATTTTGTAGCCCGTCTCTGTATTTTTTCTAATGCCATAATATCAGTCTTTTTAACAAGGACCCAAAATTGTGCAGAATATTCAAGGTGTGGTCATACCAGTGATTAATAAAGAGGCAAAATTATATTTTCCTCCAAGAAATGAATGGCCTGGTTTATACAACAGTTTAATTGGCTTAGCAAATGTCGATTGGCATTGCATATTGTTGCCTAGTTTATTGTCTATGAGAATTCCCAAATCCTTCTCATTTGTTTTCATCCACAATTCACTACCCATTCTATACCCTGAAGTGCATAATTTTGCATTTTTCCACATCTGCCTTTTTGAGTGCCCAGTCCCCCAATCTATCTAAATCCTTCTGCAGCAAAGCCATATCCTGCTCACATTGTATTACTTTACAGAGTTTTGTATCATCTGCAAACACTGAGTCATGGCTTTCAATCCCTATTTCAAGATCATTTATAAATATGTTAAATAGAATCGATCCCAGAACAGAACCCTGAAAGATACCACTTACTACTTTTGTCTAGCTTGAACATTTCCCATTAATGACAACTCTCTGTGCTCTGTTTTTCAGCCATTGTTCTGCCCAAGAACAAGAATTTTCATGTAGACTGATTTCTTTGAACTAACCTATTGTGAGGAACCGTATCAAACACAATGAAAAATACCACGTAAATCACATACACTCCAACATCCTGATCTAGACTTGCATTTTTATCTCTTCGCAGAATGCAATTAAGATAGTTTGACATGACCTATGCTTCATAAAACCATGCAGATTATTGCTAATAACATTACTCTTCCCAATGAATTCCTGAATATTATCCCTGGACCCTTAATAACACGTCATATTCTTTACCAGTCACAGAAGTTAAGCTCACAGGTCTATAATTTCCAAACAAAGATTTTGAACCCTTTTTGAATGTAGGAATATATGGTTCACATCTGCCTTTCTTCAATCCTCCGGTACAATTCCTGAAAGAATAGAATCTTGAAAGATTAAAAACAGAGGTTTACTTATTTCCACACTTAGCTCTATAAGTACTCGTGGGTGAATACCATAGGCCCCCCAGAGCTTTGTTTACATTAACTTTCTTTAGCTGCTGTAGAACCTTGTCTTGAGTCATCCAATCACAATTTTTGTCTGCAGCAAGTTTTTTGCAGCAATCATATGCATATTGCTTACCATAGGATCCTCTTTAATATAAACTGAGGACAAATAGTTATTTAATATATTGGCCTTTTCCTGGTCTCCATTAACTAACACATCCATCTCTGTTTTCAGTGTACCTACACATTAATTTTGTGTTTATTTTAGAATGTATGTACTTAAAAAAAATCTGGTATTGGTTTTGCTTTCTTTGGCTATCATTTTCTCATTTTCTAGCTTAGCCATTCTAATTGCCTTTTTGCATGCATTGTTAGCTTCCTTATGTCCTATATAAGATGCCTCTAATTTGTCTGATTTAAATGCCTTAAGTGCCCTTTTCTTAAGTTTAATCTTTTGGTTTACTTTTCTGCTAAGCCACGTTAATTTTTTTTTTTAAAAATATGTATTACTTAATGGCACATACTGAGAAATGTACTTTTCTAATATTTGTTTGAGGATAATCCATTTATCCTCAGTGTTTATGCCAGTCAATATGTTGTAAAGCTGCCCTTATCTTATTGAACTTGGCCTTTTTAAAATGATATGTTTTAGTATACAACATGTGCTTTTGCTGTTTTGAGTTGATTTCAAAAGACACAATCACTATTTTCTAAGTACTCCCTTACTTGAATGTTGGTTAAACGATTAACATTGTTTGGTATAACCAGATCCAGACAAGCATCCTTTTTTTTAGTTGGTGATTGTACCAGTTGTGACTTTAAGATGTCCTTTAACATGTTCAAAAACCTGATTCCCCTTGCTTGCATTTTTATATTATTATCATTTTATATTGCATTTTTATATTATCATGAGTCACTTTACTTCACGTGAATTTTTATTACTATTATATACCTCATCTGTTCTGATCTTGCCCTTCCCCCATATGCACCCCCTGTGTTGATCTAAAGCCCATCTCCTTTCTGTCCTATCTCTATTTTTTTAGATTTATATGTCCCTCCCCCTATTACTAGTTTAACATCTCCTCCAACCTTTTAGTCATCCTGTCCCCAGCACTGCAGATCCTCTTCTGTTTAGGTACAGTCCATCACGGCTATAAAGATTGTACTCTAAAAGACCAAAACCTTCTTTCCTTCACCAAGACTTCAGTGACGCATTGATTTCTCTAATCTCCTGCTGCATTTCCAATGAAGTGAGTTGTACAAGTAATATTTCGGACAATACTACCTGGGAGGTCCTCTTCTTAACCCCTTAATGACACATGACATGTGTGACATGTCACGATTCCCTTTTATTCCAGAAGTTTGGTCCTTAAGGGGTTAAAGGGACACTACAGTCACCAAAATAACTTTAGCTTAATGAAGCAGTTTTAGTGTGTAGATCATGCCCCTGCAGTCTCACTACTCAGTTTTCTGCCATTTAGGAGTTAAATCACTCTGTTTATGCAGCCATAGCCTCTCTGCATGTGACTTACACAGCCTTCTTAATCCCTTCCTGTAAAGAATCAGCTAATGTTTACACTTTCTTTATTGCAAATTATGTTTAATTTAGAATTTGTTATCTCATGCTCTGTTGAAAGCTTGCTAGTCCCTGCTGGAGCCTCCCGTGTGTAATTAAAATTAAATTTACAGAGCAGGATATAAAAACTTTTACAATAAACTACATCTCATTGAAAATAAAACCATTTTTTTCCCATGCAGGCTGTGTCATTCAAAGCCAGGGAAGATGTAGCTAGGGCTGCATAAACATAAACAAAAGTGATTTAACTCCTAAATGGCAGCAAATGGAGCATTCATTCTTCAGAGGCATGATCTATACACAAAAATAGCTTCATAAAGCTTAAGTTGGTGACTTAAATGTCCCTTTAAGTTTATTTCCTAATTCCCTGAACTCATTCTTTAGGACCTTCCATTTTCCTCTGTCGTTGCCATTTGTACCAATATGTCTTTCATTGTACATACACAAGTGTCACTCTCTGTAAACTGTGTGTGTATGACTGTAACGCTGTCTGTTCAAGTTATGTTATTATTCTCATAAGTGAATATGCATGTACAAATGAAATAAAAGCTTACTTGTGGATCACTCATGTGGTTTTGTAAACCGTGTCGCGACATACATCACTGGTTTTCATTTTCATTCCTCTGCCAATGAATTACATTTTGCTGGGTTCCTCAGCCTCTGGAACTCCCAAATTTTTCCATTTTTGAAACCGCACATTTTTTAATTAACGTGCAGTATTGTCAAACAATAGGTTTTGTTGTTTGAGGTGAACTATTGCACGCAAACTAGAGCAATAATACTCACTGGAGTTAAAACTATGTAATTTTATTTTGATGTTTAGAGAGACAATAAAATACATGAAATAATACAAATGGCTAAACATATGTAAGTGAAAGCAAAGATTTCAAGTGCAAACAGAGGAGGAAAAGCAAAATGGGAGATAAGCTATAGAAAAGCAATTTTCTGTATTAAAATAGCTCTGTCATGCATAACATCTTGTTGGCAATGTAATGTAAGTTTATAATGAGAATGATGCTCATAATGAAAGAAAACATTGTGTGTGTGTGTAAATAAAGCATTGCAAACTCCATCATTACAAAAGACATGTTTCACATGTTTATATATATTTGTAAATGTAAGTCGTTTATTAAGACTTAAAAACATTTTTTTCTATAAATATGCATGTTACCCATAACTCCTAGGGGTTCAAATAGATAAATTACTCTATTATTATTATTATTATTATTAGAAATCTAATTAATATAAATAAGACATGCTCCACATCTACCAGTCAGGTAATGCACACCTCCACACTTTCAGTCAAAGCTTGCATCAGTGGCAACTCTTGAATTGGGTGGCCACACCCAGGAAGTGGGTAGCGCAACCCTAAGACTAAAGGACTGGAGCCTCAGGGCGAACTAGCACAACAGGGAGACCAAAGTACAAATGTTTGACTTTACTGCTTAAATTATAACTGCTAGGATTCCTGACTAATGGGAAAGTGACTTTTCACCGTAGAAATCCAGCAGTGGGTGTCAATGAGCACTGAGGACAGAATTGCACACATTATAAATTATGAAAAATAAGTAGAGGGGAAATTGATGGTTACCTCGGGTAAGTTTAAGGAGGAACTAAACTAGAGGAACTAATCAACTTTGTATATAATTTCGAGTTTAGATGTTAGAAGAGAAGAATATACTGTCACAGTGCACCCCGAACCCTGCAGACAGCAAGGCGCCCCCTTTAAGAGACCTGGCTGGGATTGAATTCACAGCTCCAGCATCCCAGTCAGGTTCACTACCATGCTTTCCACAGTATCTGTCTACATTATTCTGCTTCATGACTTCTTGCCTGGATGGAGTAGTGCTGATCCACCTGCAGCCCCTTACAAATTAGGGTCAGCTGCTCCTAATCAGCAGGCTGTAAAAGCCAGCTCTGTCTGAGGCCTGGTATCTGGTCATTTTGTTTGTTTGGTATTTCCTGCTGGATCTTGATCTCTGCTGACTGATTTCCTGGACTCTGACCTCTGCCTGCCTTACTGACTATGATACTCCGCTGCCAGCCCTGACTTCTGCTTCTTGTCTGACCCTGCCTTTGGATTTCCCCCTAAAGGCACATTATAGTCACCTGAACAACTTCAGCTTAATGAGGTTGTTCAGGTGAGAACTATAGCTCCCTGCAGCCTTTCTCATGTGAACACTGCATTTTCTTAGAAAATACAGTGTTTACATTGAAAGCTAGAAACTCCTCCATTTGCAGTCACTCAGAGTGAACCAGAGGGACTTCGGAGTTGATGGAGGCATAATATGCATAATATGCCTCCATCCACTCAGATCTGCTGTGCACAGCATCCTGTGATTCAGTATCTCCTCCCTCTGCATGTAGACACTGAACTTTCCTCATAGAGATTTATTGATTCAATCCATCTCTATGTGGAGATGCTGATTGGCCAGGGCTGTGTTTGAGTCATGCTGGCTCTGACCCTGATCTGCCTCCTTGTTAGTCTCAGCCAATCCTATGGGGAAGCACTGTGATTGGATCAGGCTACCACATGTCAGCAGACTGCTTGTTTTTCTGAGTCTAACAGCATGCAGAGTTACAGCTTCTTGCTTGAATACAGTAAGAATTTTACTATATTTATGGAGGCATGAGGGGCCCAGGGGGGCTAGAGGATGGTGTTAACACTATGGGGTCAGGAATACATGTTTGTGTCCCTGACCCTATAGTGATCCTTAAATCTGTACTGAGCTTTTGGTTTTTGCCTCCTCCCTGTACCATCTCCTGCAACTGGGCTCCAACTCCTGGTAAACTGTTACAGATACGAAGGAAGGGGGAAATATTTTGTTCAGTGGTAATATTATTATTATTATTTATGTTATTTATTTTTTCGTCTGGATGGGGAGTTTATAATGTGTATATTATGAGAGTTGTAATGCTGGATTTGTCAAATGTAACCTATGCAACAAAGTGTACAAATATGATTCTAATTAGATTTATAATGTATTTTTTATTTGTTTATGTATACAAAAGGAAAAAGAGTGAAAAAAAGATGTTAAATAAAAAAAAAAAGTAGTGGGGGAACTTCAGAGAAGCTAGACACAATTATCTAAGTTTATTAGAGGTCAAATCATGGTTTGCTAGGCTACACCAAAAAGTCTATTGACTTCTATTTACTAAGTCACTTGACTTTGTTACAATTATAATTAGTAAAGGATTCTGTCCAGAGCATGAGCACTTTTGTAGAAAACTATAGAAATGGCAACACCAAATGGCATTGTGGTTCATGGACTCAAACAAGCAATGTTACTGATATACATGCAACAATTAGTGAGATGAGGTGAAAGGTTTCACTAAGTAAGGTAGGCTAGTAAACTGAATCCTGGCAGTGCAGCTGACAAGAGAAGCATGGTGTGATGTTCTGTCCTGTTGCAATGAAAGTGAAAGTAACGTTTAAAGGAAACACCTAGTTGGTAAACATATGATGCACAGGTTCAGAATGTCATAGGGGAAACCCAATAATCTTTTTCACTGTTTTGATCACTTAGTAATAAATAAATAAATAAAAAATTTCCCCAGTAACTCAATTTTCCACCGCATGGGCTGTGTTGTGAAGAGTAATATTTAAATAGGGCCTCAGGAGATGCCCAGTTTGCCAGGCTCTATATAATACAAATATGTGGCACCTAAAGGGTACATGTTTGCTAGGGAAATAGATGCCCTGGCTAAGTTCAGTTACAAAGTCAACATGGGACATGTGGCTGTAAATATAAAATGTGTGTGCTGTGGAAAAAATAGATTTTTCCAAACCCCTGATTGGTGAGGAAATAAAAGAAAATGTGGGACTTTAGCAGTTCTCTGTGACTATGCTGACATGGAAAAAATGGCTATAACATTGCCTTGACTAATGAATTCCAATTCTAGAATTAGATTAATATATATCTGGATTAAAGTAACATCACAGGGTCCAGAATACCATTTAGGTGGTTTGCCCCCCTTAGCCCCCTTAGAAGGGGTTAAAATGCTTTTCCTTGTAGTAGTCCCACCCTGCCTTATGTTTTTTTTTTTATTGAAAAATGGGTTACCCCAACTCAAACGCAGCATTACTGTGTTTGACTACACGCAGCATACAGTATTCTGCAGTGTACTATGCTTCAACACTTGCATAGCTAACGGTTAAAGAAATCTTCAACGATGCTGTACCCTGCCTGCAATACTACCACTGCCATGCTTAGTGTAGGAAGGGTTCACTTGTGCTGTAAATTGTAGCCACATTTACTGTACATATTATTGAGGGAAGACGCCTGCAATTTACAAAGCACAAGCAATACTGCAGTCAAATAATGTGTCTCAGACAGAAAAAAAACTAGAAAACAAAACAAAACACAGTGTGTAAAAAAAAGTGCCCAGAAGTAGCAGGCATAGCAACACTGCAGGACACCCTGACATGGTGAAACCGCTATAATAAAAGGCATTCGAAAACATTAACCAAATTACCAGCACCTCCACCACATTTTAAGATATATTTTTTTCTACAAACAAAATAAAAACATCAATATACTCTACACAGTGCTACTCACTGTGTATGTTGCTAGAGAGAAACTTGTAATTTCCAAAACACAAGCAGTGGCACAGAAGCACACAGCAAATCAAATTGTCCATCTCTTACTAGGCTTAACAAAACATGATGCCTCAAAATTTGTCAGTCCTGCACAAGGCATGGATGTTGCAAAAGTTAATTTAGATTCTAGACATGAGGCATTTAACAATCAGTACTGATAGGACTGAATCTATTTTGAGCTCTTTTTCATGGCACTTGATATGTAAAACACCAATAGGATATTAAAAGAAAGCCCTTTCTGTCCGTGAAAAACGCAATTTATAATATGCATGGGGAACTTAAAGGAACACTATAGTGTTAGGAGTAAAAACATGTATTCCTAACACTACAATGCCAGAATACACATTTAGGTCCCCAGCCCCCCTCTCTGTTGAAATAATTTTGCTTAGCTTTTCCCACCACCGCATCGGACTCAAAGCGCCTAGATTCAATGAAATGGCTTAGATCCCTAATCTTGATGAACTAAACCCATCCTATGCTTTCCCATAGATAAGCATCGTGAGGCTATTGAGAATGTGCATCAAAACTATGCACTGTGACAACCAGCATCTCCTCATAGAGATCTTCAAATCAATGCATTTCTATGGGGAGTATTTAACATCTCCAAGTAGGGCATGGAGACACTGAATGCCAGTGTTGCACTCTGTATATCTCTGAACTAAGAAGCACCTCTAGTGGTCACCTGAGTGACTGCCTCTAGGTATGTTTCTAGGCAGCAATGAAAAGGCAGCGTTTACCTTAAAAAGTTGCCAGGAACTGGCTATATGCACAAAAACTGCTACATTCATTTGTAGTGGAACTGGTGGCTATAATGATCATTTGAAGAGGAACACTTAAATGATGGTGGAACACAAAGGCTTCAAAGATGGTTGAGAATCTGTTGAAATATTTGGTGCCCTGCAACTTCTAGCTTTTTCCCAAACTAATATCATCTGAAAGGGTAGACATATCAGACCATCAATGAGATTCAGGTAAATATGAAGAGTGTTTTGAACAGTGGAATAGATGCTGGGAGAACTGTGTGAGGTTCCAAGGTGCCTACTTGACTGAGGTGTCATTGTCCTATGTATAGTGTTTTTTGTATCTTGTATCTTCTTCAATACATGTCTCTATTTTTCATATTACATGGCTGAATACTTTCTGGACAGACCTCCGTATCTATTCAAAACAGCAAGATCACATGTAGATATAACAGCTTATACTGAGGTGTATAGACCACCTAAATGTTTTAATAAATAGGGTCTGAAGGTTCTGAATAAATCTCCCAGAATAATATATTGAAAGGTTAGCAAGCTTATGGGGCACCTATGCACGTGGGGCCTCTGGGCAATTACCCAGAATCCCTATGCGTTAAGATAACCCTGGGTTAAACCGCTACATTGGGACATATTTCAGAATAACAATCTGTGCATAACTGTTGTCTAGCTTGGCCTTATTGCTTGGGTTATTATTGTTATTTGTATTTCTAAGTAACCAATTATTTTTTTCATCAGTAGGGGCTTCATTTCTCTATATACAGTGATAGCTGGATTTTAGGTATAACTGGTAAGGCATTATGGTCAAATGAGGTAGACAGAGACAAACCAGTTTAAGGACTGAAACAGGGATTTTTTTTATGAAAGGTATGTTTTCAAGTGTTTGCAAGAAGATTGCATAGTTATTAGCATTATATTCTATAGGTGACATTTAGATTTATTGTGTAATGCAATAAACAAAACCAATAAGCAAAGAACACTTTTTTTCTGTTACACAGAAATAGGCCCAGGGCCTTTTTTCTGTAAATAACTCATGGAGAATATAATACGAATGTACCAACCGTGCAGTATACAATGGCAATTAAATAAGGTTAAGTATAATAATGTAGTTAATTTAATGTCATCCTAATTCCCAATTTCAGTTTTAAATACAACAATAATGGTATTTGTTAAAAAAAAAAGTATTTCAACTGTTATGTGTGTGATTGATAGTGCAAAAGCAATAAACAATGTTTCGTGCAATAGTCAAATTATTTTAAAACCCTTTAAGAAATACGAATAGTTATGGAGTGTCATGATTTACAATGTGTCCTATTTTTTACGTTACTTCGGGGAATAAACAATATGATAAGTATATTATGCTAATACAGTGGAACAAATCCTGATATAGCCTGCTTGACTATCTAGCAATGTTTAGCTGGGTGAAATAGATTGTCAGTGAAATGATAAATATGCCAGCACATAAACTGTAATTTTCATAATTCTGCCTGGGAACTGTTTCTTTTATATGGAAATTGTAATAGTTGATATCTAGAAAAAAAAATAGAATATAATAATTTATGCACTATAAAGCCAAATGTTAGCAATGATAAAAAAATATATATATATTATTTAACTAGACATTATAAGATCACATTTAAGATTGCAATTTAGCCTAATAATGGACATATTTTAAACATACTTGCCCTATTTATTAAATAGATTTACAGTGGGTATACCAACTTCTTTCTACAAGACAATGTAATCTTTTCTTTAACAAGCTAAATTAGAAAATGTCCGTCAGAGAAGGCTATCTTGTCAGTATGACAATTTAAATAATAAAAAAAAAATCAAAATAGGCAACAGGAAATACCATCTGTAACGGACCGTTTCAGCAGACAAGGGGTTAAAATCGTTTAGGCGATAATCCCCTTTTCACAGACAGGCACAGCTACTGTAGAATCACCAAAACTCACGAATTGGATATAAGTGAATGCACCAAACTCCCGAACTGCATACAAGGGAATAAGGTAGCACTCCAAACTCCCGAACTGGAACCTCACGAATAGCTGCTAGCAGACGAACAGGAAACCTGGTGGACACTCCCCTAGGGGACCAAATGGAAGACTGTAACACAGACAGACATGTATCACATTACAGACTTACAGAAGTAAAACATCCCCACAATGCATCCTGGCTTCCTCCCTTCTGCCCTGGAGATAATTGGAGAAGTAATTTAATTATCTCCCAGGACAAAGACAAAACTCCATTACACATGTGGGGACACAAATACAGTAATATGCTATAAAATATATAAAGTTACTTTTTATACATTAAACACAGACATGTAACATATCCCCAGATAGCTCAGGTCTGAGTGCACATTATTAGGTGAATGGCACGCAGACCACACAAATACAGTTTAATTGCCATAGAGCCAGAGTCTTTAATTACACTAATATGCTCCATGGCATGGCTATCTGGGTTAAAACATTCACCTATACAAACTACCGAATTTCCCTGCATTCACCAAATCCATACGAATTAGAACCAGGGGCTGGAGGTTCAGCGGTGCCTGCACGTAAAAGTGTCCGATTTTGGTGCATGAAAGCAGGGCTGAAAAGCGCTGGCTGCCCGGGGAGCTCCAGAACACCGCCACCTAGCGGCCGCTAAGTGTAACAGCGGCCACCCAGTAACAAGCAATTAAGCTGCGGTTAACCGCAGCTTCAGGGAGGTAAATGGAGGGCACACTCCAGCTTCTGGGTGGCCAATTAACAGCGCCGGCCGGCTTCCCACGGCTCTGGGGAGGTTGCAAACAGGCTGTTTGTTCGGTAGATAGAATCTACCGAACGGCTGTGCAAAAAGGGAGAAATAAATCCTTCTGCACAGTAAAATAAACCCTTTAGCTGCCGGTCCATAATCCAAAGGCAGCAGGCGGGCAACCAGGCTCCTCCAATGCAATGTAGTGAGGTTGGTCTCGTCACATCTCTTCAAAGCACTATCTAACATTTAAAGGAAAGAAAGTCAATAGATGAAAACAAAAGATGGTTTAAATTTAACTGTGTATATATATCTGGATGTGGATGGTATTGCATCCAACAGGAGATAAACATTTCATGGCTCCACTGGTTTATCATTTAAACAAGGTACAACCAAAATGACAGACAGTTCTAAGACACCAAAAAAAGAATAACCAAATGTATCATATTTCTGACTGACTGACGTTTACTGAACATACAGGTACTGTTGTATTCTTGACTCACTAAACTGTACAAACATGCACAATAGCATGTATACATCATACAAGTGTTTGTATTGTACTGTTTTGTATTGTGGTATACAGGTTATCAATACAGTACATTAAAACATAAATGCTTAGATAAATATTATTAATATACAGATATTCTTGAAATATAGATATTGTAGAGTGAAAATGAAGTGTTGGAAATTAACCCCTAGTGAGTGTGCCTTAGATCCCATTGACCCTATCTGTATAGTATTGTAAGATTTGACAATTTGAGATTTGAATAGATTAGATATATTATATCTAATAGTAAATAAAATGCATCAAGTGGTGAATTATAGAAACCTAGAATAAAAAAATAATAAAACATACTTAAAGTCGTGGGAAACAAAAAATCTTCTTTGCATGCTCTAGTTTTACATATCAGAACATAATAACATCATCTGTTCCTTGGCAGGTTTTAAAATTAGGCAAATACGTCATATGAACAACACAAGACATATTACATCATGTCATGATTTATTTCACAAAATTAAAGCCAAAATTGAGAAGAATCATGACAGTGTGAAAAACTATATACACCCTTACGTCTTTCATAGGAAATATGAGTCTAAGTAGCAGACAGGTAACTAAATGCCCTTTATTAATTGATAATTAGCAAATGTGACCTCTATAAAAGCTGACATTTTAGCAGTTTACTGTTCTGGGGCATTCAGGTGTGTGTTAATACAATGTCTTGGAGGAATGATATCAGAAATGGTCTTAGAGAAACAATTGTTGTTGCCCATCAAACTGTTGTTGCCCATCAAACGGGTTATAGGGCCATTTCAAAACAATTTAAAGTCCATATTCAAAAGTGGAAAACATTCAAGGCAGTTGCCAATCTTCCTAGGAGTGGACATCTCAGCAAATTCACCCCAAGGTCAGACCGTGTAATGCTCAGAGAAATTACATCTCAGACTCTACAGGCCTCAAGTAGCATGTTAAAGGTTTAAAGTCATGAAAATACAATTGGAAAAAGACTGAACAATTATGGCTTGTTTGGAA
Organism: Pelobates fuscus; assembly: GCF_036172605.1. Classification (NCBI taxonomy): domain Eukaryota; kingdom Metazoa; phylum Chordata; class Amphibia; order Anura; family Pelobatidae; genus Pelobates; species Pelobates fuscus. The sequence goes on along the minus strand of NC_086322.1, from coordinate 118,868,436 downwards.
GGGTTGCCAGGAGAAAGGGTTGCCTCTTCTCTTTTAAAATAACATGGCTTGGGTTTGCAAAGTTGCATCTGAACAAACCACAAGACTTCTAGAACAATGTCATTTGCATCTAAGAGGGAGATGCTTGCCCATAATACACAGCCCCACGTTTTAAAAAAAAAAAAAAAAACAGCATATCAGCACAAACACCTCATACCAACTGTCAAGTACAATAGTAGCAGGGTGATGATTTGGGCTTGTTTTGCCACCCCAGTACATAGGAACCTTGCAGTCATTGAGTTGACCATGAACTCCTCTGTATACCAAAGTATTCTAGTGTCAAATGTGAGTCCATCTGTCTGACAGCTAAAGCTTGGCCGAAATTGGGTAATGCAACAGGACAATGATCCCTGTCAAACCAGCAAATCTACAACAGAACGGCTGAAAAAGAAAATAATGAAGTTGTTGTAATGGCCCAGTCAAAGTCCAGACCTCAACTTGATTGAAATACTTTGGGGGGAGCTTTTAAGAGCTGTGCACTATCAAGCGCGTCTCGGAAGTGACGTACCATCCCTGAGCACAATCCGGAAGGAAAATGGCATAGCAACAGGAGAAAGTACTTACCTAATCTGGAGGGGTATAAAGAAGGGATATATACTCCTCGTAATTTAAGCACTGAAGAAGACTGTGAATCAGTTGAAACACATTTGCGGTATCTTTTAAGGACTTGCTGTGGTGGCAGTAGTGTATATGATTGTTGTTTAACACACTGCTTGTACTAGTCCTGTATATATTTTAATACTTTTTTAATATCAAATAAATACCTCCTTGAAGCATTGAGTCCCTGTTAGTGAACACCTTAAGCCGGAATTGGAATCCTGAGACTTTCAATATAGAGCCTGGGATGGTTCTACATTTGTGAGTGTTACCCATACTGTGTGTTTCTTTTTTGTGTGTATGTATGTATATATATATATATATATATATATATATATATATATATATATATATATATATGTAATAACTATTTTTTATCTTTATTTAGGTTTATTATCTTTTATACAATGCTCAGGATCTCAATATCTGATGCTGACATTTTGTTCTCCACTGTCCTTGATGTTGAATTCTTTTGACCTGTGAATTGTCAGTAAATTAGCTTAGCAAGTGATTTTGAATATTGCTTAAGCTCTGGTGTTGTCAAATATTGCCAACAATATAAATCACACTCCGCATAAGAAAATATAGTCCTGACTTTTTGCTGTGTGTTATTTAAAAGTAAATTGAATTTAAAAAAAATAAAGAGGAAATTAAGGATTAAAAAATGATTAGTGTAAAAACAAAACTTGCAAAGTGATAGTACTGCTTTAAAAACTACAATGTACCATGTGTCTATCATACAATAGGAGGTATGGAATCAGAAAAGGGTGGACTCGGCCAGGAGGGGACGTCACCAATGACATGACCCACATCACTGGCGACTCCAATACTGGGTAAGCCCAGCTAGAAAAAGCGCAGGCCCACTCACTGACAGCCTACCAGCAGGCACATAGCCTTCAGGACCATACAGGGAGTGCTGCTGAAGTGCTCTATGAATGGCCATAATGCTTACTGCACAGCTTGAACATGTCTAATAAGAGTTCCCTGGTTTCCCCATATGTGGGAAATCAGGCAACTAATGTGGGACAAGACCCCAAATCAGGACTGTCCCACTGAAAGCGGGACTGTTGGGAGGCCTCGTCTGAATATGTATTGCATTTTGTATTTTTGTATTCTTGATGTTTAGTTTTTTTAACTATACTACTGTAACGGACCGTTTCACTTACAAGAGGATAAAACCCAGTTTAGGCGATAATCCCCTTTCCAGATGCACAGGCAGCTACTGCAAACACCATTCTCCCGGACTGGAACCACACGAACACTGGAACAGCTGAACAAGAAAAGCAGACATCGGCTTACACTCTTGGCAGTCAGCATACAATCCCATTCCCCCAAAGACCGAGACGACACATCGCTTTGAGGGTTAAGCAAGAACTCTAGACTGGGACACCCAGTCTGGCTTTTATTTCCAACTCACACATACAGGCCACACCCAGGGGGAGGCATAAAAGAACCAATGACATAGATGTTACCTCCCACACATCCCCTCCCCTTAGTGTGACACATAATCCCATTATGCATACAGAGTAAAATATACTTTTACACAACTTTCATAACTTGAAAACCATACATCACATTCACATAAAAATACATATCCACAATCAATCCATTCAGGGGAACAACATATTAAAAAATGGCATGAATCCGACCGGGGGTTTAAAAGTTACTAAAAGTATCTTTTGGGCCCTGGCTTGCAGCATGGCACAATCTGGCCCAAACAGAAGTAAAACATCCCCCACAATGCATCCCGGCTTCCTCCCTTCTGCCCTGGAGATAATTGGAGAAGTAATCCAATTATCTAGGACTAGAGTCAGACTCCATTAACCACATGGTTGCAAAAAGACAGTAAAAGACATAAAATTACATACTGATACATTTAACACATAAAACACACATTTCTACATATCCCCAGTTTAACTGAACACATAAATACCTACATAATATTTAAGACAGTATTACTGTGATATGTTACAAAGTCTTAAAGGGACATTAGTCCCAAAAGTCCCAATATGTCCATCGCTGATTTTAAAGGGCCAGTAGCAGCAATATAAATTATTACATGCCCAAATATAGTGTTTATAGAGCAATATGTCCATGGGCCGTAGTCGCAGGGCAGGAGGCTAGCAGCCAGGCCTCTCCAGTTCACAGTGGCGAAGCTGGTTTCGCCACAACTACGTACTCATATAGTTCATGCACGTTAATGACACAGCAAATTATTGCACATATCTAGAAGCAGTTGCGTACATACCAGGGTCGCAGGGGTGGCGGCTGCGACCTGGCCAGGCCCACCAGGGGGCCCGGCCGTCCTGCGACCCAGTATGTATGCCAGTGTGGCCAGCCTCTTCTCCTGGGGGGCCCTGGGCTGGTGGGCACACGAGGGAGCACTCTCCCCTGAGCGCTCTCTGCCCAGCTCCCTCGCGCGCATCGCACTGATGCCGGAGCAGGAATATGACGTCATTCAGGCTCCGGCATCAGTAAGCATCCCTCAGGCATCCCTCGCGCGCAAGCAGGACCGGCCGCCCAGCAACACCACTGGACCCCAGGGAATCCCCTCAGCACTCCCAAAGGTAGGGAGGCTGGGGGATCACATTTAAAAAAAAAAAAAACAAACACGTGTATGTAATTTAGTGTTAGAGTGTGTGTGTGTGTGTGTTAGTGTTAGTTTTTGTGTCAGTGTGTGTGTTATTGTGTGTGTATCTGCTAGTGAGTGTCAGTGAGTGTGTTAGTTTGTGTGTGTGTGTGTTAGTTTGTGTGTGTCTGTTATTGAGTGTGTGTCTGCTAGTGAGTGTCAGTGTGTGTGTTAGTTTGTGTGTCAGTGAGTGTGTGTGTGTCAGTGAGTGTGTTACTGTGTGTGTCTGTTACTGAGTGTGTTAGTTTGTGTGTCTGTTAGTGAGTCTGTTTGGTGTCTGTTGTGAGTGTGTGTTTGTCAGTGAGAGTGTATGTTTTGTAAGTGAGTGTATCTGTGTGTCTGTCTGTCAGTGAGTGTGTGTGTATGTATGTATGTCACTGAGTGTGTCTGTTAGTGCTGTGTCTGTTAGTGCTAGTGTGTATGCATCTGTTCGTGAGAGAGTGTGTGTTTAAAACCCCTTCAGCACTTACCTTTCTCCAGCGCCGGATTCCTTTGGCGCTGGGAATCCCTCTGCCCCGATTCGTCTCTCAGCTCTGAATGCGCATGCGCGGCATGAGCCGCTCGCGCATTCAAACCGCCCATAGAAAAAAAGCATTACTCAATGCTTTCCTATGGACGTCCAACATCTTCTTTCTGTAATTTTCACAGTGAGAATCACGGAAGCGCCTCTAGCGGCTGTCAGTGAGGGGCCCCATGGGTCGTGTGTAGGCCACTGTATAGAAGAATAGAGGTTTGGGGCTATTTTGTAGAAAAATAAGTTCAAACCGTTATTTAAATGGCATTTTTTCTGCTATGAATTCTGAAAGTTCACTTGGAAGTTATAAATGAAAACCTTCTTCGCATGCAATTTGAAGAGTACAATGGAAAAGTATGAGTGCACTTATGGGACCTCACAAAAGAGATCTGCACTACTAAGGTATGGATCATGAAAATAAATCATAATATATTTTACAGAATGTTTATTTTTATTATTTATGAAATGTAAGAGCTATTGTTTTCTGTATTTCACCACACACTGAACAACTAAACCCTGTGTACTAGATTATTAAAAAAGGAGAACATGTGCCTTTCTTATAAGAATAGACTTTGTCAACAATACTAGTTTCAATGTGCCTGGTTCTTAACCAAATCACCTGCTACTGCCTAATTTAATTTGTGTTAGTGAGAATGGCACAGTAGTAAGTAGCCAGAGCCTTTAGGGCAATTTCCATGCTACAGTTAGTCCAAGCTACATGTAAGGCAGTTAATTATATGTTTTAAATTAGAACTCTCCTATCTGACGGGAAGGCAAGTTGCTGAGTGGCATTTGTTGGTATGCATGCTGGTTCCAGCATGGTGTATATGTAGATAGACAGCACCTCACCTGACTGAGGACCTGGATGAAGCTAGCACACGTAAAGACTTATCATCTTTCCAACAAGAAGAACAGTACAATGACTAAGGAGTGGCATAGCGAATTATGTGTTCTGATGAACATGAGCTCTCTGTGTGTATATTGCAAGTGTTTTTAATTTTTGAGTGAACACAATCCATATAACAATGAGTACTATAGATCTGTGGTTTATTGTTTTAGATACCACAGACCCTTATGCTATGAGCTAACTGAAAAGACTTTTTAATTTGTTTCCCACATTGGAATTATTGTAGGACCCACCATTATTGGGGTACTCTGTCATAGTGGGGGGCTTAACACAATATGGCCGTAAGGTGGAACTCAATACGCATATTTGTTTGCTGAGATAGGTTCTTTTAAGTAATTTATAAAATCTAAAAATGTATTTTTATGTGTGCGCTGTTCCTTAATCTGCCTTATGAATTTATAGACATTAGGGATTGCTAATATTTGTATACTGTTTTATTAATATATGTTTCTAATAACAATTCTGCTTTTTGTTATAAGTTATGTTTAAATTCTACCATTTTACTACCATGAAAGATTAGAGAGTTTGCATTGTATATGTTTTTCCTAACTGAATTAAACTTGACATCTTCTAAATCATAAAATAAATAGTACTATTTTAAATATTCTGATAATAAAAATTATAAATTAGAAAAAATACATTGTACAAAGTAATTCCAATACAACACCATTATATTATTTAAAAATAAAAATTGATACAGAATATTGTCATGTTGTATGACTTACAATTTTAGTAACTAAACATATATGCAATACATAAATAGTTTGATTTGTAGACGCTAGCATTTATAACAATTTTATTGAATTAGCGCTTGAATGTTCTACCAGTATATTTAATAAACTAATACTTTAAATGTCTCTGGGAAATATATGTGTTCAATGCAAGGCAGCTGTTTCTTCTAACATTATATATTAAGAAAATTGTATAAAATCTGTTATGTTGCAGTAAAATAACTGGTGCTCTGCTTGCCGGAATAGTTGAACATCCACACAGTGGGACAGGATTCATTGTATCACATTTAGCTTCTATGCGATACTATTTTTATTTTCTATGAATACATAAAAGAGCATTTATCAGAGACATCAAAATCCAATATGTATGATTACTGTATTCTTGCATGTTATACCGTAATATCCATATATTCTGTTTATTATAAATATTTATACAGCAATGTTGTATTAACCCCTTAAGGACCAAACTTCTGGAATAAAAGGGAATCATGACATGTCACACACGTCATGTGTCCTTAAGGGGTTAAAAGAAACTATACTCCTAACGCCCCCTCATTGTTTGCGGTGTATTGTTGGTAGCTAATGATCTTTTCATGTAATGAGCTAATTTTATTTACTATTGTCATCTTATAACTCCTAGCCCTAAGGTTTACAATGCATTTGGCAACCTAAGAATTCTAAACCCATAGGAATATAATATGACCTTGGCATTGCCCAAATTTTAACTTTTTGCCCCAACTCCCTGTTCTATTATCCTCTATCCAGTTGACAGCCTGAGCACTGTAACTAGGTTACTACATGGAACTTTTTTAGCGCAGTGCCATCTACAAGTTAAAGCCTACTTGGTTGTAGTTATGTGCATTGTTTAAGTAAAATAATTTTCATATTTGCATAACACTGACAATGCAGCCAAAATCTAGGTTTTGATTACCTATGGTCCTCTGACTCCTCCTCCCTGTGACATATGTATGTTTTATTATGTTTTCCTCATATTGTTATATTTTATGTTTTTGATTTTTTTTTATTCTTTTTTTATATATTTTCATGAGATTAATGTTGAGTTGTGAAAGTTTAGTCTAATTTTAAAAATAAAGGATTGAAAGAATGGAATAACATGCTAACAGAGGGCTATCACATAAGCTCAAGTAGCCTAAAACATCTTTATAAGGATACTATCAGGAGCTATCAGAATCGTGATACTTGCCTAGAAGAAGGATTGGGTAAAGGACAAGATCGTATCCATGAGGACTCTCTGTGATGGTCTCTGGTGCCAGTGGAGAAGGGATGGATGTCAGTGCAGCTATATATGGTAGTAGACAATGACAGAACCATTTTACAGTATGTTGCTATGAATATATTCCAATTTCTTCAGTGTAGAATGGAAGGTAGCACAGAAGAGAACTCTGAGCTACTGACTGTGTATATGCTCAGATCCTTCACAAGACAACCGTGATATCCTAATGTTTATGATTGCTACTGCTTATTTTGTTCATACTATAAATAACATAATAACTATTGATTTTTGTGTAATGGAAATTGTTTTCCTTTAGTGAGGTAAACTGGTAAAAGAGCTCAAAAGATTAGTGGTCCTGCTGCATATGTTTGTACATAACCTCAAGCTAACAGAAACAAACACATGCAAGTCCACTTAGTCTTCCTTAGAGTTTTAGATTATTATTGAATAACAAACATTACTTCAATGCTTAGTACCATGAACAGGCTGCAAGAGTGGTCATGCTACACATTCTACTCATGTAGATTCTATTATATGTATGTCATTTGTTAATATTAAAACTTTCTCTAAAAAGATGGCTATCAATGTACATATGTATACAATCTCCACATACCATGTGGCAATTAAAATCTATCGCTCTTGCTTACCGGTTCCTCTGTGTGCAAAGAGGTAATGTTGCATAGTCTATGGAAGATAAATCAAGTGGCCTGTTAACACTTCTCTCATCCAATACATATCCTGTTTTTGTTTTCAGACCAAAATGTCTTCAACACGCTACCCCTTTTATTATCTTTATGTCTTTACTGGATCATCCATTTAGTCCTTGTTACGGTACCACCTTCCGAGCTCCATACACAGTCTTTAGTCACTTGTAATCCCGGTTCCCCCAATAACGAGACCAAGCTCCATTATGAGGGTAAAACATGAACTGAGGACTGGATCAGCCAGCCTGCCTTTTATTTGCATTTCACACACACAGGCCACACCCAAGGGGAATGTTCCAATAAAAAAATCTGCAGCACCTCTTCCCCTGACACCGCCTGGCACCCTGCCATCCAGTGGGCGGCTGTGCGATGTACCTTGCAGGCCCATTCAACGTATGAGTCCCCAGTTGTTTTCGCAGTGTCTCGGAACCTCCTCCGGTATGCCTCAGGTGTAACGGCATACCGGGCAAGTAAAGCTTCCCTGACGGTCACGTAATCCCCGATCTCCTCATCCGGAATGGCCCGAAAAGCGTCGTTGGCCCGGCCGGATAACTTGCCGGACAGTATAGCAACCCAGTCTTCCGGGGGTACCTTGTGTAGGGCACATTGCCGCTCAAAATCCGCAAGGTACCCGTCGATCTCTCCTTCTGTCTCACTGAAGGCTTTGAAGGCCGCAAATGGCACTTTCGGTTTGTCCCCCGGGTTTGCTGTGACTGGGGCTGCTGCAGCACCGTTTTGGCGTAGCAGGCTGGCCTCCACAGCGGCTTGAACCTGGGTGATGATCTCCGCGGAGGGGTTGGGGCCATAATGGGCCAGCCTAATTCTTACCGCCCGGTCAAATCTTGCCTCCTCGGGGGTTCTGTCGTCTAGGCTGGGTCCATTGGTTCCCTCTGCCGCTGGTACTCCATCCATTTCCAGCAATAAAGCAATAATGTCCCTCTTCTTGAGGTTACTGGCATGTCCACCCCTTTGTTCCAATAAGTCTTTTAGGGTGTCTCTTCTCAGGTTTTGGTATTGTAGTTCCATTTATTCCTGGTCGTAGCGGTCTCTTTGTGCGTTGAGGATCATCCCGTCGCTTGCCACCAGTTGTTACGGTACCACCTTCCGAGCTCCATACACAGTCTTTAGTCACTTGTAATCCCGGTTCCCCCAATAACGAGACCAAGCTCCATTATGAGGGTAAAACATGAACTGAGGACTGGATCAGCCAGCCTGCCTTTTATTTGCATTTCACACACACAGGCCACACCCAAGGGGAGGCATAAAATAACCACTGGCATCGATGGTACATCCCACACATTCCCTCCCCTTGGTGTGACACATAATCCCATTATACATACAGTTTGAAATATACTTTTATACAACTTTCATAACTTCAAATCCATCCATCATATTCACATAAGAGGCACATATTCAGATTCAGTATACTTAAAACATAAACATTCTCGAAAATCACACCAATCCCTTCAGTGAATAAAAAGTTACTCGAAAGTCCTTTTATGACCGACCGCAGGTACCTTTTCTTGCCCAAAATAGTTCCCTGGATTCGGGCTGTGCGGTCGGTCACTGGCTGGCCTAAAAATGGCTAAGTCCCGTTCGAAGTGGGTCGGTACTTCGACTTTCGTTGAACTGTCGAAGTATCGTCGAGATTACGGGTCGGCGAGTTCGAAGATAAAATGGCCGCCGCCACGTGGTCCTTTGTCCGATGTCGGCCACCTCGAGGACTTTGGTAGTTTTAACGCTTCGTTAGTTGTCCACTGTATTTGCAATGTCATTTGTACAAAGTCACAACCCTTCGTATGATCTCTCAGGGACCATAAGTACGGGGCAAATCAGACGAACCCACTAGGCTTCGTCCAGACGGATGGGTCTGTCACATGGCTCCCTCCTTGTGGAACACTCCGGCAGACCCGGCTTGACCCTGTGGCGGGTCAACTTGGGGATGACCGGACTTAGGGAGAATAGGGACGTCTGTTTGCCGGGATAACCCATCCGCATTCCCATTCTGCTTACCGGGCCGGTAACTGATAGTGAAATTATAAGGCTGCAATGCCAAACTCCACCTCAGCAGTCTGCCATTGTCCCCAGAGACCCGGTTAAGCCAGACAATGGGGTTGTGGTCTGTTACGAGAGAAAATTCTTGTCCGTATAAGTAAGGGCTTAGTTTCTTCAGTGCCCAGACCAGGGCTAAACACTCCTTCTCTACTGCCGCATAGCTCACTTCTCGAGGTAGTAACTTTCTGCTGAGATATGCGACAGGGTGCTCTCCTCCATCCTCCCCGACCTGGCTCAGCACAGCCCCCAGTCCATACATGGAAGCGTCTGTGTGGACAAGAAAACGTTTGTTAGGGACTGGGGCAGCCAGGACAGGGGCATTCACAAGAGCCTGCTTCAGGGCCCGAAACGCGGCTTCACAAGCTGGAGACTACAGGACCTGCCTAGGTAGGTTCTTTTTAGTCAGGTCAGTCAGGGGCTTGGCAATCGTGCTGTAGTCAGGGACAAAACGTCGATAATACCCCGCTGTCCCTAGGAAGGCAAGCACTTGGGTCTTGGTGATAGGTGTGGGCCAGTTAGCTACCGCTTCCACCTTAGCAGGTTCGGGTCTCTGGCTCCCACAACCCACCCTGTGACCCAAGTACTGCACTTCTGCCATGCCTAAATGGCACTTGTCTGGTTTCAGAGTCAGGCCGGCGGCCCGAATCTTGTCCAGCACTACCCCTACGTGTACTAGGTGGTCTTCCCAAGACTCACTGTAGACCGCGATGTCGTCCAGGTATGCACATGCAAATCCCTGGAAGCCATCGAGGAGCCTATCCACCGTACGCTGGAAGGTAGCCGGAGCATTCTTCATCCCGAATGGCATAACCCTAAACTGGTATAGGCCAAACGGGGTGACGAATGCCGACTTGGGGATAGCATCCTCGGCCAGGGGGATCTGCCAGTACCATTTACATAGGTCAATGGTGGTCAGATAACGCCCCCTGGCAATGCGGTCTAATAGCTCGTCTATCCGGGGCATCGGGTAGGCGTCAGTGGTAGTCCGCTCGTTGAGCCGCCTGTAATCCACACAGAACCGGGTGGTCCCATCTTTCTTGGGTACTAGGACTACGGGCGACGCCCACGGACTATCTGAGTGCTCAATAACCCCCAGCCGGGTCATCTCCTGTATCTCCTTCCGCATTCCTTCTCGGACTGCTTCCGGGATACGGTATGGGGGTTGTCGTAGGGGGTTCTGTCCGGGTGTCTCGACCTTGTGTATAGCTAGGGTGGTGTACCCGGGTTCTTGGGAGAACGTCGCCTGCTTCTCCCACAGAAGCTGTCTTGCCTGGGTTTTCTCGGCCGGGCTTAGTCGGTCACCTAGCTGTACGAGGCTAGTAAGGTCGGTCTGGGGATCCCTTTCTAACAGGTCAGGTAAAGGTAAGTTCTCTGGGTCGTCAGTAGCTGGGGCACAAACTGCTGCAACATCCTCGGGTCGTTCCTGATACTCCTTGAGCATGTTCACATGAAAGGATCGTTGTACCCTTTCATCCGAACAGCTGGCTATGAGATAGGTAGTATCACATACCTGAGCTAACACCTTGTACGGGCCCTGCCAAGATGCTTGCATCTTGTTTGCCTTCACAGGTTTGAGAACTAGAACCTTCTGCCCAACCTGGAAGACCCGCTGTCGAGCACCCCGATCGTACCATCGCTTCTGTCTCCCCTGGGCCGCCCGGAGATTTTCCCTTACCATCAGGGATAGTTTCTCCATGCGGTCCCGGAGTTCCAGAACATATGGCACTATGGGGGTCCCTTCTTGCTCCGTCTCCCCCTCCCAGTGTCCTCTAATGAGATCTAGGGGTCCACGAACCCTTCTCCCATAGAGTAACTCAAAGGGGGAGAACCCAGTATGCACCTCTCTGTATGCAAATAGCAGATGAGGCAGGAATCGCTCCCAGTCTCTGCAAGTGTCAGTAAAGGTCCTCAGCATCTGTTTGAGGGTGCCATTAAATCGCTCGCAGAGACCGTTAGTCTGTGGGTGATATGGTGAACTAAGTAGCGGGTTGATGCCGCACACCTTCCACAGCTGCTGGGTGAGCACAGCGGTAAACTGGGTTCCCTGATCAGAGAGGATCTCCTGAGGGAACCCGACCCTAGTAAAGACTTTAACCAGGGCATCAGCAACCGTCTCTGCCTCTATATTAGACAGCGCTACTGCCTCTGGGTAACGGGTGGCGTAGTCTACCACAGTAAGAATATATTTCTTACCGGATGGACTAGCCCTGGCCAGTGGACCCACAATGTCAACGGCTATGCGGGAAAAGGGCTCTCCAATGATAGGCATCGGCTGTAGCCTAGCTTTTGGATGATCTCCCCGCTTACCTACCCGTTGACAAGTGTCGCACGTGCTACAATACATCCGCACATCTCGGTTAAAATTGGGCCAGAAAAAGTTTTGGGTGATTCTATGAGCTGTGCGGTGGAAACCTAGATGACTTGCCAACGGCACGTCATGCCCAATCCGCAGAATCTCCTGCCGATACTTTGCAGGTACTACTAGTTGTCGTTTCTGCGGAGGGGCGTTCGGTTTCGGGGAAGGTTTCGGGATCCTGTACAGCCTATCCCCCACCCACTCGTAGTGTTCCCCACCTACTCCTTCTTCCCCAGCGTCGGCCCTGGCCCTGTACTTGGCTAACGTCGGGTCCTCCCTAGTTTCCTTCCCGTACATCTCTGGGGTATCCCAGCCTAACGGGGCCTGGTCTAAGGTACAAGTCGGGGTAGAGAGTCTTACCTAGGTCTCAGCAGCAGGTGGGCCGGCCTCAGCGGCACGAGTCTGGGCACGGGTTGTGACAGCGTCCAAAGCAGCGGGGCCCATGGGAGCAAAGGCTGAAACAAGGGGAGCCAAGTCGTTGCCAAGGATAACATCAGCGGGTAAATCCTTAATGACCCCCACATTCACGTGTCTAGCGCCCACTCCCCAATCCAAATGTACCCGGGCCACGGGTAGGCGAAATACTGCACCCCCGGCTACTCGTACTGCCACGGTATCCCCGGTATGTTGAGCTTCGGACACTAGGTGCTTTTGGAGCAAAGTCAGGGTTGCACCAGTGTCTCGTAGCCCACTGACTTCCCTTCCGTTGACCTTTACACTCTGTCTGTGGTGTTGTCGATTGTCTTGGTGGGCAGCCTGAACAGGGTCTGCCTCATGTAAGATGCCCCAGCATTCCTCTTCCTCTACACAGTGGGCTGCTGGAAGAGGTGCTCGGGGAGGGGCCCCCGTGGGTTTCCTCCAGGACTGGTTCCTGTTGGCACGGTTCATCGGGCACTCCTGTCGCCTGTGCCCTAGTTGATTGCACAGGTAGCACCGAAGGGGTTCAGAGTACTCTCGGGCGTTAAACCGGGGTGGACGTTGGTACTGGGCAGACGGAGGGGGTGCGGATGGTCTGTTCATGGGAGGCTGATAAGTGGTAGCGGCTGGTTGGTATTCCGATCTGGCGGTGGCCTTGGTGATGGAATTGTCCAGTCTGCGAGCGTCGGTGTACTCATCGGCCAAGCGAGCCGCCTCGTGTAGAGTGGAAGGCTTACGGTCCCTTACCCACTCTCTGACCCCTGTTGGCAATTTATCAAAGCAATGTTCCAATAAAAAAATCTGCAGCACCTCTTCCCCTGACACCGCCTGGCACCCTGCCATCCAGTGGGCGGCTGTGCGATGTACCTTGCAGGCCCATTCAACGTATGAGTCCCCAGTTGTTTTCGCAGTGTCTCGGAACCTCCTCCGGTATGCCTCAGGTGTAACGGCATACCGGGCAAGTAAAGCTTCCCTGACGGTCACGTAATCCCCGATCTCCTCATCCGGAATGGCCCGAAAAGCGTCGTTGGCCCGGCCGGATAACTTGCCGGACAGTATAGCAACCCAGTCTTCCGGGGGTACCTTGTGTAGGGCACATTGCCGCTCAAAATCCGCAAGGTACCCGTCGATCTCTCCTTCTGTCTCACTGAAGGCTTTGAAGGCCGCAAATGGCACTTTCGGTTTGTCCCCCGGGTTTGCTGTGACTGGGGCTGCTGCAGCACCGTTTTGGCGTAGCAGGCTGGCCTCCACAGCGGCTTGAACCTGGGTGATGATCTCCGCGGAGGGGTTGGGGCCATAATGGGCCAGCCTAATTCTTACCGCCCGGTCAAATCTTGCCTCCTCGGGGGTTCTGTCGTCTAGGCTGGGTCCATTGGTTCCCTCTGCCGCTGGTACTCCATCCATTTCCAGCAATAAAGCAATAATGTCCCTCTTCTTGAGGTTACTGGCATGTCCACCCCTTTGTTCCAATAAGTCTTTTAGGGTGTCTCTTCTCAGGTTTTGGTATTGTAGTTCCATTTATTCCTGGTCGTAGCGGTCTCTTTGTGCGTTGAGGATCATCCCGTCGCTTGCCACCAGTTGTTACGGTACCACCTTCCGAGCTCCATACACAGTCTTTAGTCACTTGTAATCCCGGTTCCCCCAATAACGAGACCAAGCTCCATTATGAGGGTAAAACATGAACTGAGGACTGGATCAGCCAGCCTGCCTTTTATTTGCATTTCACACACACAGGCCACACCCAAGGGGAGGCATAAAATAACCACTGGCATCGATGGTACATCCCACACATTCCCTCCCCTTGGTGTGACACATAATCCCATTATACATACAGTTTGAAATATACTTTTATACAACTTTCATAACTTCAAATCCATCCATCATATTCACATAAGAGGCACATATTCAGATTCAGTATACTTAAAACATAAACATTCTCGAAAATCACACCAATCCCTTCAGTGAATAAAAAGTTACTCGAAAGTCCTTTTATGACCGACCGCAGGTACCTTTTCTTGCCCAAAATAGTTCCCTGGATTCGGGCTGTGCGGTCGGTCACTGGCTGGCCTAAAAATGGCTAAGTCCCGTTCGAAGTGGGTCGGTACTTCGACTTTCGTTGAACTGTCGAAGTATCGTCGAGATTACGGGTCGGCGGGTTCGAAGATAAAATGGCCGCCGCCACGTGGTCCTTTGTCCGATGTCGGCCACCTCGAGGACTTTGGTAGTTTTAACGCTTCGTTAGTTGTCCACTGTATTTGCAATGTCATTTGTACAAAGTCACAACCCTTCGTATGATCTCTCAGGGACCATAAGTACGGGGCAAATCAGACGAACCCACTAGGCTTCGTCCAGACGGATGGGTCTGTCACAGTCCTCAATCATGCCCCATCTTATTATTTTTCAAGCCACCTTGATATATACTACTCTTCATAACACTTCTCTAAACAGACTAAAATTTTGCTACACATTGTGGTCCTTTAAATCCCCTATATTATTTTAAAATCCCTCTTCTTTTTTTAAGCTCCTATAATTAACTCTGATTGAGATAAGGTCTAAAGACTTGGACAGGTCCTGTCAGCCATGAGCACATAGAGGTAATTATTAATGTCAACTAAGTGAAGCAATTCTATATCAAGTCAATCTTTCAAGTCATTGTTTCTGTCTTAGTAAGGGAACCCCTAATAATGATATAGTGTAAATAAGTGCACTATTTCTGAGTTGTGCTCTCTTTTTATTTTGCATATTACAGGAAGAATCAGAAGTAGCATTCAAATATATTTCTGCCCCATTCCATTCTTCTGCAACTGCCTGTTATGGAAATATTGGTAATCCGATCTGATCACAATTTCAAGAGCAATGCTATAATTAAAACAAGTTCAAAGTGCACAAAAATGTGGAATAGGTGGCGCTTTTTGTATTCGTGTACAGTTTAGAGAAAATAGCCGCTAAAACACTCCGTGGGTACTCCTATAAAACCCACCACATATAAAAGATCACCAAAAATCGACAATGAAAACCTGCGTTTTCTTGAGTGTAGCGCTGAATGTGATAAAATAATACAACAGTGAATAGTGCTCTTAATTGCACTTACCCTCTTTTACACACTTGTATACATGAAAAAAAGGGAAAAAATAGACAAATAATTGTGCAGTATGTTTAAGCTGAATTAACAAAATTTTTTTTTTGTGAATTCTGAAGATAGAGTCAAGTTCACTCACATTTATTAGAGCCTTTTATAGATATAGGGCTCTAAACTTCCTGGCATCTGTGTCTTTTAGGGTAGACCACACGACCCCCCTCTCACGATATACGTATACGTGTTCTCCTCCAAGTTTGGATAGAAAAAAGACACAGGTAATCTGATCTGAGCGTAGTATTTCCAAATACTATAAATATCAATAAAAAAATAAGATATAGTATTGCTCACCTTTTTTAGAGCCTTTGTTAACCGGCTCTAAGTGTATTGGCCTAGTGTCAATTTGTGGGGTGACACTCCCCCTTTCTGGAATCACTTCGACAGGATACAGCAAAGAAGGTTGAGTATAAAAATATATTTATTATAAAATGAATATTCTAAAATTATGTATACAGTTTTACTAGAAAATAATAAAATTTGAAATATCATATATAAAATACAAATATTTGTTGCCAAAGCGCGTTTCGCCGTCACACGGCTTCCTCAGTCGGCTTCTGATCTTCTTCTGAATGAAATCGCTTATATGTCTTTAAATCGACCGCCAAAATCTCCTAATTTTTAGTCCGGTGTGTTTCCAGTGGCTCGGGTTGATGTCGTCGCGTCACTTCCGGTCCTCCGTACTACATCTCCCATGGTGCTGTGCGGATCATCCTATAGTCTACTTGATACCGAGCCTATGCCTGAGACTATCGGTCTACCTGGACCGGTCTACCTATTCTTAAATGAAAAAGAATATAAATACCTCAACATCATGAAACCAAAAATCCCTGTTTTTTATCATTTACCAAAAATCCACAAAAATGC
Source organism: Pelobates fuscus (assembly GCF_036172605.1). Taxonomy (NCBI): domain Eukaryota; kingdom Metazoa; phylum Chordata; class Amphibia; order Anura; family Pelobatidae; genus Pelobates; species Pelobates fuscus. Next base: position 118,852,253 of record NC_086322.1, on the reverse strand, counting down.
CACCAATCCTCCAGGTAGACCGATAGTCTCAGGCATAGGCTCGGTATCAAGTAGACTATCGGAATACCTGGACAAGTGCCTACAACCAATCGTACAAAAAACTAGAAACTACCTCAAAGACACACTCAATATTATTCAAATTTTACAAGAAATACAGTGGGAATCAGACTACATTCTAGTCACCGCAGATGGGAGCTCACTATACACAATCATCTCACACACTAGAGGAATAGAAGCCACACAATTTTTTCTGAAGAATGATGATTTATATCCAGATGAACAAATTAATTTTATAACAGAGGGAATAGAACTCATTTTAAATAATAACTATTTTTGGTTTAACAACGAATTCTTTTTACAAAAAGTCGGTACTGCTATGGGGACCAGGTTCGCTCCTAGCTATGCAAATCTCTTCATGGCATTTTGGGAGGAGAGATTCATAAATAACAACAAGGACTGGGAGACGAACCTGGTCTCCTATAAGCGGTACATAGATGACATATTTTTTATCTGGAAGGGCTCAGAGGATCTTTTAAAGTCATTTTTAACTTTTTTAAACACCAATGACTGGGGAATTAAATTAACCACAGAATACAGTAAAGTAAGCGTAAATTTTTTAGATCTCACAATTTTTATAGAAGAAAACCAAATTAAGACAAAAACCTTTTTTAAATCAGTAGATGTAAACAATTACATTTTTTTAAACAGCTGTCACTTTTCACCCTGGTTAAAAAATATCCCAAAAGCACAGATAATGAGGATCCGCAGAAACTGCACAGACATAAGCACGTTTGAAACCCAAGCCATAAGAATAAAAGAACAGTTTATAGAGAAGGGTTATGAAGAAAAATCCCTTGTGGATACTATTAAACAAATAGAAACAATGGACAGATCCTCTCTATTGAAATATAAACAGAAAACCACAAAAGAACACAACATCCTACCCTTCATTAGTAATTTTAATCAAGAAAGTAACAGAATAAAACGAATAATTAGCAAACACTGGCCGATGCTTAGGAACGACCCAATGCTGTACTCGATTCTACCAGAGAAGCCTAGATTTATATACAGGGGAGCACCCAATCTGAAACAAAAACTGGTACACAACCATATAAAAGACAAAAAACCCACCCCTTTCTTTCAAAAGAAAGGTTTTTTCGGCTGTGGCCTATGCTCAGCCTGCAAAAACACAAAGAGTGTAAAAAGACATGTTATAGAATTTTCGGATTCAAAGAAAGAAAACAAATACAAAATACGAGAAATGACTACATGTTTTTCAAAAAGAGTGATATATCTACTACAATGTTCCTGCAATCTCCTATATGTGGGCAGAACCAAGCGTCCTTTATACGTGAGAATAAATGAACATATACGAAACATAAAGAGAGGATATGATAAACATAGCGTTTCCAACCATTTTAAAGAGGTACACAACAACGATCCCCAATTTCTAAGTTTTTCGGCTATACAGAAAATCACCTTAAATTGGAGAGGGGAAGATGAAATAAAGAAGCTAGGAAAAATCGAGACAAAGTGGATTTTTAATTTAAACACCCTAGCCCCCCATGGTTTGAATGCGGATTTCGAACTTTGCCATTTCCTTTAACCTCTTAACCTTTTAGACTTTTTATTAAATTTTAAAAAAGGTGAGGTCCTGTTCATATTTATATACAAAAGATTTTTTTAAATTTTAAATTTTAAAATCTTAATTTTAAAATCAAACCCTTCTAAGAATTTTATGCCTACAGCAATTGCACCACAACCAAATTAAGAATTTCTTGAAAATAAACTCAAAGACCAATTCAAAGTCAAATATTCCTTCAACAGACTGTATTCTCCATAAAATTCATTACTAATATATTACATTACTAATATCCACATTTCATCACCATCCCTGACTAAATAACAATTAAGGACATTTATATGATCACAACCCATATTGGAAAAGACTCGGAGACTTTTTATGTCAGAACAAATCGCAAATTTCACACTCTTTAAAACAGAAATAACTTGTAACCCTTAGAATCTTCAGAATCTATGCTGCTAGAAATATTAAGGGATCCAATTACTTCTATGGCATCTTTTTCGTATTCCACCTTCACTGTCTAAAGGATAAAAACAACCCCCAGCCAAACCTGCAGGGGTGGACATATGACACTAAACAAAGTAACCAAATATAGACAAATCTATAATGTATTATTCTTTTTTATAATTTTATTTCTATTTATTGTCATCTTAATATTAACACATTTCTGTTAATTGTTCTTGAATATTAACGTTACAATTATCTCGTTCTACTTCCACCCGGAACATATGATTTATATGCTTGAAATACAATCACGGACTAAAAACGGACTATTCAACGATGCCACTTTGGACTCAATTCCCCATAACACCGCTGACACACACCGGAAGTGACGCCGAGATCCGCACAGCACCATGGGAGATGTAGTACGGAGGACCGGAAGTGACGCGACGACATCAACCCGAGCCACTGGAAACACACCGGACTAAAAATTAGGAGATTTTGGCGGTCGATTTAAAGACATATAAGCGATTTCATTCAGAAGAAGATCAGAAGCCGACTGAGGAAGCCGTGTGACGGCGAAACGCGTTTTGGCAACAAATATTTGTATTTTATATATGATATTTCAAATTTTATTATTTTCTAGTAAAACTGTATACATAATTTTAGAATATTCATTTTATAATAAATATATTTTTATACTCAACCTTCTTTGCTGTATCCTGTCGAAGTGATTCCAGAAAGGGGGAGTGTCACCCCACAAATTGACACTAGGCCAATACACTTAGAGCCGGTTAACAAAGGCTCTAAAAAAGGTGAGCAATACTATATCTTATTTTTTTATTGATATTTATAGTATTTGGAAATACTACGCTCAGATCAGATTACCTGTGTCTTTTTTCTATCCAAACTTGGAGGAGAACACGTATACGTATATCGTGAGAGGGGGGTCGTGTGGTCTACCCTAAAAGACACAGATGCCAGGAAGTTTAGAGCCCTATATCTATAAAAGGCTCTAATAAATGTGAGTGAACTTGACTCTATCTTCAGAATTCACAAAAAAAAAAAAATTTTGTTAATTCAGCTTAAACATACTGCACAATTATTTGTCTATTTTTTCCCTTTTTTTCATGTATACAAGTGTGTAAAAGAGGGTAAGTGCAATTAAGAGCACTATTCACTGTTGTATTATTTTATCACATTCAGCGCTACACTCAAGAAAACGCAGGTTTTCATTGTCGATTTTTGGCAATGCTATAATTAAACAATCTGTGTGATCAGGACTATTAAAAACATATACTGTACAATGATCCATAAAGTCTCTGCTACATTCAAAAGGCTTCCACTTATGTTAGGGGACCAAGATGCTTGATGCAGTGTCCTCCTATGTTCAATGAATAGTTCAAAGTCTGTACATCTGTATACGTTAATTGGTGATTATAAGCGCAAAAATAAAGCAAAAGTCGTGTGGGAAAATGAAAAAATAAAACGGTGAAACAAATAAGAGAAAACTCTAGGAAAATCGAAAAAAAGTGTAAAAAATGAAAAACATTGAAGAAATGAGAAAAATGAAAAAATTAAAAAAATGAAAAAAAATGAAAAAATGAAAGAAATGGAAAAAAATGCAAAATACTAAAGTCCTGATAAGTAGCAGTCCAGTATATAGTGCACTATATGTTACCCACTATCTGTGGGTTGATCTCACCAATGTCGTCTATTTCTTTATGCTGTATCCTGTAGGAAGATTCTGTAGTCTGTGAAAGATGGTCTGAATGGAAGGGATGGAACGAATTCCTGATGGTAGAAAAAGTGATCGCCACCCTGTATCAGCTGGTAGCTGGTCAATCCTGTGGTAGTAAATGAAGTCTATCGTAAGGCTCTGCTGTAATTAGATTGAAGTCAATCGTAGGGCTTTCCTGTGAATGGGCTGCGCGCTCGGGACATATGAGTCCCTTAGATGGCCCCAGTGTCTTATAATCACCAATTAACGTATACAGATGTACAGACTTTGAACTATTCATTGAACATAGGAGGACACTGTGTCTAGATAGATATATGTATATAGTTGGTGTATATAGATAGGATGAATTTTGTGCTACTTTGATGAAATACCATTATCTTTATCAATTATTCTTATAAGCTTTTCAATAAATACTATGAAATTGAACATAGGTTTAACTATCATTTGATGTCATTGATTGAGTGCGGTATTCATATTTTGTTTATGATATTGATTAGGAGGTTTTTTGTGGGGTTATACCTCGAATACCGGCACCTAACATTTAATTGAGTGCCAGCACATATCGTTTTTTTTCAAGATGCTTGATGCATGAATAATTGTATGCAGCGCCAATCTCTCTCCAAGCTTACTGAGGAAAGTCTGGATATTGACAGTAAGTCTTCTCAGTATCACACTGTATCTTGATCATCTATTCAAATATTGACTACAAAATCAAATCTTGAGATCATTAACAAGATCCTCCCATGTAGTTCTGGGCTGATTCCTCACCTTATGGTCATTGAAACTCCACACGGTGAGATCTTGCATGGAGCAGCAGACTGAGGGAAACTGTCAGTTATTTTGTGTTTCTTCCATTTGCGAATAATCGCACCAACTGTTGTCACCTTCTCACCAAGCTGCTTGGAGATGGTCTTGTAGGCCATTCCAGCCTTGTGTAGGTCTACAATCTTGTCCCTGAAATCCTTTGACAGCTCTTTGGTCTTGGCCATGGTGGAGAGTTTGGAATCTGATTGATTGCTTCTGTGGACAGGTGTCTTTTATACAGGTAACGAGCTGAGATTAGGAGCACTCCCTCCAGTTCAGGTCGTTACCTGTATAAAAGACACCCAGGAGCGAGAAATCTTGCTGATTGATAGGGGATCAAATACTTATTTCACTCATTGACATGAAAATCAATTTAAAACTTTTATGACGTTTTTCTGGATTTTTTTTTTTTATATTCTTTCTCTCACTGTTAAAATACACCTACCATTAAAATTATAGACTGATCATTTGTCAGTGGGCAAAAGTTCAAAATCAGCAGGGGATCAAATACTTTTTTCCCTCACTGTAGTAGGAAGAAAGAGTATTGGAGGAAGAAACGGAGAGTAGAAGAGGAAGAAATTGAAGAATAAAGATGAGAGAGATTGTGTTGCCCTTGCAATCCCAGGTTTTCCACACTTCCTCGAAACATTGTAGATGAGAATTAGTGTTTTTAAACGTTTGCATCAGGTAGTAAACTCAGGTTTAAATCCCAGTCAGATCACCTAACCAGTTAGTAATGTATAATTGTTAGTTGCTGCAAAATATGTTGGCTTTATATAAATGCTCATAATAATACAAATATTTCTGGCAGTTGTGCTGATATAGTTGTTTTTATAGTTTTTTTTTTCATGTAATAGGTGCAATAATTATAGATATGAATTTGGCAAAGATACAATGTTACCAAAGGGAACACTATAGGATCAGGACTACAAATGAGTATTCCTGACCCTGTAGTGTTCAAAACACATTTTAGCCCCCCCAACTCCACTTGTCCCTTTTAAAACAAAAGAAAACTATTTTATTCCAGCACCGCGTGAGTCTGCCCCCTCGCCCCCTCGGCTGAGATCATCAAAACTGATGATCTCAGCCACTCCAAGTTAATGCACACATGCAGCAAGATGCCCCACTGACTAATCAGCATCTCTTCATAGTGATACATTGACTCAATGCATCTCCATAGGGAAAATGTAGGAACACCTCTAGTTGCCTTCTGAGTGACTTCCATTGCATCAGTGTTTACAGCAAAAAGCCTGCAGGGACATGCCTATAGGGACATGCTGTACTCACCAGAGCCCCTACATTAAGCTGTAGCTGTTGTTCTGCTGAGTATAGTGTCCTTTCAAATTGCCCCTGCCATGGTTTGCACATATAGATGGTTCTCAGATGGGAGGAGGAAATGTAAATCAATAGCTGCCCAGTTGATAGTTTTTAATTCCAGTGAGCAGCTGAACAACAATATCATAATCACAAACTAACATAGTTTTTATGAAAGACAGGTCATGCAACCTAACTTAATTATGCTCTATTAAGAATGTGATCTACTTTGATTTTGCTATGTTGTTTAATACAGTTCCACTCAAAGGGTTATAATTAAAACTGAAATTCGGTGGTTTAGATGAAAAATCTTGTTTTTGGATAGAATATTGGCTAAAAGATAGATTGCAGATAGTAGTTGTAAAATTAAATATTCAAATTGGTCAAAGTTAGTAGGTGGAGTGCCTCAAGATTTTGTTCTGGGTCCCCTTCTCCTTAGTAATTGCGAAGTGGGCATTGGTAGTCATGTGACTGTGTTTTCGGATGACACACAATTGGCCAAGATGTTTCCGAAGGATTATGATAGCCGTATGCAAATATATATAGAGTTACTATAAACCACTTGTTAGCAGGAATATAAAACAGACAAGGGCAACTTGGCGCTCTTGCTATAAATAGCTAAATATTATTTCAGTCAAGAGCTCTATGAAATTAGCATATAGTAACTGTAATGTAATAGTAACGATTGGGCGGTTTTAATAGATATTTCTGTGGTCGTGCTAGATAGTAGTTCTTCATACTTTCAAAAGACGTGCATTGATACATTTAAGTGTAGCAGTAAATTTGTATTTAATGTATATTTGCCGGTTTGATACACACTTCCCATAACACTATAATCTTAAAACTGCACACTCTATAAGTCTCTTTAAATAATAAAGAACAAGACTGCGGCTTTTAATGTTTTCTATTAAAGTCATATTTGTACTTTTCCTTTATACAATGTATTTTATTTCATTAATATTTATTTTTCTTAATTGAAAATTCTTATCAAGACCTCTTATCCTTTCTTGCAAGATTAAATATTTATGGAATCTGAGAACTCAGTTTCAGCATGTGCTATAATTAGTCACATAAGCTCCATGGAGCAATTATCTTTTCTTGTTTCTAGTTTCTTAAAAAGGTACTATCATCCAAATAGCGGTATTGTGCTTCAAATGAAGGTAGCACTTTTAGATTAATAGATTCATTAAAGGGGCTCTTGGGAGTTATCTTGTCTGACCAGTTTTTCATCTTGCTTATGATTAGCTCATCAAATAAAAAAAAAAATTGAGAATACTTTGTATAGGGTAAATAATGGAAGAATATTGAATGTCTTGTCTTTAGAGACTCTGTTCTAGAACATTACTTTGTTTATATTACTATATATTCTATAATACAACAGTGTACTATAGTGAAATATATATATATATATATATATATATATATATATATATATAGTGATTTACAATGTCAGTAATAATACATTAACATATTGCATAATTAATTTCTCTTAAGTGCCCCTATACATATTACATATTGATTTTTTAATTTTTTTTTTATTCTTTATTTTATCGTGCATGAAAAATACAAAGAGACATGCAATGCCACAACAGCAATTGCTTGCTTGTCAATCAACATTTAAAGGCAAATGTTGGCATACGATAACACTGCACATTTTTGGTTATAGAGGAAAATGAACAACAGGTGAGACAACTGGCGCAATCCAGCCATCACAACAAAGGTATCACTGCAGATCAGACAGTCATGCATAGGCAGTATCAGCAATATAAGACGGCATATGCCTTACTCAAGTAATAAAGTACGGTGCATAAATATATTATAGTACGTGTGATGTGGTGGATTGTGGGTTTTAATATTATTATGTGTCTAACTAAACATTAGGTTATCGGGTATGCTGTCCCCATATGTGTGTTGTATGGGAGGTAATGAGAGTGCTGGTAGGGGTGGGAAGCTCCCGGATGACTCCATGACCATGAATGTCTGTTATTAGTGTTGTAGGTAGGTGGTGGAGGCTAGAGCTTTCTTAGGATGAGACAGTAAGATGTGCAGTCAAGATTTGCTTGTGGGTGTGTGTGTGTGGGGGGGGGGGGATGAAGGAGGTAGCGTGGGTAGTATGCTGCTCCCAGCTGTGTAAGACAGCATTGTTACGAGCTAACACAGTGTTCAAAGGAACACCTCACAGGCATTTAAACACATTATGCAAATTATACAAACACAGGAATAAACGAGTAACTGAAAATAAAAATTATAATGAGTAATGTGAGTAGTTGCAGACAGTTCAGGACACCAGGGTTGCTGATGAATCCCCAAGTCGAGACGCAGGTACGAATGGGCAAACTTTCGCTGGATCCCAGTGAGTGGAAGTCAAGGGTGTCGGCTGAATTGGCTCTGCGGCTCCTTGCGGGAGCCCAAGGGTCTGTAGAGTATCAGGAATCTCGGCAGCGGTGGTGATTTACAGATCGCCAGTTTCCTTTGGTATGATCAGATTTCTCAGTGCTCCCCAGTGGTATGGTGTTTTATGGGCAAAGTTCCTTTGTCAGTGGGCACAGAGATAATCGCCACTCTAGGGTAGCTCTGGACAGGTCGGGAAAAAAATGCTAAGGAGTGTTCCTCAAATTGCATAGGTGACCTGTTACGGACGGACGCCATGAAAGCTAGACGGTCTTGGCTCTGCTGGAAGCAGACTATTATGTCTCTGCTTGTGCCTTGAGTGACTGTAGTTGATTTGGGGATTATGTACAATCCATCCAGATGCATCGCCTTAGCCTGTTTGGAGGAGAATAGCACGGTGAGTAACCTGATAAACAAGTGTGGAAACTCAGTAGGCTCCAAGGTGTCAGGCAGTGCCTCTTATCTTCCATAGCCGCCATGCGTTCCTGGGCCTGTGTCTGAGTGCGCTGTAGTGTTGACAGCTGGTTTTCCAGTGACTAGATGCGGGTATCGTGGTCAGCAGAATTCAGCTTTGTATAGTGTAAGCGTGCCGAGACTCCATTAATTTCTTCCCGGAACCAACTGGTATCGGTTGCAATGTTCCGGTGTAACTCATCCAGATGACTCCGCAGCATATCCTCCATAACCGGAGGCTCTGCAGCTGCTTGGGCAGTGGGAGTGTGGGTCTGATAGGTACCCTAATATCATAATCCTCCCCATCGGCCAATAGCTCATCACTGGATGTGAGCCCGTCAGACAGTGGTGCCTGTGTCACATGACACAAGATGCAGAGTCTCCACTCATGCTGAGATATCTGCCTGGCAGTTGATGTTTTAAGAAAAAAGACAGTTGCTGTTTGAAAACAAAGGTTGTTGCTGTTTGTACCAAGATAGAAGCTGGTTGTCTCTTTTATTGATTTAACTATCCAAGATCTTCTTTAATGTGAATGCTGGTAAATAAAGGGACTCAAAGTCCAGGTCATAACACTTAGTATAGTGATCAGCTGTGCAGGTTAGTGGAAGTACCCACAGATGATATTAGTCTGTATCGTCACAAACTGGTGGTAGCAGTGGCATAACTTGCAGTACAGTGATCTGAAGAGGCTAAAGTTGACCGGAGACGTACACCAGAGCTCAGAGCGCTGCTGAGAGACGCAGAATGGCTGAGCAGCAGAATGGAGTGTCTGAACCCCAACCAGAGGCTTCCAGCATTTTTTTGGAGAGACTGTTCCTCCCGGTTCCGTGGACGTAATCACCCGGCTCCACCGGTCCAGATGGTGGGAGAGTGGGGTCCTGAGGAATATGTTGGGACAGCAGAGAAAGCGGAGGTGGACCAGTACCAAGACTGGTCGGACTGGCCCACCTGGTCCCTGGGAGTGACGCTGGTACTGACCACGCAGTGGCCCCGAGATGACCTAAGCCGCCGCCAGTAAATGCTGGTAAATGGCATTCCTGCAGAAGGACTGTGGGACACCAGGGCAGGCTTGACTATTGTTAAGCCTAATTTGTTACAAGGTGTCCCGCAATTGCCCCAACCCAAAGTGATTGCCGTTGCTGGCGGAGGGCGACTTGCTATTTCTATGGTCCATGTGTGGCTGGACTGGGGGGCTGCCTGTGGATACAGGGAGGTGGGAGAGTTGCCATGCCTTTCTGTAGATGTGTTATTGGTGAACAACCTGGGGCCCAGGGAGAGCTACTTCGTCCAGGTCGTAACCCGGGCTGAAGGGGCTAAAGCAAAGAACTTCCTCCCGGACTGCGTACCCCCTTCAGCCACAGCTACTACTTAGCCACTTCACCAATGACCAAGGAGACGCAGAAAGCGCTCCACCCCGGTCATTACTGGCACCACTCTGAGGATGTACCAAGGGTGCCGGCATTCGCCGTCCGGGACAATGATTCACTGGTAGAGAACCGTTTCACTCAACCCACCATACACAAAGGTGGCACTCCCACTCTGGCAAATAATCTTTATATTCTTCAGGAAGAGTCAGTGTGGAAAATGCTCGTTTGCCGAGGAAGGGCCTGTTACTATTTGTTCTATTGACAGCTGCAATAATCTTAGTGCCTTTTATTGTTTATCAAATAAAAACCTTGTCGCATCCATCTCCTGATGTACTACTGCAGCAATATGCTCAGGTACCATTGTAGAGAACCTCCTTATTAAGTATATTATATGGTACTGCATCAGTCAGTACAACAAGGCCATCAAACCAAAGACTAAAAAACAACATGGCGATAGAGGTCTTCAGTGTCCAGCTGGTCAGACATCAATAGCTGTGTAAACATGACTGAACAAGGAAACCAAAATGTAATCCTACAAAGTGACACTAATGATATGAAGCTTTCTGCATAATTCAAGGCAAAATCCATACTCGAAAATACCGGGGGCATAGTTAAAAACCGATTGACTCTTAGTGACTCTTTTAGCTCCTGGACAGGACATTTTTCCCTGCTGGCAATTTGGGTTAGTATTACCAGGGCTCAGTAGCTTAAAATAATTACATGGAGAAATCCCCAAAACTGTTTACCATCCAATATCGCAAAGGACTGTCACATGGCAATGCTGATGGACTGTCTAGGAGAAGAGAGGGGTAGCCCTGTCCTCCTGCAGCCTGTGACCCAGGCAGTAGGGTCCAAGCCTGGCAGCAGGACTTTCTTTGGGGGGAGAAATGTGACAAAAAGAAACTTTAATGTGTCACATGACACAAGATGCAGAGCCTCCCCTCATCTATCCATATACCCTGGTTATAAAAACAAAACAAAAAAACATAATATTAAATATGGTCATTGAGAAAGAGATGATGGTAATGCAGAATTGCCTTAGTAAGTTTCAGTAGTTACCATGTCTGTTGAGTCCCTTGGTGGAAAGAGCAGATGACAAATACATTTGGATTCCCTGATAAATTCTTAGTGGAAGTCGGGTTAGGAAAATGTATAAAAATCCCGGAGTGGACAAAGTACTCAGTCACAGACTGTAAAGACATAACTTTTGAGGAGTATTACTGTCAGTCTCTTCTCTTACTGTTGTGCCTGGAGGGATCTGACACATGCTGACCCTCATGCATATGGCTGATTTGCAGCCCCTATCACATAAATGTAAATATGTAAATTTATGTTTATGTGTGTGTACATAAATATGTCACTGTAACTATCTGTGTGTGTACATATGTTAGTGTGTCTCTGTTTGTTTAATTATGTCAATGTTTAAATATGTGTGCATGTTTAAATATGTAATTTTGTTTATGGATTTGAGTCAGTGGGTATGCACACATATGCTTCATTTGCAATGTATTCACACCCACCTCAAACATACAGCCCTCAAATCATACATACGTATACCACAACAAAATACATATAGAGAGAGAGATATTAGGTTTGGGAGGAAGGTGAAAGCAGGTTGCAAATGAGAGATTGGCAGGGGAAAAATGGAAAAAGAATAGAAGATCAATATAAGACAGAGATAAAAGAGTTAGAAATGAGGGTGAACAGGAAAAGAATGGCGGAGAGACAGTAACAAACTAGTGATGTAAGAGAAGTGGGATATGTGGCCCGGAAGTGGTAGAGAGTGAGCCTAATGAATCTTTGCTTAGGGTGGCAAAATACTTACAATCAACAAAGAGATCAACCCCTTTCCCGCTCACATGCTACAGTTCCTATCTCACACAAACCTTAGTTACAGACTCTATGCTCTCAAACACATACAATACAGTCCATCCCCCCCACATATTATACGCCCAATGCACCCACACACAGACACACTACAACCACTGTCCTTCAACACACCCTACAGCCCCTATAACCCAACATGCACTACAGCCCCTATCTATACACCACATCCCATATACATAAACATTTACACACATTTAACATACCTCTAAAAACACACACATACAACACTGAAAACAGCCCCACAAATCTGCAGAAGCAGTCTCACCCCACAAACAAATTCCCAAAGCTGCCTCTGGCATTATATCCAACTCTACAAGCAGCACCAGACCCCAACCACATACAGATGCAATCCCCATATACAGCTTCCCAACAAGCACACACACAACACCACAGATAGGCAATTCCACAAATGGAACCCCGTATTTGCAACCCACCAAGCAGCCTACCCACAAACAAGCAACCTTACAACTAGCTTCAAAACCCATAGGCAGCTTCAACATGCAAATTAATTCAAAAACCCTTTGCCAAAGATGTCTTTCTTTTGTCCTTTGGTGTTCCTCTTAAGGGGATACCAGAGAGAAGTAAAACATAGACCAAGCAGGTCATTAAATTTGCTTGCACTGTGCAATACAAACAGAAAGATGAAATAAAAAATGATTGACTCTAAAACAGACCTTAAGGTGGTCATTACTACTTTAAGGAACTCTTTAATTATATGGTTTCACCCAAAAAGTCTTCTATGAACTAAACTCTCCACCTAAGAACCCAAAGAATTGTGATAACAAAAATCATTATTAATATGGTATGAACTAAATGTGTAAGTGGATGCCTCTCAATAGGTAGGATAACATACACCGATATCCCACATTCACCCTTACCAGTCATAGTACCTAAAATCTTCATCAATACATAAGATATACTGACTAGAAATGGATAGTGCGGAGAAGCATGTCTGGATGGACATGAGAACAGTTGATGAATGATGAATAACAACTGAAACATCAATATGATATGGGCAAAAAAAGGACACACTCTAAGCAAACATTATTAAAACATCCATGTGGTCCTGATTTATTCCTCTGGTTTATTCCCCTTTGGGGATAAACCGGATGAGGATTTGGAGGACTTGAAATCCATAGATAAGCCTCTCCACATCTGAGTTATTGGCATTCCCAGAGACAGAGCTTAAAGAGCTGCTACATAATCTCCCCTCCAAAAAAGGCATCACACAGATGCTGAGGACACTTGATCAATCCTTAAAATATAAACTTAACGAAATCCAGGCAGGCATTAGGAGTTTGGGTGACAGGATCCTGGATCTGCAGAGCTTTGTGGAAGAACAGAACAACCAGTTGGGGATGGAAAGTATCAGCCTTCAAAAAGGCCACCTTGTCTGTGGGTTTTTGTTACAATTCCAAGTACAATTTACCACCCATTTTCCTTACCTTCACATCAAAAATGGATCATCTTCGGATCATAATCTAAGGTCAATTTGATACTGGTGACATACTGTTCAAATTAATTTATGATCTGAAATAATGTCTCCTCTGATGACTTTAAATAAAAAAAGTTACAAAAAACATATTTCAAGTCGGGGAGGTGGGGGTGGAGCGATGACATAGCACGTTTTGCTACGCTCACGGTTCCGAATGGCGTGCTGGAAGGAGAGCCGGCTAACGGACTGACGGGTAGAGACCAGCCACAAGGAAGAAGCCAGCATAATACACTGGAAGAGATGAAGCAGGAGTAAAACACTGACGAAGAAACAGAGTGACACGACTGACATCTATGGAGAGATCCGCTCGAGCAGTAAACTAAGCGGTGAGGCGTGAGGTGGAGGGGACTGAGAGCTGTGGGAGCCCTCGATAAGATCTTGCACCTGAGTCCCCTTACAACGTGTTATATTGAAACAAGAGGGACCCGCTCAGTTACAATATCAAGTGGTGAGGTGGAGAGGTGGAGGGAACTAGGAGCTGTGGGCACTCTTAAACAGCCCTGAATGCCAAAAGCCTTCGTATGTTGAAGTATAGTGAAACAGCAACATTCAATGACAATACTTAGGGATAAGTCCGAGAGATAATTCAAAACTAAAGATTAAGAAGAAAATAATTAGACATCGACATCTCAGGGTTGTGACATTTAACAAGACACAGATGTAGTACAGCAACAATAACCACAGAAAACTCTCAGGATTATAAAGATATACGGTGCAATGTTTTTCAAATAAAGTAAATAAGGTGGAAGGATAGAAGAAGAAAGAAGGAAAGACAAGAGAAGAGGTAAGGAAAGAGAAAGAGAGGAGGAAGGTGAAAAAAGGGAGGTAAAAGAAGGAAAAAAAATATTCACTAAACTGTGAACTCTTTAGCTACACCCCACCCAAAAACTGTGACACTGGTGGAGCTCTGTATCAATAACCACAGTGCTTCTGCATGGTTGAAACTAGATCTAGAAAACCCGACAAAGTAAATTTAAAGAGACTTTTTTTATTTTATTTATTTATTTATACCTTTAATTCACTATTCCCATTGAGAATAGCAATTCGATAATGGCTAACACACCCAAAGACCGTCAAAGAAAAAAGCTGATAATAAAGGAGACTCACTGGACAAACGTTCGTCCTTATTCCACATACTCCTAAGGCTTTTTTTCAAAATGACTCCCCAGATAACTCAATGAAAAGTGCTGATGGTGATTCAATATAATAAACTCAAGAAAATACTGATCAACAAAATGTCACTGATGAATTACTAAACAGTGCACTGGAAATCCAATTTGAAAAAAATAAAAATTAAATTCTTCGGTTTACAGACGAATATAAAAAAGATCTCTTAGCAATAAATATAAAGCTCTCTGAAAATTCGGAAAAAATCCAAAATGTAGAACATACTTTATCTGAAACTCAAATGGAATTTCAACAAATACAAGCTAACGTGATCTCATTAGAACAAAAATCTGCTGATTTAGAAGATAGAACGAGACGCAAGACTGAGAAAAAACTAAGACTGAGGAAATAACTAAAGAAAAATTAGACATTAACATTACAAAGGAAAAACATGGCTGTCTTATGGAACGCTGACATACAGTACCAAAGCCACAATCTGTATCTTCAAATTCCCCCCAAGATGTCTTGATATGCTGCTCGTCCATTCATATAAAAGATCAAATTTTACTATCTTTAAGGTAAGGGACTCCACAAGTGCCCAATGAGAAGGTACAAATGTTCCCTGATATATTGTTCTACACTAGATCAAACAGGAAAACTTTCGCCAAACTAAAAACACCTACACTATCGATGGGGTTTCCCTGTGAAGCTTATTTTGAAATACAAAGCTAATACTTTCATTTTTAACACACCTGAAAAATTACAACATTGGATGAAAGAAAAAAAATGTTTACTTGAGGAAAATGAAAGCCTAAAGTAGATAAAATTATTATATATTTTTTTTTTACTCTTGTAATAATTCATTGAGACAAGAAGATGGAGAGAGGAATTTGAAATGTGAATGAAAAGGAAACGTTTCTAACAGCAGAAAATACAGGAAGAAATTTTGCCGAGCTGTAAGAAAATAGGATTGAGAAATAAATCTGGGAGTAATAACTAAAGAAAATGTGAAGAAAATGTATGAAGAAAAATTACTCTAATCAATGTATTTTAAAAAGGAGATATTACCAACAATTGCACAGCAGATAAAGAACATTGCATTAAATTGTCATACTTCATCTGAATCCTCTCGATGAAGCACTTACTTTGCAGCACTAAATAACTTTTTTTTTTCTAAAAAATACTGTTACATAATTGATTAACAGTGCAAATTGGTTAACTTAGTTAATGGACATATTAGAACACATTTCCTATATGATATGCTATGTTTTCCCGGGGTAAACAATTGTGCTTATGAAACAGTTTTAGTTTTGTTGTTGTTTTTTATTACCTTCTCTGCTCTCCATGACAATTGCTGAAAGATTACAAAGTCAGATGAAAGGGAAAGGAAAAGACAAAGGGGGGAAAAGGAAAGGTTTAAAACAATATAAAATATAACGCCCATAGAAAAATAATGTGTTTATTACTAATTTACTTTTTACAAATGGTATATGTCACCGTTTTTCAAATGATACACACTTTATAGGTTGAGAATACTACTAAAATTGTACACCTGAAATTATGATTGAAAACTAAAGAGGATTTAATACAAGATAAAGTATTGTTAGAAATTAATAAACTTATTTGTATGCACTTAAACAAATAAGGATAACACATGGTTTAAAGCAAAAGATAATCAAGGATAATAGTCACAAATGGTAAAGGGAGAGATAGAGAAAAGAGAAAATATAAAAAGTTAGAAGTTTCTAAACAGGGAAAAAAGAAAGGAAGAAGGGAAATGAAAGAGAGAGAGAAAATTAGCACTTTTTAAAGGTGGAAAGATAAAAAAAATAAAGAAAGACACTTTTTATTTTATTTTATTGAGTTTGTATGTCTCTTTCAACAGGCTCATAATTCAGCTGCCACTTGGCTCCTTTTTTATTTTTTATTTTTCTTAGATGTGTACTTGGAATAGACACATCTCCTTGTCCAAAATGGGGATGGGTTTGACAGGGATGGTACTCTTTAAGTACCTAAATCTGGAGATGTTCTCTAGGGAAGGTTGTTCTACCTATACATGTAAAATTTATGTTTTTTTTATTTTTTTATTTTTTGTACTCAGTTCAAAACATTTTTTCATTATTAATGTTGTGCAGTTAAATGCTCTGGGGAAAAGAGAGAGTGGCACCACATATTCGATAATGGTTAAGTTTGCTACACTAAACCGGACTCAATTCCCAGTTTAAGAGATCAGTTTTGATCCAGACACTGAAAAGGCAGATAATTGATATATGTGTCATTCAGGAGACCCAGTGGAGACAGGCAGATAAATTTACTTTTAACTTAAAAGATTTTCCTATAATTATTCAGTCCTCGATGACTGACAAAAAAAAGCAAGGAGTTGCCTTTTTTTTCTCTAAGTCTTTGGATTTAAATATCAAACATGTAGAATATGATGAAGAAAGGAGATGCATAATAATAGTATGCGTTATAAATCACATTTCTTGGGAGAGCAGACGTGCTTTGGAGGAGCTCCTCTATGGCCCAGCAACTAAAAGCATGATTCAGCCTAAAATACCTCAAGACTGGGCAAACCAAGCGAAGCCCTTTGCATCCAACTCACCGACTACACGGAGAAGCGGACAAAGACCCGTTGGGACACATGTAGCTACTCCTTGGCTGTTGCGACCTGATGCACGCCGGGCGGGGGTTGCGGCCGAACCCCTGGACCGGAGAGGCCAGAAGGAATCCAGTCACATGTCGGGGCCCCGTTACTCCCCCCCATGGACCGGGGGGGTGATCCCGGTCTACCCAAGGACGGTTATCCAGCTGACACAGAAGTGCGCGGGACGACAGGGGAAAGCGGCACCTCACCAAACATGGCGGTTGCCGCGTGGCCCCCACGAACCAGCACTGACCACGACGACATTCTCGCCAGGCTAGACCGGCACTTCACAATTTTTTGGCGGCAACTGGAACGGCGGATGAGATGTCCTGCCCCTCCACCAACTAATACTAACCGCATACCGCGACATTCCCCTCACAAGCCCTCAGCTCCACCAGCGGGTAAAGCCCCAACATGGCGGCGGATCAAGTACCGCACTTCACCCAGACGCAAAGCGGCACCACAGAAGCCACACACGGGAATACAGATAAGGTCACAGCTGCAGCCAGAGAAGTGGAAATGGACCCCAAAAGCGTCTAAAGAATCAACTTACCTGCCCGCAATCAGGGGCCTTGCCATGCAGTGTGACTACTCGAAGTGGGACTGTGCTGTACCCCTGGCTGGCATAGGCTGACCGGGGCTCCGGGACTGAGCTGTGAGTAAGGCCTCTGGCCACTCGCTATCACAATATGGCAGCGCAGGGGCTTATCATATGTATACATTGTCGGAAACCCCAGTATTATCTACCAGGCTTAACTACCACACGCACACCTAATGGGGGGGCCTCATGGGGGCATAGAACACATCTTACTGTGCATACTGTTTACACCCTAACCTTTGGCCTACCAACCTATTACTATCAAATGGCAGACCATACACACCAATCCTCAGCCCATCCGCGATATACATTAACTCTTCCAAGCCATATGACCAATAATTTAGTCAGTTCAATGTCAGCCTATGAAAAATGATGATCGTTAAGCATAAATGTGTATAAGACAGGATGTAACTTTTCATGCAACTACCAAATCTTATGTCTTGTTCGGTTAAACCATTACAGTTAAATGTTGAATGACCTATGGGCAGTAACTGTTGAACCTTGTTTGTGCATAGAAACAAAAAAAATGGATTTATATATATAGTTTGTTTATGCATAGAATAATATACTAGCCTGTACTGATGCTGACCTAACACGTATGACCCTCCTTTTAATCAAGCTTAGCTCCATACAAAATATGAGATATCTAGCATGTTGTGAAGCATTCTATTCCTACAACCTTATGCATTCCTTAATGCCTATCTAATGCGATACCATACTATAATAACTACCTACCCAAGCAATGTTAGCACTCTAAGCAGGACGACCAATGCTTTAACCTCTAGACCTACTTTTATGTTATTTCAGTAAACGTCGTTATTTCTATTATTGTTACCTCGTCTGAACAATGCCTAAGTACTAATAATATATAAAATTTGTGCAGTTTTTCTAATGCCATGTTTGACACTGTAAGAACCTATTTCGCCTGCGACTGCTGTTGTGGCAACACAGGCTCGTTTGTATCACTTGCACATCAAAAATAAAGAATTAAAAAAAAAAAAATCACATTTCTTAAGCTTTAGCCAATATATATGCACCAAATTCTATAGCAATGAAGCTTATATCAAATTTCTGGGACAGGTTAGATAAGATAAAACAAGGTTCAGTAATATGGGCAGGTGATTTTAATTGTGTCATGAATGTAAATATGTATAGACAGTCACACTCTGATAGAGCAAATGCAAAAAATTCCATAACAGAAGCAACTCGGTTCCACTCCTAGATCCATTGTAATGCCTTATTAGATACATGGCGAATTCACCATCCGGATACAAGGGATTATACATGTTTTTCTAAAACGCATTTGTCCTATTTGAGAATTGACTATATTATGACCGACTCTGACACCACTACATGAGATAGGAAAATTCAAATCACAGAAATTCCTTGGTCTGACCACAACATGACCTATATGGAGTTGAAAGATCAATATAATAGGATAAGACCTGAATGGAAACTAAAATAATTCATGTTAGATTCTCCCCAGAAAAGAGACCATATTACAACTTTAATCTCTCTTTATTTCAAAGAAAATATCTCTCCTGACTCTTGATCCATAAATGCATGGGCAGCTTTTAAATGCGTTATAAGGGGCCATTTTATCAAACTGGCAGCACAGGACAAAACTCAAAAAGAAAAAAATCTTGCAGAGTTATATATAGAATTATAAAAACAATCCCGAATTAATAAATCTAATCCCTCTATAAACATATCTAAGTTAATCGAAAACATAAAAAGTCAAATTAATGATCAACTAATAAAATGAATACAATTTGGACAAAATGAGAGCCTGTTGGTACTATAAAGGAAACAAGGCTGACACATTATTATCATTTAAATTAAGAAACTTAAATAAATCAAAAATTATATCTAAAATTGTTCAAGATGGGCAAACTTGTCTATCCCAATTACAAAATTCCTGAAGCATTGGAGAAATATTATGAAGAACTTTATAACTCCATAAATCATTCACCAACAGTTCAAATAGAAATGTATTTTCAAAATAAAATTTCAAGAAAACTATCTAATTCTTAAATTAGAAAACTAAACATGCCCTTTTCAAGAAATGAAATTTATAAAGCAATCGACAAGTTGACACATAAAAAGGCCCCGAGTCCAGATGGCCTGGAATGTTTTACAAAACTTTTGAAGAAGAGATAGTGCCAAACTTAAAGATTTCCTTTAACTAATTTCCTGATAAAGGTTTACTACCCATGGGTATCCTGAGAGGCAACATTATAACTATTCTAAAACCTGATAAAAATCCTGAAGATGTTAGGAGTTATAGACCGATTTCACTTCTTAATGAACATATAAAGCCTCAGTGCTAGCGGATAGGATGAAAACAGTCATATCCGACCTGATACATATAGACCAAACAGGATTTATGCAGGATAGATCATAGTCCAGCCATACTAGTACATTATTAAACATGTATGAGATTGCGCGTGAAAGAGACTCTCCTTTGCTGACCCTGTCACTGGACGCTTAGAAAGCCTTTGACAGGGTCGGCTGGAACGTTTTGTCAAACACTCTCAAATTCTTTGGTTTTACAGGTTGATTTTTTAATGCCATAATGGCCTTATATTCAAATCCAACAGGCAAAATAGCAAAACTATGGTTTCTCTTCCAATTGGTTTTATCCTCACAAACGGTACTAGGCAAGGATGCCCTCTGTCACTGCTTCTCTACGTTTTGACTATTGGATTATTAGCCATAGACATTAGAAATAACAACAAAATAAAAGGGTTTAAAGACAACGTAGAGATTAAATTGAAACTATAGGTGGATGACATACTTATTACAAAACTATGGTTTCTCTTCCAATTGGTTTATCCTCACAAACGGTACTAGGCAAGGATGCCCTCTGTCACTGCTTCTCTACGTTTTGACAATTGAATTATTAGCCATAGACATTAGAAATAACAACAAAATAAAAGGGTTTAAAGACAACGTAGAGATTAAATTGAAACTATAGGTGGATGACATACTTATACTTATTACTATAGAGGACCCTGCCAAACTTAAAGATTTCCTTTAACTAATTTCCTGATAATGGTTTACTACCCATGGATATCCTGAGAGGCAACATTATAACTATTCTAAAACCTGATAAAAATCCTGAAGATGTTAGGAGTTATAGACCGATTTCACTTCTTAATGAACATATAAAGCCTCAGTGCTAGCGGATAGGATGAAAACAGTGATATATGACCTGATACATATAGAACAAACAGGATTTATGCAGGATAGATCATAGTCCAGCCATACTAGTACATTATTAAACATGTATGAGATTGCGCGTGAAAGAGACTCTCCTTTGCTGACCCTGTCACTGGACGCTTAGAAAGCCTTTGACAGGGTCGGCTGGAACTTTTTGTCAAACACTCTCAAATTCTTTGGTTTTACAGGTAGATTTGTTAATGCCATAATGGCCTTATATTCAAATCCAACAGACAAAATAACAAAACTATGGTTTCTCTTCCAATTGGTTTTATCCTCACAAACGGTACTAGGCAAGGATGCCCTCTGTCACTGCTTCTCTACGTTTGACAATTGAATTAATAGCCATAGACATTAGAAATAACAACAAAATAAAAGGGTTTAAAGACAACGTAGAGATTAAATTGAAACTATAGGTGGATGACATACTTATTACTATAGAGATCGTTTGAGTGATGCTGATCTGTCTAAGAGGGTCTCCAATTAGTGAACAATAGTAAAAATCAAACCATTTCAAGAGCTGATTTCTAATTATGGAATAACAAACAAAGAATATCTAAACTATCTTAAAACTCATGCATATTTATCAAAAAAATCTAATATTTAGTATTGAATCAGAAAGTCTTTGATAAAATAATTAACAAGATAGATACAAAAATAATCTCTGTTAATAATTGCCTTCTTAAAACAATTTAAAAACAATTTATCCCAATCACATTACATAAATGGGAACAAGATTTGAGAATTACTATCTCTCCCAGAGACTGGTATAACTCAATGATTTTATTAAATAGAAATATTCACTGTTTGGGATTAAATAAACTCCATTACAAGCTTCTTAATAGATGGCATTACACACCATTAACATTAAAAGAATATATATCCACATTCATCATCAAACTGCTGGAAATGTGATGAACAAGCTGCAGACCTATTTCACATGTGGGGGAAATTAAGTCATTAAGTTTAATTGAGCGCACTGAGCTCTGAAACCAAGTCAAGGTGAGAGATTCACCCCGAGATGTGATATGTTGTTTACATGACTATACCATTAATAAATCAATATTGAGAAAAGCCAGGGATTCTCTGATACTACAAGCACATGACGACACAGTTCAGTTCACTAAAGGTCAGGAGAGCACTGGCACAAATCACCACGCAATTACTTGAGAAGCAGATCAGATACTGTCACGGCAAGGGTGCATAACTCATTATTGCACTATGGAATATCATACTTTAATATAATTTGTGTAGTGCCTGCCTGGTAGAGATGGAATGTTGTCAATGTCAAAAGGGGTTAATTTGACACTACTCTATCACTGACTCTATCCTAATTCTCCTTGACCTGTCTGCGGCTATTGACACTGTTGATCATCAACAGCTTCTTCTCATCCTCCGCAATATTAGTCTACAAGATATTGCTCTCTCCTGGTGCTCCTCCTACCTCTCCCAGCACTCTTTCAGTGTTTCTTTCTCTGGCTCTGCTTCTTCCCCCTAACTCCTCTCTATTGGTGTCCCCCAAGGTTCAGTCCTTGGTCCCCTACTGTTCTCCATCTATACTGCCTCCTTTGGTAAACTCATTAGCTCCTTTAGCTTCCAATATCATTTATATGCAGATGACACGCAAATCTACCTGTCCTCTCCTGATCTCTCCCCGTCCCTCTTGACTAGTGTCTCTGACTGCCTCTCTGCTGTTTCTAACTGGATGGCTGCCCACTTCCTTAAACTAAACTTGACCAAAACTGAAATTCTGGTCTTTCCTCCCACAAGTGTTGTTTCCCCTGCGTCTGTCTCCCTCCAAATCATCGGTGCTACCATCAGCTCCACCACGCAGGCTCGCTGCCTAGGTGTTCTCTTTGACTCCGACCTCTCCTTCAAGCCTCATGTTCAATCTATCGCCAAATCCTGTCATTTCCATCTCAAAAACATTGCGCGCATGCGCCCCTACTTAATGCCAGACGCGACTAATGTGTTGGTCCATTCCACTGTCCTTTCTCACCATGACTACTGTAATCCGCTTCTCAGTGGTCTTACGTGCTCCTAACTTGTGCCGTTACATTCCATAATGAATGTGGCAGCGAGGCTCATCTTCCTGTCCGCCCGCACCTCCCATGCCTCACCCTTCTGTCAGTCCCTACATTGGCTTCCTATAAAATATAGAGCTCAATTTAAAATTCTGGTTCTTGCTTTCAAATCTCTACATAATGCTGCTCCCACCTATCTATCCTCCCTTATACACAAGTATGTCCCGTCTAGGCCCTTACGATCTGCTGAAGACTTATGTCTATCTTCTGTCTGTACTCCCACCTCTGATGCTCGCCTTCAAGATTTCTCGAGGGCTGCACTGTTCCTGTGGAACTCGCTTCCCTCCTCCATTAGATGCTCACCCAGTCTCCACTCCTTCAAAAAATCATTAAAAAACCACTTCTTCATAAAAGCGTATCAATTAAACTGTTAATAGCTCCCGACTGATTCCTCTTCTGCAAGTGTCACTAGTCTAATACTATCCTTACCTTTTTGTGTAATTTTACCCCACTCCCTCTAGCATGTAAGCTCATTGAGCAGGGCCCTCAACCCCTCTGTTCCTGTGTGTCCAACTTGTCTGGTTACAACTACATGTCTGTTCGTCCACCCATTGTAAAGCGCTGCAGAATTTGACAGGCACTCTATAAATATAATAATAATAATAGGGGGCGGAGCCTGACTAGCAAGGGGAGCAGACGTGTGTGCCCTGAGCTCCTGCTATGAACGCAAATAAAGCTGATTTTACCCCAGGAAAAACGAAGATTAACCCCACTGACGGGCAATACAGATCCCAGAGGGGACACAGCGATACACCCCAAGACATTCCCAAACTGCCAAGTCATGGGAGACCAGAGGAGCACCGCTGCGGCCTACTAAACCGGAGCTGGGGAGAGGCGGCCGATCTCCCTGTTTCCCGGTCACAAGCGAGAACACAAGATCTCCTACCCCCCCCCCCCTTTGGACCGGTGGTCCCCACTCGACTGCCTTACCCACTCGACCCGAGAGGCGAACCCTGCACGGGGTCCAGGTGCCTGAGGAGGCCCTACCTAAAATGGCGACTAACACATGGCGGGCAGAGACGGCGTATAAACGAAGCGAACCAGCCCTTTGCTCTGTGGACCGCATGCTACAGCGGATGAATGAGCATTTTCACCAGCTATGGATCAAATTGGAGACCCACATGCTCCCTGCACCGATCCAGCCTCGAATTATTGGACAAGGCGGCAGGCGACGGAGTGAGTGGAGGACCCCCTCGGGCCTAACCTACCGTAACAAGCTTGCACCTCCTACTACTGGCCCACCTGGGCCGAGGGCCACCAAGGGCAGGACCCGGAGGCATCACCCACATGGACGGAGGGATGGCCGCCACAGAAGGCAGCAGACCATCAGACCCCTCCGCTATTCCCAACACGGGAAGGACCCGGCCCATGGAAGCGCCCGGGTCCGTGGTTTCAGGATGCCGGCCTTCATCCCGGCCCGGGGCTGGAGGGTGGATATACCTCGCACCCGGCGACCAGCCGCCTTCGTAACCACCCCTACAACCAGAGCAGCAAACCGAGAACAGGACATAGAGCGAGAGGGCAGCCCACGAGACGCCCGCTACCAGATCACCTGTGAGGCCCGAGCGGCCTACTTACAAGTCAAGCGCAGAGCTGGAGTCGGTTGAACCCGGGTTACACAGTGGACCATAGCCACGATACTTCGCCCTAGCACCGAAGAAGGCCCCGGCTATACGTTATGGACACTCAGTCAGCCTTTAATTTCTCTACCACATATAGTCTGGTTGTCTTTGTATTTCAGTTTATCTTTGTATTTTAGTTTGTACCTTTCATCTCATTCTCCTAGTTTTAACTTATGTACTAATATCCTGATATCTAGCACACCACGCAATTTCTAAATACGAACATACTAGAGACTTCCCCACTAAGACAGGCTCCACAGCAGCCCCACGTGCAAATACTTGTACCCCCCCTTAGACATTAGCCAAACCCTACCACCTACTCTGCTTAAAAGAGTAAGCATTACACCTCATCTGTCATAAGCCAGGTGGTTACAGGTTACAGCCTCAACTATATCTCCTACTAAACAAGTGCAGTTCAAGTGGTAAATAACACTACGTTAAGCTGATCTGCTAACATGTAACAAGTTTGATGCATCTAAATGTACCTTAACTCCTATATGTCTTTCTAATCGAATGCTATATACTGACGTTATCCAAACTTAATTTAAAAATGTGCAAGTAACCTCGGTTACCCCAATGTTTTATTAGCTGAAAATCAACGTGAGGATTACTTTTGGGGTACCACACGTCTGTTGTTATCATTTTCTGCACTGCAAAAAAAAAATAAAAAAAAAAAAATAATAATAATAATAATAATAATAATAATAATAATTGTATGAAAGGTCAGATGACAGTAGGGGTAATGTAAATTGCATAGGAATGTGAAAAGGGTTTTACCATATTTCCGACGCCCTAAATACTAATAAGGGGGGGGACCTAATGTCCTCTCCCCTGGCCCCCACCCCTGAGCGGCGGGTGGGGGCCCTAAATTGTAATAAGGGGGGGACCTAATGTCCTCCCCCCTGGCCCCCACCCCTGAGCGGCGGGTGGGGGCCCTAAATTGGAATAAGGGGGGACCTAATGTCCTCCACCCTGGCCCCCACCCCTGAGCGGCGGGTGGGGGCCCTAAATACTAATAAGGGGGGGACCTAATGTCCTCCCCCCTGGCCCCACCCCTGAGCGGCGGGTGGGGGCCCTAAATACTAATAAGGGGGGGAACTAATGTCCTCCCCCCTGGCTCCCACCCCTGAGCGGCGGGTGGGGGCCCTAAAAAAGAATGTTCCCCCCCAGGTGACTAGGGGTCCCCAAACCCCTAGTCACCCCCTCCCCACTAAAAAAAAATTAACCCCCTACCTACCCCCCTCACCCTAGAAATAATGAGGGGGGAACCTTTAACTAAGTAGATGTAAAAAAAAAAAAAAAACTTACCATTCAATGTTTTCTTTCTTCTAAAATCTTGTTTTTTTCAGCCCCCAAAAAAGGCCAAATAAAAAGCCATAATAACCGACGCAATAAAAAAAAAAAAAAAGGGGGGGGGGGCCCCTTTTCACCTATGGAGCCTCCATCTTCACCTATGGAGGGCTCTGCGCAGACTGAGCTCTGCAGGGTGGGGGAAGGCTTATAAAGCCTTGCCCCGCCCTGCAATTAGGCTCAGAGCTCTCTGATTGGTGGGTCTGACGCTGTGTAATTTGACTCATAGCTCTCTGATTGGTGGAGTAACCAATCAGAGAGTTATGAGTCAAATTACACAGCGTAGAAAATTCCAAAGAACTTTCCCACGCTGTGTAAAATGACACAGAGCACTCTGATTGGTGGATTTCAAACCAACCAATCAGAGTGCTGTGACAGAGGAATTGAGAGACTTACCTGTCAGTCTCTTCATTTACCTGTCAGAGCACTTTGATTGGATGGCTTAAACCCATCAATCAGAGTGCTCTGAGCCTAATTGCAGGGCCCGGCAACGCTTTATAAGCCTTCCCCCACTCTGCAGAGCTCAGTCTGCGCGGAGCCCTCCATGGGTGAAGATGGATTATTATTTTTTGCACTTGTTGTTTTTTTTTAATTGCATCGGTTATTATGGCTTTTTATTTGGCCTTTTTTGGGGTAAGTTTATTTTAATTTTTTTACAGGTACTTTAGGGTGAGGGGGGTAGGTAGGGGTTAATTTTTGGGGGGAGGGTGATGACTAGGGGCTTGGGGACCCCTAGTCACCTGCGGGAGGGGTATTTTTTTTATTTAGGGCCCCCACCTGACGCTCAGGGGTGGGGGCCAAGGGGGGTGACATTAGGTCCCCCTCTAATTAGTTTTTAAGGCCCCCACCGCTCAGGGGTGGGGGCCAGGGGGGGGGACATTAGGTCCCCCCCATTCTAATTAAGGGCCCCCACCCACCATTAATGGGTGGGGGCCTGGGGGGAGGACAATAGGTCCCCCCCCCTTATTTTACTGAACGGCGGGTGGGGGCCTGGGTGGGGCAATAGGTCCCCCCTTCAGGTTAGGAGGGGGAGGGGGGACGTGTTTTTTTGTTTTGTTTTTTTACAGTGTGCAGCCACAGGCTGCTCACTGTTTAATAGACATGCCCCATACTCGCGGTATAGCGCGTAGGGGCATAATTTACTAATACTAAGTAATCTTTACTTAGTATTAGTAAATTTGGCTGAAAGACCAATTTAGGTTTTTCAGCCTTTTAGTAGATAGCTCCCTAATACTGTGGGAATTAGGGAGTTATGTACTTATTCATTCTTGTCATTATATTGACTGGCTAAGTAACTTACATTTTATATGAATGTGTGTTACTTGATTGTTGTAAGTGTTGCAAATGCTTACAGCTGAATCCTGGCTATGTTTGTAGACTTTTATTTAAAATTGTATACAGTGTAACATTCTTCTTCTTCCACTGGTTAAGTATATTAGTACTTGGGCAAAACTGTGCTTCGGAACTTCGGCAATTCGGCACTTCAGAACTTCGGCAACTTCGGAACTTCGGAACTTCGGAAATTCGGTAATTTCGGAACTTCGGGATCTCGGTAATTCGGCAATTCGGCACTTCGGCTATTTGGACATTAAGAAGTACCCGAATGTCCGAATTGCCCGAAATTCGTCCGAATACATATTCGGCCCGAAACAAATTGCACATGTCTACTACCCATTCACATCCCAAAGCCCTTATATACATCCTGACAACATCTTTACTGTTCACCAACTATATAAAGTGTGTAGGAGGCACAGACTATAATATAACATGCTAATAAAACATAAAGAATTAGGTGGCCTGGGACTACCTGATCATTTCAAGTATTACCTAGCAGCCATGTTCTCTAGGGTATTGGGTGGTTTGGGGACTCACATAAGAAACACATGATTCTCTTAAAACTGGATTGGGTTGGAATACTTCTCTCTTTCCCTAACGTGACAGGGAGTCCACTAAAATCTTTGTGCCTATTATCGCTCTAATATTGATGTTATGGAGACAGCATGCTAGTTCATTTCAGCTGGTAAGCCGATCATCACCACTCCTCCTGATATCACACAATACAAGTTTTACTGCAGCGTCTGGGAGCTAGCCTCACTACACAATATCAATTCATGACCTTAAGGGATATAGCTCCGATGGCAACTTCTTTTAGAGATATGCACTGATTGTGCAC
This sequence comes from Pelobates fuscus, assembly GCF_036172605.1. Classification (NCBI taxonomy): domain Eukaryota; kingdom Metazoa; phylum Chordata; class Amphibia; order Anura; family Pelobatidae; genus Pelobates; species Pelobates fuscus. Next base: position 118,823,975 of record NC_086322.1, on the reverse strand, counting down.
TGACTTTTCTTGACAAACTGTTTTATTTCCAAATTTCATGATTTATTTCTTTACCCCTCGCGCAGACGCCCTTGATCTATACCAGGATCGAGATCTGGTATGTCTAATCGTCCTTCATGAAAATAAACACTTTCTTCTGTGTACTCATTCATACATAATATACACTTATCAGACCTATCTAAATATATCACAGTGTGGTCCATGGAGCTATTTCACCTCTTCACTACCAAGGAGTGGAAAACAATCTTCCCCTTTGCACATAGGAGCTCTATGAATATTTCCATTGTGTAAACTCAAAGTGTCAGTTTTATTTTAGAGATGTCCATTGGCGAAAGGGTCCTATCACCATCTGTGGTGAAGTTCACCGGTTCTACTAGAAATAGGTAATAAATAATACAGTTGAGGTGTAAAACACTTCTCCCACTCTTTTTCAGGAAATCTTTTTTCATTTATCTCCCAAACCACTAAAAAACATATGCCTATTCATTGGAATTACATTTACTCAATGCAGCAAAGGAGCTAATACCTAAATTTGAAAACAGATGAATCCCCCTTCTGTTGCAGAGTGGATATCCAGGAGGGAACATATTATGACACTGCATATTCTATGTTGGCCCACAGCATTGACTATCAAATAGTGTGGGGTCCATGGCTAACATTTATTATGAAGATATGCCTGCATTTCTCTGAGGCCCCTGCATCACCCAATACCTTGTTTACTGGAAGGATTCCTTTCAAGGCTTACACTGAAAAATTTCAAAATGGCACCATATAGCTGTGAATTATTTACTGGCATGAACCCTACAAATCAATTATTACATAATGATGAGTGAGCAGTGCCCGCTGGCTGATTGTTATTTATTTATTTATTAGTTTGTTATTTTCTTTATTTTTAATCTCTGATCCAAAATGCTATATAGTGAATAGGCCTTCTTAATATATTTAGCTATATTTAAGGACAATATAGGGATGAACTTGACATGTATTCCAATGCATACTCATTGTGCTGCATATATAGAGTTATGTATTATAATGTATGATGGCATTCCACCTACCTAGAGATTGTTACAGAGCATGTACACCTCTTCATGGAAATGGTGTTCCCTGATGACAATGGCTTCTTTCAGCAGTGTAAGGCACCTTGCCACATAAAACAATGCTCAGGAATGGAACATTACAAAGAGTTCAAGGTGTTGCCTTAGCCCCCAAATTCCCCAGATCTCAATCCAATTGAGCATCTGTGAAATGTGCCTGAACAACAACTCCAAACCATGGAAGCACAACCTCACAACTTGCATGATTTGAAGGATCTACTGCTAATACCACAGGTCTGCTCGGTGCTAGATACCACAGGACACGTTCAGAGGTTTTGTGGAGTCCATGCTTGGATGCATCAGAGCTGTTTTGGCAACACAAGAGGGACATACACAATATTAGACAGGTGATTTTAATGTTATGGCTGATCAGTATATATATATATATATATATATATATATATATATATATATATATATATATATATATATATATATATATAGTATATATATACAGTTTGAAGAGGTTCCTTGCACTCGAGCTGAAAATCCCTTGTACTGCCAGGTGCCAAAGCCAGGGCTCGCATAGCTAAAAAAAAGTTAATTGTAAGGCTGCATTCTCGATCTTAAATAAAATTCCAATATTTATTAGCAAGTATTAAATATTGAACATTGCTATTTTTTTTTCTGAAGAAAGTCCCTGAGAGGACTGAAACGTTGTATTTTTAATACTTGATAATAAATAAGGGCATTTTATTTGAGTGCAGCCTTACAATTTACTTTTAAATAACATATACATATATACACCGTTCATCCTTTTCAAATCTGGTTCTATTTTTTTTTTGTACAAAATTCCAGTGTTATCAAAAATGCTTTTGCAGAATGTTGATTCATGGCAACTCCCTTCACCACACCTTAAGTTTGCACTTTCTTATCTAACTTACTGAGTCAGAGTAAACTTATTAAATATTTAGCTTGCATTATTCATCTCATTACTACTACTGTTAGTAACAGAAGAAAAATCTCCACTTTATCTTTTACATTTCTTCATTTGGAGCACTATTCTGATAATAAAAAAAAAATCCTTAATTTCAATACATATCTATTTGCAAAAAGTAATGTAACTGAGCTTCCTTCTAGACCAGTAGTAGGCAATCTTTTCAACAGTGATGTTTCACTAAGGTAAGATAATGCAGTGATCGTTGATGGAACGAACAAGCTTACAATGGTCACTATTGCAACTGGGCCTTGGAGTTCCATCTGTCAAAGAGGGCTTGTGCCAGTCAGCCCCTCCCCTTCCTCTTACAAAATCATTATTTAATACATTGCCATTATATATTAGAGTAATATATAAGAGAACTGTTCAAAAATGAGTGATTGATAGGTGCCCCCTCATGGTCTTATAATTCAGAGAATATGTCAGAGTGCTGCTGCTGGGTTACCATGGTAATGGTTTGACTCAATCAATGACCGGAGGAACTTTGACACACTACCACAGCAGCAGCCCCCAACCTTTTATTATGTTGTTAATATTACATGCAAACACACAAGCCCCATACACAACACATTTAGAGAATCCTTTCAGAAATTAATTTTAAGTAACTGTTTATCTCTCTTCCCTAGCCCCAAATTATCATCCATCCTTGCTACAAGGCCTTTTAATTTTACTTGGCTCTTTACACTGGTGTGGCTCGCGTTTGTGGACACCCGCTGCCTTGATACTGGTTAGTTGAAAATGCCCACTGAGATTTGAAGAGTGCTGGGCAACTATATAGATGTGTTTCTAAAAGTACCTACGCCTCTATTACCAACAATATTAAGCAGTGGAGGGGGGATGATAAGGATAATGCCAGTAGTTGAAAGAAACAGGGTGCGCAGGAACAATCCGACCTCTCTATTCTCTAGTACATTTAATGTAATTTAATTATTTAAAAAAATTTGTACAGAATTTTACAACATTCATACAAACACTACTATACAAAACATTAATATATTTAAAAAAAAAACGGTGAGTTACTCCTTCTTAGCCCTTCCAGCCTTCATTAGCATAGTATATTTTTTTTTTATTTATGAAAAAATAAACGTTTGGATTTTATCGAGAGGTGAAAGGAGACAAAAGATGATGAGAATAAAAAAATAAATAAATAGGTAGATAAATTTAAAAAAATAAATTCTTTCTTTCTCAAAGTTATCTTTCTCTTCCCACTCTCAACGTTCCCTACTATTGCATCTTCAACACGAGTCAGATAGACTCTGATTTTTTTTTTTAATAAGTCGACTAGGGACCAGATATATCGGTTAAGGATCTTAAAATGTAATTCTGTTAAGTTTAAACAGTTGATGAATTTATAAACTGTTGTCCAAGACCATTTCCAATCTTGTAGAGAGATCTTTTTGTTTAGCTCCTTTTCCCATTTTCCCAAAGCAGGAAAAATAAGTTTGGCATCAGAGTATTTCAATAACGAGTTACATTTGTTTAGCAAATTCCTCATATATTTTACCTTTATTAAGCTTCCCACGATGTTATGAAATTCTAAATTTTCATTAGGTAAAGATTTTTTCAAAAAGCTTTTAATTCTCATGTAATTATATGGTTCTGTCTCTGGCAGGCCAAATTTAGTACATATTTGTTTAAACGGTTTAATATTAGGCCCCATCGTTATATCCTTGATTCTTTTTATGCCTACATTGCTCTATTTGCTCAGATTTAAATCTTGCACCACCCTTCTTGTTTTTCCTATCCTTCCTGTTATTTAGGAATGATAGGAAAAACAAGAAGGGTGGTGGGGTATGTTTGTATGTTAACCATGAGCTAAAGCCAAATCTTAAGCAAGTTGAATGTGATGAGGAAAATGTAGAAGCTGTATGGGTAAATCTCTGCTTGGGGCAAAAGAAGGGAAATCAACTATTGGTTGGGATATGTTATAAACCACGTAATGTTAATATTGACGAGGAACAACAGCTGTTTGAGCAAATTGAGAAAGGTGCAAATCTGGGTAACACTTTAATTATTGGAGATTTGAATTACCCGGACATAAATCGGGACAGAGGGACTAGTAGCTCAGCAAAGGGAATTAGGTTTTTGAATTTGTTAAATGACAACTTCATGTCACAACTTGTACAAGCACAAATTAGAAAGGACGCTTGTCTAAACCTGGTTTTAACAAACAACGTTGATCTTTTGACCAACATTCAAGTAGGTGAGCACTTGGAAAATAGTGATCACAATATAGTGTCCTTTGAAATAAACTCAAAAAACAAAAGCACATGGGGTATACTACAACATATAATTTACAAAAGGCAATTTCTATAAGTTAAGGGTAGCTTTACAATATATTGACTGGCATAAACTCTTTAGTGAAAAGAACACTGAGGATAAATGGATCATCTTCCAACAAATATTAGAAAGGTACATTTCTCAGTATGTTCCATTGGCTAAAACATATAAAATAAACAAATTGAAACCAATGTGGCTTAGTAGAGAAGTAAAACAAGAGATTAAAAATAAGAAAAGGGCCTTTAAACCATGTAAATCGGACAAATCAGATGCATCCTTTAACCCCTTAAGGACCAAACTTCTGGAATAAAAGGGAATCATGACATGTCACACATGTCATGTGTCCTTAAGGGGTTAAAAGATATAAAGAAGCCAATAATGCGTGCCAAAAGGCGATTAGATTCAATAAACTTCAAAATGAAAAAATGATAGCCAAAGAGAGCAAAATCAACCCAAAAGCATTATTTAAGTAAATAAATAAAAAAAAAAAAAAAATGAAAGTGTAGGTACACTAAAAACTATTTCTCCTCCGTATCTATTAAGGAAGAACCCATGGCAATAGATGTGCAAATGATTGCTGCTAAAAACTTGAATAATTGTAATTGGTTAAATCAAGACAAGGTGCTGCAGCAACTAAAGAAAGTTAATATAAACAAAGCTCCAGGGCCTGACGGTATCCATCCATGAGTACTTAAGGAACTAAGTGTAGAAATAAGTGAACCTCTGTTTTTAATCTTTCAAGATTCTTTTCTTTCAGGAAGTGTTCCGGAGGATTGGAGGAAGGCAGATGTGGTTCCTATATTCAAAAAGGTTTCAAAATCATTGCCTGGAAATTATAGACCTGTGAGCTTAACTTCTATGGCTGGGAAAATATTTGAAAGGTTATTAGGGGGTAATATTCAAGAATTCCTTGAGAAGAACATGGTTATCAGCAAAAATCAGCATGGTTTTATGAAGCACAAGTCATGTCAAACTAACTTGATTGCGTTCTACGAAGAAGTAAGTAGAAGTATAGATCAGGGTGTTGCAGTGGATGTGATCTATCTGGATTTTGCTACATTTGATACAGTTTGATACAGTTCCACACAATAGATTACTGTTCAAACTCAAGGAAATCGGTCTAGATGAAAATGCTTGTTTTGGGTAGAACATTGGCTTAAAAATAGAGTACAAAGAGTTGTCATTAATGGTAAAATTTCAAGCTGGACAGAGGTGGCAAGTGGTGTCCCTCATGGTTCTGTTTTGGGATCCCTTCTCTTTAACATGTTTATAAATGATCTTGAAAAAAGCATTGAAAGTCATGTATCATTGTTTGCAGATGTCACAAAACTCTGCAAAATATGTGAGAAAGATATTCCTTTGCTGCAGAGGGATTTAGATAGACTGAGGGACTGGGCACTCAAATGGCAGAGGAAATTTAATGTTGAAAAATGCAAAGTTATGCACTTCGGTGTAAAGAATGCACAAGCAACGTATACCGTTAATGGAAGCGAATTAGGGATAACAACACACGAAAAGGACTTGGGAATTGTTATAGACAACAAACAATTCAACAATGTGCAATGTCAATCAGCAGTGGCAAAGGCCAGTAATGTATTGTCATGCATGAAAAAGGGCATTCATTCTCAGGATGAGAATATAATTTTGCCTCTTTATAAATCACTGGTAAGACCACACATTGCATATCCTGTGCAATTTTGGGCACCTGTTCTAAAGAGGGATATTATGGCACTTAAAAAATGCAGAGGAGGGCTACAGAATTAATAAAAGGAATGGAACATATCAGCTATGAAGAAAAAGCTAACAAATTTAAACCTCTATAGTTTAGAAAAATGTTGCCTGAGAGGGGATATGATAACATTATACAAATATATTCGGGGCCAATACAAACCATTGTGTGGAAATCTATTCACAAACCGGACTTTACATAGGACACGAGGTCATGTGTTTAGACTGGAAGGAAGAAGATTTCGTCTAAGGCAAAGGAAAGGGTTTTTTACTATAAGAACAATAAGGATGTGGAATTCTCTGCCCGAAGAAGTGGTTTTATCAGTGGCCATGCAGATGTTCAAACAGCTACTAGATGCATACTTGCAAAAACAGAATATTAAAGGATATAATTTTTCAATGTAATGGTAATAACTGCTTGATCCAAGGATAAATCTGTCTGCCTTTCTGGGGTCCAGAAGGAATTTTTTTCCTAGCTTGTTGCAAAATTGGAAGTGCTTCAGACTAGGTTTTCTGCCTTCTTAGGATCAACAACAATAACATATGTGAGGAAGGCTGAACTTGATGGACGCAAGTCTCTTTTCAGCTATGTAACCATGTAACTATGTAACTATATTATATTCGAGGATTGAAATCGACAAGGCACTAATAATACGGCTTCTAAGTTCTGAGTTTCCCTTTGTTTTTTCCCAAATTTTAAGGATTGATTTTATTACTAAAAAACGTATAACTGTGTAACTTTCTCGGGTCCTCCAAAATTGCATTATTACATCTTTGCTGTCAGTAAGTTTCTTCTCCACAGCATGATGCTGTGGAAAAGAACACTAACTTTATGGTATTGATGGATTACTGGAAGACCTACTCCTCCTTGGCATTTGCTGATAGAAAGGAATTTGCTTGCCATTCTAGGCTTCTTTCCTTGCCATATTAACTTGGAAAAGGAATGCTGAATCATTGTCAGCCAACTGTCTGGGACAGTTGGCAAAATATATGATTTTATAATGTTGATTCACCCCCACCAAGAAAATTGTAAGAATTTCCACTCCTTTAGTAATCAATTCATTTTAATAACTAATGGGAGGAAATTAATTTTTATTATTTTTGTGGGGTCTGAACTGATGTTAAAGGGAATCTCCAGTGCCAGGAAAACAATCTGTTTTCCTGGCACTGCAGGTTCCCTCTCCCTCCCAACCCCCAATCCCCGGTTGCTGAAGGGGTGAAAACCACTCCAGTGACTTACCAGAGGCAGCAACGATGTCCCACGTCACTGCTTCTCCCTCCACTCCTCCTTCTGACTGCGTCGGCCGGTGGGTGAGACTGATCCCGCCCACCGGCCGGGGAGACCTAATGCGCATGCGCGGCATGAGCATTAGCGCTCCCCATAGGAAAACATTGAAAATGTTTTTCAATGCTTTCCTATGGGGAAATGAGTGACGCTGGAGGTCCTCACACAGCGTGAGGAGGTCCAGCGACGCTCTAGCACAGGTTTCCTGTGCTAAAAACCAGGAAGTGCCCTCTAGTGGCTGTCTAATAGACAGCCACTAGAGGTGGAGTTAACCCTGCAAGGTAATTATTGCAGTTTATAAAAAACTGCAATAATTACACTTGCAGGGTTAAGAGTAGTGGGAGTTGGCACCCAGACCACTCCAATGGGCAGAAGTGGTCTGAGTGCCTGGAGTGTCCCTTTGATTCCTAAATAACTGAATGAATTTTCAGCCAAGATAAAATCAAACCTCTTTTTAAGCTCATACTTTTCTTCTTTAATGATATTGCTAGCCAGAATAATTGATTTGTCCGTGTTCAGTTTGTACCCCAAAATAGTTGAACATTTCTCAATGACTTTTGTAAGTTGTAATAATGATTGTAAGGGATTCTGTAAAATCAAGATAATGTCATCTGCGTATAAATTTATTTTTATATATTCCTGGTGGTGGTCAAAACCCACTATTTTATCATCTTGCCTTATGGCTAAAGCCAGAGGTTCTAGTGACATAATGTAAAGTAAAGGGGACAAGGGGCACCCTTGTTTAGTCCCATTGCCTATGGAGAACCAATCTGACGTAAAGCCATTTCCCATAACTCTGGCCGATGGTGTGATAGCCCAAATGCCCTCAGAGTTTGATTCAGGAACTCCCAGTTGACCCTATCAAATGCTTTTTGGGCATCGAGGGACAAGGTCAACAAGGGAGTCCCTGAATTCTGAACATAATTTAGGATATCAACCAGTCTTCTAATATTATCAGTACCTCGTTGCTTGGAGTCATTGCAACCGGCAAAATCCTGCGAGATGTAGCGTGTGTGCGTCTACATCATCACGTTCCCCACCCCGTCCAATTTAAAAAATATTTAAAAATGGGGGGCGGGGCCTGACCGCCGAGCAGACTGGTCGTACCACGCCAGAGCTCCGTGCGAGAACGGCAAATAAACGATGCAGACCTAAAATTACCACACCAAACCTACCACAAAGACACAGCTGAGAAGCGGTGTGACCCCCGAGGCTCTGTTAACCGGATTGCCGGACTTGAAGAGGCGATCGGAAGCGGAGATAGGGCTGCGGCCTACCAACGAGTGCAGGCGCGGGAGAGGCGCATGACCTCCCCGCCAGCGGCTCAGCGGGAAAACGCTGCAACCCCCAAGACCCCGTTCAACCTCCCCTGGCCGGAGAGGGATATCCCGGCATAAGCAAGCGTCTGATACAAGCAATACCTACCTGCCAAGCACACTGACACTGTGAACGAGCTGTACCAACTACACATCGCGCAATCCCACGCACCTGAAGTCTAGCCAAAATGGCCGTCCAGCAAGGTCCTGTCAGGGACAGGGATCCAACACGCAAAGTACAAACAGGAGGTAGGTACGTATACCGGACCTTAGAATGGCCGGACTAACGTAAGGAGTAAGCAAAGAATGGTCTAGAGACAAGCCGAGGTCGAGGGAACGAGAGAGCAGATAAGCGAGAGACAAGCCGAGTCAAAGGGTAATAGAGGTAAGCAGGGTAGAACAAACAAGCCGGGTCAAAACCAAAGAGACAAAAAGATAACAAGAGCACTGAGTGACTAGACAAGCTAGAACCACGACAGGGCAATGAACAAATGCAGAAAGCCCTACTTTATACCCTGGTTCTAGATAGGTAATCACGCCCCCGACGAGTCCTGATTCGTGCTCGGGACTTGATTGACAGGTCGGAACGGATTGTCGTCATGACGTCGGCTACTGAGCGCCGCGTCATAAAAGGAAGCGGGTCCCTCGCGGCCGGCGTGTAAACGACCGAGAGAACTGCGAGGAACGAGTGAGTCAGCCTCTCTGAGAGGATGAACGTCTAAGTGTCTCACCTCCTCTGAGGTAGAGACAACAGGTACCCTGACAGTACCCCCCTCTCAGAAACGCCCACCAGGCGGAAGGAACCGGGGCGAGATGGAAAACGAGAGTGAAAAGCCCTGCGGAGGCGAGGAGCATGCACATCCTCCTGAGGTACCCAAGTCCTCTCCTCAGGACCATATCCCTTCCAGTCAACAAGATATTGTAACCTCCCCCGAGAGATTCGAGAATCGAGGATGGAGTTGATCTCATACTCCTCCTGACCCTCAACCTGAACAGCGCGAGGAGAGGATACAGTGGAGGAAAACTTGTTACATACTAGAGGCTTCAACAAGGAAACATGAAAGGAGTTAGGAATGCGTAAGGCAGATGGAAGGACCAGACGATACGCAACTGGGTTAATTCGAGTCAGAACCCTGTAAGGACCAATGTAACGAGGGGCGAATTTCATAGAAGGAACCTTCAAGCGAATGTTTCTGGTACTCAGCCATACCCTATCACCTGGAACAAAAACCGGAGCCGCCCTTCTACGCTTATCAGCGTGTTTCTTGAACAACGCGGAATTATGCAGGAGAATTAGTCGAGTTTGATCCCACAACTTCCTCAAATTGGCAACATGAACATCAACCGACGGTACCCCTTGGGAAGGAGAAACCGAGGGAAGAATGGAAGGATGAAAGCCATAATTCATGAAAAAGGGGCTAGAACGAGTAGAATCACAAACGAGATTGTTGTGTGCAAACTCCGCCCAAGGAATCAGACCGACCCAATCGTCCTGGTGTTCGGAAACAAAACAACGCAAATATTGTTCAATCTTTTGGTTGGTGCGTTCAGCAGCTCCGTTAGACTGGGGATGATAGGCAGAATAGAAATTCAATTTGATGCCCAGTTGAGAACAGAAGGATTTCCAAAAACGGGAAACAAATTGGGAACCTCTATCAGAAACAATTTCGGAGGGTATCCCATGTAAACGAAAAATCTCTCTCGCGAATATCTCAGCCAATTCGGGAGAAGATGGAAGTTTAGGTAAGGGCACGAAATGAGCCATCTTAGTAAACCTGTCAACCACCGTGAGAATAACAGTCTGTTTTTTAGAAACAGGCAAATCGACAATGAAGTCCATAGCCAGACAGGACCACGGTCTCTCGGGAATTTCCAAGGGATGCAAAAACCCACATGGAAGCGTATGAGGTTGTTTAGTCTTCATACAGACCTCACATGCTCCGACGAAATCCCTAATATCCTTACGTAGTGAAGGCCACCAGAAATCTTTAGAAATCAAGGCACACGTCTTGCGAATGCCAGGATGCCCAGCCACCTTACTGTTGTGAAAGCACTGTAACAGTTCCAGTTGGAGTTCAGGAGGAACGAAATACCGTGCCCCAGGACCCTGTCTAGGAGCCAGATGCTGTAACTTCATGATCTCGGCAAGCAACGGAGAATGAATCCTGAGACTCGTGTTGGCGATAATATTGCACTTGGGAACTATAGAAGACAAAACCGCCTCAGATATAGTAGAAGGTTCATGTTGGCGAGACAAAGCATCGGCTTTAGAGTTCTTAGAACCAGGTCTATAAGTGAGCACGTAATTGAAATGAGTGAGGAACAAGGACCAACGAGCTTGCCTGGCGGACAAGCGCTTGGCCTCCCCAATATAGGACAAGTTCTCGTGATCCGTCAAAATAGTAACAGGATGCAAGGTCCCTTCCAATAAATGTCTCCACTCCTTTAAAGCCATGATAACCGCTAGTAGTTCCCTGTCACCAATGTCATATCTGCTTTCAGGCCCAGATAATTTCTTGGAAAAAAAACCACATGGATGTAACGGTTTATCCACACCTAACCTTTGAGACAAGATAGCGCCTATACCTGTCTCTGAGGCGTCTACCTCGAGTAGAAAAGGCAAAGTCGTATCAGGGTGAACTAAAATCAGAAGCAGAAGCAAAAAGTTCCTTGAGTGTCTTGAAAGCAACGAGAGCTTCAGTAGAACAAGTCTTAGTGTCAGCCCCCTGTCTGGTCATATTGGTAATAGGAGCAATAATAGAAGAGTATCCTTTAATGAAACGCCTATAATAATTGGAGAATCCAATAAACCTCTGAATGGCCTTGAGACCCCTGGGTAATGGCCAATCTAAAATAGACTGGAGTTTATCCGGATCCATTTTAAACCCGTCCCCAGAAATCACGTAACCAAGAAAGTTTATCTGAGATTGGTCAAAACTACATTTCTCCAATTTGCAGTACAACCCATGTTGTAGAAGTTTGCGCAATACCCTTCTGACTTGTCTGTGGTGGGTCTCAATTTCTCTAGAGTGTATTAGTATATCATCCAAATATACAATAACGCAATCATGTTGAAATTCCCTAAGAACTTCATTGATCAGGTCCTGAAATACTGCCGGTGCATTACAGAGCCCAAAAGGCATTACCGTGTACTCATAGTGCCCATAACGGGTATTGAACGCTGTTTTCCACTCGTCTCCCTGCTGAATTCTCACCAAGTTATACGCCCCTCTGAGATCTAACTTGGTGAAAATCTTGGAGCCTTTTAGACGATCAAAGAGCTCAGTAATCAAAGGAATCGGGTAGGCATTTCTAATAGTTATTTTATTCAAGCCTCGATAATCAATGCAAGGCCTTAACGTACCATCCTTCTTATTCACAAAAAAAAAAACGGCCCCGGCAGGAGAGGAGGATCTCCTAATGAATCCTTTGTCTAGGTTCTCACGAATATACTCCTCTAAGACTAAGTTCTCCTTAGTGGATAAAGGGTATACCGTACCCCTCGGAGGCATGGTCCCAGGCAGGAGTCTGATCTTGCAGTCAAAGGGCCTGTGTGAAGGTAAAGTGTCAGCATTCTTTTTGTCAAAGACTGCCTTTAAATCCAGGTACAGAGGCGGTATTTGTACGTCTGTAGACTGGGTAGAATTAGCCGGTGCGTTAACTACGCAAACCGGTGAGACTTTCTGTAAGCACCTGCTCTGGCAACCCTGACCCCATGAGACTATCTCCCCTAGTTCCCAATCAATAATAAGGTTATGTTTCTTTAACCACGGATACCCCAGGACTATAGGAACAGAAGGAGACGAAATAAGCATAAGAGATATACCTTCCTCGTGTAGGATACCAACAGTTGAGTTAACAGGTATGGTCTCACGAAAAATAACAGGTTCAGATAATGGTCTACCATCTATGGTGTATCCCTTAGCTGGGATGGAATAGAGTGTTTAGTAACAAAAACTTGGTCAATAAAGCTCTCAGCAGCTCCGGAATCTACCAACGCCATAGTTTTTAGTACTCCCTTCTCCCAAGCTAAAGAAACAGGTAGCAGAAGCCTGTGATCTTTATAATTGTGTATAGAGGACAAAATAGAAACACCCAAGGCCTGTCCTCTAGAGAAACTTAGGTGCGAGCGTTTCCCGGGCGATTAGGACAATTTAGGCGTAGGTGCCCTCTTACTCCACAATACATACACAACCCCTCCCTTCTCCTGTACTGTCTCTCTTCTTCTGAGAGGCGAGTATTGCCTATCTGCATAGGTTCTGGAAAAGCTGAGGTTGTGGATTCAGGACTTTGAAATGAAGGAGCTAGTTTAAAGGAAGGTCTACGGGTTCTATCTCGAGTGTTCTGCCTCTCTCTTAAACGTTCATCAATACGAGAAATAAAATAAATTAAATCCTCCAAATTTTCAGGAAGCTCTCTTGTAGCAACCTCGTCTAGAATTTCATCTGATAATCCGTTTAAAAATACGTCTATATAAGCCTGTTCATTCCACTTAACTTCTGCCGCCAAGGACCTGAACTCTAGTGCATAATCCACAAGGGTTCGGTTATCTTGTCTAAGGCGCAACAGTAATCTAGCTGCAATGACCTTTCTACCTGGAGGGTCAAAAGTTCTTCTAAAAGCAGCGACAAAGGCATTATAATTATAGACTAACGGGTTATCATTCTCCCACAATGGATTGGCCCCTCTCAGAGCTTTATCAATGAGTAGTGTGATAATGAATCCAACCTTCGCCCTATCTGTAGGGTAGGAGCGGGGTTGTAATTCGAAATGAATACCTATCTGGTTTAAAAAACCACGACACTTATCCGGAGAGCCACCATAACGTACAGGGGGAGTAATACGGGAAGAAGCACCTACTGTGGCTATCTCTAGACCTGAACTTACAGGGGAGATGGATGTAGTACGCATCTCTTCTGGTTGATTACTAGAACGAGATAATAAAGCCTGCAGCGCTAGAGCCATCTGATCCATTCTATGATCCATGGCCTCAAATCTAGAGTCGGAAGAACCAACCTGAGTGTTTGTACCTGCAGGATCCATTGGCCCTGTCGTAATGTCAGGATCGGGACAGGGATCCAACACGCAAAGTACAAACAGGAGGTAGGTACGTATACCGGACCTTAGAATGGCCGGACTAACGTAAGGAGTAAGCAAAGAATGGTCTAGAGACAAGCCGAGGTCGAGGGAACGAGAGAGCAGATAAGCGAGAGACAAGCCGAGTCAAAGGGTAATAGAGGTAAGCAGGGTAGAACAAACAAGCCGGGTCAAAACCAAAGAGACAAAAAGATAACAAGAGCACTGAGTGACTAGACAAGCTAGAACCATGACAGGGCAATGAACAAATGCAGAAAGCCCTACTTTATACCCTGGTTCTAGATAGGTAATCACGCCCCCGACGAGTCCTGATTCGTGCTCAGGACTTGATTGACAGGTCGGAACAGATTGTCATCATGACGTCGGCTACTGAGCGCCGCGTCATAAAAGGAAGCGGGTCCCTCGCGGCCGGCGTGTAAACGACCGAGAGAACTGCGAGGAACGAGTGAGTCAGCCCCTCTGAGAGGATGAACGTCTAAGTGTCTCACCTCCTCTGAGGTAGAGACAACAGGTACCCTGACAGGTCCAAGGGAAAAGAATGAGGTCAGTCATACCCCATCCCATCCTCTGGAAGCCCTAGACCTACTGGACCTGACCTTCTGCACAATACTGCAGGACAGGGGGGTGACCCACCAGAGAGCAGCACAAATAGTGGCCTCGTGGATTAGGCCAATCACCCACCGACGCCACTACGGGCACCCATCTCGGGCCTTTCAGGCGGCCGCGCGGACATCGAATACCGGCGTGGCAAGCCAAGAGGCCACAAGACCTGGGCGTGCACACCCTCCTCCGCCCACACAGGTACAAGACAACCGGGCAGGTCGTCCTAAGACCCAGCACAAATTCTCACACCAGCAAGACCCCAAGCAACACTCCAGGGCCACAACGGCAAGCCACGTCGATACCCAGGCACTGTTTCCTCAGAACTGGGCCGGAGCTGGGTCGAGGCCCGGAAACCCACGCCACACAGGCATAAGCGAAGGCCCCCACGCACACGATATCACCGGCGATCTACATAACGACCAGCGCGTCAGCAACACCTTCCATGCCCAAGAGGCCTCCGCACAACCCCAATGGATATACAGAGTAGGCGCTGGCTGACTACCGTCAACTCAGTGGACTGAGGCCGAGACACCTCACCCAAGCACTGGAGAAGGCCCTGCGCAGCACCATGGACTCCCAGTATCATGCAGCCCCACTGTTTAACATTTTCTCTATATTATTTGTTTTTTGGTTTTTTTCTCCTTGCCTGTGACCCTCCCTCAGAGGGGCATAGGATGAGGATAGACAGAGTCTCCAGATGATGGACGCTCTCTAGCCCTGCCACCGTCAAAGTCGAAGTTATTAAGGTTTAACTGTCTGATTTTTGTTCTGGATAGACAAAATGCATGTCTCTCAAATAAGCACAATCAAATATAAACATAGTTTAAATAAAACAGAGTTTTATTTAGCTAGGTCTAGCATGTTTCTCTGTAGCGAAGCCATGTCATGACCACTGTTGTGGATAGGTTTGTTTTATCTGGATTACTGGCACTCAGCTTGTAATAACTCCCTATGCTAGCCAGGATCCAGAGGCTTTGATAGAAACCTATCACAAAGGGCTATCACGATTATTAAATGACCCTCTAAAATGTGCATCTAAATTAGACTCTGAGTTTTAACCACAGTAACGTTAATTGGCTTAGACTAGCATGTAACCCAAACAGTAACTTTACCACATACTAATTGCTTTCACCTCCAGGCACCTTACCATGCCTCATACTCTGCAGCTGTCCAACATTTGAAATCGAATTTACCATAAACAGTCTTAATGCGACGGAATTTAATGCACCCAGCTAAGTTAGCTTACTTGTTATACATATACGTTTCTCACTGTACTCGAGGATACCAAATGTAGTGTTTTACCAGTTAAAGACCCGGCATGTTTCTATCATCAATGACGCATAATTACATTATTTAGAAAGTTCATAGACTAGTTCTCATACCGACTTCAATGCATTATACTTTAAAACTGTGTTTAAACCCAAATGTATAAGCCTGAGTAAAAAAAAAAAAAAACTGTGCATGTTATTCATATGCCCCGCTTGTTACGCGAGGGAAAGACCGGAGGATTGCCTTTGGGGTACCTCTCGTCAGTCTGTACTTTATATCTGCACTACAAAAATAAAGAATTAAAAAAAAAAATATTTAAAAATTACTCTCAGTACAAGTGAACCCTGCCTATACTGACACATTATTCACCTTTTTCAATCAATTATATCATGCATGAGTCTAGAGTAGGTATAGTTTGTATAAACCAATTATAGACACTGGACAGCAATTTCATAATTGAAGTCTATGGGAAAAGTTTTATTCAGTAAGCAGAGTAAACCTTGACTCTGATAAGAGAATCCAGGATGCTAAGGTAAATGAATTGTATAGGAGGGTGCTGAAACTTTCCATGGATGTCCAGAGGATGGCTATTAGTATCTCCAATGAGAGAACATGTAATATGTTTGGCAATAGCCATCCTTGTAACATTGCCGAGACAAAATATACATTTTAAAATGTTTGCTAAATTTAGATTGATAGGAGAAATATTTAATAGTGTCACCCATTTATCTGTTTCATGGATAGTCATTAAGGCTATGGTAATTAAGATAAGAGTTCTACCCAAAGAAGCTGAATGGCACGATTGGACCCGCAGCATGATTATGTTGATTAGGAAAGAAAAATAATAGTGCCTAGAAGGAATGTAAGTATGGAAAGTCCCTATCACTTTGTTAATTAAGATTAAATAGCTTTGACCAAAAACAAATTAACAGGACAGAAATACAAATTACAAAGTTAGGACAGGTGCATTCTCTGAAACAGGTTTTGGAAGTAAATTCAGCAAATTAGTTCTAGAACATAAAACCACTTGCTAGTATGTCTAAAAATTATTTTAGAGGGGATGCTGAAAAGGATCTGCTACCGTTATAAAGAAGTGATGGTATAACTGAGTTATATTTTCAGATTTTCAAACAGATTGCTACAATATGAAATCACCCTATATTCTATTTGAATAAATTCAAGGTGTCATATGTTTCTAACCATAAGAAGTCACGTTAATAACAAAAAAAAAAATATATAGAAACAAATACAAATTGCACTTTAAATCACCTTGAATTCTAACAAAAGGCCAATCCGTTCATTGTTGCTGGCAACCCATTTTTAATTGTAGATTGTTACTTTATAATTTCTTAGTAACACTCATCCATGTTTTATTCAGAACCAAAGATTTAGTAATAAACAGCTAAAAAAAAAACCACATACATTGCTAAAAAGAATAAAAAAGAGAGAGCAAACATGTTCAGAATAAACCCACATAGTGACCTTATAATGTGTCACAATATTAATTATTAACTAAAGTCTTTTCATTGAGGTCCAGACCCTGATTGGTTGTTTTCATATCTGCAACAGGGGAAAATACAGATTAAGTTTTTGTTTGTTTAAAAAAAATGAGTATGCTTCTTAATACATGATTAATGGATTAACACACATGCCTGGTACCAAGAAGTGATTTTCTTTGTCGTAAAACCTGATTAGGTTTGGATTGAGTGAAGCAAGCACAGTTCCTTCCAGAGTTTCCAGAGAGTGTGCTAAGGATACATTGCTGACAGGGTGTGGGTCATAATTGGATTGAGTGAAGCAAGCACATTTCCTTCCAGAGTTTCCAAAGAGTGTGCTAAGGATACATTGCTGACAAATTTGGTCACCTATTTCTCTTACAGCTGTGAAACTCTACAATACAATGTTTTGTGGCGGTTATGTAAGTTATTTGTACTTTTTTTTTTTTAATTACTCTTCTAGCCACTAAATACACAATACTAAAATAATATTAGAATATTGATATTTAAGTAGGGTAGTTCACTAAAGTCCATATTATACCAAATGGAAATCCATATTAAGAATTTAGCTATAATAGCCAAGCTATGGTAATAGCTATGTTTTAGCCTGAGTTTTGCAATTCCAATTTGAATTTGTTAAAATTCAGACGTCAATGAATCACCATAAGAGTTTATTTAAATGGAAAATCTTTATTCTGTGTGGGTGAATTACTAGCCTGATCTTAGTAACAAATAATCTAAAGATAAATGTGCACTTCTCTATTGGTTATTATTTCTATGTTAAATGCTTAAACTCTCTCATTTGAACGAGGATTTTTACAACAAAAAACATTATTTACATGTTTAAATAGTATTGCTCTCAGGCAACACCTGGTTAAACAAATAAAATAAAATAAATTAGAAAGCATCCTTTAACCAGTATCTGAAATGCAATGTTATATGTATAATTCAAGTGAAACATTTGCTCTTAATTTTTTGAAGTCATTTAAATGCCTGGGGTACTGTGCTGAGACCATAACCTCCCTGCAAAATTAAGAACACACTAGCATTTGTGATAGAATATCCCATAGTCTGCTGAGTTGAATATTAGGTTTTTAACTGTGCAAGTTGGAAACAAATTCTACAATTTATTATAACAAGTTGGTTAGTAAATTAACCACTTATAGTTACAGTTTTAAGAACCTATCTAATTGGATGCAAATTTTGCAAATAATCAATCCAATAGTACTGAATGTTCAGTGAATAATCGAGATTCTCAATTCTTCCTATAATGGAAGGGTGAGGTTATTTTAGTGTATTTTTCAGTACCGTATATACTCGAGTATAAGTCAACCCGAATATAATCCGAGGCCCCTAATTTTACTACAAAAAACTGGGAAAACATATTGACTTGAGTATAAGCCTAGGGTGGGAAATGCAGCAGCTACTGGTAAATTTCTAAATAAAATTAGATCCTAAAAAAATTACATTAATTGAATATTTACAGAGTGTGTGTATATAATGAATGCAGTGTGTGTATTTGTGTGAATGCAGTGTGTGTGTATATGATGCAGAGTGTACAAGAAATATATAATGGTGAGAGCACTCAATACATGCAGTTAAAATGTTACCAGTACTGTCTTTAGTGTATATCTAGAACAAGATATAAAAAAGAAATATATGTATATATTGACCAGAAATTACTAGTTAAACTCACATGCTTCTGAGTCACTTATACAAGCTGACTCAGACTATGAACTTGTGATGGAGATGAAAAGCCTTTTAGACTGGACGTTTTGTAGTTGATATTGATGAGTCTTCCCTGGATGTAGACTTTACAATTATTCCAGGATACAGGATCAAAGTAAAACTTATTTATTTGATACAAAATCAAAGAATATTAAAACTCAAATACAAATTAAAAATTGTCCATAAAACCACGACACGTTTCGGCAAGGAAGCCTTTCTCAAGTGGTGCTGTCTGTCCATCTCCAATGTTTACGTTTATATTATGAAAGGTTTGGCGCTCTTTTTCGCCATGTCCGGGTTCTTTTACTTCCGCATTCGTCATCATTGGAATATACCGGAAGTATAGCGGGCGCCATTTTGGAGTGTCCTTACATTGTATAACTTGCCAGTGCTTAGTAAAAATCGATCGTTTGGACATAAATGTGAATATACATACTTAATAAAAACTTCTAAAGGGGGAAATAGAGGAAAGATGTTATTGGGTTAGAAGAAAAAAAGCCATAAGATATGGGTAACAAATATATATAAATATATATATATATATATATATATATATATATATATATATATATATAAAACGTAAATTAATTTCAATCATTTAAATACATATCCAGAAATGGTTAAAAAGAAATTAAAAGTTCCAATTTAAAATTTTTAAATATTATCATATATATGAATTAACCTCAAAATCCACATTCAAACCATATGGAGACAAAGTTTCCATATTAAAAATCCATTTCATTTCAGTTTTATTGAGGAGGTTCTCTATATCCCCTCCCCTCCAGTGTACTTTAACTGCTTCTATTCCCATAAAAGCAATACCCTGTGTGTTGCCACCATGGACTTCTAAAAAATGTTTTGACACATTATGTAGGGTATATTTCCTATTGATATTATAGATATGCTCCCTGGTTCGTATTTTAAGTGGTCTTGATGTTCTACCAATATATTGATATCCACAGGGGCAGGTGATCATATAGATTACATTCCTAAAATTGCAAGTTAAAAAGGATTTAATATCATAAGGTTTTTTTATTGTGGAATTAATAGAATTTAGTAACATTTTTGTTTTTATGCTTTCTTAAAGTGCAGCCTCTACATGTTCCACAATAATAAAAAACATTCTCTCTTTTAAACATAGTTAAAAATTGTGGATTTTTTTTGTTTATCTAAAAAACCCGAAGTTAAGACCTGTTTAAAATGTTTTGCTCCTCTAAAAATAACTTTAGGTTTTGCTCCTAAGTACTGTTGTATCTCTTGGTCCTGTTCTAAAATGTGCCATTTTTTTTAAATTATTTTTTGTAATTGATTGCTGTTTGAGCTATAATTAAAAATAATAGGTATAGTAGTATTATCCTCCTTTTGTTCTTTTTTCTTATATTTTAAAATATTCTCTCTAGTCTCTTGTCCAACTTCATCCTTTATATATTTTAACAAGTTTTGGTTATATCCCCTTTCTACTAGTTGGTTTATAAAAATTTGTGTTTGTTCTTCATATTGTTGATTTTCTGTGCAATTGCGTTTTATTCTTAGGAATTGTCCTTTAGGTATGTTTGCTAACCATGGTCTAAAATGGCAACTTTTCAGGTTAATAAAACTATTTACATCTGCCAGTTTAAAGAAGGTCTTACTTTTAATCTGGTTTTCCTCAATATAGATGCTTACATCTAGAAAATTAACTTTTTGAGTACTAATCTCATATGTTAATTTAATATTCCAACTATTTTTATTAATCGCATATGTTAATTTAATATTCCAACTATTTTTACTAATCTCATATGTTAATTTAATATTCCAACTATTTTTTGTTTTTCATGATGCAGAGTGTGTTTGTGTAGTGTGTGTAAACTGGGTGGGGGGAGAGCATTTGTATTTTAATATTGTTGTTTTTGGGATTGTCTATATATAGCAGGTTCACTACTTCGATAACAGGCCCCTATAATGGATTGTGTGTGTATATATATATAGCAAGTTCACTACTTAGATAACAGTATAGCTATAAGGGATTGTGTGTGTGTGTGTGTGTGTGTGTGTGTGTGTGTGTATGTATGTGTGTATATATATATATATATATATATATATATCAGGTTCACTTTTTAGATAATATGCCCCTATAAGGTATTGTCTACCTATAGCAGGTTCACTAATTAGATAACATGCCCCTATAAGGGATTGTGTGTATATGTGTATGAATATATGTATATATGTGTGTGTGTGTGTGTGTATGTATATGTATATGTGTGTGTGTGTATGTGTATATATATATATATATATATATATATAAATCAGGTTCACTACTTAGATAATATGCCCCTATAAGGAATTGTCTATATATAGCAGGTTCACTACTTAGATGACAGATTTCCTGTGCTGTATTCTTTTATTTTATCATGTTTTATTTTATTTTAAGTCAAATACTTGATGATAATAGTAATGTTGCCAAATAGAGATGTCCCGAACAGTTCGCCAGGAACTGTTCGCCGGCGAACATAGTTTGTTCGCGGTCGCCGCGGCGGGCGAACATATGCGATGTTCGGTCCGCCCCCTATTCATCATGCAGGTGGGAAGGTCTGGGAGGGAGGGTCTGCTGCTGATTGGCTGGAATGTGTCTGCTGACTGTGAGGAACAGGGTCAAAGTTTACTCAATGATGACGAATAGGGGGCGGACCGAACATCGCATATGTTCGCCCGCCGCGGCGACCACGAACAAGCTATGTTCACCGGCGAATAGTTCCTGGCAAACTGTTCGGCACATCTCTATTGCCAAATCAATTTTCCTATCAATGTAATCAAACCTTTTAAAATAATATACATATAATTTTGAGATTTTTTTTTGATTAAAATTACTGGATATGTACCTTCAAAATTCAAATCAGTTACATATTTTACATTTTTTCCTATATTTCCAACTGTTTTATGCTGCCATTCATATGATGGGATGTTGCAACAGCACGTCTCATTCATATTTTAATGGGATATATATATTTTTTTACAGATCCTGGATTTCAAAATATTATTTTTGAAAATGTTAATAGACTATCCCCATGCATGTCATCAGTTACCCTCCACAACTGGCACTTAATGACTGTGGAATAACTATGCTATTGCAATCCTGGTAATAACAATCACAAGGAAACACATTAAATAAACCAACTCTGCCTCTCGACAAAGGTAAAACCTTTGTAATGAAGCATGTGTGAAGGTACAATTCGTTACTCCGTCAAGCATTCCCTTCTTCCCATAAAATAATATTCCCAATAATCCACAGGAATAAATATCGCCGGTGTCGCCAAATAATCCACACATGAGCCAAAGCTTAATGCTGGAACAACAACAGGTATTCAAGCTACAGTTTATTTTATGCCCTGCTCCCATGCAGGGGAGGGACACGCACATTATCTACAGTAGCCAATAAAACAGAGGTTACAGCCCACACAAAATCCCCCCCTCTGCCTGTGATTCAATTATCTTATACAATGGAAGATGCAATTATCACAGGCAGGAAAAATACAGTTTTTACAGCATATTCATAACTTCTAAAATATACATCACATTCACATAAATTATATATTCACAATCAATCCATTCAGGGGAACAACATATCAAAAATGGCATGAATCAGACCAGGGGTTCAGAAGTTAGTAAAGTATCTTTTGGGGCCTGGCTGGCAGCATGGCTATCTGGCCCAAGCCGGTTTTACAGAGCCCTCTATCCTGGAGACAATGGGGAAAATAATCCAATTATATCCAGGGATAGAGGCAGACTCCATTGAGCACATGTTACCAGTAAAATACAAAAGGATACAAAAATACATAACTCATATCATACTGAATTGAATGGGCCACATCTCCCAGGGTCCATAGTCACAGGGCAAGAGGCGGGCAAGCAGTCCTCTCTAGGCACAAGTGGCGAAGGGCACTTTGTCACAGTAATAAATCCATGAATAAAGTAGCAGGGGGGGAAAGTATCGAATGAATGGAGGGTGATTCTTCACAGCATATATACACTATTTATTAAAAACATGTAAATCCAGTAACATTATGCTAAACGTGTTACATTAAAACACATTACGAGATTCCAAAATCATTTTAGGTATTTTCTTCAGGATTATTTAGTCAATTCCAACTTAACCACTTATATAAAATACTATAGTATTCTTAATAACATTTAATAGAATCAACTTTAATAATTTTTCTTTTAAGAAACCAGATAATTATGATGCAGTTCTGAGGACAGAGATGAAAACTACTAACCTGCTTTGACATTAGAACTGAGCCACATAATTGGTTTCCATTTGCACAGTTGCACAACCATTCACTATCCAAGCAGAACATGAGATTTTTTTCATGTACGAAAAATGTCTTCCAGAACTCACAGCATTTAAACTTTAGTAGCAAAAAAACGGCTGTGTGTTGTGTAATGGCTGATATGCCAAAATGGAGTTAATGATCTGCTAATGAATTAAAATGTCAACATAAAGTATACTAATGAGAAATCCAAATTGAGAATACAAAAAAAAATATAAGACATAAAGAAAGTGAAGTCACAAGATACGTCAATTGGCTTTAATAGCCAATTGTCTCTGAAATTTTTTTAAATGGCGTACAAAAGCAAAAAAAAAAAAGCAAGTGTACTCAGGAGATGAACAAAATATTGTTTGCAACAGATAAAATGAAAATAAAAGACAAATATCTAAAAGCCAAGTTAACAGCATTGCATCATTTGAAATTCATTCAATTCGCCTTTTCATACCCATCTCTGCTAACATTGCCGTTATCTATCATCCCCCTGGTTCCCCTCTCCTCTTCCTTGACCACTTTGCTGCTTGGCTTCCCTACTTCCTCTCCTCTAATATTTCATCCCTAATTCTTGAGGACTTCAAGATTCCCATTAACCTACTCTTGTCCTCAGTAGCCTCAAAACTACTGTTAAAGTAGAGGAGACCCTTAAGTACCAAACTTCTAGAATAAAAGGTAATCTTGACATGTCACACATATCATGTGTCCTTAAGGGGTTAAATGACCTATTGCAGTGGGCTAAGTTCCCACCTATGTAGCTGCCAATACCCTTGATCTTATTTTCTCTCATGGATGTACAATCTCTAATCTCTGCAACACTCCATTTCCTCTCTCAGTTCACCACCTCTTATAACTTGCTTATCATAGTCCCCTACCCCATCATCCTCAACCTAACCCCCATCAGCTAAGAAGAAATCTGAATTATATTGACCTTCAGTAGCTATCAGCTAATATTGATTCCCAACTACTATCCATCTCTGCATTCACCTGTCCCTCACTGGCTATATGCTTATATAATACTACCCTCATCTCTTCCCTGGACGCTGAAGCCCCGCTCCAAACATGCACCTTGATGAGAACACTCCCTCAACAAAAAAAAATCTCTTGACCCGTCCTCCCATTCTAACTATTGTCCCATATCCCTGCTCCCTTTTTCCTCAAAGCTTCTGGAAAGACTGGCCTTTACCCATCTGACTTGCTTCCTTAATTCCAACTCTCTCCTTGACGCTCTTTAGTCTGGCTTCCACCCCCTCCACTCTACTGAGACTGCACTTATTAAAGTCACTAACTACCTAATCACAGCTAAATCCAAAGGGCACTACTCCATACTAGTTATTCTTGACCTCTTTCCTGCCTTTGACACTGTTGACCATGTTATCCGTCTCCAAACTCTTCAATCACTCAGTCTCTGTGACACTGTCCTTTCTTGGTTTTCCTCCTATCTCTCCCAACGCTCATTCAGTGTCTCCTTGTCTAATAATACCTCCTCCCTTCATCCTGTCTCTGTTAAAGTTCCCCAAGGCTCTGTGCTTGGTCCCCTTCTATTTTCTCTTTATACTGCCTCTCTTGTCAAACGTATTACATCATTTGGATTCCACTACCACCTATACGCTGATGACACTCAGATATACCTCTTCTCCTCTGACCTCTCCCCTGCCATCCTGCAACGTGCTACTGCTTGCCTTTCTTCCATCTCTGACTGGATGTCCTCCCGCTTTTTGAAACTCAATCTCTCTAAAACTGAACTCCTTGTCTAATACTGATCCTCCTCCTTCGCTCTCCCTTTAAGTTAGTGGTACCCAAATGGCATTATTCTTGATTCTGGCCTCACATTTGAGCCTCACATCCAGTATGTTACCAAATCCTGTAGATTCCACCTTAAAAACATAGCCCGCATCTGCCCTTTCTTACGCAAGATGCTACTAAGGAGCTTGTCCATGCTTTAGTAATCTCTCACATGGATTATTCCCACAAGGCGTATTGCCCCGCTACAGTCTGTAATGAATGCTGCAGCTAGACTGATTTTCCTCTCCTGTCACTCCTCTCACACCTCTCCCCTCTGCCAGTCCTTACATTGGCTTCCTGTATCCTATATGAGTCGATTCAAAGTACTAATCCACACCTATAAAGCACTGACCAATTCTAGCCCCTCCTATATCTCTTCACTGATCCACAGGTATGCCCCTTACTCAGTCTCTCAGCTCTGACCTTCTCCTGTCCGCTGTTTGCACCCGTAGGGCCAACTCACACTTGCAGGGTGGCTCCTTTGCTTTCGAATAGCCTGCCTACAACCGTCAAGCTCTCCCCTAGTCTTTAATCATTTAAAAAGTGCCTCAAAACTCATCTCTTTACGAAAGCTTATGGCCTCCCCGAGTAACTTCTGCCTCACATACCTGTCCCTTGCTCTCTCCTAAAGGGCAGCACTCTATTCTCTACTCCAGCTGTGCTTCACTCCACCTTGTTTGATTGCTACCTCCTGTCTTGTTGAGTTTTTTGCCCCACCTCCTGTAGACTGTAAGCTAGTTTGAGCAGGGCCCTCTTCAACCTATTGTTCCTGTACATTTTTTGTATTTGTCTCATTTATTTTTAAATCTCCCCCTTTGATAATATTGTAAAGTGCTATGGAATATGCTGGTGCTATCTAAATACCAGTAATAATAATAATATGCTGAACACCAAGTTCACCATAATTGAATATAAAGATCCATAGGCATACACAGTAAAGCTGTCTCTAAGGGCCAGTTAAATGTTCTACATGATGGTTGCTGTATAAGCTGAGCATCATGGTATTACATATCTCAGAATTCATAGCATTAGAAATAACCTTTCATAGCATGATACGATACTTATTAATTTAATGCAAAACTAATTTTCACTAAATGTAAAAAAATATGGGTTATATCAGTATATAAGTGTTTATCAAATTTTGGGAAAAAATATTATATAATTCTCATTAAAAACTACTTATATGACATACAACTTCAGTATTTTGTACACCTGGTGATATCTGATCTCACCAAGTAGTAGCACCATTGCTACTATTTATGCTATAAATATTTAAGAGACAATGGTAAATTGTTTTCCAGCTTAAAATCTTTTTGTCGGAATATATTTTGTGACAGAAAAAAAAATAACCTTATGTTGTGAATTGGGGGGCCTCTGCCATTATTATTCATTCCTCAGGTGTTTAATCATGTATTCTCTTCTGGAACCATTTTATACAAAGTAGAATGGAGCTAGTTTGTATCACTTAGCATTGATAATAACAACAAAGTATTTAACAGCAAAGGTAAATTCAGATTATTCTGTTTTCCAAGTACATCCTCCTTAAAAGGTGTATTACATTAAAACACTTTATCTAATTTACTCTTCATAGTCCTGAACTTAACTAAGGCATCGAATGCCCAATAATTTATTTTAATTTTTTTTATTTCAGCAAGTTCAAGGGACTGTGTTCCCAAATCCAAATTTTGATCCAATTATTGATGCCCAGATGATTGGAGGAGCCCTTCAAGGTTTTGGTAAGCTTCATGGTGTTAATCACGTTTTGCTGTTGTAAG
This sequence comes from Pelobates fuscus, assembly GCF_036172605.1. NCBI lineage: Eukaryota > Metazoa > Chordata > Amphibia > Anura > Pelobatidae > Pelobates > Pelobates fuscus. The sequence continues at coordinate 118,797,284 of NC_086322.1, read as the reverse complement.
ATTGTTTTCACATTTTTAAAGGGAATATTGACAACAGACGTACAGTGGATCATTCATGATTTAATGTCAATGAAATACACGACAAGCTGCCTGGTGAAATTGCAAACTGGGAATCAAACATAATCTGAAAATCAAACAATTTATTTAAAATATATAAAGTAGTTTTAAAACACATGACTCTTGCTAGTCTTCCACGATTGTGACAATTTGATTGCTTCTTGTCATGACTGTTGAATGTAGTTTTCTTTTGAAAACTATAATCAACATTGCAATATGTAATTATAGTAATGGTATGCACAATTTCACTATCTGTTGGATGTTTAAATGGAAAGGAGGCAAGAATAAAATGACTGGGTTTAATCTTTCAAACTTTATTTATTCCCACCGTTATTTTAGGCAAACTAGTAAAAATGGGACCATATATCTTTAAACAAGTTAATTCAATCTCAGTGATTCTCTATTGGTATAGAGCATGATAGGGTGCACTTTGTGATAACAATGTAGGAAGCCGTAAGGATGGTCCTGCATTTCCTGCATATGTGATCCATCTGATTTGTTTTGTTATAAATATGGCATGTTTATAACTGCTAGTGACTTAGTCAGAGGGTACTTAAGTAGCTGAGGTTCGTAGTTACAAGGGTGACAGCCTCTAGAAGCAAATGCAGTAATGTCTTTTCAAACTTTTTTTTATCACCTATTACATATTAAAAAAGATTGCTAACCCCCCCAAAACTACCAAAATAGTTCTGCACTTCAAAATGAAGCATTTAATATACTTAAAAATGTTTTGCAGACATCCACACGGCATTGCCTTTTCCTAAAATACAAAAACTCATATAGTGCAGGATATTGTGGGTCATAATTTATAAAAATAAAGCTGTCATAAATGGGGGGGGGGGGGGGGAAACTACTGTAGTGCATTTATTAAACATGATTAAAATGGCTATGTTTCATTAAATAAAGATAATATTTGTATTTCAAAATACTGACTCCAGATACACATCACTAATGGCTTTAAAATTATTTTTATTCAAATTGTCTCTGCTTATTGAGCCATGCTTTCTGATAACAGATATTTTCAAGAAATTTAACAACTTTGTCATTCAACACTCCATTTGCCTTGGATATAATGGAGTTTAATTATAGTGCAATAGCTGCTTATGGCAGAAATATCATTCTTAAGATTTACAGTTACTTTGCAGTTTAAAATAGTCATTTTCATTGAATTTTCCCTGGATTGTGGGAAGATTAGGTAGTGTTATAGGCAGTTATCAATGCAGACATTTTAATATCAATGCAGGTTGATTAACGATCACATATACTACAACTTCATTAGCCACTCTTGATGCCAGATTCACATATGTGTTGATGTTTAATTACCAAAAGTCTGACATAGCCATAGTCTGACAAAGTTTTACAAATGCATAATGTAGATAAAAAAAAAATTACTCAGTATGATACATCAGACAATTAGTGCATCGCAGTTTGTTGTGTATGGGGCTGAGTCAGAGTGCTCATGATGATACTTGTCCACCACCGAGAGCACCTTCAATGAGAAGGTGACCACGCTGGACCACAAAAAAATGGAAGTAGGTTGTCTGGTCCGATGAATCAAGTTTTCTTTTAGACCAGTGGATGGCCGGGTGCGTGTGTCATTTACCTGGGGAAGAGATGGCAGCAGGATGCACTGTGGGATTATGTGGATTGTCATTTATGTGGATGCTACTTTAATATGCATGACCTACCTAGAGATTGTTGCAGACTTTGTACATCCCCTCATAGCAATAGTGTTCCCTGATGGCAGTGGCCTCTTTCAGCAAGATAATGCACCCTGCCACACTGCAAAATTTGTTCACATATGATTTGAAAAACATGTCAAAGAGTTCTAGGTCTTGCCTTGGCCTCCATATATCTTAGATCTCTCTTCCATTGAGCATCTGTGGGATGTGATGCAATAACAAATTGGATCCTTAAAGGCCCCACCTTGCAACTTGCAGTGCTCAAATGATCTGTTGCTAAAGTATTGGTTTAATACCACAGGACACGTTCAGAGGTCTTATTATCAGTTAAATCCATCAGTGCTATTTTGGCATCAAGAGGGGGACCTACACAATATTAGGCAGGTGGTTTTAATGGTGTGGCTGATGTGTGTGTATGTATATGTGTGTGTGTGTGTGTGTGTGTGTATAGATATATATATATATATATATATATATATATATATAGGTCAGGCCTTAGGCCTTTTGGCACCCTGTGTGAAAACTTCTCTCAGCGCCCCTCCCTGGTCACACCCTTTTCCTGGCCCTGTTAAAGGGTAAGGGAATTGCAATATCTAGGCCAATAGATCTGATCTGAAAATAGTTAAGTTGGAGAGGTTTTCCAGTTTAGCTGATTTGCCATAGGTTACTCCTTACTATGCCAATAAAGTTGCTTCAATGTTTGTGTGGTGCTCCTCATCCACTTGTGCATTTTTCCTGACCCTACTTGTGTGTCTCTCCTAATCCCCATTTTTCACCTTGTGTGTCTCTTATTTCCTTTTACCGTCTTGTCTCTTAGCGCACTGTTACTTCTTGTGTGTCTCTTAATCCCACTTAAATCTTGTATGTCTTAACCCTATTTGCCCCCCCATATAACTACACATTCACATGCATAAATGCCTATACATGCAATCACAGACATATATGGATATAACCACAGTCACATGCAAAGACAAACCAGAACAGTTACATATATAGACATAGAACAAACACAGTCATACTGTACACATCAATATCAAATAAACTGCACTCCAATCACAGAAACACCTGTAAACCTGTAAGGAACATTTCTTTTGAATGAACTATAAAGCAAAAAGAATGCCGTGCTCCAAACTATGGAGGCCGCCACATCTCCAGACAAGAGTACACAAAAGAAAGTCCAGGCACTCAATGTTCTAAATCTTGATATCCTTTCTAATGGAATGTTGCCTATGGAATGTTGTGTTGTACTCCACGGATTGTGACTGAAACATTGTGTTATGTTCCTTTGAAAAGGCTGTCAAGATTTAAAACGCTCATTGCCTTGGTTTTCTTGTTTCGTGAACTACACCCTGAACATGGACACAAACACACGTACAGTAATCACACACTTATGTATACAGTGCATAGCCAGATAGTCAAATACACACATATTCACACATACACACAGTCATATGCATACCATATCAATCACACATTTACACAGTATAAGTAATAACAGTCACCCATAGTCGCATACACAGTTTTTACAGTCATGTACACCGGGCAACTCTAGACTGTTTTCTCTACAAACTAATTTGTATAAACTTTGTATTTTTTTATTCAAAGTTTCTATGTAAAATATTTTCCTTATTTCAATTTGCTGTATATGTATTGTGATGTATGCACCCCCTTTATAAAATACATTAGTGTGCTTAACCATTAATACACATACAAATCCACAGATCACATCTCACATATACATAGATACACACATTCACATACAGATACAGACACATGCCATCACATACATTGGCACACATACATACATCCATACATACATACAAGGTTATTTACCAAAATGAGGATTGTCAGAAATTTTAAGCAAATTTCATATTTGGCGCCAAAATGACTGAATTCGAAGCATAGCTGACTTTGAAATTCACTTTCCTGACAATTGTACTTTTAGTGAAAAAGCTTGTCAGATATGAACTAAGACACCATCATAATCATCACACAGAAACACATCATCCTGTACACTGACATCACAAAACGCAGTCACAGATATACACACATTAAACACAGTTAGATACATTCATATACACAAAAAAGCATAGTCACATATATTAAAAGACACACAAAGTCACATTCATAGTCAGAAAATCACAAACACAGTCACATAAATACATAGGCTCACAATTGTGGGTTCAGGGTCCCACACATACACAGACTGATTATATATAGCATGTTCATGGGTGAATTAATAGAAATGGGGTTCAGATGAGGCTATATATGGCAGACAGGATAGGAAGGTAGTGTTACACCAGCATATAATAAAAATGGGGTTCAGATGAGGGTATATGGCAGACAGGATGGGAAGGTAGTGTTACACCAGCATATAATAAAAATGGGGTTCAGATGAGGGTATATGGCAGACAGGATAGGAAGGTAGTGTTACACCAGCATATAATAAAAATGGGGTTCAGATGAGGGTATGTGGCATACAGGATAGGAAGGTAGTGTTACACCAGCATATAATAAAAATGGGGTCAGATGAGGGTATGTGGCAGACAGGATGGGAAGGTAGTGTTACACCAGCAGACTAATGCTGATGTAACACGACCTATACTCAGCATCTTCTTTCCCTGTCACAGAACTCAAGGTTGTGTTTCAATGCAGCCACTCAGTCTCCTACCTTGTCCCAAGCTGCCTCTGCTTCCATGCAGTGCCCCTTCTCTATGGTGCTCGATCACAAGTCTCCTCTGTCCCTGGTCTCCAGTGCCGGCCTCTGGTGGGCTGGAGGTGAATAGCAGGGAGTGCTGATCATAACTTCTCCCTCGAGGTTCTGGCGCTGTGTGGAGTCAGAGCCCAGGCTGGGAATCTCTGAGGCTGCCTCTGACTCACTTACTGAGCACCAGAACCGTGAGGGAGAAGTTATGATGATCTGGCTGCAGCTCCTGCTAGGTGCACCACTGGACCATCAGGGAGTCATTTTTCACGTAATAGGATGGACTCAGCTTGCGAGCTGTATCAGGTGCCAGGGCGCCTCTTGTGTTATGGCGCCCTGTGCGACCGCACAGCTCGCACACCCCAAAGGCCGTCCCTGTGCGTATGTATGTGTGTGTGTGTGTGTGTGTGTGTGTGTGTGTGTGTGTGTGTATATATATATATATATATATATATATGTGTGTGTGTGTAGTTCAAAGCTCACAAAATGTAATGTTTTGTTATTAAGCACCTGACTTAGGCAAACATAATGGGGATTTAGTTACAGTATATGATTACACATTGCAGAAGCCTGCCACAACGCTAATGTTCCCATTTTTGGCAGGTCTTTTTCTAGCAAACTAAGGCCTGCTCTTAAAAGATTAACTTACTTACTAAATATAACCAAAACACAGTGAGGGGGGTGCAAATAAAACAATAAATACTACTTATAACTGTGGCACCTCTTGATCAATCTGTAAAAGATAATATAACAGCATAGACATAGCGTAATACTGCATAAAAAACAAACAAATGTAAACAAGTGAACAACGCACTCAAAAACAAATTGATCTGTGACAGTGTACCACAAATCGTGACTTGTGTCATATAAAAATGTATCTAAATATACCCTTTTCAGAGATTTCTGTATGGTGACTAAAAATATAAAACAAACAATCTCATAGGGTAATACAGCAGTTCCACATTGGTATGTAGTGGGTTAAGACGGCTAAAATAGAAAGTATCACACACATTTTCCAGAGCCTGTATATGTTACTGGCTCAGGTATATACACTTGAGTGTGATATGCAGATTCCTCTGCCCAAGGTTGTTGGAGGTTATTTGATAGCAGCTTTTGTCCTCAGAAGTGGAAAGCAATAAAAGGTAACTGCTAGTGATTTAGTCAGAGGGTACTTAAGTAGCTGAGATTCGTAGTTACAATCGTAGTTACTAATGAAGGTAAAATATCACATTTATTAGTATAATAACACATACAAATCTTATATCTAGGTTTCCTTATCCTCATATGGGTCCACAGTCCATGCACAATGCGTTTCAATGCACTCTGCATCTTCCCCAGGTGCTCAGTACATAATGCTGCAACCTATTCTCTTATAAACTCCCAAATATTGCGCTAGAAACAGTAAGTTAATTATGTGTGATGTCACTTCCAGTGTCGCCGGCGTAATGCGGTTGCCATCTTAGTACACCAAATGTTGTACATATTCACATCCAGTTTGTGGCATAACGGTGATATATTTCCGGTTCTGCCTTTCAGACATCATGGCCATCTTAGTATCCCCAGAAATGTGTAGCGTCACTTTCGGTTTTGGCCCAAAAATGCTAGATCAGCCATACACTGGATGTTTAAAGCTTTTTCATCATTGCCTCATCTTGGCATCTGTGGCTTCCGCCGTAAGTGACGCAGCGGCCATCCTGGTCCTCCTTTGGGCTATGTGTATTGTATATCTCCAGAAGATCCTGACTTTGTGTATTAAAGTTAGAGACAAAACTAATTTGTCAATTTATTGTTGTATCTTGTCTTTCTCTATATTTTAAAAATTCTTCTCTAGGTTTTGTGTAGATCTCTAGAAACTGTTCTTCCACTTCTTCTTTCACATATTCTTTTTGATAAAATTGTTTCTGTAATTTACTTGATTGATCTATAAATATACGGTCATCTTTACAATTTCTCCTCAATCTAGTGAATTGTCCCTTGGAGATATTCATTAACCAAGGGGAGAAGTGGCAGCTTATTTTGTCTATATAAATATTAGTGTTTACTTTTTTTATTTATTTTTTATTTTTATTTTTTTTAGAAAGGGTCTTTGTTTTAATGACTTATTCATAACCACCACTCCTCCACCTTTATCGGCTAGTTTTTTTTAATTATATTATTGTTCACCCTTAGTTATTTCAATGCTTTTCATTCTCCATTAGATAAATTGTTTCAAAATTTAGATAGAGGTTTAATTTTTTTAATATCAGTAAGGCAAGCTTATTCAAATGTTTTTATGCTAGCAGTGGACTTTGGTTTAAGATTGGTGTGTTTTAAAACCATCTATTTCATTACTATATATATATATATATATATATATACTTTTTTCTACATTAAAAAAATATTTTTTAAGACACAACTTTCTCATATAACAGTTGAGGTCAAGAAAAATGTTTTGAATTTGTTTAAGCCACAACTTAGAGCAAATTTAAAACATTTCTCTAAAGCACTGTTTATCTGAACTTAAACATTTTTTTATGTTTTATTTGTTCCACTTTTTCCATTAGTTTTCCCTCATTCCTCTTAATCTTCCTCCCTTCTCTCTTCCCTCTTCCATTGATTCTTTTTTGTTTTAGGGGTGAACAGAGAGACTTTGGCCACAGATCGTGAGATCTTGGGCTCCCTAAAAACTTCCTCTCCCACTGAATAACTTTGCTATTCTATTTTTAATCACGTTTTTATCACTGTTATTTTATCACTGTTTTATTTTGAAGTAAAAACTTCTTATCTTCCTTATTTGACATTGATATTTATTTATTTATGCTAATCTGGGAAGGAGGAGACAGAGATATCGTGCTGGAAGCCTGAATAAACGTATTATTTGAATGCAGTTACAGTCAGAGCCTGCTTCCTAAGGCTCTGAAGATTGTTAGTGACCCAATACCTCTGTTATAGAATAACATGTTTTTTTTATGTAGTATTACGCTATGTCTATGCTGTTATGTTATCTTTTACAGATTGAGTAAGAGGTTTCACAGTTATAAGTATTATTTATTGTTTTATTTGCACCCCCTCACTGTGTTTTGGGTTTTATTCATTCTAAGTAGTGTCTTTTGAGGGATTGTTAGACACTGGGAGTTGTTGCTATTTTCCATATTTCAGCGCCAATCCACCTACATTTTATCCTGTAAAGGTGAAATATTTTTCTCTTTTAATTACTAAATATATTTGCATATGAAACTAAGAGGGCTAAATATCCATACATTACAAGGATGTTTTTATATATATAATGTTAACTATGGAATAACTGAGTATATCTTTCCTTTTCTCTACAGGATGTGACAAGGATGTTTTAATTGATATTCTAACCCAGCGGTGCAATGCGCAAAGGCAGATGATTGCACAGACCTATCTAAGCGTATATAACAGGGTAAAACAAATTAAAATTGGGTATAAATCATTGTGCATGTTATAATCTCTCTAATTAGGATATCAAATAGTTTTTATATTTTACCGAATCATACTGGATCTAGCAGTTTTTCCTGATACCCTCACCTTAGTCACAATCAGGTTCACTCAACCATTGCTCTTGTCACACTCAAGTGCACTCGAACATCTGTTTAGAAAGTGCCACACAAGTAAATGTGAACTTGGGCATTGCTTCCATAGCTGTTGCAAACATTTTAAATAGAAGAAAGGGAAGAAAGGGACATTATTATAAATTCTTAATATTTGTGCATATTTTGTTTAGGTGGACCAATAATTATGAGCTGTATTATACAAGAGTTTAAAAAAAAAAAAAAAAGAAAGAGGGGAAGAGGGCTGTTTATCCAAGAACCAGAAACGTTTCAGATGTACAGAATGAAAAGCTGAATGCCCCCATATATTTTCATTAGAATTTATTTACATTTGGATAGAGCAATTACTGCTGTGCATCATCTACATATCTCAAATTGAACTTTAGGAGGTCCACACTGGGCACAGAAACTGATAGAAATTATAGCTCCTATAGCTATACAAGAATCCCCACCACATATGTGAGTAGGCACAGATATGTACATATGGACTGACAGTAAGAGGGCTATAAAGGGTTAACAGATGCAGAGAATAAGGTTGAAATAAGTTATATATAAGGTAATACAATCACCAGCCTGCATTAATTGCTAAAATGTAATACTCCAGCTGTAGAAGATTAATATATTATGATGCCTGTTTGTAATAAACATGAAGTGTAGCAAAATAGTCAAAGAAAATATCGGACTGCGGGTTGTAAATTTACTGACCTGGAAACTGCAGGTATAAGATTTGTAGGTTTCGTAAACAATGTTTTCTTCTCTAAACTATCAAATCACTCATTGTTTGCCTTCAAACATTAGGTGTACTCTCTATATTAAATATGTTTCTAGTAAATCACAATTGGTAAATCTGTAGCCATCCATACTTATTTTACATACCTTAGAATGTTGAATTAATTAGAATGTTGTTTTTTTTTGTTTGTTTTTTAACCAAGATATAACTGATATCTGAACAGACTTAGTTTGGACTCCTTTGTCTGGACAATCCACCCTTTCACTCACAGGTGCCCCATTAGAATACACAACACTAAAGTTTATATTTGAGAAATGTATAGTAGAAACAGCTTAAGCAGTACTTAGCATTCATATATATTATATTTTAACCCTTTCAGAACCGCTGACGGTTTAGGACCGTCGCAGGTAAAACGTGCGTTTGGACCGCTGACGGTCCTGAACCGTCATAGCGAAAAACGGGCTGCGGGAAGCAATCAAATATCACTCCCACCAGTATAACGCTGTAACTATCTGCCAGACATCCCAGGCAGATAGTAACAGCCAATTGCGGCGTGTGAGCGATCGCTCACAATTGGCTGCTGTCAAAGTGGGTGTTACACTAACTTTGACAGTGATCTGTGCCCCTCTCTCCTCTGTAGCGTTTTGTGAGGCGAGAGAGACAGAGATCGTGATAGTTTGTTGCAGCAGAAGTGTTCCAGAGCTTTATACAGTATCTAAAGTGAATAAAAAAAAAAACAGTTTTAACCCCTTCCCTGCCAGAACTGTTACAGCAGTGCATTTGTACTGTCTGTATTTTTTTTTGCCCTTAAAGGGTTAAATTTGTTTTAAAAATCTGTGTCTTGGTCAGTCAGTTTCCCTCCCCCAAATCTCCATTAGATTTTTGTGACAGGAGTTAGTTTAGGGATTGCTGTTTAGCAGGGCCGGATTAAGAGCCCAGTGGGCCTGGTGCTGATAATTATGATGGGCCTAATTACAAAATCTTATTGACCAAAAACACTAAAACAGTCCTACCTCCTAAGCGTCATGTATCTGATGGAGATGATGCTGTAGGGAAACTCATAGGATGCAACTATGAGAAAACACATACCCTTTGCTAATCTCATGCTTTCATCTTTCAAGTAAACCCATACCCCCTAACAGCAGTGTCCAGTAAAGCAGGAAGTCTATGGATGCGGTAAAAGGGTGGGCTACTGACACAAATCACATAACCAGAACGTCCGAAAGGGCGAACATACACAAAAAGGGGGAATGTCTGTGTCCCTATGTCTCCCAGTCCCTTAGTGTTTGTGTCCTCATGTCTCCCAGTGTCCCCATGTCACTATGGGACATTGAGAGACATTGGGACACTGGGAGACATGGGGACACAGATACTAGGGAACACTGGGAGACCTGGGAAATCTGAGACTCTTGGGGACACTGGGTGACAGACACGAGGGGACACAGGGAGACATGGGGCACTGAGATACTGTGATATATAGGGGACACTGGAGACTTGATAAAAACCTGGGTACAGGTCAAAATGTTGTGGTGTCCAATAAACCTGCTTAAAGCTATCACAGTGAGTGCCTGAGATTTTTTTCTTTTATACTAGGGGACACTGAGACACTACGGGCACAGAGACACTACGGGCACAGAGACACTACGGGCACAGAGACACTATGGGCACTGAGAGACATGGGGCACTGAGACACTGATACATAGGGGACACTGATGCATAGGGGACATTGGAGACTTGATAAAGACCTGGGTACAGGTCGAAATGTTGCGGTGTCCAATAAACCTGCCTAAATCTATCACATTGAGTGCCTGAGATTTTTTCTTTTATACTAGGGGACACTGAGACACTAGGAGACATGGGGACACAGAGACATTGGGAGACTAGGGGACTTTGGGAGTCTAGGAAACACTGAGACACTAGGGACACTGGCACACTACAGACACTGAGAGACACCAGGGACACATGGCGATACTGAGATACTAGGGACACTGGCTGGGAGACATGGGAACACTGCCATGTCTCCTATGTCTCAGTCGCCCATTGTCCCCATGTCTCCCTGTGTCTCCATGCCTCTCAGTGTCCCCATGTCACCCAGTGTCCCCTAGTGTTTGTATCCCCATGTCTCCCAGTGTCCCTTAGAGTCTGTGTCCTCATGTCTCCATGTGTCCTGATGTCACTAGGACACTAGGGGACACTTAGAGACATGGGGACACTGGGAGACATGGGGACACTGAGACACTGGGGACAGTGGCTGGGAGACATGGGGACACAGACTAGGGGCCACTGGGAGACATGGGGCCACTGTGTCCCTAGTGTCTCAGGGTCATTGGCATCCGAATGGGGGGGTAAAGGGGGTACTTGGCCCCCCCGGATTTTTCAGCTTGTGCTGCTATTTTTCGTTTTAGTGTGAGAATACAGTGCAATACCAGCGCTGGCCAGTAGGTGGCGCTGTGAATGGAGAAAGGCAGGAAGCTACAGCTTATCCCTGCCTCTCTCTCATGACTGAAACCGCAGGGGAGCAGCACAGAGGCAGCCTACAGAGCAGGTAAGTGAGGGATGGGGGGTGGGGGAGACCGCATAGAGGAAGGTAAAGTAGAAGGAGCAGAAAGGTTCTGCAAGGGGCAGGAGGGGCCAGCAAGGAATAGAAAGGGGCAGCAAGAAGCAGGAAGGGGTCGAAAGGTTTTCAAGGAGCAGGAGGGTAAAGTAGAAGGAGCAGCAAGGAGCAGGAGGGGTCAGCAAGGAGCAGAAAGGGTCTGCAAGAGGCAGGAGGGGTCAGCAAGGAATAGGAAGGGGCAGCAGGAAGGGGTAGGGACGGTCTGCAAGGAGTAGGAAGGGTCTGCAAGGAGCAAGAGGGGTCAGCAAGGAGTAGGAAGAGGCAGCAAGGAGTAGGAAGAGGCAGCAAGGAGCAGGAAGGGGCAGCAAGGAGCAGGAAGGGGCAGCAAGGAGCAGGAAGGGACAGCAAGGAGCAGGAAGGGACAGCAAGGAGCAGGAAGGGGCAGCAAGGAGCAGGAAGGGGCAGCAAGGAGCAGGAAGGGGCAGCAAGGAGTAGGAAGAGGCAGCAAGGAGTAGGAAGAGGGAGCAGGGAGGGTCTGCAAGGAGCAGGAAGGGGCAGCAAGGAGCAGGAAGGGGCAGGAAGAATCAGAAGGAACAGAAAGGATCAGCAAGGGGCTGCAAGAAGCTGGAAGGGGCAGAAAGAAGCAGGAAGGGCAGTAAGAAGCAGGAAGGGTATGCAAGAAGCAGGAAGGGCCATCAAGAAGCAGGAAGGGCCATCAAGGAGCAGAAAGGGATCAGAAAGAGAGCAGAAGGGCGCAAAATAAGCAGAAAGTAGCAGAAAGGTAAAGGAGCAGAAGGAGCCTCAGAAGGCCAAGAAGGAGAAGAAAATGAGATTGGAGCACTTCATTCTGGACACCACATCATTAGGCGTTGGTACCTGGGCCTGGCAGGGAAACTTTGGACCTTCTCATCTCCCCAGGTAAAAACAAACAATATCAGTGTTAATGTGTTCACTTTTATTTACTGAGTGTCAGGAAACACAGAGGGCCGCTGGGTAGGGGTGCCGCTGATTGGCTAGATGGGTCAGCTAGCACTCTAAGCCAATCAGTAGCTCCCCATTCATAAAAACGTAAAACATTTTTATGAATCGGGAACTAGCGATTGGCTTAGAGGGTCAGCTGACCACTCTAGCCAATCTGCAGCACCCATGCCTGACGTCAATCTGCACTTCCTGACACTCTGTTTCAGAAGTTGAATACCACTGAGCGACCTGGAGATCTGGAGCTGAAGGAAGCCTTTGGGGGTAAACCATTTGAGAGCGGTTTAACCCCTTCAAAGAAAGAGCACCCAGGGGCCTCCTTGCATCACATCATTTTCATTTAGATAAAGTTGTTATGGTGACCAGAATGTTCCTGTAATTTGATGAAAGGAACACTATAGTGTAAGGAATACAAACATATATTCCTGACACCATAGTTGTGAAAACGCTATTCACCCTGGCTTTATGTGAAAATGACTATGCTCCTTCCCTTTCATGACACTGTCAAAAAGGGGCCAAGCATGGATGTCATTACAATTATGTCCCCCCTCCCCCCGGAAAAATTCCTGCGGACGTCCATGCTCAGGGTCCCCATGTTACCCAGTGCCCAATGTCTCAGCGTCCCCATGTCTCGGAGCTGCTGTCTGGACTCTCTGTGCAGAACTGGTCCCCGCGGATCAGTGAGTAGAGAGAGGCAGGGAGGGAGATGCCGTAACTTCTTATCACTGCCTCTCTCCACACAAACAGCGACCCCTACTGGCCGGCGCTGGTATTGCAGAATAAACTATGTTTATACTGAGACAGACATTTGTATTGCCGGTATTACTGCAATACCGGCACCGGCTAGGCAGCCTCAAATACCTGAGAAATACTTCTGAGAAATACCTGGCAACCCTAAGAAATACATGAGAAATACCTGGCAACCCTAAGAGTAGTGTGTAAAAAAAAAAAAAATGTAAAAAAAAAAAAATTTTTTTTTTTTTTTTTTTTAAACCAATGGGCCTATTCCATGGGCCTGGGCCTGGAGCTGCAGCTCCATCAGCCCCTATGTTAATCCGGCCCTGCTGTTTAGTCTGTTTTAGTTAAAAAAAAAAAAAGTATAAATTTTTTTGTGTGTATTTTGTAATTTGTTTTAGTCGTGTGTAAAACATGCAGCGTATGTATAACTTGCAGGAGGCATATGCTTTCTTGGCGCCAGACTCTGAAGCCACTGACACTGCGTCAGATTTTGACCCAGGTCAGTTTTCTGACACGTCTAGTCAAGAAGACATGTCATCTGTGTGTGAGCCGGCTGAAGAAAGAAGCTGTGCTTCCTCTGCTACGCTGAATGTGGAGGAGGACTTGGTACCTCCACAGTTAGCCGAGCCCAACGTCCCCCCTTTTAGTGCCAACGCAGGCATTAATGTTAATGTGGATGGCTTCTCCCCAATGCAGTATGTAGAACTATTTTTAGGGGATACCATCTGGGAGGAGATTGCTTCCCAGACTAAATTGTATGCTACCCAATTTATTGATAACAATCCAGGTAGCTATACAGTCAGGGAGCATGACTGGCATCCCACAGATGTCCCAAAGCTTAAAAAATTCTGGGCTCTTACAATGCTCATGGGGATTATAAAGAAGCCATCGATTCGCTCATACTGGAGCACCAACCCCATAATGTCTAGTCCAGTATTCTCCCAAACCATGCCTAGAGCCAGATACGAGTTACTGCTGAGATTTTTACATTTCAGTGACAATACCCTCTGTCACCCTAGAGATCACCCCCAATACGATTGCTAGACCATTTTCAGGACAAATTTTCGGATGTTTATACCCCCCAACAAAATGTATCCATAGATGAATCTCTAATGAAATACAAAGGGAGATTAGGGTTCAGACAATACATCCCCTCAAAGCGCTCTAGGTATGGCATAAAACTGTACAAACTGTGCGAGAGTGTAAGTGGATACACATTTGCGTTTCATGTATATGAGGGGAAAGATGGTCAACTGGACTCTCCTGGCTGTCCTGACTTCCTGGAGACAAGTGGGAAACTTGTATGGGACCTACTAAACTCCTTGTTTAATAAAGGTTACCACCTTTTATGTGGATAATTTTTGTAGTAGTGTCCGTCTGTTTAAAACACTTTATGGTTTACAGACACTGGCCTGTGGCACTGCCAGAAAAAATTCCAAAGACTTTCCACGATCTCTCATAGAGGCAAAATTAAAAAAGGCAAATGTAAAGCACTTCGCAAAGCTGAAGTGCTTGCACTAAAATTTAGGGACAGGAAGGATGTCAACATGCTAACCACCATCCACGACGAACGCATGTCAGACGTCTCTGTCCGGGGCAGAGTAGAGTCCAAACCGGTTTGCATCAGGGCGTATAATAAGTACATGGGGGTGTTGATTTGGCTGATCAGCTGATGCAGCCATATCTTATTTTATGAAAAAACAAAGCATGGTATAAAAAGGTGGCTATCTATCTGATGCAAATAGCAACCCACAACTAATTTTTGCTTTTTTTTAAAAAAATAATCCGGGGAAAACCACCTTTCTCCAATTTCAGTTGAAAATAATTTCTTTAACAATTTATGGAGATGGACAAGTTCCAATAACGGTGAAAGCTGAGTCCAGACTTTTTATTTTTAAGTTACCGCCAACTGCTAGAAAAAAAAAAAAAAAACAGAAACGTTGCCGGGTCTGTTTTAAAAACGGGAAAAGGACAGACACCCCTTTTCACTGTCCTAATTGCCCTTCGAAACCAGGACTGTGTGTAGGAACATGTTTCAAGCTGTACCACACAGAACAGTTGTAAGAAGTGTTCCTGAATTTTTATTTTATTTTTTGTTTTTTTTTGGAAAGCAGCCATTTTTTGATAGTCAGTTTCCTTCCCCAAAATCTCCAGTTAGATACTATTTGCAGGAGTCAGTTTAAATATTGCTGCTAAATGTACATTTGCTACCTGCACATTTGGCCTAACAAGTTTTCTGGCAGTGACACATAACCAGCTGGCCAAAACCAGATGACGTGTGCATAAAAACCAGAATAAAAAAAATTACCACTACACTTTCTTTGGGGAGCAAAATGGTTGGGGGAAAGAAGTCAAAACACCCCATCCTCTATAACCTTTGATGTCTACTTTATAAAAATATATACTTTCATGATGGTAACATTAACTGGAGGGTGCAAAAATATGTCAAACTGAAGATAGACCAAGCATACCTATATATCAAGTTGAAAAACTGACATGTACAAGTTCTGATTGTTGCCTTTTGGCCCCCAAACAACCCAGCAACCCTATACATGGGGGATATCACTGTACTCAGGATATGTTGCTGAACATATTGGGCAGTGTTTGACAGTGACACATAACAGGATCTGTGAATTTATACCTGAATTGCAGTTTATGTGAAAAAAAAATAAAACAAACAATCTATGCAGCCATTTTACCACAAACCTTTGCCAAACTTTGCATAGGAAGTATCAAAATATTCTTAGATGAATACCCTGGGCTATCTAGTTTAAGAAAAATATATACATGTGGGGTGTCTTTTGGAGATTTATGACATAAGTGTTACAATGTCACTAATACATTTGAAAAATGTACATTTTGAAACGGCAATTTCCTACTTGTACTTATAGCCCTATAACTTGCAAATAAAAGCAAAAAAACACGTAAACATTGGGTGTTTTTAAACTCAGGACAACATTTTGAATCTATTTAGCAGTTTGTTTCATTCGGTTTTGTAGATCAGTAAAAGATTTTTGAAGTAAAAGTAAAAAAATGTTGTTAGTTTTTTTTTAATTTTTCACCATATTTTATTATTTTTTAATTAAATTATATGACATGATAAAAATAATAGTATGTAAAGAAAGCCATTTTTATCCTGAAAAAAACAATATATAATTTGTATTGGAACAGTAAATGAGAGCGGAAAATTACAGCTAAACACAAACACCACAAAAGTGTTAACCCCTTAAGGACACATGACATGTGTGACATGTCATGATTCCCTTTTATTCCAGAAGTTTGGTCCTTAAGGGGTTAAAATAGCTCTGGTCCTTAACGTACAAACATTGCAAAAACAGTCCGGTCATTAAGGGGTTAAAATAGCTCTGGTCCTTAACGTACAAACATCGCAAAAACAGTCCGGTCATTAAGGGGTTAAAATAGCTCTGGTCCTTAACGTACAAACATCGCAAAAACAGTCCGGTCCTGAAGGGGTTAAAAATGGGTGCACTAATAGGGATAGATTTATATCACAAACAATGTGTACGAGTGAGTATGTATTAGATTTGTGAAAAACCTTGTTTGGACCAGTTTGTCCAGATTTAACTATTTTTAATCCACACCCAAACTAATTAATCCTTTCAGAATGTGCCTGTAAAGTTCTCGTCCATGAATAAGACTCCACGGGTATATCCAGACAAAGCAATTTGCTTAAGTGTGGATTAAAAGACATTTGATTTGGACTAACTGGTACAAACAATTTTTGCGCATGTATAGTGGATACAAGTACAGTATGTGTATGTCAGTGTGTGTGTGTGTGTGTGGCAGTGCATGTTTGTAACAGTGTGGGTAGTAGTTTCTGTAATAGTGTGTGTTCTATTGTGGATGTGGGTAGCAGCATGTGTGGCAGTATGGGATAGTGTAGCAATAAGTGTAGAGGTGTGTTTATTAGTGTCTGTAGGGGTAGCAGTGTGTGTAGCAGATTTTAAACTGTACATTTTCATGTGTGCTTCTATATTTCATATAATAGGTGAGTTTGCACTAGAAATACAAAAAAACAATGTCTTGTCAAGAGGGAAAGTCTCTCAGTGGATGCATTAAAGTAATCCTGCCTCTCTTACTTGATATAAAGATTGAGGAACACATATCAGTTAAAAGTGAACTTTTATAGCCCACACGTTTTATTTATATACATATAATTATGTTTTTAATTATTAATAATTGCTCACTAAATAGAGAGTTGTGAAGAATTGATGTATTTCAGGTCAAAACCATCCAACTGAGCTATTTCTCCTGTTCTGATTTATTGACAAAATGTACAACTACCTTTTTATTTAAACTTTTACATGTGCGGTCAGAGAAGAATTAACCATAGGGAATACCTAGACAACCGCCCAGGATCCAGGGTTCAGCTAGGTACCCTGGAACCATTGATTTGCTTGGCCTTATCAACCATCCTTATTTGAAGAATATAGGGGGGGGAGGGGATTGGGATCTTCTCTGCGCGCAGTTCACTGGATAAAAATGTACTGTTTACCATTGTTGCTCAAGGTATAAACTAATATCATGCCGAGCTATGATACTTTTTTTTTCTATGCACTATATTTAGTATTATTTATGTGTTTTCATTTTATTTTAAAATTCTAAGGATTTGCTTGAATCTCTGAAAGAGAACCTGGATGGCCATTTTAAAGATGTTATGGTTGGCTTGATGTATTCTCCCCCTGCCTATGATGCCCACGAACTCTGGCATGCTATGAAGGTAACAGTTGAACCATATAGCAAACTATGTATTTCTAATTAAATTTCAGAATTTTTCCTTAGTTTAAAACTGCAGAGAGCAAAATGCAGAGGCATATATAGCAAAGAAATACAGAGTGAGCTATTCTTTTTTTAGGATATTAAATATGTTTTCACAGCTACTCTTTAAATTATTATTTTTAAGGCATTGCATAATAATATGATTGAATTAACTTCAAACTTCCAAATACATATTGTACATATCATTCGCACTTGGCGAAACGTACTAAAATAAATTAAATCAACAACCATGTTTATTAAAAAAAAAAAAAAAAATCACATCTTCATGTCTTTCCATGTGTGAAAATTACATTATCAAACAAAATCCAGAGCAACATTATGTTTGCAGACACAAATTAAAAAAAAATATTGGTGTCTCTTCACTGAAATGTGTACTACCAACAAGTTAGACCAAAACTAGAGATGGTAAAACAATAAAAATTATAAACTGTGCAGATAGATGGATAGATAGAGTGAGAAAATGTCATGATTTGGTTTACACTCAGTCTGGTGCAGTACCTCACAGTGCCACTACCTGTCTATGGTGCTATTGCAGGCTGCGGCACCCAGACTGAGATCTCTCTCTGTTCCCAGCTGGCCTTACTTTGTAATTATCGTCTCTCTGTTTTGCTGAACCTCACCTCTTCTTGTTTGCCAGTTCATTAATAATAATAGTGTTGGTCTAGTCCTTTTGTCCTACGTAACAGTCTGTATACCTGAGCTAGCTGTCTTCCATGAGTTTCTAAGCTATTGTCTATCCTGTGGTCCCGAGCTGCCTGCTTCCCTATATCCAGAGACCCTCCTCTTACATTCATTTATCTGTGCTGGTATTTGATTCTGTTGTGTTCCTTGTAAATATAATACCTTGTCTTACATTGAGTCATCTGTATTTGTATTTGATTTTATTATCTTCCTTGTAAATCTCAATACAATTGTTTTTCCTTGATTTGTGTGTGTGTTGGTTTCTTTGCATTCTGTGTTCCACCTTATAGAGGTTGCTGTACTGGTCAGCACCAGACCCCTTATAGAGAGAGATAAATAGACTGTGTCATGATCCTCTCCTTGTGTCAGGGCACCCTCAGTCCCTCGCCGCCCGCGGTCTCCCCTTCCCCTACCTGTCAGCGAGCGGCGTCCTCTCAGCTCCAGGCGCCACTCGCGTCCTCCTCCTCGCCTCCCAGCGGCAGCATGTATAGCGCTGCACGCTGGGAGCCCGCACGTTTTTACAAACACCAGGGTCGGTCACGTGACCCGGCGTTAAAGTCACAGTACCATAATCACAGTGGAAGGTGTAAATATCTCCCACGTGTGATTGTTAATTCTGATTGGAAGTTATCCAATCAGAATTAACCATAGGATTTATATACTTACCTTTCCTGTCTCTCAGTGCCCTGTTGTGGTCTTGTGATACCTGTATTGCAGTCTGTTCGTGCGTCTCTCTGGTTACTGATTATTTGGCTTGTTATTCCGATTTTCCTGTATTCTCCATTCCTTTGACCTCGGCTTGTTTCTTGTTCTCCTGTTTTCTGGCGCCCTTTACTTGGCTTGTCTCCTGACTATTCTTAGTGTGCTTAACCCGGCCATTCTTTCTGTGACCTGTTAGCGTGTTAGGTTCCCGAATCGTGACACCGTGGCTTTGCCATCTTCTTGTTAGGCTATGCCTTCAGCTCCTATCAGCTTCTTCTAGTGGGAATTACCTATGCATGCAAGTCCATTGGATGTATTTTTCCATTAGCTGCTTTCATGATTCAAAAGATTCTACCTTTCACAGTAAAACGTGCCAGTTTAACATCCCTGTCATGTTTTATATTCCCTCAAGCCCATATTTATGAACTAACATAATTGATTCACTTTTAGCATAAGATTCATATGAAACAATAAAAAAAAATCTGTAATGGTAAACTTTGCAAGATGGAAAGATATAATAAAAAGAGAAATTATTAGTACGGATACAGGTTTGTGCAGGTTATGTGGGTTAGTAGTATATTTCACAAGTTAGAAATATATTTATTATTATTATTGCCATTTATATAGCGCCAACAGATTCCGTAGCGCTTTACAATATTATGAGAGGGGGGATGGAACTATAAATAGGACAATTACAAGAAAACTTACAGAAACGATAGGTTGAAGAGGACCCTGCTCAAACGAGCTTACAGTCTATAGGAGGTGGGGTATAAAACACATTAGAACAGGATCCATAGTCACATATTTGGATTATATGCAAGCAATGTGAGTCCTCGGCTCTGACTATGGGCGAGCTCAATTCACTTTGAATCGCAGCAATCCTACAAAATGGGCAACAAAAAAAGAAACTCCTTACCTGCCAAAGACCCCAGGAATCCCTCGGTTTCCATATTTCAGCCTTTAAGCAAATATTTTTCCGAACAAAATGTCGGAGACCCAGGGGCCTCCATATCCAGCATGGCGTCGCGAGCACCGTCACCGACGGCCTCACAAGCCAGCTACTCAATCTCAGAGGCATCGATGCTCCCTGATACAGATCTATGGGACATACTGAGCAAACTACCCTCACGGGAGGATATAGCACACATGCTAACCGAACCAAATCCATTCAGGCCAAAATCTCCGAACTGGGAGCAGGCCTCAACTCCTTAGACACGAGAGTTCAACAATTGGAAACAACTGTAGACACTCAGGTCAACCGCTTGACTACAGCAACTGCACAAATCAAACTGATTAACCCAAAACTAACATCTATGCACAGATACCTGGAGGATCTGGATAACAGGGGGAGACGGAATGAAGCCGAGGTCTCCTGGAATCTAACGCGGGTCCTAAATATTTAATGAAGTTCCTAATGGGACTTTTCAACTCAATACTGGACAATTAAATACGACAGAGCGCACAGAGCCCTAAGGCCTAAGGGCTGGCCAGACGATGCCCCTCGAGATATAATTTGTTGCTTCCAAGACTTCACACTTAAATAAGCCATTATGAAACAGGCAAGAACAGCACCTGCATAACACTACGTGGAACATCCAATTCAGCTATTCCAGGATTAATCATGGATCACTATACAAGGCTGGAGGGCCCTGATGTCAATCACCAACCAGCTATGAGAGAAACAGCTCAGATACAGGTGAGGGTTTCCTCTTAGCCTCACGGCTACCAACAACGGAATCCCTGCTACAGTCCAAACAGCGGACAATGTACCCAACTTTATCCAAGCTCTCAGATTACAAGAAGCACAAGTCCCAGACTGGTACGAAGACCCAGGTCATTTGCCAAAGCCTCCACAACCACAGAGCCACAGGCCCCAGGAAACGCAAGCCCTCACCCGCATGCTCCTCTGGGTCACTAAGCGGACAGACCTCCAGACCTCCAGACAAGTAGAATGGACCTAAACACAAACCGGTTCTGATAAGCGGTCACGACATAACCAGACTGCAATTCCAAACCGGGACATGTAATGTATGACCCATGATATTGCCAATGTTATCTATGCCCTACTTTCTCTCGTTTGAACCCACACTATTAGACGATCCAATAACTTTGCTAATACCCACACACACAATCGGTTTGAAGTTACGATATAAGCCAAGCAACTATACCATGTATCTTCTGACTTTCCGATTAGGGCCCACTCCCTTATGAGAATGGATACTGTGTAATTTAAATGACCAAGCATCACCAGTTCGCCTAATAATGTATCCCTGCTCATAATTGACATGAGCATTCATGGAGCCTTCAGAACTAATAGATCGATTGCCCTTCCAATTAATCAAAGTTAGCTGCGAGACGAGAACTTATAGGACAATGCTTGTCCGCTAAAAGCTCGCCCGACTGCGAAAAATCACTCTCACAACCTTATACCTGCCACCTCTGATTAAAAACCTATCATCCACCCCCCCAGGAGCCGTGTCGCACGCACTTAATCCTTGGGGTACAGGACACAGGTCCCACTCCACACAGGATGACACAAATCTCCATAGCCCTGATTCCAGCTGGAATCCTTTGCTCACACACTGAGCATATGAAAACCTTTCTTTTACAATTCACACAAATTGTTTATTTTTTAATTTATTGTTTCTCATTGTTAAAGACTTATGGCAAGCAATCCTATCGGGTCAGTACGGCAAGTGCAAATCTAGAAACATAGAATGTGTACAGATAAGAACCATTCGGCCCATCTAGTCTGCCCAATTTTCTAAATACTTTCATTAGTTCCTGGCCTTATCTTATATTTAGGATAGCCTTATGCCTACCCCATGCATGCTTCAACTCCATCATATTCCCCCGTCTTGTCTTTCCTCCAAGCTATACATGTTAAGATCCTTTAACTTTGCCTGGTAAGTTTTATCCTGCAATCTATGAACCAGTTTAGTAGCCCTTCTCTGAACTCTCTCTAAAATATCAATATCCTTCTGAAGATACGGTCTCCAGTACTGCGTACAATACTTCAAGTGAGGTCTCATCAATGGCATGAGCACTTCCCTCTTTCTACTGCTAATACCTCTCCCTATACAACCAAGAATTCTGCTAGCATTTCCTTCTGCTCTATTACATTTTCTGCCTACCTTTTAGTCATCAGAGTAATCACCCCTAAATCCCTTTCCTCAGATGTTGAGGTTAGGACTCTATCAAATATTCTGTACTCTGCCCTTAATCTGTATATGTATACTTGTATAATGGCAGGCATGGGATTAGGGCGGGACAAGGTGGTCCCCCAAAGGTTCCTGCAGCCAGAATTATATCTCCAATATTGTTTATTATGTGTTCTCATAAAGTCTCATTGAATGTCAGGGGGTTGAATATCCCGGAGAGGTGGCGCTTGTTTCTTGCAGATCTAAAAAGAATGGGAGCAGACATGGCCTTCCTGCAGGAGACCCACTTTAAACGGGGTTTGGCGCCGTCCCTCTGGGATCGCAGATACCCACTGGGGTACTTTAGCGACTATATTGGATGTAAAGCAAGAGGAGTGGCAATCCTGTTCGCAAACCACATCCCATTCAGCCTAGAAGACCAAATGACAGACCCTCATGGAAGATTCCTCTTTCTCAAAGGCTCCATATGCCAGGGCCAGAATGACATCATATTCTGGCTCCTGGCATCACATAGGGTGCACGAGGAAGGAGATCAGATCAGCCCACCCTCGTCTGCATCTTGTCCTCCCACCCCCTTCCAAAATATATCAACAGAGTAGGCACCTGCCATCCAGGTAAGCAGTGCCTACTCTGCCACACTGGGTAACAGCCAATTATGAGGTACCCTAACACCCCTCTCAGCGCCCCCACCTTCATCGGCCCACTGCCACAGGTGTCAGCAGAGCGGCCGGGCCCCTTGGAGTGATGGGCCCAGTCGAATCTGCGACCCCTGCGACCATTGTAGTTCTGCCTGAAATAGAATTCTGAAATAGAATTCTTGACCAACAAGTAGAGTAAATTGGTCTATTTTAGCTACATTTCTGTTTAGATTTAAATGATTTGCAATGAAAAATTTAAGAAAAAACATGTTTGTACAATTTTGTAAGTAAATAAGTTAAATAGATATGGTCTAAATAAAGCACTACTCATATTGAATTTTATTTTTCTTATCTGTTAGTTTATCAATGAAATGCATTGCTATTTAAACAAATTCTGATTTATTAGTCATCAAACAAAGTCTCATGTCCCTCCGCCAGCCCCTCCACACATCTCGTTCTTCCCCAGTCCCTCCCTGTTTCTTACCCATCCCCTAGATCCCCCACCTACTCCCTTTCACATGTATTTCCCACCCCCATACATTTATGACAGACAGACAAACACACACACACACTGGCGCACACACACACACACACACACTGGCCCACACACACACACTGACAGGCAGACACACACATTCACTGACAGACACACTCTCACACTGACAAACACAAACAGACACTGAAAGACACACACTCACACTGACAGACAATCACAAGACAGACACACACACTCACTGACAGACACACACTCACTGACAGACACACTCACACTGACAGACAGACACACACTGTTAGACAGACACACACACACTGTCAGACACACTCATACACATGCTGTCAGACACACTCTTGCACACTCACAATTTCATTTTTTGAGACCCACCCAGCCTCCCTACCTTTTGGAGAGCCGGTGTGGGACCTCTCCCTGGGGTTCAGTGTGGGACTGTGCTGTAATCTGTCCATTCCTCTCTCCTTCTGCGCACTGTTTAGTATGCCGGGGCCAGAATGACATCATATTCCAGCTCCTGGCATCACATAGGGTGCACGAGGAAGGAGATCAGATCAGCCTCCCTTGTCTGCATCATGTCCTCCCACCCCCTTCCAAAATATATCGACAGAGTAGGCACCTGCCATCCAGGTAAGCAGTGCCTACTCTGCCACACTGGGCAACAGCCAATTATGAGGTACCCTAACGTCTGGGCCTCCTGTGGGAGGGCTCCTCTCAGCGCCCCCACCTTCATCGGCTCTCGGTCGCAGGTGTCAGCAGAACGGCTGGTCCCTTGGAGTGACAGGCCCAGTCGCATCTGCGACCCCTGTGACCATTGTACTTCCGCCACTGCTGATGTTAATATACTAAAGCAAAGGACTGAAACTCAGAGACTAAGAGAAACTAAAGAGAAACTAAGAGAAAAAAAGTTGTTCATTAAAAACCTAGTTTTGCTTTATTGTTAGCTCGTCTGCGTTACCTTCTCCTTAAAGTATCTAATTTATCTAAGTGCATTTACTGTTAATGTTTCACATTTTCCATTTTATCTTTTATTACAGGGAGCTGGAACAGAAGAAAACTGCCTCATTGATATTTTAGCATCAAGAACAACTTCTGATATATTTCAAATGAAAGAAGTCTACTTAATGCGTAACAGTTTTAATTATTACATTATTTACATCAGTTTAATGTCATGTCTCTAGATTGTAGTAAAGCTGAACATGTTATGAAGGTTGAGCCTGATAAACGAAAGAAATGTTCTTTTTCCTCTATATTTTCAAACAATGTATTCTTCCAATTTTCATGTCAATGAATGCAAGTGAAAATGTGACTACTCTTTATTATTCACTAAACAGATGTGCTAATCAGCCCATTAGGTGACGGATTCAACACTTTTTTGCTTTGAATGGATGTTAAGAGAATCATTTACAGAATGTGTTACATTTAAAATACTGTACTAATAAAGCACTTGTTTTCCTTCTAGAATATGGTAATAACCTGGATCAAGACATATATTCAGAGACCTCAGGCCATTTCAGAGATGCTTTAATAAACTTAGTTCAGGTACAGTAGTCTTGTTTTCCTTAATCAATGCATAATACAATGGAATGAACTCAAAAACATCAATTAAATAAAATGTAGTTCTGGCTTAATGATTTGTTATATGGATTTTCTAGGTCATCTACAAATTCTTAATGTCAATAATGGTGCCTTGTGCAGATATAATCAGTTCAACTATACAGACACACACGTGTACTGTGAGACAGCTAATTTATATCATTGTTCCAAGCTTAGAAGATACCATGTTCAGCAAATTTACATTTGTTGGCATATGTGGATATGGAAAATAGGAAAGGCTTTTGGGGGGCTAAGGAGTACCAGATTGAAAGAGTAGCCCTAATAAATTGCTAGGTATGAGAGACAAAAGCATGGGCAGTGAGAAATTAGTGTAAGCATTCTATGTATTTCCACCGTTTTAGGGGTTTGAATTTAACCCAGTCTACATACCCGAATAAAAGAGCAGTCCAAGCACCAACAATTTGATGCAGTGGTTATAGTGCCAGGAGTGCCCTGGCTATCCTCGTTGTAAGCAGTCAAACTGTTTTAAAATGGTTTGACATTTTACTTGGGTTTGACTCTACATCCTACGTAGAACCGGAACTTTCTGCAAGGGAGAGTTCGCTCATTGGCTGAGAGCGTGAGTTAACCACTCTCAGACAATTAACTGAGCCCTGCACCACCAGGTTTAGCTTAGATAGAGAGTGTCACCATAGGAAGTAGTGGAGATGGGGTGTGGCTGGCTTGATCGTAAGGGAGAGCAGGCAGTCTTGCTTGGTTCTATTATAAATAGAGTAGGAGTCCCTGTTTCAACATATTTGAAGAACAGGATATAGAGCCTTTATACAGGCTCTTATATGGAGACAAAAACTAATTTGCTGCAATAATTCAGGGTTCAGTAATAAAAAAAGAGCCACACTCCCATACACTGTCATACTCAGCCAACTATTCACACAATTATATTCAGCCATACACCCACACAATCTCATTCAGCCAACTACATGTACAATTGCATTCAACTGACACAACACTCAGCCAACTCCATACACAGTCACAGTCAGCCAACCATACACACAATCACACTCAGCCATTTACACACACAATCATACTCCGCCAAACCCCGAACACAAACTGGGTGTACTAGCTACCTCACAAAAAAGAACAGCAGTGTAGCTCCCACTAACGGACAGACTGGAACATATTTGTACCAGCTTTACGCAAGGGTAGGGTCATCATGAAAGTGACCCGTGTATTATTACCTTTGATGTTACTATTCACACTGTATTGGATTCTAAAACATTATTTGCACATAAAAATAATATACACAAGATGGATGAGCACACATTATTTCTAAACTCTAATTTTCATTTTCCCACGTATTGAATGTGTAAATGGTTAGTATCTCAATATCAATAAAGTAGAAAGTAAATCATAGGGATAATAGTGTTTTTTTGTGTATGAATGCACTTATTTATTTTATTTATTTTATTTTAGGGAATGAGAGAGGAAGGATACACCGATCCTGGCATCGCAATGCAGGATGCCATGGTAAATATTGATACTAAAATGCTGATTTTCTAGCATCAGTTTTTTTGTTTTTTGTTTTTTTAGCAAAATATACTTAAATAAAACAAAGATTAAGCTAATTGTGCCCAATGTTTGCAACATCACATTTTTTTGTGTTACTTTGTTTTCTAGATTTATTAACCTTGAATGTTTGCCATGCAGGATTATATTTTTTAAATGTTTTCTGCAGCATCCTCAAGAAAGTATATCACAGAACAGTTTCCTTTCATTGCTTTTTAAGCTGTGTGAACTAACATAAAATAATTTAACATATTTGTGTCCTTTCCTAGACTAATTAGCTTTTGTACCAATACATATAGTTACATAGTTACATAGTTACATAGCTGAAAAGAAACTTGCGTCCATCAAGTTCAGCCTTCCTCACATATGTTTTTGCTGTTGATCCAAAAGAAGGCAAAAAACCCAGTCTGAAGCACATCCAATTTTGCAACAAACTAGGAAAAAAATCCTTCTTGACCCCAATATAGCAGTCAGATGTCTCCTTGGATCAAGCAACTATTATCCCACTAATTAGAAATGATATCCCTGTATGTTATGTTTTTGCAAGTATTTATCCAATTGCAGTTTAAACATCTGTATGGACTATGACAAAACCACCTCTTCAGGCAGAGAATTCCATATCCGTATTGCTCTTTCTGTAAAAAAAAAAACAACCTTTTCTTTGCCTTAGATGAAATCTCCTTTCTTCCTTTCTTCCAGCCTAAATGTGTGACCTTGTGTCCTATGTATAGCCCTGTTTACGAATAGATTTCCATATAATGGTTTGTACTGGCCCCATATATATTTGTATAATGATATCATATCCCCTCTAATGCACCATTTTTCCAAACTAAACAGATTTACATTTTTTTAACCTTTCTTCGGAACTAAAATGCTCCATTCCTTTTATCAATTTTGTAGCTCGTCTCTGCACTTTTTCTAGTGCCATGATATCTTTCTTAAGAACAGATGCCCAAAATTGCACAACATATTCAAGGTGTGGTCTTACCAGTGATTTTATAAAGAGGCAAAATTATATTTTCATCACGAGAATTTATGCCCCTATTTATACATGACAAAAGCTTACTGGACTTAGAAACTTTATTATTTAAACTGCATACTTTATTATTTTGCTTTATTTTTGTTTATTTGTTTGTTTTTTCACTTTAATGTTGGGTTAGTTGACCAGTTTTAATATATCTATACACTCTTATTTTACGTTACATTTTCACATCCAGATACTTTATTTGGCGCTTGAAAATCTATAATTACATTGTGTACCATTTAAGTTATTGTTTTGAAAAAATGTGCATGTCTAAATATATTTTATATAGAAATTGCCTAACTCATTTTTTGCTGTCAATAAGATGTAAAATGTTTGTGTTCCAGGTTCTATGGGAAGCATGTCAAAGGCGAACAGGAGAGCACAAAAACATGTTGCAAATGATCCTCTGTAATAAAAGCCACCAGCAATTGTTCATGGGTAATATATATATTTATATATAAGTAAAAACATTGTATTAGACAAATATATTAAGTTAAAAAAGTTTACAAACTATCTTTGCAGAAGATATATATATATATATATATATATATATATATATTTTTTTTTTTTTTAATAGCTGTATTGAACTTCATCTGTCTACCTATGAAGCCACACATGGTGTATTAATTTAAAAGAACTGCTTACAAGAGTTTCAGACCAATGATTGTCAGAGCATGTTAAATTATCTTTGGAAATAAAATTATCTGGAATTCGAGATATAACAACAAAGCCACAGAGTAACTTATCTTTCATTAAAGCAGTGTGTTAAATTACTCCAAACAAAGGGAGCTAGCAGTGGAAACAGTATACTGACTTTAAGGACAGTTTATCTGTCCCTTTCCAAGAAAGTGATAATTGTACATATAGTAGATATTAGACTTTGCAATGTAAAAAAAAAAAAAAAAAATGTGGTTCATCCAAATCTTTTTGTCCAAAAAAAAATATTTAGTGTGATTCAGATTTCATCCAAGTGGTGTTTTGGTTCAGTCAAATGGAAAAAAAATCAATTCTGATAACCCAAACCAAGGCAGAAAATTGTCAATTAATGTATTGCAAAATACGTATATAATATATATTATTTTAGAAACTTCCACAGATCAAGAAGAAGTAACCAAAATGGGGGAATAAATAGAGTTAAAACCTCTATCTATAAATATAATTCTAAAATAATTATTTTACTGCTGCTTCTTTTTTCCCCTCTCTTGGTCACTTCTGTCTTAATCTGTGATTAAAATCAACTTTTATTGACATTTCCCCAAACCATCAATAATCTGTTTTGATTGATCACAAAACAAACAAAATTGCTCACCCTTTACCTTTTTCATTTGTTTTGTGATTCATCCATATTGGAATTCAGATGAACCACTGAACACACAAAATTTGAATGAATCGAGATATGTTTGAAACCAAATGCAACAGTGTAGTAGATATGTTTAACAGAGACGTAACCGCGCGTGTGGGTCCAGAAATTATTAGTTGGAATTTCTTTCTTTAAAATACTGTATGGTGTCAATAGCTTTGAGATAACAAGGTTGAAGGATGCACCAAGAATTATGAGAAATTATAAAAAAAAGGTATCAAAGGAGATACAAGAAAAGGTGCAAGAAAAGAAATCAAATAGATATGGTAATATTTAAGGGCATTTAACATTTAGAAGAGATCTCTTATGAGCAGTTACCTAAAGAGTGACAAGTAAATATATACAATTTTATCTGATACATAGTAGTCATAGAAAAAAAAAATAGGGTATTGCTTAAAGTTTTACAACATGATGGTGAGAAGTCAAGGAGTATACTTCTCTAAGATAAATTACATCCTTTAAAATGTCTCTTTGGAGGAAAATGTATATGTACCTGCAAATCATTTTACAGTGAAAATCTCTATGCCGTGCTCCTTTTTAGTACACACTTCACTTAAATGTCTGCTCCAATCCTTTTTAAATAATGATATGGTATTTTGTAATGCCATGTTTGGCATTAGTAGTGTGTCCATGCTCCTTTTTAAAGTAACAAACCTGCAAAATAAAGATAAACCTTACGAGTGCTGACGTCATGCCACATCACTCAATTGATCTCCTCAAGCGAATCAAATGTTTGGATTGAACCAATCTCCAGGCTCAGAGAGTGTTTACTCTGAACCGGGAAGGGGAGAGAGAGAAAATATAGTCTTCTCCTTGCAGGTGGGCTGTGCGTGCTGGCAGCAAGGGTAGAAGCAGACTATATCTTTCACCAGCGAGCTGTGCTAAAGTCACACATGCCAGGGGTGTAATTAGCTTATGGTGGAAGATCTCTGTATGGACTTCTTCAAATTATACCAACTCTGGCAATTGGTATACAGAATGTGTACAAATTTATGAGCACAGGGTAATGGTCTGTGATATCCATTATATGGACATCTGCACCATTCGCAAATACCTTTTCTGGTATCTGAAGAGAAGCAGTGAACTGGAAAAGTTTACCAAGCAAATGTACATCCACGGCCTCTGCCTAATTCCTGGGCCCTGGGTGACCACCTAATGTCACCATACAATTAATCCTGCTTTTAAAATACATGGTAAGGTAAGAGATGAATATCTCAAATAAACGGAATAGAGTAGAGAATTTATGATTCATATTATGCACAGAACTAGTGATCATCATTGCAACATGTATTCATTTATTTAATAGTAATTATATAGTGTCCTTATTCAGTGTCTTACAATTTATAGAATTATAACATAACAATTTAATATAAAAAGGAACATGTCAATGAGATAGCTCAGTTAGCTAATGCATCATCAGTAGAATCTGTTCAACCCTTGGGTTGCAGGTTCAAATTCTGCCAGGGTTGATTCATCCCTTCATCCTTCCAAGGTAGATAAAATGAGTACCAATAAATTGGGTAATAATGACAACCCCTGGATGTTTGGCTAAGGTAACATCCCCAGGAAGGACCTTTTCCTAGTTTTTTGCCTTCTTTTGGATCAACAGCCAAAACATATGTGAGGAAGGCTGAACATGATGGACGCAAGTCTCTTTTCAGCTATGTAACTATGTACTTGAAAACCAAAGTAATGTGAATGTACCTTTCCTGGTTAAATAATGTGTTATTATTATTTACATGCAATGCTAAATTGTAAAGTATAGTCTTTGTGCATTTGGCACGTCATTATGATATATGCATGCAGTCTGGTTATATTTATATTATTTTAACCAAAATCTTCTTTTGTAAAACATGATTGACTACAGTGTCCAATTAAACCTTGAATCACAGACGACCTTGGGATACTGACATTGCTAGATTAGAGAAAAGTCAAAGAGAAACTAGCCCTCATGTTTCCAACATTCATTATCCTTAATTGTACCCAGGTAGTGGGCAGCGTTTTGAGGCTTGAAAAAATTACTGTTGGTGGAAACCACTTTATTTTTATATTGATATGGCATGTAGTCCACGGCCATGCATGTGAAGATGTTAGTTGCTTGCATTAGGTTGGAGGAAGACCTACAAACAGTGGGGACCATATATGTCAGGATTAGTCAATGTATACTCATTTTTAAGAACTATTGTACATTCAATTATTTTTTCTTTCTTTCTTCAAGATTTTGAACAATTTCAAAATATTTCTGGCCAAGACATTGCGACAGCTATTGCTGAATGCTTTGATGGATACTTTCAAGAGCTTCTCTTGGCAATAGGTATGTGATTATTTTACGTGTGAAACTATTTATAGATATATAGATATATATAAGTGTTTACATTGTCCCCTAGGGACACCTCCAGGAAACCTTCAGTGGCCACTACTCAGATGGCCACTGGAGGTGCTTCCTGGGGCAGTGCTGCACAGTAGGCAGCACTGCCGTTCAGCACCTCCATGCTTTGCATGGAGACACTGACCTTTCCTCATAGAGATGCATTGATTCAATGCATCTCTATGAGGGGTTGCTGATTGGCTAAAATGGTGTTTGGCCCCACCCCCACCCTGCCTTCTTGCCGATTTCAGACAATCCAATGCTTTCCCTATGGAGAGCATTGGATCGACTAAAAATCATAAATTCTGATGTCACCAAAGAGGCGGCTCGGTGGTGGGGCCAGCTGGGAATAAGGTATGTTTTAACCCCTTCTAAGTGGGCTAAGGCAGGGCAAGTCACCTAAATGTTGGTTTTAAGACTATAGGGTCAGGAACTGACCCTACAGTGTTCCTTTAAGGGGTTATGAGCATTATTGACATAGTTGCTGCTAGAGGGTGACTTTGGGTTCTTAAACTCTGGATGAAGGATTTTTCAGCCCTGAATCTCTACTGGTAATAGAAGGGTCATGGGGGCAATAGCTTGATTATATATGCTTGTTTCCTGCTATGCTTTTGTTGACATCCTGGAGAGCATAAGTAGCATGCAGTGCATAGAGACATAAGAGACATACAGAGAATGAGACATAACAAAAAGAGCAGGGATATGTCATAACATCTCCCCACATACTTGTTAGAGTAGGGGGTTATTGAGTTTTGCTTTGTTCTGAACTCCAAGTGTTTCCAGATCCTAGCTATGCCATATATTACAAAACTATGTGTCTGATGGGAAAAGGGAAATAAGGGAATGTTTGCATTTTGCAGTTTTTATGAAAACTAAATGAGGAGGAGAGCATTCACTTGATTGTTTAAATAAATGCATTATTTTCAATGGAATACATTAAGGGTGAGAGACCCTGATATGTTCTAAAATAAATGCATTATGTTTAATTAGAACAAAGCATCAACAGGTCAGAGGTAAATCAGTTCTTTATCTAAATAGTAGTTAAAGCAGTATATATTTTTTCCCTTTTATAAGGTAGAATATTGTGAGATCACACACTGAAATCCCATTACTGTATTTAGAACACCATCACAAGTGTTTTTGTTTTTTTAATGCAAATGATTATAAGAAATTCTGAACGCATGGTGCAAATTACATTAGTTTTAATAAAATACAGCATATGTGAGATACAGTACAATATATCTTTTAATAAGTTATTCTATCAGTTGGTGTTAGAAACCTTTTTCAGACATACATGGGAGCGTGATAGCATGTTGTTGATGTTTAGGCCAGCTCGTCCTATAAGCTAAGTAGGCGGCCGCCTAGGGCGCCTACTTAGGGGGAACGTAAGCAGTGGCTTTACTGCTTGTCTGGCCGCCCCCTATCCCAGTCAAGCGTCATTCACTCGCTTCCGCCTCTTGCCCTGTACGTGGGGACAAGGGGGCAGGAGAATAACAGGAAATGGGGCTTGTGAAAAAAAAGTATCGGCCACCGGGCACAGTAAAGAAGACAGGAATGAAGAGCAAAGTGCAATGAAGGTAAGAGATAATGTACATTGTGCTTAAGTCAGTATGTTTGTGTATGTCAGTCTGCTTAGGTCTGTGTGTGTGTGTATGTATGTGACTGTGTGTATGTATGTATGGGTATGAGTGTTTGTGTGTGTGTGTGTGTGTATGTTTGGGTCTGTGTGTGTATGTTTGGGTCTGTGTGTGTGTATGTTTGGGTCTGTGTGTGTGTGTGTGTGTGTATGTTTGGGTCTGTGTGTGTGTATGTTTGGGTCTGTGTGTGTGCATGTATAGGTCTTTGTGTGTGTGTGTGTGTGTGTGTGTGTATTATGGGTATGAGTGTGTTAGTGTGTGTATTATGGGTATGAGTGTGTATGTATGAGTGTGTGTGTGTTTGTATGTATGAGTGTGTGTGTGTGTGTATGTATGGGTATGAGTATGTGTATGGATGTGTGTCTGTGTATGGGTCAGTATTTGTCTGTGTATGGATCAGTGTCTGTGTATGTGTCAGTGTGTGTGTGTGTGTGGGTCAGTGTGTGTCTGCAAGGGCCAGTGTATGTGGAGGGGGGTCAGTGTGAGTGTATGTGTGTGGGTCAGTGTGTGTATCTGTATGGGTCAGCGTGTGTGTGTATGGGTCAGTGTATGTAAGTCTGTATGAGTGGGTGGAACGAATAAGGGGGGCACTTTTTTTTAGCCTAGGCAAAAATCCTTGCACCAGCCCTGTTGATGTTCTATTATGATAATTTCCATTTCCATTTGTCTATTGGTCTTATCAGTCCCACTGGAAATCATCCACCTTAAGAAAGAATGATGAAAAATGATAAATTGTGGTAGTTATAACAAACAGAATTGTAAATAAGGGCGAGAAGAATAGAAGATGGTCACAATTGACAGATTACATGAAAAAGATCATGAGAACAAGTGGAATGCACACAAATGAAGGGATATACTGGACTGGTGATAGCAGAGCAGGCTTAAAGGGACACTTTAGTCACCAAAACAACTACAGCTTATTGTATTTGTTCTGGTAAGTAGAATCATTCCCATCAGACTTTTTGCAGTAAACACTGTCTTTTCAGGGAAAATGCAGTGTTTACATTACTGCCTAGGGATACCTCCACTGGCCACTTCTCAGATGGCTGCTAGTGGTGCTTCCTGGGGCAATGCTGCACACTGTGCACTACTGCCATTTAGTATCTCCACCCTCCGCATGCAGACACTGAACTTTTCTCGTAGAGATGGATGTGTTGTGTACGACTTGTGTATAGACAGTGTACTAGTCTAGCCTATTACGTCTAGCCTTCACACAGACTGTTATATCAGTTTAGTTTAGTTTAACATCCATAGTTACAGCACCCATGAAGGATGGTCCTATAGATTGCTATTACAAGCAATACAATCAAAGAGTTACCCCATAGGTTCTCTAATCTTCCCTAAGCTATTTAATTTGCAGTTTACTCCCCACTGCTGCCAGTTTCTGTAAACCTTAGGATCTACAATTCATATTAAGCGAATCTGCCACTTAAGGCTTAATACGCTATGGGGAGAATTATTAAGGTAAGAACAGCTGTCTTTCTAGGGCAAAGTGCTAAATAAGGATTAATCACCATGGAAAGCAATAGAAAGTTGCAGAGCATTAAGAATGCTGTACCCAGAATAGTACCTGCTTTGCCAAAATAAACCTGGTACTTTAATACATGTATATATAAAATTGTCACCACCTCCATTCAGCACAGTTGCATTACAATAGCTACAACAATAGGTATTGATTTTTAATTTCTAGAAACCACTGAGTCAAAATGTATTAAAAGTGATCTGCATACTGTGCCAAACATCACATAGTTCAATCACTGCTAGAGGCTGCTATGTTTAGGAGCCAGTAACGAAGTTTATGACTATTTTATAGCTTGTTACATACATTTTCTAAACTCACATCTGTTGAAGCCTTTAGTGATGATTCTGTAAATTAACTGATGTGATTACATAGTATCCAGTCAATTGTCATAACAATTCCTAATTATCTCTAGTCTATGGGAAAATAGAACATACTTAAGGATGTTTATTTTGTAGTTTTTTTTTGGTTAAACTAGGAAACCAAGCAAATTGCACTTCAATATTTGATGTGTTGCACATTGAGAGATACCTGCTTAAATCCAGTTGCTGTAAAGTGTACTAATTAACTTTCTGTCTGTTGAACCTGGCTATTATCATCTGACCTTCTAACCTAGCACAAAGTCAGATGATAGTATACATAAATGGGATTGTCTGGTACAATAAACATATGTGCAGCAGTGTTATCTGGTATATTAGTTATTTCATATATTTTTACACATAGTCTGTGGCAGAAAGGCACATACTGTTAGTGCAAGACATAATTATTTAGCAGATAGCCCCCATATCATTAATTTTTCACGCTTTCTTTGAAGTCTTACACTGTTCAGCCACAAAATTAAAACCACATGCCTATTATCATGTAGGCCCTCTTCGTGCCTCCAAGACAGCTCTGATGCATTAAGAAATAGACTTCACAAGATCTCTGAACATGCCATGTGATATCTGGAACCAAGACTTTAGCAGTAGATCCTTTAGCATCTGTAAGTTGTGAAGTGGGGCCTCTATGGATCAGATTTGTTGTTCCAACACACATATATATATATTCTCCAACATTTCATTTCAGGATTATGCCTCCCATCAAATGATAGAAGCACAGAGGTAATAAGTGTGGTAGTTAGGACAGACATAGCATAATTGTATTTCTTCATTATTCACAAACTAATATAGTGCAATATGAATAATGTAGATAAAGGTTCCAGATAGTCTATGACCAAACATGAAAAAGCAAAACAAACAAGTGAACAGAATGTACTGGAAGCATATTCTATAAATGCAAGGGCATCAGAATACTTTCATAACTACATTTCCTTTAAAACAAGTGATGTAGGTTTTTATTGTAATTTATTAAATGAGGTAGTGACACGCATGCTTAATAATGCAATGCAGGGATATTACCCATAAAAATAATCTACTTTAACTAATCACAAGTTGACAAGAAGAGACACACAAGTCCTATGAATAATTAATCACAGTTCTGAGCTGGGTTAGTACATTACATTTATAAAAAAAAAAATACTATAAAAATACATGAAGGAAACTATGGAGTATGCTAAATAAAACATTTGGAAACCTTACTAGAGATTAATGTTATATCTGTATTAAAAAAAACAATATGATTTTACAGTATTGTCTTCTGAGGTTCTTAAATATAAGGTTGTGTAAGGCAAGATCAGACCGTGAAATAACGTGTTTAATGCATTTTATATTTAAGAAGCTTAGCTGAGTTTGCCAAAATCAAGTCAGTGATCAGTGATCAGTCAGCTGATGCTCTCAGCCAATCAGTGATTCCCGATTCACAAAACTAGCTTGGAAAAGGTAAATGTCTTTCAAAGCCATTATAATGAACGGTGAGTCTCTAATTGGCCGAGAGCCTCTGCTAACTGCTCTCAGTGATTCTCACAGCAGGAGGCAAATTTTGGGTTTAACTCCTTAAAGGGACACTCCAGGCACCCAGACCACTTCTGCTCATTGGAGTGGTCTGGGTGCCAACTCCCACTACCCTTAACCCTGCAAGTGTAATTCTTGCAGTTTTTTATAAACTGCAATAATTACCTTGCAGGGTTAACTCCACCTCTAGTGGCTGTCTACTAGACAGCCACTAGAGGTCACTTCCTCCTTCATAGCACAGGTTTTCTGTGCTAGAGCGTCGCTGGACGTCCTCACGCTGTGTGAGGACCTCCAGCGTCGCTCATTTCCCCATAGGAAAGCATTGAAATTATTTTTCAATGCTTTCCTATGAGGAGACGCAATGCGCATGTGCGGCATTGCCGCGCATGCGCATTAGGTCTCCTCGGCCGGTGGGCGGGATCAGTCTCGCCCACCAGCCGACGCAATGAAGAGGAGGAGCGGCGCGGAGGAGAAGACAGCGGCAAGGGACATCGCCGCTGCCTCTGGTAAGTGACTGAAGGAGTTTTCACCCCTTCAGTAACCGGGGATTGGGGGGTGGGAGGGAGAGGGACCCTCCAGTGCCAGGAAAACGGATCGTTTTCCTGGCACTGGAGATTCCCTTTAAGGTAAGAGCACATCTGAGGGCCTCCTGGCACTGGAGGCTATAACAGGATCATTCAGATGAAGTTGTTCTGGTGCCTGGTGTGCCCCTTTAAGATATCATATGAGACTAATCTCTTGATGAATAAATGAGCCATGGTAATGTAGTTTTAAGAGATACGTTAGTGAAGAGTACCAAGCATAGCCAAATGGACTATTAAACTACTGTATTAATAAAATATAAGCATTAGGTCACTTTTTTGAACAAATCCAATGCAACGTCTCTAAAATCTCATACCTGCACAAGAATCAGAACTGGATTTCTATAAGGTGTGTATGTTTGGAATTTACCATACTGTAGCGCAGCTTTGAGAAAAGGTAAATCATGTATATACACATTTGATGCCCATGGGTGCCTGCTTACAACCATATCAGTTTGCTTGATTTAATAATTCCATTGATTGATAAAAAAAAAACTTTGTGATTTTCCCACTAAATATAGAACTGTACAGACTTGAATCTCATATAAAAATAAGTGTACATTTTTATTTTATTTTTATTTTTCAGTTTCCTGTGTTCGAGACAAACCATCATATTTTGCGTACAGACTGCACTGTGCAATTCATGTAAGTTGATGAGTTACATAATATCATGCTTTGATATTCAAGAATTTAATAAACACTATAACTGCAATTAGTATTATTATGTAATATGTAATTACAATACTTATATTTTTGTCATCATATCAGTAAGGAATTATATTTAGGTAATTGCCCATTTATATAAACAGCACGGGAAAAGAAATATTGGCAGATATTTTTTAATGGACTTTGCTGCCATCTGCTGTTAAAGTCGTAACTATATATTTAGCAGTTTTCCCATCTCCATTTATATAATAAAACTCTGTCACCTATATGACTTCATATTTTCTCATTAACATTCCTCCATATCTTACAATTTCTCACCTAATAATGCTTTAATAATTATGATTTTCTGCTTCTTATTTGAGTGTAGACAAAATGATTGCTATCGTCACAAAGTAGGATTGGGTGAATATTTTTGTAGAGTAAGAAATTGTTCAAGGAGTTAGTTTAGGAAATAGCCTCAGGATTCCGTGAATAGGGTGCGATGTTAGGGTGAGATGTTAGGATTAGGTAACAAGTTATGTAATTATTAAGGTTAGGAATAATGAGAGGATTTCAGTTTTAGAGTGAGGGAAGAGGACAAAATGAGGTAAAATGAGGTATTAGGGGACTGGATTAAATGTTCAGATTAGGAATTAGAGGTAGCAGAACAGAAAGAATGTAAGAGATTGTTTTTTTAAAGAAAATTATAAGGTCAGGAACACACAGGTATTCCTGACCCTATAGTGTTAAACTAACTATTTAGGTTATCAGCCGCCCATTATCCCTCTTATAAAAGGTATTTTATTTACATTTATCCCAGCGCCATGCGTGTCGGCTGGCACTCACTCCACCCCAATCCTCCTCCTTGGCTGACATTATCAGAACTGATGATCTCGGCCAACCCAATGCTTTTCCATAGGAAACATTAAGCTTTATTTGTTCTGGTGACTATAGTGTCCCTTTAAGCTGCGTTTATATGGCCTGAGTAAAGAATTTTCTGGCCATCAAAGGAACTTATGACCAACATATTCTGGTAGGAAGATCAATCATTCCAACACCCCCAGGTCCTCCCCCAGGTTTTTATTGAAATGTAAGCATGTTCAATAGCAATTATGTCAGTAAGCAGAATTAGATCAATCTTGTAATCGCCAAAATTACTATGATGATCAGTTGTCATAAATTCCTGTCACCATTTAGCCTCATATAATATTCTGCCACACAGACACTAGGCACTAGACACTTTTATGGGCCTGTTCTGAACATAGACATAGGTGGAGCTTAACATAAGCAGAATGATGACAATGTGGGTGCACTGCATAAACATGCAGACAGCTTAGACATATATATTTCTGTTGCATGAGCACAAAGATGTTCTAATATATGTTTGTTATAATTTAGGATTTCGGTTTTCATAACAAGACGGTAATACGGATACTGGTAGCTAGAAGTGAAATAGACCTTATGAACATCAAACAGAGGTACAAGGAGAGATATGGAAAATCTCTATTTCATGACATTAAGGTAATTGCATTAAATACTGTTTTTAACATGATAATGTATTATCAAATGGAGCTGAAGGCCATATGGAATATTTTTTGCTCACCATAGATCATATATTTACTGCTAAGCAATGTATTTTCATACCCATTGAAGTTCCCCAGAAATTCTTTACGTGTGATTTTCGAATAGCATTCAAGTAAGTCTTCAGATAGAGTTGAAAACTACTCAGGTAATACTCGGATGCCTTCTACATACTATTTGAGTGTAAAATAGCAAATATTGAAATACCTGTGGAAAACTGTGGCCAGTACCCAGGTCCCAGGCTGCTTTCTGAATAGTGTCGGTAGCTGACTCTACATGGATAAAAGCTTGTGCATGAAAGCTAACACAGATTACACTGCAGAGAAAGTCAAGCAAAATCTATATTGCATGGAGTGTAAAATAAATTGGCCATAAAAACTAAAACACTATAACCCAACTTCTATATAAAAATAACCCCCCAAAAAGTATTGTTTTCAATAACATTTCCAAAAACCATTGCTGTTGTCAGAATTGCTTGGAGATGTATAGTGATAGGCTGGCTTTGGAAGCCAATCAATCACAGTGCAGTAAAGGTTCTTTAAAGTAGAATGTAAATGCTGACTATTAAATATATTTTCATTATTGAATCCTCTAGACAATTGAATGGAGAATCTTGCTTATTTCCCCAGGCACATTTTATATCCATGTGTCCAGAATCTAGCTTTTTTTGTGAAGCAGGGGGTAGGTTTGGGGTTGCAGTTGGGCACCGAGCCACCAGAGAAGTTACTACTTTGGTCAAGGGGACTGGGTATCGCAATTGCAGCGATCCGGGGTTAACTTTAGTAAATTAAGGAAATTTTCCGTCATGCGTCCTTAACGGTAGGAAAATTTCCATCAAGCATCGTTAAGGGGTTAACAAACTGTTTAAGCTCAATGTCTTCAAGCCCATTCACTCTGCCCCTGAACTTCCACTCCACATGCAAGGCTTCAGGATATGTACCTTTTTCATATTTATTTCTCAATGGGTAGCTACTGATAGGCTTTTGGGATGGGAACATTCTGATGTGACCAGGATAGCCCTTAAAGTTTTTGTAGATATACCAAATTTTTGCACTATTGCTCACTATATTTGCTGATGCAACTAATGATCCAACAAATTAAGGATTTAGATTTTCTTGATTGTGGCTGACCATGCTTTTTATTTCCAGTATGAACATTTAAACATTTTATGCTGAAATGAGGGTTTAGTGATTGATTTTCTTGTGCCCTTTGCTAACTCTCTTTCGTAGGGCACTTCAAGTCTTAATTAATGGTCTTAAGCATTTTAAAGTCCTATTAATGAAAAGATTTCTTGAGAGATAATTCTATGGTCCCTGTGTGTGTGTGCGTGTGTGTGTGTATGTATATGTGTGCGTGTATATATATATATATATATATATATATATATATATATATATATACTTAATACAATGTTAAACAAAAATCTGCACACCAGTCAAGCCATAAGACTTGCTTTTCCCACAGAAATCCCAAAACTGCAGCGATGTTGCAACCGCAAAGGATTCTGGGTGGGCATATGCAAATTAGTTCAACAAAGAATCACATTTTTGCCTCATTCCATTTTGAACATGGATTCCTTTTAATCTGTGTTTGCAGTATACAACTGCTTGGAACACAATTTAGGAAAAGATGCAAAACCAGTGAACCACTCATGGACAGCTGTTTCGTTGTTAATGCAACTCATCAGCATGAGGTTGGTTACTGGTTTGCTTATTGAGGCTTGGTAGTGCTTGGGAAGCAAAATCCAATTAGGTTATGGTGGGGAAAAATTGTGATTGAAAACCCCTTCCACCTGAAGTCTGTGGATACTTAATACAATGTTAAACAAAAATCTGCACACCAGTCAAGCCATAAGACTTGCTTTTCCCACAGAAATCCCAAAACTGCAGCGATGTTGCAACCGCAAAGGATTCTGGGTGGGCATATGCAAATTAGTTCAACAAAGAATCAC
The DNA here is from genome assembly GCF_036172605.1 of Pelobates fuscus. Lineage (NCBI taxonomy): Eukaryota > Metazoa > Chordata > Amphibia > Anura > Pelobatidae > Pelobates > Pelobates fuscus. The sequence continues at coordinate 118,756,119 of NC_086322.1, read as the reverse complement.
ATTTTTGCCTCATTCCATTTTGAACATGGATTCCTTTTAATCTGTGTTTGCAGTATACAACTGCTTGGAACACAATTTAGGAAAAGATGCAAAACCAGTGAACCACTCATGGACAGCTGTTTCGTTGTTAATGCAACTCATCAGCATGAGGTTGGTTACTGGTTTGCTTATTGAGTGGAACCTCGGAACTCAAACTTAATTCGCTTTCGAAGGCTGTTCGAGTTCCGATGTGTTCGAGAACCGAATCTACATTTCCCATAAGAACTAATGTAAAATGTATTAATCCATTCCAGACCCCCCAAAACTACAGCATTGTAAATACTTTTTCAACCCAAAAGCAGGTACGTGTTTATTAGAATCCAAATGTAGGTCCATAAACATTGCCTTAAATAGTTCAAAGCTGAAATATACATAGGAGTGGGATCACCTTTCTTCAATTTAGTTGGATATTTTTAACTCCCTACTGTACTCCAGACCTGTGACACTAGAGATGGGTCTTGCAAATGCACCTTTTTCTGACTTGAAAATGAGACATGGCTCCTTGTTGTATGTTCGGGTACCGTAGATCGTTCGCATACTGAGATATTTTTTACTTAAAATTTTCGTTTGACTTCTGAATTGCTGTTTACTCAAACGGCTTTAACCCTTGAGGGGGCTGTCAGTACAGCGATTCACCTTCCCTCTCCTGCACACTAAAATAGCTACTGTGGTCACTGAGACATTGTTACAAACTATATGAATACACATTTACACTGTCTGTCTCAGAAACCTATTTCAGTAGCTTGGTACTACTACTTAAAGGTGCACGGAGCATTTAGCAAACAATAGACGATTCCTGTATATATGTTTATTTTATTACTGTTTATACACACTTTTCACGGATTTTCTCACCTATTTTCTATTTAATTTTCGACCTAAGAGGGATTAATAAAAATTTATTATTTTCTTTATATTTCATTCAAGTTCTATACGGGCATTTTTTTTGCCACTCTATTATGAACAAGTATTACTTCGGGGTATAGGGACTGTGAATGGGGAGGATTCCACTCTAATCCCTGTCCAGCCTCTTTCTCTTCTCATCTAATATTTTTAGGGTTATGCCCTTATACCCTGCAGCCAAACCAACTCTAGTGCAAGGTCTTTTGGTCTTCCGCTGGACGTTGAGTTCTTTTGCGGGTACCGTAGATTGTTCGCATACTGAGATAATATATATATGTATAACATGAATGAGCTGCAACATTAAAACTTAAATCTATCTGTATAATATTGTGTATGTCCTCTTATGTTGCTAAAATAGCTGTGATGCATCAAGGCATGGACTCCACAAGACCTCTGAACATGTCTTGTGGTATCTGGCACCAATACATTAACAGCATCCCTCTAATTTCTGCAAGTTGCAAGGTTGGGCCTCCATGGATCAGATTTGTTGTTCCAGCACATCCCACATATGCTCAATTGGATTGGGATCTGGGAAATATGAAGACCAAAGCAACACCTTGAGCTCTTTGCTATTTTACTCAAACAATTCATGATCAATTTTTCAATATGTCAGGGTGCATTACCCTGCTGAAAGAGGCCACTGCCATCAGTGAACACTATTGCTATAAGGGGGTGTATGTGGTCTGCAACAATTTCTAGGTAGGTGGTACATGTCAAAGTAACATCAATATGAATGCAAGGTGTCCCTGCAGAACACAGCCCAGAGCATGACACTGCACCCGCCGACCTGCCTTCTTCCCATAGTGCATCCTGCTTCCATCTCTTCCACAGGAAAATGATGCACACACACCCTACCATCCACCTGATCTAAAATAGAATGTGATACATCAGATGAGGCAAGTTTTTCAATTGCTCCATGTTCCAGTTCATGTCCTCATTAAAGGCACTTTTGGTGATAGATAGGGGTCATCATGGGCACTCTGACCAATCTGCAGCTTTCCAGACCCATAGGGAGCAAATTTAAAATCAAATTTTTTAAGATGCGCTACGTTTTTGGCGAGTCTCTTACTACTTTATCCTGGCACACACCTTCTACAAGGGCTATTCAGGTATATGTATGGTAGGTCAAGGTACCGTAGGGAGGTATAGTGAGTTTTGTTAGACTACCTATGTGTGAGGAGCTTACAGTAATGTAATTAGGGTATGAGGAGTAAATGGTTTTGGGTCCTTTCTTTCTGCTTTTTCTTTTATTCTGTCTAGCTTTCCTTACTTGCCCCAAATGTATTTTCTACCTTGAAGTGCACTATATACAAAGTTACATGGTAATATGCCTACTGCGGGATATGCCCTCTTCAAAGGTTGGTAGAGGTCTACACGCTCTTAAGATTGGTTTGCTTTTGTTTCTTAAATGAATTAGTACATGCTGGGGAACATTAACAAGTAACCAGTTGTGTTTTAATAGAATGGGAACACTTTACAGTGATGCATAACTTGCATTTATGTATAATGAACTTTGCCTGTAATGTGAATTTTGTAAGTTGCCATGATTACTTTGAACACTAGATGGCACCAATCTACTGCTTAGTAACATTGTGGCTCTGGCTTGCAAGTTTGTTTATTAAATGATTCAAATAAATCCACTAGTATAGGATTAATCTCTATTAGAAAAGTGTAGCGGAACCCCCTTTTTGGCTGTCCTATTACTTTTATTGATTGTTGGCCCTGCAGAGATTTTCCTGTGCCTGGAGTACACAATACTCTAAGTAACTAGGTATGGACATACTTTGTTCGGTATGGGAATAACAGCTGACATGTGAACCACTAAAATTCACCATACGAACAAATTACCGAATGAACCGGACCACCCTGATGTGTATAATGGATAATTTACCTCCCTGCTTGCGTTTCATTCCCTTGTGCGCACGAATCCGACGCCATTTTGGCAGCCGAACACGTGGCGGCCGCCATCTTAAATCCGCGAACAGCGGTGTTTGGTCGTCGAGTGTCTGGAACTGAAAACAGACACTCGACTAGCCAAACACCGCTAAGACCTCCAGGGCTTCAGAAGGCACAGATGGAACCCCACGAACGGCCCAGCATTCGGTAGGATGAATCCCACGAACTAGGGAATTCATCCGGTTACCGAATGCACTATGGATGTTACATCAATTCGGGACTTTTGGGGCACGAAGGGAGACCAACCGCAGGGCCAGATTTCATGGAACTATTTTCGGCTACTTTGCCCATGCGGTCGGTCAAAAATGTACCTTCCCATAACTCCCGAACCCCTGGTCTAATCTGGGTGATTTTTGGATATGTTTCTCACCCAGATCAGGGCATATTCCAGTGTCTGCCTGGATGTTCGACAGGGCAACGGCTTCCGGGTAGCGGGTAGTCCACCATGGTGAGAATGTATTTCTTACTGGATAGACTGGGGGTAGGCAGGGGTCCTACCAAGTCAACGGCTATCAGGCTGAACCGTTCATTAATAATAGGCATGGATAGCCGCCGAGCTTTGGGATGATCCCCCCTTTTCCCTACTAGTTGACAGACATCTTAAGTACTATAGTATTGTCACACATCCTTGGAGACCACCGGCCAGTAGGAGGTCTGGGTGACTTGATAGGCCGTGCAATTTCCCCCCAGGTGTCCTGCCAAAGGGATGTCGTGCCCGATCCGGAGAAGCTCCAACCGATATTCCTTAGGGACCACCAGTTGAAGCTTCTGGGATGGGGCTTCCGCAGTCTTATTGCTTTCCGTCAACCTGTACAATCAATCTTGTTCCCAGACAAATTTTTCGTTCTCGTCCCCCCCGTCTCTGCCTTCTCCCTTTACTTCTGTAGGGACAGGTCCTCTCTTGTCTCCCTCTCAAACTCCTTGTGAGTGTCCCAAGCTAAAGGGATTTTGGCTACTGTCAGGGTAGGGGTCGGTTGAGTTCTTTCCTGGGTCTCCTGGCCTGGTGAACGGGTTCCTGCTGTATGAGCTTGAGAACAGGTTGTCACTGGACATACTGTAGCAGGTGTAGTGGGTAGATATGCTGAAGTTAAGGGTTCTATATAATTTCCCAAGAGGACCTCGGCAGGCATTTTGTCCATAATCCCTATGGTTGCCATGCCGGATCCAGCTCCCCAATCAAGGTTAATACGGGCAGTAGGGAGGCGAAACACAGCTCCCCCAGCTACCCGTACATCGACTGTGTGCTTATAGCAATACTCTGGCTTGACCAAGTGTTGCTGGACCAGAGTGATGGTAGTCCTTGGGCTACTTGTTCATTTATTTGGACCTCTTGTCGATGCTGTTGTCTGTCGTCTGGGGAAGCAGCTTGTATGTGGTCCGCCTCGTGCAAGATTCCCATATATTCCTCGGCACCGATGTCAGTTTCCACACAATGAATAGCCGGGGTATGGGATGGTGTAGTATCGGCTACAGGTGTGGGGCGTCTCCAGGTTTGGGCAGAGGGCCCTAACGGCCAAATAGCACTCATGTGGTCCCATCCGTGGCACCAATGACACAGGATCATTGTTTGATCCTGTGAGTATTTAGGTTGCCATTGGTAGCAAGAGGGGCCAAGTGGAACAGGAGCATGGAATTCGGGGCAATGAACGGGAGCAGGGGCCCGTGATTCGCTGTGGGGAGGGTGTCTCGGGGTGGTTTGACTCACCCTCCTGGTAACGGCATATTTATCTGCCAATCGAGCAGTGTCATTCAAAGTTAGGAGTCACTAATCTCGTACCCAATCTTGTAGTTCAGGTTGTAGTCCAAGCAAGAAGTGTTCTAGCAAAAACAGTTTGAGTACTTCCTCCCCGTTGCTGGTTTGACACCCTGTAAACCAATGGGAAACAATGCAATGTAAACGGCATGCCCATTTCATGTGTGAATCCCCCACGCTCTTTTTGGATTCCCGAAAACGGCGGCGGTATGCCTCTGGGGTAACAGCATAATAGGTGAGGAAGGCTTCTTTAACCAAGTGGTTCCTCGTTGGGAATGTCTCGGAAAGCTTCAGATGCTTTCCCAGACAATTTGCCTGATAAAATGGTGACCCATTGCTCCGTGGGTACTTGATGCAAGGCACACTGTCGCTCGAAATCTGCTAGGTAACTGTCACTTTCTCCATCTGTCTCTACGAATGCCTTGAAAGCTGCAAGTGGGACCTTTCTACGGTCCGCTGCAAGGGTAGAGGTAGCTTCCACTGGTATGGCAGGTTGCTGTGTTCTTACCAGTTGCAGTTGGTGTTCCCTCCTTTCACGAACTTCAGCCTCCACAGTGCGGAACATTTGGTCGATCCGTTTTTCCGACGGGTTCGGCCCATACATCGCCAAACGTGCCCGAACAATGCGTAGAGTTTCATCTTCCTCTACATTTGGGATATTTAGTTTGGCCATTTCTGTTGTATGGTCCAGTTCATCTAACTCCAGCAGATCGGCGATTAATTCTCTCTGTTGTCGGTTACTTGCAATGCGTCCCCGGCTCTCCAGCAAGTCATTTAAAGTTGGTCGATTCAGCTTCTGGCTCTCCATCCGGTCATCACTCGCTCTGGGCATAAAAGTACCATCCCACTTCTGCCACAAATGTAACAGCCACCCTGAGTATCAAGGGGTTCACGCAGTTAGGGATTTCCTTTTCCCTTTTAAAGGAGCAGTGCTCCAGTGTTCTCCCGATGTCATCTCAGCTGACCAAGTACCTGAATAGATAGTAGAGCTCTTACAAGAGCTAGTGATTACTTGTGAAGCAGGTTCCCTACAAGCACGAGACAAGGCTACGTGTTGAGGGTTAAGCAGAACTGAATTTTAATGGCAACCACATGGGCCTTTTATGCAAGTGCCCAAGCAAGGGTGACACCCACATTGACCTTGTTGGGGACAGGGACACAAATGTACACACCCATCACAATAGCACTGTAATCTGAAACACTCCCACAGATGGCATACAATCCCTCCCCTCTGGTTGGGAGATAATTGAGCTAATTACTGTATCAACTCCATTATCTCTAAACAAAAAACAAAAAAATGTTTTATACATTTCTGGAAACACCCCAAAATCACATAAAAAAAAAACATAAAATGCACATCTCCTGATAGCCCCGATCTGGGTTCAGGGATTCAAAAGCTCCATTTCTGCCCGGCCGCAAGCAAGGCTCCTGCCAAGAATAGTTCCATGAATTCAGCTGGTGCGGCCGGTCTCTTTCATGCAGTTCAAAATGTCGAACAATATCTTTAATAATTATTCGGGCATAAGGTAGTCGTATGCATCTTTGTTCGTACGTTGTTTTTACCCAATTCTGCGTCCTTCCAGGACGAAAAAGTGGTCCAGCCTTGTGTCTAAGAGCTATTCTGAGAATGCACTCCCCAGCTGTTCCCACCTCCTATAACCTCTGATCCAGTACTAGCACTTTATTTAGTCTACCTCAATACAAAAAGAAAGCAGCCAATCCTCCTATTCCTACAGAGCGCCACAATTGTGGAACGACCTCCCGCACACTTTCAAATCTTCCCCAGGCCTTAAGTCCTTAAAGAGATCCCTCTCTACATACCTGTATATATTGTGTATTAATATTGTTTTTGTATTTTATTGTACCCTATTGTATCAATGCAATGTTTTGTGGACCCTGGACATACTTAAAAATGAGAGAAATCTCAATGTATCTTTCCTGGTAAAATATTTTATAAATAAATAAATGTGTAAGGTAAAAAACATGTACACCTTGTCCCTGTTTAAAATATGTTTATAGATTTAGAAACTGTTTAACCATGTGTGTATTGTTGATGGAAATAAATAAGATCTGGCAACCAGCAAAGCAAGTTTGCTCTCAGAGGGACACTATAATCAGGCTCACACCTTAAAGAGGCTAGCCTATAAGCACTGGGATATAGAAGAATCCAGATGCAAATAATTTATGTCAACCTTTTCAGCATCATTTAATTGACCCAGGGAAGCACAACATATTACACAGGAATCACTTTTTTTTTTTTTTTTTGTGTGTTCCATAAAAAGGCAGTCACTCATTATTAATGCAGAAATAAAAAATAGTTACCGAAACACCACAAAAAGGAATATAAAAAAATTTGGACTGACCCTGCAATAACTATTTATCTTAATTTTTTGTTTGCTGCAAAATGTGTTTACTAAACGATCCTATTTTTGTTTCATTTTACAGAGGTTTGCTTCGGGACATTATGAAAAGGCCTTGCTTGCCATCTGCTGTGGTGACGCAGAGGACTACTAAAATATGGTTTTAAACAAGACTACGCAGATAAAGATCTCATAGAAAAGCTGAAAATATTTCTTTGTCTTGTTTAAATAAATCACATGAAATATTATCAAAAGTAAATGCAAGAGTGGCAATTTCAAATAAACTATAATTTGAACATTTATTTCAAATTCTAAAGTTTGAGTACTTTTTTACATTTGAAATTATAACTTGAATGGAAAATGTATTACATTTTAAAGGAACACTCAAAAAACCCACGCCGACTAAAAGAGTGTAAGCTAAATGTCTCCTCTTTCTCACTTAAAGTGTGGATTTCAAGAGAAACCGGTACTTTTATAAAGTTTGAGTTGTATCCTCCTAGATGTCATGCACACATCCTCTCTTTATAATTGCTTTGCGCCCCAGTATTTAAATAAAAGAGAATGACATTTGCCATCATTATAGTGCCATTAATTTTACAAAGATTAATACCTACCATGTTCATGGTATGGTCTGTGATTTTTAGGCCTGACTTGGCCAAGACCAGGAATGCCCCGGCTCCTATGTTACCATCCTCTCAACCCATTTCACTCTAACCTGTGGAGCTGTATATCTATAATATTTTCTAATTTCCATTGTATACTTTTTTTTTTTTTTCAAACTTCTTTGGTTCTTGTTGTGTTCCTTCCAGGAATCCATACCGACCAATAGCTACCCATAAGGTCCTAAGACAGTTTATAAAATCCCCGAAAATAACCATGGTCAGAAATGTTATCCTTACTGCTGAGTTTTTGTGTCCATGTTAATGTCTAGGCTTGTATGTTGCTTGATATGTTCAGCTCATGCATGATAATGAAAATATAAAGAAATCTTTTAAAAAAAATTACAACGATTAAATTGTCTTTTTTCTGGGAACAGTTCAATAATCATGAGTCTATGTTGGAACATCATGGAACATTGTCAAAAGACAAGAGATTAACATTTTCCTCTTTATTTAGTGATGCTTGTTCTGTTACCCACAGTCGGTGTTTCACAGGATAAAAAAAAAAAAAAAAGAGGATTACTGAAAAAGTCATGACATCCTCCAAGTATAGTGATTGTAATACAACAAACCTGTATTCCTAAAGCTATAGTGTCCCACTCCCTATCTTTAAATAGCCTCCCCATGCCAGTTTGCAAAAATAACATTTTACTTATCTCTTTCCAGGGCTGAGGCTCCCCCTGTGTTGCTCATCTCTCCTCTTCACATGTCATCACAGAGGAGGCATGACCTCCTCTGGTGTGGTCCTACCCAATGCTCCTCTGTCACACTGCCATGATCACGTCTCCGTGCCCAAATGGTGCGAACACGAAAATAGTAAAACACTTCACTCTTGCCGTGTCTCCCTCTGCTCTCCAAGCTACACGGCCGGAAGCTGTGCTGACATTTCGACGGACGCGGTCCAATTCCAGCAGCCACAATTTAAAGGGACAGACACCAATTATGACGCGGACATGCATGCGTTATCGACGTGTATGCAGTGGTGTATCCTGGTTTTGTGCTGCCCTAGGCAGAACAAAACTCAGGCGCCCTCCCCCCTACCCCCCCCCCCTGCGCGCCACCCCCACCCAACCTTTACCCCGCCCCGCATTCTAAACACACACACACATTCACTGACAGATACGCATACACTAGCTAACAGAAACACACACACTAATAGACAAACTCACACTCAGTAACAGACAAACACACTAACAGACACACGCTAACAGACACACACACACACTCGCTAACAGACACACACACACTCGCTAACAGACACACACACACTCGCTAACAGACACACACACACACTCGCTAACAGACACACACACACACTCGCTAACAGACACACACACACACACTCACTAACAGACACACACACACACACACACATTCACTAACAGACACACACTCACACACACATTCACTAACAGACACACACTCACACACACACTCACACTCACTAACAGACACACACACTCACACTCACTAACAGACACACACACTCACACTCACTAACAGACACTCACACTCACTAACAGACACACACACTCACACTCACTAACAGACACTCACATTAACACTTTTTTTTTTTTTTACTTTAACCCCCCCAGCCTCCTTACCTTTGGGAATGCTGGGGGGGGGGGCTTCTTTTTTCCCTGGTGGTCCAGTGGCTTTTTTTTTTTTTTACTTTAACCCCCCCAGCCTCCTTACCTTTGGGAATGCTGGGGGGGGGAGCCTTCTTTTTTCCCTGGTGGTCCAGTGGCTGGTGGGCGGTCAGGCGGCGCTGCTGGGCGGGCGGCGAGGGAGCACTTCCTTTGAGCTGTCTGCTCAGCTCCCTCGCGCGCCGCACAGTGAGGCTGGGAGGCGGAGCCGGAATATGACGTCATATTCCGGCTCCCAGCCACACTGTGCGGCGCGCGAGGGAGCTGAGCAGAGAGCTCAGAGGAAGTGCTCCCTCGCCGCCCGCCCAGCAGCGCCGCCCGACCGCCCAGCAGCAGCCCAGCATGTCTGTTAGCCGCAAGGCTAACAAGACATTTGCCTTGGGCATTTGGGGGGCGGCTTTTTTTTGCCGCCCCCTGGAAAATGCTGCCCAAGGCAAATGCCTTGTTTGCCTCGCGGCTAATACGCCCCTGCGTGTATGCAGGTTTTGGAGTCACCAGGTCACTGTAACAAATGAGCACCCCAATTGGGCTATTTAAACTCACTTGTCCTTATGTTTGATGCCCTGTCGTGGTTTCCATTTAGTGGTTTATCCGAGAGCGTGTTTACTTCTTGTATTTTCTGGCATTTTGACCATGCTTTATCTTTTAATATTCACTCTAATTGTCCTTGACCTTTGGCTTTTTGTTACGTTTATTCTGTATCCATGACCGTGGCTTGTCTTGTACTCTTCTTGGTGTGTTAAATCCAGCCATTCTAAGGTCCGGTAATATGCTTGTTGATCTTTTAGCATTTGCTTTCCTTATTTTTGCCTATTGGATCCTTTCTGTCTGTGACATCCCCATAGAGAAGCTCACCATTGGAGACCTAATGCGCACGCAAAACAACCACCATGCAGGCATTCAAACTTTTCTATAAGAAAACATTGAATCAATGCTTTCCTGTGGGGCTTCTTCATTACATGACCGAGATTTACTTTGTCAGTGCAACGGAAGCTCCTCTACAGTTTGTAAAAAAAACTGCAATGTTTTACATTGCAGGCTTATAAGCACAGGGACACTGCAACTAGACTACTTCTTTGAGATAAAGTGGTCTAGGTGACTATAGTGTTCCTTTAAGAGGAGAATAGGAGGGATACACACAAAGGGATGAGGTAGAGTGTGGAACAGCGTACAACATTTTACAATCCCAGGTAAAGGGGGTGTCAACGTATAGTTTAGTTCCGAATGATTATTAACTAAAGTACACCTTTGTGTATTTGTGGCATAATCAGTAAGCACACAGTTCATGTCAGTTGCTTATGGATCTATAATTTAGATATAAAATATACAGAAATATTGAACATAAACAGAGCATACAGTTCTATTCTGGGCTAGTTGTAGGAAATAACAGGAGTAAAGTTACATCTTTTAAAAAACAAAGGCAGTCAAGGTAAGAAGTGAAGGTTGGAGAAAAATAAAAATTTGTGTTAGATGCACCTTTTCTGTGGAACTCCCTTCCCTTCTCCGTTAGATTCCTTCAAAAAAAAATCATTGAAAACTCACTTCTTCAGCATATCAATCAGACTTTTAATAGATGTTCATGCCCATTCCATGACTCCTCTCCTGCAACTGTCAAAAATCACCTAAGCCCTCAGTGAATACTTTCCTAGCAGACTACTTCATTGCGCCCAGGACTAGTAACAGTAGTATACAACAATAAGTAGCCCAAATGGTCTAGATCAGGGGTAGGCAACCTACGGCACTAGTGCCATGCACGGCACTCAAGGCTGCTAGAGACAAACAGGCTCTGGCCTATCAGGAGTCTCAGTAAAACTTCAAGTATCTGCTAATCCGAAAAGGTGGTGAAGGACAATCCTCAATTTATGCATTGCAGCACATAGAGGAAGTGATCTCAGATCCTCCCAGCACTTGTGAATGGGAATCCACACAATAGTAGAGCAGCTCGCAGTTGCACCTCCTGTCCTTGACATGTACCTGGCCGGCCTGGTCCCCACTGGACCCCAGGGAAGCCACCCACACTGGTAGATATACACAGAAATGCAGAATAACCCTCCCCTCATACAAATAATACGGACAGCCCACACACAAACATACACATAATCCGCACAAATGCAACACCACTAACAATCCACATACATGCACACAACCCCACATGCAGCACCTCAAACTGCCCCCACACACACTACCAAACACACAATGTGACATATCCATTCACACACACAATTCCACAAGCAGCCCCCATACACAACTCGCATTCATATGTATCATACACAATACCATAAACTACTCATGAACATATACAATATAATAGCTAATATACGCAGGGCCGTCTTTAACGCGGGGCAAACTGGGCAGCTGCACAGTGAGCCCCGCTGGCCTCAACCATTTCTAACACCTGTCTGGTAATCCGCACACTAAGGAGGCCCACCGGATGGCCCGTGCACAAAGGGCCACCCGGTGGGCTTCTGTCAGCAGGAGCCCGGTCGCGAGCGGGTCCCTTGCTTTTTGGCAGCAGGCTGGGAGGAAGTGACGGACACGCATCACTTCCACCCACAAAGAGAGGAGCGCACGGGAAAGAAGAGTAGGCAGAGTGGAGGGGAGCTGGCCGAGAGAGCCAGACCCCAACTCCCAACACCTTCTGCCACCAGCAGGTTTTTAAAGTGTACATTTTGTGTGTGTCAGTATATCTGTGTGTGTGTGTGTGTATGTCTGTCAGTGTGTGTTAGTCTGTGTGTGTGTGTGTGTGTGTGTGTGTGTGTGTATGTCTGTCAGTGTGTGTTAGTATGTCTGTGTGTGTGTGTGTGTGTGTCAGTATATCTGTGTGTGTCAGTATGTTTGTGTGTCAGTATATCTGTGTGTATGTGTGTCAGTATGTCTGTGTGTGTGTGTGTGTGTGTCTGTCAGTAAATCTGTGTGTGTGTGTATCAGTATGTCTGTGTGTGTGTGTGTGTGTGTTTTAGTGCGTATATATCTCTGTGTGCGTGTATATGTGCATACATCTCAGCATTCACAAACTAACACTACACACAAATACACCCCTGCATTCAAATTTCAACACTACGTACAAACAGGTCTGTGTTACACACCAAAATCATATGTAAATACACCCCTGCATTCAAAAACCAACACTACACAAATACATGATTGCAATCATGCCAACACACACAAACATATTCCATACAAAAACCTGTTTACATTCAAACACACAAAAACTGCTTAGTGCTAAATACAGACCTGGAAACATGGGTTAATGGTAGAGCCCCAGCTGTCAATGCATTTCTGGAGTTGCACGACAGATGGGGATCTACCTTTTAATCACCCGTGCAACAGGGAGGCCCAATAAAATTCTTGCGCCTCTCTACTTTAGGTCTGCCACTGCGTTGAGGTGGAGGACGTGATTGCACGCATGGGGAGGGGGGACAAATGCTTTGCTCAAGGTCCAGTCAATATTAAAGACGGCCCTGCATATTACGCACAAATACAACGATACAAAGCAATTACAGTAAAAATAACAAGCAGAATACGGCAGCATACACACCTCAATTAAAAAAAATAGGACCGGCACGCTACGGGACATCACAATCCTATATTGGCACAGTGCTACTAAAAGGTTGCCTACCCCTGGTCTAGATAGTAGTACAACAACAAGTAGGCCTACGCAAATAAAGAAAATGGTAAAGGTTAAAAAGTCTCACTAAAACAACAGAATAAAATAGGGGTGTGATTCTCAGGAGTTGATCCGTCCGGATTATAAAATATTCATATAAAAGTCTCATTAATATACCAGGATAAGGTAGGAGTATGACCCTCAGGAGTTGATCCGTCCAGATGGTTAAAATATCCGTATATGTGGAGAGATTAAGGTGAAATACGACAGACAGCCGATAGTGTAATAAAGCGAAAATCCAAGGGTAAAATAGATAAGAAGGTAATAAACTCACATTTGTGAGAGCTCTAACCAGCTCTGGAGTGAAGGGTGTATAGCTGTATAATCCCCCCTAGATAATATAGTGGAAAGGTGCATCCGTCAATCCGGTATGAATTTTCAATACGCCAAGATATATATAAAAAAAATAGCAATAGTGCTGTACAGTTAAAATTAAAGGGACACTATAGTCACCTGAACAACTTTAGCTTAATGAAGCAGTTTTGGTGTATAGAACATGCCCCTGCAGCCTCACTGCTAAATCCTCTGCCATTTAGGAGTTAAATCCCTTTGTTTATGAACCCTAGTCACACCTCCCTGCATGTGACTTGCACAGCCTTCCATAAACACTTCCTGTAAAGATGGCCCTATTTAGGCTTTTATTGCAAGTTCTGTTTAATTAAGATTTTCGTATCCCCTGCTATGTTAATAGCTTACTAGACCCTGCAAGAGCCTCCTGTATGTGATTAAAGTTCAATTTAGAGATTGAGATACAATTATTTAAGGTAAATTACATCTGTTTGAAAGTTAAACTAGTTTTTTTTTTTCATGCAGGCTCTGTCAATCAAAGCCAGGGGAGGTGTGGCTAGGGCTGCATAAACAGAAACAAAGTGATTTAACTCCTAAATGACAGTGAATTGAGCAGTGAAATTGCAGGGGAATGATCTATACACTAGAACTGCTTTATTTAGCTAATTAGTAATTTAGTAATTACTAATTTAATAATTTAGGTGACTATAGTGTTCCTTTAACCAAAAAACTTTCATTGCTAAAATGCACAATTAAAAACCATTAACGCGTTTCACCTAACAAGGCTTCTTCAAAATGGTAAAGAACATCATACGTGGCATAGGAAGTTTAAATAAAGATAGGTAAAATTTAAATTGGCACCAAAAAATCCAGTCAGTCTATCAAAAGACATACTGCAAAAACATAATGTGACATGTTAAAATTACATAAAACCAACATTGCTCAATAAAGTGGACATTTGTAAGCATAGTCATAAATATATATTCAAAACGAGGGTTAATGAGGAAGAAATAAGTGAAAAGATAAAATCACATGACTGGCATGATTTGGAGCTAAGCTCCATGGGAAATTTAGTTTTGCGCATAAGCGTCTGCCGGCGTGAGAGGGACGTGATTGGGCAACGTATAGAAGGAGGAGTTGTGAGGAGAGTAAGTTGTGGAGAGCATGTTGCTTAAGCCGTGTGATTGACGGTCGAGTGATTGACGGCGGCACGTCATAAGGAGGGAGGGGTTATGAGGGAGGTGGGTTGTGGAGAGCAAAGTGCTTTAGCCACAGAGTTAAAAATTATGGCGGCACAGTGATATTCGTGCCTGCTAGGTAGCAATGGAGACCATATTGGGAGGTAAACGAAAATAAGGAGATAAAGAAAATAGAGAATATCCTGAAAGATACTGTGACCATATTGGGAGGGGAAGGGAAAATTAGACCTAAGAACCAAGAAGATATATAGGGGGAAGGGGTGATAGGGACCATTTATGCAAACATAAAATTAGAGGAACATGTACATGTAAAGATGTAACAATATATAAATAAGTATTATAATACTTACAGAATATACATGGAATAAAACAAAATCAATATAAAAGTATAGGTATCTAATCTATATAAATATATGTAATTGTAAATGCAGAATAGAACAAACATGAAATAACACTTAATAGAAAGGTATAGAAGTATAAGTGTCTACATTTTTACAAGAAATTAAAGGTCAAAGTCTTCATTTAAACCTTGGGGTTTGATAGTCTGTAACTTTGGCCTAATGGAAACGTTAATAGTTAAAGAGTAAAAAACGAGCAATTTTGGACTCAGAAATCAAACTCAGAGAAAAACTACTACCCTTCACTGAGACCAAAGCATATAAACAAAAATCTATATTGATCCAAAGTAAGATTGAGAAAGTAGAAATAGACATGAAACATCAAAATTAGGAAATACATCAGAGATAAAACAGACTACTCAAACAAACAAGTTAGAACCCATCATTTAAACAAAAGATACACTGCACACAATCATACTCAAAATGATCACTCTTACAACAAAAACAACTATGTAAGAACAGACACATCCCGAACCAAGAAGATACACCAATAATGAGACACAAATTATGTAACAAGGAAACCCCACCATTCACCACCAACTATGCGACCACATAGAGTCCAAGACAATCTATATTGCTGTAGATCACATAAATCCTGCCAATCCAATACTCACTCATACCATGCACCATCATAACACAATCACAGAAACCCACACTCTCCACAACCTAGAACATTTCCCCACCCAATCAGTACCAATAATAAACACTTTTCACCCAAACCACAAAGATCACGATATATAAATGACCATAAATACCCCAAATCACATAATATTGCTCATCACCACAATAGTTAACTACTATCAAATCGATTCCGAATTTGAAAAAGATGATAATTTTTTAGAGATCCACACCCACCCAAACACTAGTCCAAACCCGTCATGCATCACGATCACAAAAACGAATTTTAAGTTTTGAGGAAGAAGAAGTGGCAGACATGAGCAAGAGAGAAAGATTAGAAAGACAATAACTACCCTAAATGACCAATGCAGTGCCATTTTTAATATTTAGCAAAAAAAAGAAAACTTAACTATTGCACAAATATTAGTTTTAAAGAAAAGGTCTTAAATTTGCCCCAACCCTTTTAAATCTTTTGAAGCTTTTATTGATAATAAATTTGTACGCAAAGCCACTCCTAAGTGATTTTTTATAAAAAAAAAAAAAAGAAACCCCCACTCTGCCCCCTTCCTTACTTTCTGACAATCATATCAGTAATACACATTAAAAGAAAAATCTAAATTTTATCCTTCTTATATGAAATCAGCTCCACTCACAGTGTTCGAAAGACTAGCCACAAAAGACCTTGATAAAATACAGACCAATAAATATGACCCACATAACCTTACTAATGCAGAAAAAAAGCACTTAAAGAACTGCAAGACGATACTGACATAGTGATAAAACCAGCTGACAAAGGGGGAGGGTTGGTTATGTTACCCAGCACTATGTATATAAAAGAAGCACACCGGCAACTTAATAACTTGGGGTTTAGATTTACAAATTTTAAATAAACATGAGTTTAACTTCCTGAATAAGAAATTCTCCATCATCCCAGTTATTTATTTTCTTCCCAAAATACATAAAAACAAAAATAAACCCACAGGTAGACCAATAGTGTCAGGCATAGGCTCCTTCTCTATAATCTTTCCCAATATATAGATTCCCTTCTCCAACCCTCTGTCAAACAAATGAAGTCGTACCTACAAGTCATTTTTAATTTTTTTTAATAATTTTAATTGGAATCCAAATTTTATACTGGTTACCTGTGACATACAATCCCTCTACACCATTATACCTCATGACATAGGATGCAAAGCAATTCAAGATATTTTAACTAAAGAAAATAGAATCTCCAATGCACAGATAGATTTTATATTAGAGGGTTTAAATATTTTTAAAATAACTACTTTTGGTTCCTCAATTCTTTTTATCTTCAGAAAATAGGGAATGCTATGGGTACTAGGTTTGCCCCCAGTTATACCAGTTTATTCATGGTTGAGTCCAAAGCTATTTTTTATGCTCATGCTTGGAGGGCAAACCTGCTCTCATATTTTAGATATATTGATGACCTCTTTTTTATTTGGGATGATCTGAAGAAAGCCTAATTTATTTTATTAATAATCTTAACACCAATAACAGAGGTATCATTTTAGCATACAAATTTAGTACAAAATCCATTTTTTAGATCTAAACATTTATTAAAAATTGGCAACTACACACAATGTTTTTCAAAAAAGTCTGTCAATACAGCTATTGATTAATCAAGTTGCCACTATAAGCCCTAGCTTGATAGTGCTCCGAAAAGCCAATTCCTACACCTATGCATAAATTGAGGATCACACCCCTATTTTATTCTGTTATTTTAGTGAGACTTTTTATCCTCTACCATTTTCTTTATTTGCATAGGCCTACTTGTTGTTGTACTACTATCTAGACCATTTGGTCTACTTATTGTTGTATACTACTGTTACTAGTCCTGGGTGCAACCCTTACATCCTCGTTTTTTTTTTATCATGTTTTATTAAGGGTCTTGAGAGATTCCTTTTTGGGGTTGCTGCCCCTCAGTTTGTTATCTAGCGCTGACTCTTCACCCTTCTTGTGTACTTCACTAACTCTAATTTTTACCCTTTGTGTCACTATATCCCACTCCCACTAGCATGTAAGCATTGAGCAAAGCCCTCAACTCCTCTATTTCTATGCGTCCAACTTCTCTGGTTACAATTACGTGTCTGTTAGTCCACCCATTTTACAGCGCTATGAAATTTGATGGTGCTATATAAATAAAATAATAAGTCATTTTAATTTAAAAAAATAATAAAACGATTAAGCATGTGCAAATCCAAGTACCATTATTATATCATCTTTATTATTAAAACTATTTAAATACACAATAACATACATACAGCACATAGATCAATGGTTGAGATGCTATTTATACACTGAAACACCCCATGAATAAAACAAAAAAACAAAAAAAAAACGACATTTATTCTTATTCATTTTAATGGGGAAAAAAACGCTTTGTGATTTTTTTTAAATTACATTGATATTTTTGTCATGCAACAAATACAAGTATAATATAAATCTAAAATACTAGCAATCATGTAAAAACTTTAGGCAACCTGAAAAGTTTAAATATAACAACATAAGCATATTTCAGAAAAATAGACACAAAGACAAGTATTAACAGATATTTACTGCTTTAATGTGCTCAGATTAGACATGTTCTTATACACAGAAAAAAAGCTGGTACCCGATCATACATTCATTAGAAAAATACATTTTTGAAGGATTGGAAAGCTTTATCCAAAATGAATTGTGCTGGATGCACTCCATGCACCTTTCTTAGACGGCATCTAGTTTTTCCCTGTATTCTCTTTGAAGTTGTTCAAAAGCCAAGACAACCGGGTCATTTTCATCTTTACACATTTCTCTCAAGGAAACACTGAAAAAAAATAAAGTCATTAAAATGCACCTATTGTTTTTTTAATTTTTAACACATGTGTCCGTTTCAAAAAGTAAACGCAAAACATTTCATGAAATAGTACAACATACTTGTGATTGGGCAAACTATCAGAAGACAAAAAAAAAAAAAAAACAGTTATGTAATCAGTAGTTCTTTTAAGGGTCTTCACCAGGCGGTCACTTCTATAGTTTTATAGTTGAGAGGAGGGTAATAGTAAATTAATGGAGAAAGTTGTGGTTAACAACAATTAAAAAATACAGATACATCTAGGAGGAAAAAAGGGGTTGAACATAATCATTTGTCTAAGAGTATTATTAAAAAATAATTCAAAATAAATTCAAAACTAGAATAATTTAGAATAAGTAAACAGCAGAACCCATGTGCACATTCCTTTTATTCCTCTTACAGACCAGTTGCCAAGTTTCACAATAAGAATAGGTATTCACAAACCAACTAGAAAAACTAAATTAAGGCAGCCTACCAGGCTAAGCACAGAGTTAAGTTACTTATATCCTGTGTCCTGACTACGGACAGAAATGTCATTGCCTCTTCTCCCTGAGTAGCCTGAGTAGATAGCATCTTTTTGGCCAGAGCCAACTCCCATGCTCCGATTCTGTGAGTATCTGAAACTGCAGTGCTTCTCATTTGGTTGGGCATATCTCCTCTCTTTAATGCAGAGGAGGGTGCAAAGAAATTAAGATGAATAACTCTGCTGCTTTAGTTGGTCACTGATCTAACTACACTATAGAAGTTGTGATGCAAAAAGAAACAGGATATGCATTCCAAAATTTTGCAGACAATAACATGTTTCCATAATCTTGTAACAGCACAGAGAAAACCTAAAAGTGACAAAATGTTTACATAAATATATTTATGACAATACACTGTAGACAGAGTATTGCATACCCCATTTGTGTGAGCTTTTTTATTCACGACATTTAACGTAACTACAAATGCACATAATTTTACTTAAATGGGATTGTGCTCCATAAAATCATAACAAATCCATAAAAATATAGGAATATATAGTCAAATGACAGTTGTGCCAAACAAAAAAAAAAAAATTGTTAACTGAATAGATTTTGTCAAAGACTGGGTCACCAACATTCCATATCACACACAGTGGAGCTCTACAAGGCCAGGCAAAGGTGGAGATTGTGAGTAACACTTTAGGTTATACAGATTATCTGCGGTAGTCAATCAATGTTAGGATGTCTGCCAGAAGGCTAAGCTGTACGACAAGGGTCTCATTTATATAATGACAGGCTGTGATAACGCGGTCTGGTGTCTGGATTTGAATGCACATATAGATAAATAGAATAGCCTACATAGCAAGAAAAAGATGAAGAAAAAAATAATGAAGAATTATACTCTGTACTCTACCTCAATCTGACATTCATGTAAGTAAATTGGATTTATTAGTGTTAATAAACAATTAAATGTACAAAAAAAGGCAGAAAAATAAAATAAGATATAAAAACTATGACATTTAAATAAAAGCAGGGAGAAGAAATGGAGAATTGACCTTTATATTTTGGATCTATTTGGTGGAGCTTTCAAGTAACATCTAAACCTTCGATGTGTTTATTGAAAATGACCACTGCAACTAAAAATTTAATAATTGTATTTCTTCATCATGTTATACCCACCTTATAGCAGAAATAGAAAGTGTAAAATCTTTTAATTTGTAGTAGGCATCACCTTCATTAAACCTACAGCAAGAAATAAATACATAATTAGTTTCTCCTAAATCGTCCATCTGTACATCTCTATATCTCTCGCTTCTGCTCTCTCATGAAAAGATCAAACCGTGATCCCAGGATGCCCTGAATCAGCTTGTAGGCAACATAAGTGTTGGATATGCAGTGCTGCTGCACCTGGACCCATTCACTAAAGGAGTCCATCTGGAGGCCCCTGCACTTAAGGCCACCCAGTAGGCACGAGTCAGCAGGGGCCGCTCAGATGCTGTGGTCCCTGCAAGAATAGGAAAATTGTTAGATCCCCAGCTGGAAAAGCACTGTGGGAGTTGTACAGATGGGGGACCTACTTTTTGGCTACCCTTGCGAAAGTAGGAGCACAAAAAATAAAAATAAAAAAATCTTCCACTAAGGCCCCTTCTAAATTAGTTCTGACACTGGAAATGTTTGAATGCAGGGTACATTTCTGAGTTTTATATACAACTGAAGCGGAGTTCTGGTCTTTCACAGATTATCCCTGCTGGTAATCCAAATAAGGCTCAGGAACAAGTAATAAAACCAAAGAGGATAATATCCACGACTAGTAAAGTAATCCAAAAGTATCCCACACGTTTCCCAATGACTGGACGACACACAGAATTAGGAGCAGAACTGAACTGAGGTTTAATTTCACATCCCTGCTTTTAAGCAATTCTCCCATGCAAGGGAGTCACCCACAGTAATTATTACAGTAACCAATAAAATACATGTTACCTCCCACACATCTCCTCCCCACAGCATGACACATAATCCATGTACATTATTCCCCCAGTTCCTGGATGTACCCCAAATACATAGGGTACACTCCTAAATAGTGGATCCCCTCATAGCCCCAGATCGGACCAGGGGTTCGGGAGTTATGGAAGAGTAAAGTTTTGACCGACCGCACAGGTAACAGTAGTCGAAAATAGTTCCATAAATTTTGGCCTTGCGGTCGGTCTCAGCTCGTGGGTATAAATGGATGAAAATACCGAATTAAATGGCTGTTGCTTGCCTGCATGTGAATACCCTTGTTCGGATGAGTTTTTACTGAACGGCGGCTCGTTCGGTTGTTTCAGCACGAAGATATGGAAGTCTGGATGTCTCAGCGGTGTTTGCTTAGTCAAGTGTCCGATTTTGGTTCGGACGACCACTTGGCGACCAAACACCGCTGTTCGGGAGTTAAGATGGCCGCCACCACATGTTCGTATCCCGAATGGCGGCCACCCATAGAACAAAGTACCAATTGCCAATGATCAGTTTTCAACATTGTTGCGAACGGTAATGAGAGGCACACTTATCCCTGGAGTGGTCTGAGTGCTCGGTAGTTTCACTTGTACAATAAACTGAGTGATTTACCGAACAATCAGACGAATGCTGCATACAATGTGAATACATAGAATAAGCAATACACTAAAGCATATTAAAACACACACATTTTGAGGACAGCCTTAATGCAATCCACTACACTGCTCCCCCTTGCCCACAAGCTCGCATACAAAGTCTGATCCTCCACGGATCGGCTTGAGGATGTCCGGGGTTGCTCACGAATCATTTTTCCATGTCGGTCTTAAAACAGCCTTAAAGCAATCTGCTACAAACTGTATTTTTTTACCACTGCCATCTCATGTCTCACCTCCATAATGTCCATTTATTCCCTCCACTCAATACAATTACATTTCTTGTTTCTCAAGCATGATAATCTGTTGATAAACTGCTTAATAAGCTTTTTGCAGCACCCCTCAAATTTTTTGTTTTTACAATTTCGGGAGTGTTGTGTGTCTGCACCTTTTGTGTTGTCCTCCTAATCCCTCTTACTCTATTGAGTCTCTCCCCAAATCCCCTTACCTCTTGTGTGTATATTACTCCCTACACCTTTCTGCATCTCTTAATCCCTCTCGTCCCCCTTGTGTGCCTCTTAACTCCTCTCTTAACCCTTCATCAATGGGAAACTGAAAGTCCCCCATAGCTTCTTAACTAACAGCGAGATTGCACACTTCATCAAATAATCAATTTGAAGGCTTAGTGACACCTAATAAAAGCAATATAGTTGGAATAAATCAATAGGTTCTTTTCTTCGAGAATAATGGGAATTGATAGTGACTTTTTATAAGCAGATGCCTGTAACTCTGTCACCGTTTCTGAAATTGACCATCAAACATCTACTTGCTAAAAGTAGTGACCGGTATTTTAGCAAATAATGGCTGGCGGGTAAAAAATAATGACATATTGAGATACGCCATTTCTTCACCTGCCTTGGACAGGCGTAGAAATATTGGCCTAAATGTACCGAGTTTCCACATGTAATGTTTCTTAGTCTATGTAATAAATACCATTTGCTTATGCTATTTCTTTATTTTTTTGTTAATCAGTCAACTACGAGTCGCTTACCACTATTGTCATTAAAACATTTTTATCTAGCATGAAGACCGCACTGTATTGCAATATTATTGGGACACTTAGGAAATTAAACATACCCATTGTCTTTTACAATTGCCATTAGGGAACCATGTTTGAAGAAATCTAGTGCATAGGCATTGAGTAACATTTTTCTCCCAGAACCATCTGTTTTCTCCAGATTTAGTATTGGAATGTACTTGTCAGGAATTTGAGCGGTTTGCAACATAAGCTGTAGGAATACATTTTAATATCACATAATATTCACAAAACACAGCAAGAGTTTAAATGCATGATGAAACAATTTTAATCATACTTATTTGTAATTCATTACATTTTGCAACAGGAATCTTCCCCATATATTGCTAGTGTTAGGGTTATTTTCATATATGCAGAGGAGTTAAAATTAGGCTGACATATCTGCTTAAGTAAATAAGAGATAACTGCGCTACTCTTCAGTTGATTCTGTAAAATCCTAATCTCAGCCAATTTTGAGATCAGGATTTTACAGAATCAACTGAAGAGTAGCGCAGTTCTCTCTTATTAGAAAGTATTGGAAAGCATTGGGAGGCCATTGTGCATGAGCGGCAAAATTGAGTCAATGCATCCCTATGGGGAACATACAGCGTCTTCATGCAGAGTGTGGAGATGCTGAACTCCACTGCTTCCCACTGTGCAGCATTGGGCTAAGAAGCACCTCTAGTGGCCATCTGAAAGACTTCCACTATAGATGTTCTTAAGCCGAAATTCCTCTGAAATGGCAGAGTTTACATTAAGAAGTCTGAAGGGACAGACTGTAGACACCAGAACCACATTAAGCTGTAGTGGTTCTGGTGACTGCAGGGTACTTTTAATCTGAGCCTGGCAGTGAAGGACTAACTCAGTTTCCAGCTCTACACAGGATGGGTCGAGGTTGAGGCTGGGATCAGAGCCTGGTGGACCCCAGGTAAGAATCTAAATCATTATAAAATGTTTTGCCTATTTACACAATTACTTTTCACAATTAGTGGTTATTGTGTTTGGAGTGATCTTTTAGAATAAATTTATAAAATTTGTAATTCTATATTTTTTTACATTTGTATTATAGCACCCTTATCCGAGACACTTTACATGTATTAGGGTTTGCACATCAGTAAGCACATGGACCTCTTCACTACTAAACATCACTAAAATATTAGCACAGCATAGATATTAAAAAAAAAAAAAAAAAAAATGTGTCTGCCCAATTTTCCAAATACTTTCATTAGTCCCTGGCCTTATCTTATTAAGAAACATTAAGTATTAAACATTAAGTATTAAGAAACATGGTGGTATTTATAGCAATAAAACTTCATAAAAATGCAATGTAACTGGAATATCTGTATGTGTGCTTAATAACCATAATCAATAATACAATTTTTGTTAGATTCTACTATACAGGTGTTTGCAGGATAAAATAGCACCTAAAACATAATCTGTACTGGTTTGATTGACTGATTGACTTTGCACTTTCCTTCCTAGCATCCCCTTCCTGGTTGTGAGATTGCAGGAGTAAAGCCTAAAACTCACCCTTACATGAGTGTGCGAGAAGGAAAACTCATCTGATAATTCAAGTAATCTTGCAGACATGAATAGGAACATAATTAAGGAGAGAAAAAACAAGTAGCAAGAGAGGTGAGAACGGATAACAGCCCAATTAGCCTGCCCTTTGGTGGGTCCCCCCGCTTGAGCTGTTGTCCATTCACAGCACCCTCTTGCCAATTGTTTTTGCTCTCCTTAAGTTCAAAGGGTAATCCAGACATGGACCCCTTTCTCACAGTGCCTAGACTGATATTGGCTATACCTCACTGATTATGCTTAACAAGACTGAAATGATCGTCTGGGGTTGCTGTATCTCTTGGGCAGAGAGCCGGCCTGGATCTGTTCTGCCCTTTTGGTCAGCTTGAGAACTGAGCGGGTTCCCAGCACTCTATTGCGACTTGTTTTTGCTCTCCAGGAACATAATTAAGCTATACTAGAATAATTTATTAATAAAGCTAGAATAAGATTGGCTATAGCATACTATTAAATACAGTTCAATAGGAACAAATACAGTGCAATCATTTAAAACTGATAAGCTCACTATATTACTAGTCACCCATTATTACCGTTAAATGTATTCTAAGCTCCAGAAAGGTTCAAAATACAAGTCTTGATCATTTTCATAAACATCTGTTACTTTAAAATGATCACACTTTTATTGAATTGTCAAAATCAGGTTTGCAAATAACAGCCACTTGCATTGTGGATATCTGGCAATGTTTTGTGCACAATACAGTTCAAAAACAGCTAGGGGTTTTGTATTGAATACCCATGCTCTAAACATAAACAAATATACTTACACTGTTGGCATTTTCCATGGCAATCAAATCATGATTACTTTTTCCGGACAGGCACGCAAAGGGAGAGATTCCATTTCTTTCTACACTGCTATCAATCAAGTGATCGAGCAGGTGGGAATCTTTACACTCTTGACCTGAGAAGTCTGAAGCATATATTACACACAAATTAAACAAATTAATATTATATTGACACATTATCATTGTATCACACCATGTTAGCACTTCTGAAATACCACCGTCATTCTGTCAAAACTGAACAGCACTGAGATAGACAAAGTTAACACGCTTAAGCAGTCTAAGCCAATCACAGCTGCCCAAGCTGGAAAGAAATAACATTTTAAAATGAATACTAAAAGTTCATTGTTAAATTCTGCATTATCCATGAGGCAAAGTTGATGGCAGTCTCTAGGCGCGTGGAAGTGCCCGGTCAATTCATTCCTAAACAGGGGCATTCCAAATATTGCTTTTAGTCCCACTTTTAGAAATTCAATAGGCCTATTTGTAGAATCATAAAATGGTGACAAACCAGACGTGACTTACTGATTTGGGAAAGGGGAAGCTGATATTCCTTTGTCATGTCAGCCAGTTTTGCTGCGGCTAGAAGACAGCATCCAAATACTTCTGCAACTTTCATATTGCGCTCTGCGAGGGCTAAAGAAAATGTGTCTGGGAGGTTGTCAAGAAACACCTGTAACAATATGAACAATACTGGGTGAGTAACCTAAATACATAGATGTTTTAGACCAAATATTCACATGTTTATATAATCATATCTAGATGCATAGAAAAATAAGGTGCAATGCATAACAGGCTCTTTTCCCTCATATTTTATTAGTCAATGATCCCTGTTGGTTGTCCAGTCATAATGATGGATTGAGTGAGCCACAGCTCAGGAATAAACGTGAATGTTTTATACAAAGATATGATACCGCACTAACTCAAGTATTACCACAGAATAACTTGTTGGACACACTTTTTTTGATTTTAATTGCAGAGAAAAAATGGCAACAAATTCTAGCACTGGAGATATGCTTAAATACTGGGTGATCGCAATAACATTAGTGTCTATAAGTGCCACTGCTCATCCAGTAATCCTAATTTGATACAAGATATTTTAAACAAAAGTTTATGCATACAGATATTACACAAACCTGGATATAAATCACTCTACTTATCGGTTGTATAAAATTCAGTAAAATGTCTCAGGAATAATTTATTCAATCTTGAAATAATAGCATTGTGTGGAGTTGCTCTAAATTAGATTTTAATGACTATATTCTGCATCGAATTTGTTCCCAAAGTTTGGGATGAAATTACGTCCTTCAAAAATGTCCTGAAGGAGTTATGCGATGTCAAGTGGTTTCTCGGCTTAAAGGGACACTCCAATCACCATAACAACGTCATCTAACAAGTTGTTATGGTGCAAGGAAGCCCATGGGCGCATTCAAGAATAGTATAACCCGATACGTTGTCACAAGTGCCGAATGTCTTCCACTATAGATGTTCTTAAGCAGCAATGCCTCTGACATGGTAGTGTTTACATTAAAAAGTCTGAAGGGATGGTCTGCAAGGGCTGATGAGCTTAAAGATATATAAAATAATAGAATGCATGCTTCTCACATTGAATAATACATTGGGTAATTATTTATTTAGGTAAATTCTGTTTTACAATGAAGTTAACAATTAGCTGGGAAGAGTGTGAAAGCCCTAAAATCCATTTCTTACCTTTGAATGGTGAGCTTTGACAGGACGTTGAAGAAAGTATGATCTGCCAAACAGATTTGCCAAAATCAGCACAAGCTTTTCCATAACGCTGCTTGGAAATTGTTTTGGGTCTGTGTGAGAAAATAATTTGAAATAACTACTACATGAAAAAAAAAAAAAATAGAAAAAGAAAAAGAAAACCATAAGGATTATATACTAAAGTAAGAATTGTCATTAATTCAGAGTGAATTCAAAGTAAATTTCAAAGTTACCATCAGAGTTGCCTAACTGGAAGGACAGTTGAATTGTATAATAATTCCCACCAGCTGCCTTGGCCTTAAATTTGAAATTTATTTTGAATTCCAGTCTGACTTTAGTGCATGTTCGTTATTTCCAGTTTACATACCAACTGAGCTAATTAACTACATTTGCAGGATTAATCACTAAAGTGAGAATTCAACATCTTTAGATTTGTTTGTTAGTTCTGGCATATTCGTCATCAAACCTTACCCACCTACCATTGACCATTTAGACATACAACACAGGGTGCTTCAAGCTGTAGCAATGGAAAAAATTCAAATGACCCATATTGCAGTTTTTAATGACCTAAAAGCTGTAATGTCCACGTCCCAAACAGTCATGTAATAGCCAAAAAAAACAACACATACATTTTAAGCAACATAAATAATCAATTATATGTACCTTTCTCACATGGTTGACAGAATTCATGAAACAAGTTCTTCTCAAGGAAATTGACAAAGACAAAATTTGATGGTTCATGGAAATGTAAGTGTGTAGCTAGTCCAGTAAATGCCATAGGGTTACAATCCTGATCTAAATATCCCTGAAACAGAATTAACAAACATATTACTATAATTTATATAAAGCACCAAAAAGTTCAGTAGCACTGTACAATGGGTGGACCAATACACTTATTTGTAACCAGACAAGTTGAACACAGG